>NC_135699.1:832506-1535006 GCF_964276395.1 Gasterosteus aculeatus
AGAGAGAATTGCAGTATTTCAGAAGAAATGGGTTGGCATCGGCTTTCGTATTCATGTAATAAGAGCAAATAACGAAAATGAACAGTCAAGAGAAACTATGCTGTAGTGCCAGAGAGAATTGCAGTATTTCACAAGAAATGGGTTGGCATCGGCTTTCGTATTCATGTAATAAGAGCAAATAACGAAAATGAACAGTCAAGAGAAACTATGCTGTAGTGCCAGAGAGAATTGCAGTATTTCACAAGAAATGGGTTGGGTCCGTCCACGATGGGAAACGTCAGAGTGCCCGGCTAGCTCAGTCGGTAGAGCATGAGACTCTTAATCTGAGGGTCGTGGGTTCGAGCCCCACGTTGGGCGTCATCACTCTATTTGGGAAGGACGAATGGGATGTTGGACCGCTGAAGGAAAACATCAAAATCCATTCTCTATGTGCATTCACATAATCCTTGTTCTTGCAAAGTATGTGCAGGCCCACTTTTAAATTCGGAGGATTTCATGGATATTTTGAGAACTTTTTGTGACGCTAGTTGCTAACCAGTTTAATCCAATAACAGAACAGAAATCCATTCTCTATGTGCCTTCACATAATCCTTGTTCTTGCAAAGTATGTGCAGGCCCACTTTTAAATTCGGAGGGTTTCATGGATATTTTGAGAACTTTTTGTGACGCTAGTTGCTAACCAGTTTAATCCAATAACTTCACGCCACATGAAAACGGGTCACGATTCTTAAAAACTTCTTGTGCTGGTATAAAAGTAGGTACCTACATATGGAAGACGAAACTAATGAAGTTCAAAAAGAATCTTGTCCGCCACAAAATTTCCTTCCAGTGTAAATACCAAGTTATTAGTTTTAGCTACCTTTCGTTTTTTTATTCGGGTAAAAATTGACCTTTTTAAGTCCCTCCTTTCATATTTTCGGCTTTCTTATTCATGTAATAAGAGCAAATAACGAAAATGAACAGTCAAGAGAAACTATGCTGTAGTGCCAGAGAGAATTGCAGTATTTCAGAAGAAATGGGTTGGCATCGGCTTTCGTATTCATGTAATAAGAGCAAATAACGAAAATGAACAGTCAAGAGAAACTATGCTGTAGTGCCAGAGAGAATTGCAGTATTTCAGAAGAAATGGGTTGGGTCCGTCCACGATGGGAAACGTCAGAGTGCCCGGCTAGCTCAGTCGGTAGAGCATGAGACTCTTAATCTCAGGGTCGTGGGTTCGAGCCCCACGTTGGGCGTCATCACTCTATTTGGGAAGGACGAATGGGATGTTGGACCGCTGAAGGAAAACATCAAAATCCATTCTCTATGTGCATTCACATAATCCTTGTTCTTGCAAAGTATGTGCAGGCCCACTTTTAAATTCGGAGGATTTCATGGATATTTTGAGAACTTTTTGTGACGCTAGTTGCTAACCAGTTTAATCCAATAACAGAACAGAAATCCATTCTCTATGTGCCTTCACATAATCCTTGTTCTTGCAAAGTATGTGCAGGCCCACTTTTAAATTCGGAGGGTTTCATGGATATTTTGAGAACTTTTTGTGACGCTAGTTGCTAACCAGTTTAATCCAATAACTTCACGCCACATGAAAACGGGTCACGATTCTTAAAAACTTCTTGTGCTGGTATAAAAGTAGGTACCTACATATGGAAGACGAAACTAATGAAGTTCAAAAAGAATCTTGTCCGCCACAAAATTTCCTTCCAGTGTAAATACCAAGTTATTAGTTTTAGCTACCTTTCGTTTTTTTATTCGGGTAAAAATTGACCTTTTTAAGTCCCTCCTTTCATATTTTCGGCTTTCTTATTCATGTAATAAGAGCAAATAACGAAAATGAACAGTCAAGAGAAACTATGCTGTAGTGCCAGAGAGAATTGCAGTATTTCAGAAGAAATGGGTTGGCATCGGCTTTCGTATTCATGTAATAAGAGCAAATAACGAAAATGAACAGTCAAGAGAAACTATGCTGTAGTGCCAGAGAGAATTGCAGTATTTCAGAAGAAATGGGTTGGGTCCGTCCACGATGGGAAACGTCAGAGTGCCCGGCTAGCTCAGTCGGTAGAGCATGAGACTCTTAATCTCAGGGTCGTGGGTTCGAGCCCCACGTTGGGCGTCATCACTCTATTTGGGAAGGACGAATGGGATGTTGGACCGCTGAAGGAAAACATCAAAATCCATTCTCTATGTGCATTCACATAATCCTTGTTCTTGCAAAGTATTTGCAGGCCCACTTTTAAATTCGGAGGATTTCATGGATATTTTGAGAACTTTTTGTGACGCTTGTTGCTAACCAGTTTAATCCAATAACTTCACGCCACATGAAAACGGGTCACGATTCTTAAGAACTTCTTATGCTTGTATAAAAGTAGGTACCTACATATGGAAGACGAAACTAATGAAGTTCAAAAAGAATCTTGTCCGCCACAAAATTTCCTTCCAGTGTAAATACCAAGTTATTAGTTTTAGCTACCTTTCGTTTTTTTATTCGGGTAAAATTGACCTTTTTAAGTCCCTCCTTTCATATTTCCGGCTTTCGTATTCATGTAATAAGAGCAAATAACGGAAATGAACAGAGAAGAGAAACTGCTGTGGTGCCAGAGAGAATTGCAGTATTTCAGAAGAAATGGGTTGGCATCGGCTTTCGTATTCATGTAATATGAGCAAATAACGGAAATGAACAATGAAGAGAAACTGCTGTAGTGCCAGAGAGAATTGCAGTATTTCAGAAGAAATGGGTTGGGTCCGTCCACGATGGGAAACGTCAGAATGCCAGGCTAGCTCAGTCGGTAGAGCATGAGACTCTTAATCTCAGGGTCGTGGGTTCGAGCCCCACGTTGGGCGTCATCACTCTATTTGGAAAGGACGAATGGGATGTTGGACTGCTGAAGGAAAACATCAAAATCCATTCTCTATGTGCCTTCACATAATCCTTGTTCTTGCAAAGTATGTGCAGGCCCACTTTTAAATTCGGAGGGTTTCATGGATATTTTGAAAACTTTTTGTGACGCTAGTTGCTAACCAGTTTAATCCAATAACTTCACGCCACATGAAAACGTCCTACCTCGTCCTACCTCGATGGCCGCACCTACCGGGTAACCTGGCGAGGATCTGTGTCGGAACCGTGTCCTCTTACTACTGGAGTTCCTCAGGGTTCCGTGCTGGGTCCCCTCCTGTTTTAGCTTTACACCAACTCTCTTGGCGCTGTCATTCGCTCGCATGGCTTCTCTTACCACAGCTATGCCGATGACACCCAACTAATTCTCTCCTTCCCTCACTCGGACACCCAGGTGGCGGCTCGGATCTCTGCCTGTCTAACTGACATCTCTCAGTGGATGTCCGCCCACCATCTGAAAATCAACCCCGACAAGACTGAACTACTTCTCTTTCCCGGAAAAGACTCGCTTACCCAGGACCTGACAGTCAACTTTGGAAACTCTGTGCTAACGCCCACTTCGACTGCTAAGAACCTCGGCGTCACACTCGACAACCAACTCTCCCTGACTCCCAACATCACTGCGACAACGCGATCCTGTAGATACACGCTCTACAACATCAGGAGAATACGTCCCCTTCTCACTCAGAAGGCAGCGCAGGTACTGATTCAGGCTCTTGTCATCTCCCGCCTGGACTACTGCAACTCCCTCCTGGCAGGTCTCCCTGCCACCGCCATTCGACCTCTGCAGCTCATTCAGAATGCAGCAGCTCGACTGGTCTTCAACCTTCCGAAATTCTCCCACACTACTCCACTCCTCCGCTCTCTTCACTGGCTACCTGTGGCCGCCCGCATCCAGTTCAAAACACTGGTGCTCACGTACCATGCTGTGAATGGATCGGGTCCAGCTTACATCCAGGACATGGTCAAACCCTACATCCCAACCCGCACTCTCCGCTCTGCATCTGCAAAACTACTCGTCCCTCCCTCACTGAGAGCAAAACACTCGACTAGGTCTCGACTCTTCGCTGTCCTTGCGCCGAAATGGTGGAACGCGCTCTCTGAAGACATCAGGACCGCAGAGAGCCTTCACATCTTCCGCCGCAAACTAAAGACACACCTCTTCAGACTCTACCTCGACTAAAGACTAACAAATTGTAGCACTTAAATTGTACTTGTGACGTCACTCATCTATAGCAAATTGTAAATTCGCTTATTTGAGGAAATTGCACTTTCTTGTTTCTTGTTCTCCTGAGTTTGTACCCTATGGTTGAATGCACTTATTGTAAGTCGCTTTGGATAAAAGCGTCAGCTAAATGACATGTAATGTAATGTAAAAACGGGTCACGATTCTTAAAAACTTCTTATGCTGGTATAAAAGTAGGTACCTACATATGGAAGACGAAACTAATAAAGTTCAAAAAGAATCTTGTCCGCCACAAAATTTCCTTCCAGTGTAAATACCAAGTTATTAGTTTTAGCTACCTTTCGTTTTTTTATTCGGGTAAAATTGACCTTTTTAAGCCCCTCCTTTCATATTTTCGGCTTTCTTATTCATGTAATATGAGCAAATAACGGAAATGAACAATGAAGAGAAACTATGCTGTAGTGCCAGAGAGAATTGCAGTATTTCAGAAGAAATGGGTTGGGTCCGTCCACGACGGGAAACGTCAGAGTGCCCGGCTAGCTCAGTCGGTAGAGCATGAGACTCTTAATCTCAGGGTCGTGGGTTCGAGCCCCACGTTGGGCGTCATCACTCTATTTGGAAAGGACGAATGGGATGTTGGACTGCTGAAGGAAAACATCAAAATCCATTCTCTATGTGCCTTCACATAATCCTTGTTCTTGCAAAGTATGTGCAGGCCCACTTTTAAATTCGGAGGGTTTCATGGATATTTTGAAAACTTTTTGTGACGCTAGTTGCTAACCAGTTTAATCCAATAACTTCACGCCACATGAAAACGGGTCACGATTCTTAAAAATTTCTTGTGCTGGTATAAAAGTAGGTACCTACATATGGAAGACGAAACTAATGAAGTTCAAAAAGAATCTTGTCCGCCACAAAATTTACTTCCAGTGTAAATACCAAGTTATTAGTTTTAGCTACCTTTCGTTTTTTTATTCGGGTAAAATTGACCTTTTTAAGTCCCTCCTTTCATATTTCCGGCTTTCGTATTCATGTAATAAGAGCAAATAACGGAAATGAACAGAGAAGAGAAACTGCTGTGGTGCCAGAGAGAATTGCAGTATTTCAGAAGAAATGGGTTGGGTCCGTCCACGATGGGAAACGTCAGCGTGCCCGGCTAGCTCAGTCGGTAGAGCATGAGACTCTTAATCTCAGGGTCGTGGGTTCGAGCCCCACGTTGGGCGTCATCACTCTATTTGGAAAGGACGAATGGGATGTTGGACCGCTGAAGGAAAACATCAAAATCCATTCTCTATGTGCCTTCACATAATCCTTGTTCTTGCAAAGTATGTGCAGGCCCACTTTTAAATTCGGAGGATTTCATGGATATTTTGAGAACTTTTTGTGACGCTAGTTGCTAACCAGTTTAATCCAATAACAGAACAGAAATCCATTCTCTATGTGCCTTCACATAATCCTTGTTCTTGCAAAGTATGTGCAGGCCCACTTTTAAATTCGGAGGGTTTCATGGATATTTTGAAAACTTTTTGTGACGCTAGTTGCTAACCAGTTTAATCCAATAACTTCACGCCACATGAAAACGGGTCACGATTCTTAAAAACTTCTTATGCTGGTATAAAAGTAGGTACCTACATATGGAAGACGAAACTAATAAAGTTCAAAAAGAATCTTGTCCGCCACAAAATTTCCTTCCAGTGTAAATACCAAGTTATTAGTTTTAGCTACCTTTCGTTTTTTTATACGGGTAAAATTGACCTTTTTAAGTCCCTCCTTTCATATTTCCCGCTTTCGTATTCATGTAATGAGAGCAAATAACGGAAATGAACAGAGAAGAGAAACTATGCTGTGGTGCCAGAGAGAATTGCAGTATTTCAGAAGAAATGGGTTGGCATCGGCTTTCGTATTCATGTAATAAGAGCAAATAACGAAAATGAACAGTCAAGAGAAACTATGCTGTAGTGCCAGAGAGAATTGCAGTATTTCAGAAGAAATGGGTTGGCATCGGCTTTCGTATTCATTTAATAAGAGCAAATAACGAAAATGAACAGTCAAGAGAAACTATGCTGTAGTGCCAGAGAGAATTGCAGTATTTCAGAAGAAATGGGTTGGCATCGGCTTTTGTATTCATGTAATAAGAGCAAATAACGGAAATGAACAGTGAAGAGAAACTATGCTGTAGTGCCAGAGAGAATTGCAGTATTTCAAAAGAAATGGGTTGGGTCCGTCCACGACGGGAAACGTCAGAGTGCCCGGCTAGCTCAGTCGGTAGAGCATGAGACTCTTAATCTCAGGGTCGTGGGTTCGAGCCCCACGTTGGGCCAAAAAGAATCTTGTCCGCCACAAAATTTCCTTCCAGTGTAAATACCAAGTTATTAGTTTTAGCTACCTTTCGTTTTTTTATTCGGGTAAAATTGACCTTTTTAAGTCCCTCCTTTCATATTTCCGGCTTTCGTATTCATGTAATAAGAGCAAATAACGGAAATGAACAGAGAAGAGAAACTGCTGTGGTGCCAGAGAGAATTGCAGTATTTCAGAAGAAATGGGTTGGCATCGGCTTTCGTATTCATGTAATAAGAGCAAATAACGAAAATGAACAGTCAAGAGAAACTATGCTGTAGTGCCAGAGAGAATTGCAGTATTTCAGAAGAAATGGGTTGGCATCGGCTTTCGTATTCATGTAATAAGAGCAAATAACGAAAATGAACAGTCAAGAGAAACTATGCTGTAGTGCCAGAGAGAATTGCAGTATTTCACAAGAAATGGGTTGGGTCCGTCCACGATGGGAAACGTCAGAGTGCCCGGCTAGCTCAGTCGGTAGAGCATGAGACTCTTAATCTCAGGGTCGTGGGTTCGAGCGCCACGTTGGGCGTCATCACTCTATTTGGGAAGGACGAATGGGATGTTGGACCGCTGAAGGAAAACATCAAAATCCATTCTCTATGTGCATTCACATAATCCTTGTTCTTGCAAAGTATGTGCAGGCCCACTTTTAAATTCGGAGGATTTCATGGATATTTTGAGAACTTTTTGTGACGCTAGTTGCTAACCAGTTTAATCCAATAACAGAACAGAAATCCATTCTCTATGTGCCTTCACATAATCCTTGTTCTTGCAAAGTATGTGCAGGCCCACTTTTAAATTCGGAGGGTTTCATGGATATTTTGAGAACTTTTTGTGACGCTAGTTGCTAACCAGTTTAATCCAATAACTTCACGCCACATGAAAACGGGTCACGATTCTTAAAAACTTCTTATGCTGGTATAAAAGTAGGTACCTACATATGGAAGACGAAACTAATGAAGTTCAAAAAGAATCTTGTCCGCCACAAAATTTCCTTCCAGTGTAAATACCAAGTTATTAGTTTTAGCTACCTTTCGTTTTTTTATTCGGGTAAAATTGACCTTTTTAAGTCCCTCCTTTCATATTTCCGGCTTTCGTATTCATGTAATAAGAGCAAATAACGGAAATGAACAGAGAAGAGAAACTGCTGTGGTGCCAGAGAGAATTGCAGTATTTCAGAAGAAATGGGTTGGCATCGGCTTTCGTATTCATGTAATAAGAGCAAATAACGGAAATGAACAGAGAAGAGAAACTGCTGTGGTGCCAGAGAGAATTGCAGTATTTCAGAAGAAATGGGTTGGGTCCGTCCACGATGGGAAACGTCAGAGTGCCCGGCTAGCTCAGTCGGTAGAGCATGAGACTCTTAATCTCAGGGTCGTGGGTTCGAGCCCCACGTTGGGCGTCATCACTCTATTTGGGAAGGACGAATGGGATGTTGGACCGCTGAAGGAAAACATCAAAATCCATTCTCTATGTGCATTCACATAATCCTTGTTCTTGCAAAGTATGTGCAGGCCCACTTTTAAATTCGGAGGATTTCATGGATATTTTGAGAACTTTTTGTGACGCTAGTTGCTAACCAGTTTAATCCAATAACAGAACAGAAATCCATTCTCTATGTGCCTTCACATAATCCTTGTTCTTGCAAAGTATGTGCAGGCCCACTTTTAAATTCGGAGGATTTCATGGATATTTTGAGAACTTTTTGTGACGCTAGTTGCTAACCAGTTTAATCCAATAACAGAACAGAAATCCATTCTCTATGTGCCTTCACATAATCCTTGTTCTTGCAAAGTATGTGCAGGCCCACTTTTAAATTCGGAGGATTTCATGGATATTTTGAGAACTTTTTGTGACGCTAGTTGCTAACCAGTTTAATCCAATAACTTCACGCCACATGAAAACGGGTCACGATTCTTAAAAACTTCTTATGCTTGTATAAAAGTAGGTACCTACATATGGAAGACGAAACTAATGAAGTTCAAAAAGAATCTTGTCCGCCACAAAATTTCCTTCCAGTGTGAATACCAAGTTATTAGTTTTAGCTACCTTTCGTTTTTTTATTCGGGTAAAAATTGACCTTTTTAAGTCCCTCCTTTCATATTTTCGGCTTTCTTATTCATGTAATAAGAGCAAATAACGAAAATGAACAGTCAAGAGAAACTATGCTGTAGTGCCAGAGAGAATTGCAGTATTTCAGAAGAAATGGGTTGGCATCGGCTTTCGTATTCATGTAATAAGAGCAAATAACGAAAATGAACAGTCAAGAGAAACTATGCTGTAGTGCCAGAGAGAATTGCAGTATTTCACAAGAAATGGGTTGGGTCCGTCCACGATGGGAAACGTCAGAGTGCCCGGCTAGCTCAGTCGGTAGAGCATGAGACTCTTAATCTCAGGGTCGTGGGTTCGAGCCCCACGTTGGGCGTCATCACTCTATTTGGGAAGGACGAATGGGATGTTGGACCGCTGAAGGAAAACATCAAAATCCATTCTCTATGTGCATTCACATAATCCTTCTTCTTGCAAAGTATGTGCAGGCCCACTTTTAAATTCGGAGGATTTCATGGATATTTTGAGAACTTTTTGTGACGCTAGTTGCTAACCAGTTTAATCCAATAACAGAACAGAAATCCATTCTCTATGTGCCTTCACATAATCCTTGTTCTTGCAAAGTATGTGCAGGCCCACTTTTAAATTCGGAGGGTTTCATGGATATTTTGAGAACTTTTTGTGACGCTAGTTGCTAACCAGTTTAATCCAATAACTTCACGCCACATGAAAACGGGTCACGATTCTTAAAAACTTCTTATGCTGGTATAAAAGTAGGTACCTACATATGGAAGACGAAACTAATGAAGTTCAAAAAGAATCTTGTCCGCCACAAAATTTCCTTCCAGTGTAAATACCAAGTTATTAGTTTTAGCTACCTTTCGTTTTTTTATTCGGGTAAAAATTGACCTTTTTAAGTCCCTCCTTTCATATTTTCGGCTTTCTTATTCATGTAATAAGAGCAAATAACGAAAATGAACAGTCAAGAGAAACTATGCTGTAGTGCCAGAGAGAATTGCAGTATTTCAGAAGAAATGGGTTGGCATCGGCTTTCGTATTCATGTAATAAGAGCAAATAACGAAAATGAACAGTCAAGAGAAACTATGCTGTAGTGCCAGAGAGAATTGCAGTATTTCACAAGAAATGGGTTGGGTCCGTCCACGATGGGAAACGTCAGAGTGCCCGGCTAGCTCAGTCGGTAGAGCATGAGACTCTTAATCTCAGGGTCGTGGGTTCGAGCCCCACGTTGGGCGTCATCACTCTATTTGGGAAGGACGAATGGGATGTTGGACCGCTGAAGGAAAACATCAAAATCCATTCTCTATGTGCATTCACATAATCCTTGTTCTTGCAAAGTATGTGCAGGCCCACTTTTAAATTCGGAGGATTTCATGGATATTTTGAGAACTTTTTGTGACGCTAGTTGCTAACCAGTTTAATCCAATAACAGAACAGAAATCCATTCTCTATGTGCCTTCACATAATCCTTGTTCTTGCAAAGTATGTGCAGGCCCACTTTTAAATTCGGAGGGTTTCATGGATATTTTGAGAACTTTTTGTGACGCTAGTTGCTAACCAGTTTAATCCAATAACTTCACGCCACATGAAAACGGGTCACGATTCTTAAAAACTTCTTATGCTGGTATAAAAGTAGGTACCTACATATGGAAGACGAAACTAATGAAGTTCAAAAAGAATCTTGTCCGCCACAAAATTTCCTTCCAGTGTAAATACCAAGTTATTAGTTTTAGCTACCTTTCGTTTTTTTATTCGGGTAAAAATTGACCTTTTTAAGTCCCTCCTTTCATATTTTCGGCTTTCTTATTCATGTAATAAGAGCAAATAACGAAAATGAACAGTCAAGAGAAACTATGCTGTAGTGCCAGAGAGAATTGCAGTATTTCAGAAGAAATGGGTTGGCATCGGCTTTCGTATTCATGTAATAAGAGCAAATAACGAAAATGAACAGTCAAGAGAAACTATGCTGTAGTGCCAGAGAGAATTGCAGTATTTCAGAAGAAATGGGTTGGGTCCGTCCACGATGGGAGACGTCAGAGTGCCCGGCTAGCTCAGTCGGTAGAGCATGAGACTCTTAATCTCAGGGTCGTGGGTTCGAGCCCCACGTTGGGCGTCATCACTCTATTTGGGAAGGACGAATGGGATGTTGGACCGCTGAAGGAAAACATCAAAATCCATTCTCTATGTGCATTCACATAATCCTTGTTCTTGCAAAGTATGTGCAGGCCCACTTTTAAATTCGGAGGATTTCATGGATATTTTGAGAACTTTTTGTGACGCTAGTTGCTAACCAGTTTAATCCAATAACTTCACGCCACATGAAAACGGGTCACGATTCTTAAAAACTTCTTATGCTGGTATAAAAGTAGGTACCTACATATGGAAGACGAAACTAATGAAGTTCAAAAAGAATCTTGTCCGCCACAAAATTTCCTTCCAGTGTAAATACCAAGTTATTAGTTTTAGCTACCTTTCGTTTTTTTATTCGGGTAAAAATTGACCTTTTTAAGTCCCTCCTTTCATATTTTCGGCTTTCTTATTCATGTAATAAGAGCAAATAACGAAAATGAACAGTCAAGAGAAACTATGCTGTAGTGCCAGAGAGAATTGCAGTATTTCAGAAGAAATGGGTTGGCATCGGCTTTCGTATTCATGTAATAAGAGCAAATAACGAAAATGAACAGTCAAGAGAAACTATGCTGTAGTGCCAGAGAGAATTGCAGTATTTCAGAAGAAATGGGTTGGCATCGTCTTTCGTATTCATGTAATAAGAGCAAATAACGAAAATGAACAGTCAAGAGAAACTATGCTGTAGTGCCAGAGAGAATTGCAGTATTTCAGAAGAAATGGGTTGGGTCCGTCCACGATGGGAAACGTCAGAGTGCCCGGCTAGCTCAGTCGGTAGAGCATGAGACTCTTAATCTCAGGGTCGTGGGTTCGAGCCCCACGTTGGGCGTCATCACTCTATTTGGGAAGGACGAATGGGATGTTGGACCGCTGAAGGAAAACATCAAAATCCATTCTCTATGTGCATTCACATAATCCTTGTTCTTGCAAAGTATGTGCAGGCCCACTTTTAAATTCGGAGGATTTCATGGATATTTTGAGAACTTTTTGTGACGCTAGTTGCTAACCAGTTTAATCCAATAACAGAACAGAAATCCATTCTCTATGTGCCTTCACATAATCCTTGTTCTTGCAAAGTATGTGCAGGCCCACTTTTAAATTCGGAGGGTTTCATGGATATTTTGAGAACTTTTTGTGACGCTAGTTGCTAACCAGTTTAATCCAATAACTTCACGCCACATGAAAACGGGTCACGATTCTTAAAAACTTCTTATGCTGGTATAAAAGTAGGTACCTACATATGGAAGACGAAACTAATGAAGTTCAAAAAGAATCTTGTCCGCCACAAAATTTCCTTCCAGTGTAAATACCAAGTTATTAGTTTTAGCTACCTTTCGTTTTTTTATTCGGGTAAAAATTGACCTTTTTAAGTCCCTCCTTTCATATTTTCGGCTTTCTTATTCATGTAATAAGAGCAAATAACGAAAATGAACAGTCAAGAGAAACTATGCTGTAGTGCCAGAGAGAATTGCAGTATTTCAGAAGAAATGGGTTGGCATCGGCTTTCGTATTCATGTAATAAGAGCAAATAACGAAAATGAACAGTCAAGAGAAACTATGCTGTAGTGCCAGAGAGAATTGCAGTATTTCAGAAGAAATGGGTTGGGTCCGTCCACGATGGGAAACGTCAGAGTGCCCGGCTAGCTCAGTCGGTAGAGCATGAGACTCTTAATCTCAGGGTCGTGGGTTTGAGCCCCACGTTGGGCGTCATCACTCTATTTGGGAAGGACGAATGGGATGTTGGACCGCTGAAGGAAAACATCAAAATCCATTCTCTATGTGCATTCACATAATCCTTGTTCTTGCAAAGTATGTGCAGGCCCACTTTTAAATTCGGAGGATTTCATGGATATTTTGAGAACTTTTTGTGACGCTAGTTGCTAACCAGTTTAATCCTATAACAGAACAGAAATCCATTCTCTATGTGCCTTCACATAATCCTTGTTCTTGCAAAGTATGTGCAGGCCCACTTTTAAATTCGGAGGATTTCATGGATATTTTGAGAACTTTTTGTGACGCTAGTTGCTAACCAGTTTAATCCAATAACTTCACGCCACATGAAAACGGGTCACGATTCTTAAAAACTTCTTATGCTTGTATAAAAGTAGGTACCTACATATGGAAGACGAAACTAATGAAGTTCAAAAAGAATCTTGTCCGCCACAAAATTTCCTTCCAGTGTAAATACCAAGTTATTAGTTTTAGCTACCTTTCGTTTTTTTATTCGGGTAAAAATTGACCTTCTTAAGTCCCTCCTTTCATATTTTCGGCTTTCGTATTCATGTAATAAGAGCAAATAACGAAAATGAACAGTCAAGAGAAACTATGCTGTAGTGCCAGAGAGAATTGCAGTATTTCAGAAGAAATGGGTTGGCATCGGCTTTCGTATTCATGTAATAAGAGCAAATAACGAAAATGAACAGTCAAGAGAAACTATGCTGTAGTGCCAGAGAGAATTGCAGTATTTCAGAAGAAATGGGTTGGGTCCGTCCACGATGGGAAACGTCAGAGTGCCCGGCTAGCTCAGTCGGTAGAGCATGAGACTCTTAATCTCAGGGTCGTGGGTTCGAGCCCCACGTTGGGCGTCATCACTCTATTTGGGAAGGACGAATGGGATGTTGGACCGCTGAAGGAAAACATCAAAATCCATTCTCTATGTGCATTCACATAATCCTTGTTCTTGCAAAGTTTGTGCAGGCCCACTTTTAAATTCGGAGGATTTCATGGATATTTTGAGAACTTTTTGTGACGCTAGTTGCTAACCAGTTTAATCCAATAACAGAACAGAAATCCATTCTCTATGTGCCTTCACATAATCCTTGTTCTTGCAAAGTATGTGCAGGCCCACTTTTAAATTCGGAGGGTTTCATGGATATTTTGAGAACTTTTTGTGACGCTAGTTGCTAACCAGTTTAATCCAATAACTTCACGCCACATGAAAACGGGTCACGATTCTTAAAAACTTCTTATGCTGGTATAAAAGTAGGTACCTACATATGGAAGACGAAACTAATGAAGTTCAAAAAGAATCTTGTCCGCCACAAAATTTCCTTCCAGTGTAAATACCAAGTTATTAGTTTTAGCTACCTTTCGTTTTTTTATTCGGGTAAAAATTGACCTTTTTAAGTCCCTCCTTTCATATTTTCGGCTTTCTTATTCATGTAATAAGAGCAAATAACGAAAATGAACAGTCAAGAGAAACTATGCTGTAGTGCCAGAGAGAATTGCAGTATTTCAGAAGAAATGGGTTGGCATCGGCTTTCGTATTCATGTAATAAGAGCAAATAACGAAAATGAACAGTCAAGAGAAACTATGCTGTAGTGCCAGAGAGAATTGCAGTATTTCAGAAGAAATGGGTTGGGTCCGTCCACGATGGGAAACGTCAGAGTGCCCGGCTAGCTCAGTCGGTAGAGCATGAGACTCTTAATCTCAGGGTCGTGGGTTTGAGCCCCACGTTGGGCGTCATCACTCTATTTGGGAAGGACGAATGGGATGTTGGACCGCTGAAGGAAAACATCAAAATCCATTCTCTATGTGCATTCACATAATCCTTGTTCTTGCAAAGTATGTGCAGGCCCACTTTTAAATTCGGAGGATTTCATGGATATTTTGAGAACTTTTTGTGACGCTAGTTGCTAACCAGTTTAATCCAATAACAGAACAGAAATCCATTCTCTATGTGCCTTCACATAATCCTTGTTCTTGCAAAGTATGTGCAGGCCCACTTTTAAATTCGGAGGATTTCATGGATATTTTGAGAACTTTTTGTGACGCTAGTTGCTAACCAGTTTAATCCAATAACTTCACGCCACATGAAAACGGGTCACGATTCTTAAAAACTTCTTATGCTTGTATAAAAGTAGGTACCTACATATGGAAGACGAAACTAATGAAGTTCAAAAAGAATCTTGTCCGCCACAAAATTTCCTTCCAGTGTAAATACCAAGTTATTAGTTTTAGCTACCTTTCGTTTTTTTATTCGGGTAAAAATTGACCTTTTTAAGTCCCTCCTTTCATATTTTCGGCTTTCTTATTCATGTAATAAGAGCAAATAACGAAAATGAACAGTCAAGAGAAACTATGCTGTAGTGCCAGAGAGAATTGCAGTATTTCAGAAGAAATGGGTTGGCATCGGCTTTCGTATTCATGTAATAAGAGCAAATAACGAAAATGAACAGTCAAGAGAAACTATGCTGTAGTGCCAGAGAGAATTGCAGTATTTCAGAAGAAATGGGTTGGGTCCGTCCACGATGGGAAACGTCAGAGTGCCCGGCTAGCTCAGTCGGTAGAGCATGAGACTCTTAATCTCAGGGTCGTGGGTTCGAGCCCCACGTTGGGCGTCATCACTCTATTTGGGAAGGACGAATGGGATGTTGGACCGCTGAAGGAAAACATCAAAATCCATTCTCTATGTGCATTCACATAATCCTTGTTCTTGCAAAGTATGTGCAGGCCCACTTTTAAATTCGGAGGATTTCATGGATATTTTGAGAACTTTTTGTGACGCTAGTTGCTAACCAGTTTAATCCAATAACAGAACAGAAATCCATTCTCTATGTGCCTTCACATAATCCTTGTTCTTGCAAATTATGTGCAGGCCCACTTTTAAATTCGGAGGGTTTCATGGATATTTTGAGAACTTTTTGTGACGCTAGTTGCTAACCAGTTTAATCCAATAACTCCACGCCACATGAAAACGGGTCACGATTCTTAAAAACTTCTTATGCTGGTATAAAAGTAGGTACCTACATATGGAAGACGAAACTAATGAAGTTCAAAAAGAATCTTGTCCGCCACAAAATTTCCTTCCAGTGTAAATACCAAGTTATTAGTTTTAGCTACCTTTCGTTTTTTTATTCGGGTAAAAATTGACCTTTTTAAGTCCCTCCTTTCATATTTTCGGCTTTCTTATTCATGTAATAAGAGCAAATAACGAAAATGAACAGTCAAGAGAAACTATGCTGTAGTGCCAGAGAGAATTGCAGTATTTCAGAAGAAATGGGTTGGCATCGGCTTTCGTATTCATGTAATAAGAGCAAATAACGAAAATGAACAGTCAAGAGAAACTATGCTGTAGTGCCAGAGAGAATTGCAGTATTTCAGAAGAAATGGGTTGGGTCCGTCCACGATGGGAAACGTCAGAGTGCCCGGCTAGCTCAGTCGGTAGAGCATGAGACTCTTAATCTCAGGGTCGTGGGTTCGAGCCCCACGTTGGGCGTCATCACTCTATTTGGGAAGGACGAATGGGATGTTGGACCGCTGAAGGAAAACATCAAAATCCATTCTCTATGTGCATTCACATAATCCTTGTTCTTGCAAAGTATGTGCAGGCCCACTTTTAAATTCGGAGGATTTCATGGATATTTTGAGAACTTTTTGTGACGCTAGTTGCTAACCAGTTTAATCCAATAACAGAACAGAAATCCATTCTCTATGTGCCTTCACATAATCCTTGTTCTTGCAAATTATGTGCAGGCCCACTTTTAAATTCGGAGGGTTTCATGGATATTTTGAGAACTTTTTGTGACGCTAGTTGCTAACCAGTTTAATCCAATAACTCCACGCCACATGAAAACGGGTCACGATTCTTAAAAACTTCTTATGCTGGTATAAAAGTAGGTACCTACATATGGAAGACGAAACTAATGAAGTTCAAAAAGAATCTTGTCCGCCACAAAATTTCCTTCCAGTGTAAATACCAAGTTATTAGTTTTAGCTACCTTTCGTTTTTTTATTCGGGTAAAAATTGACCTTTTTAAGTCCCTCCTTTCATATTTTCGGCTTTCTTATTCATGTAATAAGAGCAAATAACGAAAATGAACAGTCAAGAGAAACTATGCTGTAGTGCCAGAGAGAATTGCAGTATTTCAGAAGAAATGGGTTGGCATCGGCTTTCGTATTCATGTAATAAGAGCAAATAACGGAAATGAACAGTGAAGAGAAACTATGCTGTAGTGCCAGAGAGAATTGCAGTATTTCAGAAGAAATGGGTTGGGTCCGTCCACGACGGGAAACGTCAGAGTGCCCGGCTAGCTCAGTCGGTAGAGCATGAGACTCTTAATCTCAGGGTCGTGGGTTCGAGCCCCACGTTGGGCGTCATCACTCTATTTGGAAAGGACGAATGGGATGTTGGACTGCTGAAGGAAAACATCAAAATCCATTCTCTATGTGCCTTCACATAATCCTTGTTCTTGCAAAGTATGTGCAGGCCCACTTTTAAATTCGGAGGGTTTCATCGATATTTTGAAAACTTTTTGTGACGCTAGTTGCTAACCAGTTTAATCCAATAACTTCACGCCACATGAAAACGGGTCACGATTCTTAAAAACTTCTTATGCTGGTATAAAAGTAGGTACCTACATATGGAAGACGAAACTAATGAAGTTCAAAAAGAATCTTGTCCGCCACAAAATTTCCTTCCAGTGTAAATACCAAGTTATTAGTTTTAGCTACCTTTCGTTTTTTTATTCGGGTAAAAATTGACCTTTTTAAGTCCCTCCTTTCATATTTTCGGCTTTCTTATTCATGTAATAAGAGCAAATAACGAAAATGAACAGTCAAGAGAAACTATGCTGTAGTGCCAGAGAGAATTGCAGTATTTCAGAAGAAATGGGTTGGCATCGGCTTTCGTATTCATGTAATAAGAGCAAATAACGAAAATGAACAGTCAAGAGAAACTATGCTGTAGTGCCAGAGAGAATTGCAGTATTTCAGAAGAAATGGGTTGGCATCGGCTTTCGTATTCATGTAATAAGAGCAAATAACGAAAATGAACAGTCAAGAGAAACTATGCTGTAGTGCCAGAGAGAATTGCAGTATTTCAGAAGAAATGGGTTGGGTCCGTCCACGATGGGAAACGTCAGAGTGCCCGGCTAGCTCAGTCGGTAGAGCATGAGACTCTTAATCTCAGGGTCGTGGGTTCGAGCCCCACGTTGGGCGTCATCACTCTATTTGGGAAGGACGAATGGGATGTTGGACCGCTGAAGGAAAACATCAAAATCCATTCTCTATGTGCATTCACATAATCCTTGTTCTTGCAAAGTATGTGCAGGCCCACTTTTAAATTCGGAGGATTTCATGGATATTTTGAGAACTTTTTGTGACGCTAGTTGCTAACCAGTTTAATCCAATAACAGAACAGAAATCCATTCTCTATGTGCCTTCACATAATCCTTGTTCTTGCAAATTATGTGCAGGCCCACTTTTAAATTCGGAGGGTTTCATGGATATTTTGAGAACTTTTTGTGACGCTAGTTGCTAACCAGTTTAATCCAATAACTCCACGCCACATGAAAACGGGTCACGATTCTTAAAAACTTCTTATGCTGGTATAAAAGTAGGTACCTACATATGGAAGACGAAACTAATGAAGTTCAAAAAGAATCTTGTCCGCCACAAAATTTCCTTCCAGTGTAAATACCAAGTTATTAGTTTTAGCTACCTTTCGTTTTTTTATTCGGGTAAAAATTGACCTTTTTAAGTCCCTCCTTTCATATTTTCGGCTTTCTTATTCATGTAATAAGAGCAAATAACGAAAATGAACAGTCAAGAGAAACTATGCTGTAGTGCCAGAGAGAATTGCAGTATTTCAGAAGAAATGGGTTGGCATCGGCTTTCGTATTCATGTAATAAGAGCAAATAACGAAAATGAACAGTCAAGAGAAACTATGCTGTAGTGCCAGAGAGAATTGCAGTATTTCAGAAGAAATGGGTTGGGTCCGTCCACGATGGGAAACGTCAGAGTGCCCGGCTAGCTCAGTCGGTAGAGCATGAGACTCTTAATCTCAGGGTCGTGGGTTCGAGCCCCACGTTGGGCGTCATCACTCTATTTGGGAAGGACGAATGGGATGTTGGACCGCTGAAGGAAAACATCAAAATCCATTCTCTATGTGCATTCACATAATCCTTGTTCTTGCAAAGTATGTGCAGGCCCACTTTTAAATTCGGAGGATTTCATGGATATTTTGAGAACTTTTTGTGACGCTAGTTGCTAACCAGTTTAATCCAATAACAGAACAGAAATCCATTCTCTATGTGCCTTCACATAATCCTTGTTCTTGCAAATTATGTGCAGGCCCACTTTTAAATTCGGAGGGTTTCATGGATATTTTGAGAACTTTTTGTGACGCTAGTTGCTAACCAGTTTAATCCAATAACTCCACGCCACATGAAAACGGGTCACGATTCTTAAAAACTTCTTATGCTGGTATAAAAGTAGGTACCTACATATGGAAGACGAAACTAATGAAGTTCAAAAAGAATCTTGTCCGCCACAAAATTTCCTTCCAGTGTAAATACCAAGTTATTAGTTTTAGCTACCTTTCGTTTTTTTATTCGGGTAAAAATTGACCTTTTTAAGTCCCTCCTTTCATATTTTCGGCTTTCTTATTCATGTAATAAGAGCAAATAACGAAAATGAACAGTCAAGAGAAACTATGCTGTAGTGCCAGAGAGAATTGCAGTATTTCAGAAGAAATGGGTTGGCATCGGCTTTCGTATTCATGTAATAAGAGCAAATAACGGAAATGAACAGTGAAGAGAAACTATGCTGTAGTGCCAGAGAGAATTGCAGTATTTCAGAAGAAATGGGTTGGGTCCGTCCACGACGGGAAACGTCAGAGTGCCCGGCTAGCTCAGTCGGTAGAGCATGAGACTCTTAATCTCAGGGTCGTGGGTTCGAGCCCCACGTTGGGCGTCATCACTCTATTTGGAAAGGACGAATGGGATGTTGGACTGCTGAAGGAAAACATCAAAATCCATTCTCTATGTGCCTTCACATAATCCTTGTTCTTGCAAAGTATGTGCAGGCCCACTTTTAAATTCGGAGGGTTTCATCGATATTTTGAAAACTTTTTGTGACGCTAGTTGCTAACCAGTTTAATCCAATAACTTCACGCCACATGAAAACGGGTCACGATTCTTAAAAACTTCTTATGCTGGTATAAAAGTAGGTACCTACATATGGAAGACGAAACTAATGAAGTTCAAAAAGAATCTTGTCCGCCACAAAATTTCCTTCCAGTGTAAATACCAAGTTATTAGTTTTAGCTACCTTTCGTTTTTTTATTCGGGTAAAAATTGACCTTTTTAAGTCCCTCCTTTCATATTTTCGGCTTTCTTATTCATGTAATAAGAGCAAATAACGAAAATGAACAGTCAAGAGAAACTATGCTGTAGTGCCAGAGAGAATTGCAGTATTTCAGAAGAAATGGGTTGGCATCGGCTTTCGTATTCATGTAATAAGAGCAAATAACGAAAATGAACAGTCAAGAGAAACTATGCTGTAGTGCCAGAGAGAATTGCAGTATTTCAGAAGAAATGGGTTGGCATCGGCTTTCGTATTCATGTAATAAGAGCAAATAACGAAAATGAACAGTCAAGAGAAACTATGCTGTAGTGCCAGAGAGAATTGCAGTATTTCAGAAGAAATGGGTTGGGTCCGTCCACGATGGGAAACGTCAGAGTGCCCGGCTAGCTCAGTCGGTAGAGCATGAGACTCTTAATCTCAGGGTCGTGGGTTCGAGCCCCACGTTGGGCGTCATCACTCTATTTGGGAAGGACGAATGGGATGTTGGACCGCTGAAGGAAAACATCAAAATCCATTCTCTATGTGCATTCACATAATCCTTGTTCTTGCAAAGTATGTGCAGGCCCACTTTTAAATTCGGAGGATTTCATGGATATTTTGAGAACTTTTTGTGACGCTAGTTGCTAACCAGTTTAATCCAATAACAGAACAGAAATCCATTCTCTATGTGCCTTCACATAATCCTTGTTCTTGCAAAGTATGTGCAGGCCCACTTTTAAATTCGGAGGGTTTCATGGATATTTTGAGAACTTTTTGTGACGCTAGTTGCTAACCAGTTTAATCCAATAACTTCACGCCACATGAAAACGGGTCACGATTCTTAAAAACTTCTTATGCTGGTATAAAAGTAGGTACCTACATATGGAAGACGAAACTAATGAAGTTCAAAAAGAATCTTGTCCGCCACAAAATTTCCTTCCAGTGTAAATACCAAGTTATTAGTTTTAGCTACCTTTCGTTTTTTTATTCGGGTAAAAATTGACCTTTTTAAGTCCCTCCTTTCATATTTTCGGCTTTCTTATTCATGTAATAAGAGCAAATAACGAAAATGAACAGTCAAGAGAAACTATGCTGTAGTGCCAGAGAGAATTGCAGTATTTCAGAAGAAATGGGTTGGCATCGGCTTTCGTATTCATGTAATAAGAGCAAATAACGAAAATGAACAGTCAAGAGAAACTATGCTGTAGTGCCAGAGAGAATTGCAGTATTTCAGAAGAAATGGGTTGGGTCCGTCCACGATGGGAAACGTCAGAGTGCCCGGCTAGCTCAGTCGGTAGAGCATGAGACTCTTAATCTCAGGGTCGTGGGTTTGAGCCCCACGTTGGGCGTCATCACTCTATTTGGGAAGGACGAATGGGATGTTGGACCGCTGAAGGAAAACATCAAAATCCATTCTCTATGTGCATTCACATAATCCTTGTTCTTGCAAAGTATGTGCAGGCCCACTTTTAAATTCGGAGGATTTCATGGATATTTTGAGAACTTTTTGTGACGCTAGTTGCTAACCAGTTTAATCCAATAACAGAACAGAAATCCATTCTCTATGTGCCTTCACATAATCCTTGTTCTTGCAAATTATGTGCAGGCCCACTTTTAAATTCGGAGGGTTTCATGGATATTTTGAGAACTTTTTGTGACGCTAGTTGCTAACCAGTTTAATCCAATAACTCCACGCCACATGAAAACGGGTCACGATTCTTAAAAACTTCTTATGCTGGTATAAAAGTAGGTACCTACATATGGAAGACGAAACTAATGAAGTTCAAAAAGAATCTTGTCCGCCACAAAATTTCCTTCCAGTGTAAATACCAAGTTATTAGTTTTAGCTACCTTTCGTTTTTTTATTCGGGTAAAAATTGACCTTTTTAAGTCCCTCCTTTCATATTTTCGGCTTTCTTATTCATGTAATAAGAGCAAATAACGAAAATGAACAGTCAAGAGAAACTATGCTGTAGTGCCAGAGAGAATTGCAGTATTTCAGAAGAAATGGGTTGGCATCGGCTTTCGTATTCATGTAATAAGAGCAAATAACGGAAATGAACAGTGAAGAGAAACTATGCTGTAGTGCCAGAGAGAATTGCAGTATTTCAGAAGAAATGGGTTGGGTCCGTCCACGACGGGAAACGTCAGAGTGCCCGGCTAGCTCAGTCGGTAGAGCATGAGACTCTTAATCTCAGGGTCGTGGGTTCGAGCCCCACGTTGGGCGTCATCACTCTATTTGGAAAGGACGAATGGGATGTTGGACTGCTGAAGGAAAACATCAAAATCCATTCTCTATGTGCCTTCACATAATCCTTGTTCTTGCAAAGTATGTGCAGGCCCACTTTTAAATTCGGAGGGTTTCATCGATATTTTGAAAACTTTTTGTGCTGCTAGTTGCTAACCAGTTTAATCCAATAACTTCACGCCACATGAAAACGGGTCACGATTCTTAAAAACTTCTTATGCTGGTATAAAAGTAGGTACCTACATATGGAAGACGAAACTAATGAAGTTCAAAAAGAATCTTGTCCGCCACAAAATTTCCTTCCAGTGTAAATACCAAGTTATTAGTTTTAGCTACCTTTCGTTTTTTTATTCGGGTAAAAATTGACCTTTTTAAGTCCCTCCTTTCATATTTTCGGCTTTCTTATTCATGTAACAAGAGCAAATAACGAAAATGAACAGTCAAGAGAAACTATGCTGTAGTGCCAGAGAGAATTGCAGTATTTCAGAAGAAATGGGTTGGCATCGGCTTTCTTATTCATGTAATAAGAGCAAATAACGAAAATGAACAGTCAAGAGAAACTATGCTGTAGTGCCAGAGAGAATTGCAGTATTTCAGAAGAAATGGGTTGGCATCGGCTTTCGTATTCATGTAATAAGAGCAAATAACGAAAATGAACAGTCAAGAGAAACTATGCTGTAGTGCCAGAGAGAATTGCAGTATTTCAGAAGAAATGGGTTGGGTCCGTCCACGATGGGAAACGTCAGAGTGCCCGGCTAGCTCAGTCGGTAGAGCATGAGACTCTTAATCTCAGGGTCGTGGGTTCGAGCCCCACGTTGGGCGTCATCACTCTATTTGGGAAGGACGAATGGGATGTTGGACCGCTGAAGGAAAACATCAAAATCCATTCTCTATGTGCATTCACATAATCCTTGTTCTTGCAAAGTATGTGCAGGCCCACTTTTAAATTCGGAGGATTTCATGGATATTTTGAGAACTTTTTGTGACGCTAGTTGCTAACCAGTTTAATCCAATAACAGAACAGAAATCCATTCTCTATGTGCCTTCACATAATCCTTGTTCTTGCAAAGTATGTGCAGGCCCACTTTTAAATTCGGAGGATTTCATGGATATTTTGAGAACTTTTTGTGACGCTAGTTGCTAACCAGTTTAATCCAATAACTTCACGCCACATGAAAACGGGTCACGATTCTTAAAAACTTCTTATGCTTGTATAAAAGTAGGTACCTACATATGGAAGACGAAACTAATGAAGTTCAAAAAGAATCTTGTCCGCCACAAAATTTCCTTCCAGTGTAAATACCAAGTTATTAGTTTTAGCTACCTTTCGTTTTTTTATTCGGGTAAAAATTGACCTTTTTAAGTCCCTCCTTTCATATTTTCGGCTTTCTTATTCATGTAATAAGAGCAAATAACGAAAATGAACAGTCAAGAGAAACTATGCTGTAGTGCCAGAGAGAATTGCAGTATTTCAGAAGAAATGGGTTGGGTCCGTCCACGATGGGAAACGTCAGAGTGCCCGGCTAGCTCAGTCGGTAGAGTATGAGACTCTTAATCTCAGGGTCGTGGGTTCGAGCCCCACGTTGGGCGTCATCACTCTATTTGGAAAGGACGAATGGGATGTTGGACTGCTGAAGGAAAACATCAAAATCCATTCTCTATGTGCCTTCACATAATCCTTGTTCTTGCAAAGTATGTGCAGGCCCACTTTTAAATTCAGAGGATTTCATGTATATTTTGAGAACTTTTTGTGACGCTAGTTGCTAACCAGTTTAATCCAATAACAGAACAGAAATCCATTCTCCAGTATATATATACAGTCATTTCAGTCGGTAGAGCATGAGACTCTTAATCTCAGGGTCGTGGGTTCGAGCCCCACGTTGGGCGTCATCACTCTATTTGGAAAGGACGAATGGGATGTTGGACTGCTGAAGGAAAACATCAAAATCCATTCTCTATGTGCCTTCACATAATCCTTGTTCTTGCAAAGTATGTGCAGGCCCACTTTTAAATTCGGAGGGTTTCATGGATATTTTGAAAACTTTTTGTGACGCTAGTTGCTAACCAGTTTAATCCAATAACTTCACGCCACATGAAAACGGGTCACGATTCTTAAAAACTTCTTATGCTGGTATAAAAGTAGGTACCTACATATGGAAGACGAAACTAATAAAGTTCAAAAAGAATCTTGTCCGCCACAAAATTTCCTTCCAGTGTAAATACCAAGTTATTAGTTTTAGCTACCTTTCGTTTTTTTATTCGGGTAAAATTGACCTTTTTAAGCCCCTCCTTTCATATTTTCGGCTTTCTTATTCATGTAATATGAGCAAATAACGGAAATGAACAATGAAGAGAAACTATGCTGTAGTGCCAGAGAGAATTGCAGTATTTCAGAAGAAATGGGTTGGGTCCGTCCACGACGGGAAACGTCAGAGTGCCCGGCTAGCTCAGTCGGTAGAGCATGAGACTCTTAATCTCAGGGTCGTGGGTTCGAGCCCCACGTTGGGCGTCATCACTCTATTTGGAAAGGACGAATGGGATGTTGGACTGCTGAAGGAAAACATCAAAATCCATTCTCTATGTGCCTTCACATAATCCTTGTTCTTGCAAAGTATGTGCAGGCCCACTTTTAAATTCAGAGGATTTCATGTATATTTTGAGAACTTTTTGTGACGCTAGTTGCTAACCAGTTTAATCCAATAACAGAACAGAAATCCATTCTCCAGTATATATATACAGTCATTTCAGTCGGTAGAGCATGAGACTCTTAATCTCAGGGTCGTGGGTTCGAGCCCCACGTTGGGCGTCATCACTCTATTTGGAAAGGACGAATGGGATGTTGGACTGCTGAAGGAAAACATCAAAATCCATTCTCTATGTGCCTTCACATAATCCTTGTTCTTGCAAAGTATGTGCAGGCCCACTTTTAAATTCGGAGGGTTTCATGGATATTTTGAAAACTTTTTGTGACGCTAGTTGCTAACCAGTTTAATCCAATAACTTCACGCCACATGAAAACGGGTCACGATTCTTAAAAACTTCTTATGCTGGTATAAAAGTAGGTACCTACATATGGAAGACGAAACTAATAAAGTTCAAAAAGAATCTTGTCCGCCACAAAATTTCCTTCCAGTGTAAATACCAAGTTATTAGTTTTAGCTACCTTTCGTTTTTTTATTCGGGTAAAATTGACCTTTTTAAGCCCCTCCTTTCATATTTTCGGCTTTCTTATTCATGTAATATGAGCAAATAACAGAAATGAACAATGAAGAGAAACTATGCTGTAGTGCCAGAGAGAATTGCAGTATTTCAGAAGAAATGGGTTGGGTCCGTCCACGACGGGAAACGTCAGAGTGCCCGGCTAGCTCAGTCGGTAGAGCATGAGACTCTTAATCTCAGGGTCGTGGGTTCGAGCCCCACGTTGGGCGTCATCACTCTATTTGGAAAGGACGAATGGGATGTTGGACTGCTGAAGGAAAACATCAAAGTCCATTCTCTATGTGCCTTCACATAATCCTTGTTCTTGCAAAGTATGTGCAGGCCCACTTTTAAATTCGGAGGGTTTCATGGATATTTTGAAAACTTTTTGTGACGCTAGTTGCTAACCAGTTTAATCCAATAACTTCACGCCACATGAAAACGGGTCACGATTCTTAAAAACTTCTTATGCTGGTATAAAAGTAGGTACCTACATATGGAAGACGAAACTAATGAAGTTCAAAAAGAATCTTGTCCGCCACAAAATTTCCTTCCAGTGTAAATACCAAGTTATTAGTTTTAGCTACCTTTCGTTTTTTTATTCGGGTAAAATTGACCTTTTTAAGCCCCTCCTTTCATATTTTCGGCTTTCTTATTCATGTAATAAGAGCAAATAACGGAAATGAACAGTGAAGAGAAACTATGCTGTAGTGCCAGAGAGAATTGCAGTATTTCAGAAGAAATGGGTTGGGTCCGTCCACGACGGGAAACGTCAGAGTGCCCGGCTAGCTCAGTCGGTAGAGCATGAGACTCTTAATCTCAGGGTCGTGGGTTCGAGCCCCACGTTGGGCGTCATCACTCTATTTGCAAAGGACGAATGGGATGTTGGACTGCTGAAGGAAAACATCAAAATCCATTCTCTATGTGCCTTCACATAATCCTTGTTCTTGCAAAGTATGTGCAGGCCCACTTTTAAATTCGGAGGGTTTCATGGATATTTTGAAAACTTTTTGTGACGCTAGTTGCTAACCAGTTTAATCCAATAACTTCACGCCACATGAAAACGGGTCACGATTCTTAAAAACTTCTTATGCTGGTATAAAAGTAGGTACCTACATATGGAAGACGAAACTAATGAAGTTCAAAAAGAATCTTGTCCGCCACAAAATTTCCTTCCAGTGTAAATACCAAGTTATTAGTTTTAGCTACCTTTCATTTTTTTATTCGGGTAAAATTGACCTTTTTAAGCCCCTCCTTTCATATTTTCGGCTTTCTTATTCATGTAATAAGAGCAAATAACGGAAATGAACAGTGAAGAGAAACTATGCTGTAGTGCCAGAGAGAATTGCAGTATTTCAGAAGAAATGGGTTGGGTCCGTCCACGATGGGAAAAGTCAGAGTGCCCGGCTAGCTCAGTCGGTAGAGCATGAGACTCTTGATCTCAGGGTCGTGGGTTCGAGCCCCACGTTGGGTGTCATCACTCTATTTGGAAAGGACGAATGGGATGTTGGACTGCTGAAGGAAAACATCAAAATCCATTCTCTATGTGCCTTCACATAATCCTTGTTCTTGCAAAGTATGTGCAGGCCCACTTTTAAATTCGGAGGGTTTCATGGATATTTTGAAAACTTTTTGTGACGCTAGTTGCTAACCAGTTTAATCCAATAACTTCACGCCACATGAAAACGGGTCACGATTCTTAAAAACTTCTTATGCTGGTATAAAAGTAGGTACCTACATATGGAAGACGAAACTAATGAAGTTCAAAAAGAATCTTGTCCGCCACAAAATTTCCTTCCAGTGTAAATACCAAGTTATTAGTTTTAGCTACCTTTCATTTTTTTATTCGGGTAAAATTGACCTTTTTAAGCCCCTCCTTTCATATTTTCGGCTTTCTTATTCATGTAATAAGAGCAAATAACGGAAATGAACAGTGAAGAGAAACTATGCTGTAGTGCCAGAGAGAATTGCAGTATTTCAGAAGAAATGGGTTGGGTCCGTCCACGATGGGAAAAGTCAGAGTGCCCGGCTAGCTCAGTCGGTAGAGCATGAGACTCTTGATCTCAGGGTCGTGGGTTCGAGCCCCACGTTGGGCGTCATCACTCTATTTGGAAAGGACGAATGGGATGTTGGACTGCTGAAGGAAAACATCAAAATCCATTCTCTATGTGCCTTCACATAATCCTTGTTCTTGCAAAGTATGTGCAGGCCCACTTTTAAATTCGGAGGGTTTCATGGATATTTTGAAAACTTTTTGTGACGCTAGTTGCTAACCAGTTTAATCCAATAACTTCACGCCACATGAAAACGGGTCACGATTCTTAAAAACTTCTTATGCTGGTATAAAAGTAGGTACCTACATATGGAAGACGAAACTAATGAAGTTCAAAAAGAATCTTGTCCGCCACAAAATTTCCTTCCAGTGTAAATACCAAGTTATTAGTTTTAGCTACCTTTCATTTTTTTATTCGGGTAAAATTGACCTTTTTAAGCCCCTCCTTTCATATTTTCGGCTTTCTTATTCATGTAATAAGAGCAAATAACGGAAATGAACAGTGAAGAGAAACTATGCTGTAGTGCCAGAGAGAATTGCAGTATTTCAGAAGAAATGGGTTGGGTCCGTCCACGATGGGAAAAGTCAGAGTGCCCGGCTAGCTCAGTCGGTAGAGCATGAGACTCTTGATCTCAGGGTCGTGGGTTCGAGCCCCACGTTGGGTGTCATCACTCTATTTGGAAAGGACGAATGGGATGTTGGACTGCTGAAGGAAAACATCAAAATCCATTCTCTATGTGCCTTCACATAATCCTTGTTCTTGCAAAGTATGTGCAGGCCCACTTTTAAATTCGGAGGGTTTCATGGATATTTTGAAAACTTTTTGTGACGCTAGTTGCTAACCAGTTTAATCCAATAACTTCACGCCACATGAAAACGGGTCACGATTCTTAAAAACTTCTTATGCTGGTATAAAAGTAGGTACCTACATATGGAAGACGAAACTAATGAAGTTCAAAAAGAATCTTGTCCGCCACAAAATTTCCTTCCAGTGTAAATACCAAGTTATTAGTTTTAGCTACCTTTCATTTTTTTATTCGGGTAAAATTGACCTTTTTAAGCCCCTCCTTTCATATTTTCGGCTTTCTTATTCATGTAATAAGAGCAAATAACGGAAATGAACAGTGAAGAGAAACTATGCTGTAGTGCCAGAGAGAATTGCAGTATTTCAGAAGAAATGGGTTGGGTCCGTCCACGATGGGAAAAGTCAGAGTGCCCGGCTAGCTCAGTCGGTAGAGCATGAGACTCTTGATCTCAGGGTCGTGGGTTCGAGCCCCACGTTGGGCGTCATCACTCTATTTGGAAAGGACGAATGGGATGTTGGACTGCTGAAGGAAAACATCAAAATCCATTCTCTATGTGCCTTCACATAATCCTTATTCTTGCAAAGTATGTGCAGGCCCACTTTTAAATTCGGAGGGTTTCATGGATATTTTGAAAACTTTTTGTGACGCTAGTTGCTAACCAGTTTAATCCAATAACTTCACGCCACATGAAAACGGGTCACGATTCTTAAAAATTTCTTGTGCTGGTATAAAAGTAGGTACCTACATATGGAAGACGAAACTAATGAAGTTCAAAAAGAATCTTGTCCACCACAAAATTTACTTCCAGTGTAAATACCAAGTTATTAGTTTTAGCTACCTTTCGTTTTTTTATTCGGGTAAAATTGACCTTTTTAAGCCCCTCCTTTCATATTTTCGGCTTTCTTATTCATGTAATATGAGCAAATAACAGAAATGAACAATGAAGAGAAACTATGCTGTAGTGCCAGAGAGAATTGCAGTATTTCAGAAGAAATGGGTTGGGTCCGTCCACGACGGGAAACGTCAGAGTGCCCGGCTAGCTCAGTCGGTAGAGCATGAGACTCTTAATCTCAGGGTCGTGGGTTCGAGCCCCACGTTGGGCGTCATCACTCTATTTGGAAAGGACGAATGGGATGTTGGACTGCTGAAGGAAAACATCAAAGTCCATTCTCTATGTGCCTTCACATAATCCTTGTTCTTGCAAAGTATGTGCAGGCCCACTTTTAAATTCGGAGGGTTTCATGGATATTTTGAAAACTTTTTGTGACGCTAGTTGCTAACCAGTTTAATCCAATAACTTCACGCCACATGAAAACGGGTCACGATTCTTAAAAACTTCTTATGCTGGTATAAAAGTAGGTACCTACATATGGAAGACGAAACTAATGAAGTTCAAAAAGAATCTTGTCCGCCACAAAATTTCCTTCCAGTGTAAATACCAAGTTATTAGTTTTAGCTACCTTTCGTTTTTTTATTCGGGTAAAATTGACCTTTTTAAGCCCCTCCTTTCATATTTTCGGCTTTCTTATTCATGTAATAAGAGCAAATAACGGAAATGAACAGTGAAGAGAAACTATGCTGTAGTGCCAGAGAGAATTGCAGTATTTCAGAAGAAATGGGTTGGGTCCGTCCACGACGGGAAACGTCAGAGTGCCCGGCTAGCTCAGTCGGTAGAGCATGAGACTCTTAATCTCAGGGTCGTGGGTTCGAGCCCCACGTTGGGCGTCATCACTCTATTTGCAAAGGACGAATGGGATGTTGGACTGCTGAAGGAAAACATCAAAATCCATTCTCTATGTGCCTTCACATAATCCTTGTTCTTGCAAAGTATGTGCAGGCCCAGTTTTAAATTCGGAGGGTTTCATGGATATTTTGAAAACTTTTTGTGACGCTAGTTGCTAACCAGTTTAATCCAATAACTTCACGCCACATGAAAACGGGTCACGATTCTTAAAAACTTCTTATGCTGGTATAAAAGTAGGTACCTACATATGGAAGACGAAACTAATGAAGTTCAAAAAGAATCTTGTCCGCCACAAAATTTCCTTCCAGTGTAAATACCAAGTTATTAGTTTTAGCTACCTTTCATTTTTTTATTCGGGTAAAATTGACCTTTTTAAGCCCCTCCTTTCATATTTTCGGCTTTCTTATTCATGTAATAAGAGCAAATAACGGAAATGAACAGTGAAGAGAAACTATGCTGTAGTGCCAGAGAGAATTGCAGTATTTCAGAAGAAATGGGTTGGGTCCGTCCACGATGGGAAAAGTCAGAGTGCCCGGCTAGCTCAGTCGGTAGAGCATGAGACTCTTGATCTCAGGGTCGTGGGTTCGAGCCCCACGTTGGGTGTCATCACTCTATTTGGAAAGGACGAATGGGATGTTGGACTGCTGAAGGAAAACATCAAAATCCATTCTCTATGTGCCTTCACATAATCCTTGTTCTTGCAAAGTATGTGCAGGCCCACTTTTAAATTCGGAGGGTTTCATGGATATTTTGAAAACTTTTTGTGACGCTAGTTGCTAACCAGTTTAATCCAATAACTTCACGCCACATGAAAACGGGTCACGATTCTTAAAAACTTCTTATGCTGGTATAAAAGTAGGTACCTACATATGGAAGACGAAACTAATGAAGTTCAAAAAGAATCTTGTCCGCCACAAAATTTCCTTCCAGTGTAAATACCAAGTTATTAGTTTTAGCTACCTTTCATTTTTTTATTCGGGTAAAATTGACCTTTTTAAGCCCCTCCTTTCATATTTTCGGCTTTCTTATTCATGTAATAAGAGCAAATAACGGAAATGAACAGTGAAGAGAAACTATGCTGTAGTGCCAGAGAGAATTGCAGTATTTCAGAAGAAATGGGTTGGGTCCGTCCACGATGGGAAAAGTCAGAGTGCCCGGCTAGCTCAGTCGGTAGAGCATGAGACTCTTGATCTCAGGGTCGTGGGTTCGAGCCCCACGTTGGGCGTCATCACTCTATTTGGAAAGGACGAATGGGATGTTGGACTGCTGAAGGAAAACATCAAAATCCATTCTCTATGTGCCTTCACATAATCCTTGTTCTTGCAAAGTATGTGCAGGCCCACTTTTAAATTCGGAGGGTTTCATGGATATTTTGAAAACTTTTTGTGACGCTAGTTGCTAACCAGTTTAATCCAATAACTTCACGCCACATGAAAACGGGTCACGATTCTTAAAAACTTCTTATGCTGGTATAAAAGTAGGTACCTACATATGGAAGACGAAACTAATGAAGTTCAAAAAGAATCTTGTCCGCCACAAAATTTCCTTCCAGTGTAAATACCAAGTTATTAGTTTTAGCTACCTTTCATTTTTTTATTCGGGTAAAATTGACCTTTTTAAGCCCCTCCTTTCATATTTTCGGCTTTCTTATTCATGTAATAAGAGCAAATAACGGAAATGAACAGTGAAGAGAAACTATGCTGTAGTGCCAGAGAGAATTGCAGTATTTCAGAAGAAATGGGTTGGGTCCGTCCACGATGGGAAAAGTCAGAGTGCCCGGCTAGCTCAGTCGGTAGAGCATGAGACTCTTGATCTCAGGGTCGTGGGTTCGAGCCCCACGTTGGGTGTCATCACTCTATTTGGAAAGGACGAATGGGATGTTGGACTGCTGAAGGAAAACATCAAAATCCATTCTCTATGTGCCTTCACATAATCCTTGTTCTTGCAAAGTATGTGCAGGCCCACTTTTAAATTCGGAGGGTTTCATGGATATTTTGAAAACTTTTTGTGACGCTAGTTGCTAACCAGTTTAATCCAATAACTTCACGCCACATGAAAACGGGTCACGATTCTTAAAAACTTCTTATGCTGGTATAAAAGTAGGTACCTACATATGGAAGACGAAACTAATGAAGTTCAAAAAGAATCTTGTCCGCCACAAAATTTCCTTCCAGTGTAAATACCAAGTTATTAGTTTTAGCTACCTTTCATTTTTTTATTCGGGTAAAATTGACCTTTTTAAGCCCCTCCTTTCATATTTTCGGCTTTCTTATTCATGTAATAAGAGCAAATAACGGAAATGAACAGTGAAGAGAAACTATGCTGTAGTGCCAGAGAGAATTGCAGTATTTCAGAAGAAATGGGTTGGGTCCGTCCACGATGGGAAAAGTCAGAGTGCCCGGCTAGCTCAGTCGGTAGAGCATGAGACTCTTGATCTCAGGGTCGTGGGTTCGAGCCCCACGTTGGGCGTCATCACTCTATTTGGAAAGGACGAATGGGATGTTGGACTGCTGAAGGAAAACATCAAAATCCATTCTCTATGTGCCTTCACATAATCCTTATTCTTGCAAAGTATGTGCAGGCCCACTTTTAAATTCGGAGGGTTTCATGGATATTTTGAAAACTTTTTGTGACGCTAGTTGCTAACCAGTTTAATCCAATAACTTCACGCCACATGAAAACGGGTCACGATTCTTAAAAATTTCTTGTGCTGGTATAAAAGTAGGTACCTACATATGGAAGACGAAACTAATGAAGTTCAAAAAGAATCTTGTCCACCACAAAATTTACTTCCAGTGTAAATACCAAGTTATTAGTTTTAGCTACCTTTCGTTTTTTTATTCGGGTAAAATTGACCTTTTTAAGTCCCTCCTTTCATATTTCCGGCTTTCGTATTCATGTAATAAGAGCAAATAACGGAAATGAACAGAGAAGAGAAACTGCTGTGGTGCCAGAGAGAATTGCAGTATTTCAGAAGAAATGGGTTGGCATCGGCTTTCGTATTCATGTAATAAGAGCAAATAACGAAAATGAACAGTCAAGAGAAACTGCTGTAGTGCCAGAGAGAATTGCAGTATTTCAGAAGAAATGGGTTGGGTCCGTCCACGATGGGAAACGTCAGAGTGCCCGGCTAGCTCAGTCGGTAGAGCATGAGACTCTTAATCTCAGGGTCGTGGGTTCGAGCCCCACGTTGGGCGTCATCACTCTATTTGGAAAGGACGAATGGGATGTTGGACTGCTGAAGGAAAACATCAAAATCCATTCTCTATGTGCCTTCACATAATCCTTGTTCTTGCAAAGTATGTGCAGGCCCACTTTTAAATTCGGAGGGTTTCATGGATATTTTGAAAACTTTTTGTGACGCTAGTTGCTAACCAGTTTAATCCAATAACTTCACGCCACATGAAAACGGGTCACGATTCTTAAAAACTTCTTATGCTGGTATAAAAGTAGGTACCTACATATGGAAGACGAAACTAATGAAGTTCAAAAAGAATCTTGTCCGCCACAAAATTTCCTTCCAGTGTAAATACCAAGTTATTAGTTTTAGCTACCTTTCGTTTTTTTATTCGGGTAAAATTGACCTTTTTAAGCCCCTCCTTTCATATTTTCGGCTTTCTTATTCATGTAATAAGAGCAAATAACGGAAATGAACAGTGAAGAGAAACTATGCTGTAGTGCCAGAGAGAATTGCAGTATTTCAGAAGAAATGGGTTGGGTCCGTCCACGATGGGAAAAGTCAGAGTGCCCGGCTAGCTCAGTCGGTAGAGCATGAGACTCTTGATCTCAGGGTCGTGGGTTCGAGCCCCACGTTGGGTGTCATCACTCTATTTGGAAAGGACGAATGGGATGTTGGACTGCTGAAGGAAAACATCAAAATCCATTCTCTATGTGCCTTCACATAATCCTTGTTCTTGCAAAGTATGTGCAGGCCCACTTTTAAATTCGGAGGGTTTCATGGATATTTTGAAAACTTTTTGTGACGCTAGTTGCTAACCAGTTTAATCCAATAACTTCACGCCACATGAAAACGGGTCACGATTCTTAAAAACTTCTTATGCTGGTATAAAAGTAGGTACCTACATATGGAAGACGAAACTAATGAAGTTCAAAAAGAATCTTGTCCGCCACAAAATTTCCTTCCAGTGTAAATACCAAGTTATTAGTTTTAGCTACCTTTCATTTTTTTATTCGGGTAAAATTGACCTTTTTAAGCCCCTCCTTTCATATTTTCGGCTTTCTTATTCATGTAATAAGAGCAAATAACGGAAATGAACAGTGAAGAGAAACTATGCTGTAGTGCCAGAGAGAATTGCAGTATTTCAGAAGAAATGGGTTGGGTCCGTCCACGATGGGAAAAGTCAGAGTGCCCGGCTAGCTCAGTCGGTAGAGCATGAGACTCTTGATCTCAGGGTCGTGGGTTCGAGCCCCACGTTGGGCGTCATCACTCTATTTGGAAAGGACGAATGGGATGTTGGACTGCTGAAGGAAAACATCAAAATCCATTCTCTATGTGCCTTCACATAATCCTTATTCTTGCAAAGTATGTGCAGGCCCACTTTTAAATTCGGAGGGTTTCATGGATATTTTGAAAACTTTTTGTGACGCTAGTTGCTAACCAGTTTAATCCAATAACTTCACGCCACATGAAAACGGGTCACGATTCTTAAAAATTTCTTGTGCTGGTATAAAAGTAGGTACCTACATATGGAAGACGAAACTAATGAAGTTCAAAAAGAATCTTGTCCACCACAAAATTTACTTCCAGTGTAAATACCAAGTTATTAGTTTTAGCTACCTTTCGTTTTTTTATTCGGGTAAAATTGACCTTTTTAAGTCCCTCCTTTCATATTTCCGGCTTTCGTATTCATGTAATAAGAGCAAATAACGGAAATGAACAGAGAAGAGAAACTGCTGTGGTGCCAGAGAGAATTGCAGTATTTCAGAAGAAATGGGTTGGCATCGGCTTTCGTATTCATGTAATAAGAGCAAATAACGAAAATGAACAGTCAAGAGAAACTGCTGTAGTGCCAGAGAGAATTGCAGTATTTCAGAAGAAATGGGTTGGGTCCGTCCACGATGGGAAACGTCAGAGTGCCCGGCTAGCTCAGTCGGTAGAGCATGAGACTCTTAATCTCAGGGTCGTGGGTTCGAGCCCCACGTTGGGCGTCATCACTCTATTTGGAAAGGACGAATGGGATGTTGGACTGCTGAAGGAAAACATCAAAATCCATTCTCTATGTGCCTTCACATAATCCTTGTTCTTGCAAAGTATGTGCAGGCCCACTTTTAAATTCGGAGGGTTTCATGGATATTTTGAAAACTTTTTGTGACGCTAGTTGCTAACCAGTTTAATCCAATAACTTCACGCCACATGAAAACGGGTCACGATTCTTAAAAACTTCTTATGCTGGTATAAAAGTAGGTACCTACATATGGAAGACGAAACTAATGAAGTTCAAAAAGAATCTTGTCCGCCACAAAATTTCCTTCCAGTGTAAATACCAAGTTATTAGTTTTAGCTACCTTTCGTTTTTTTATTCGGGTAAAATTGACCTTTTTAAGCCCCTCCTTTCATATTTCCGGCTTTCGTATTCATGTAATAAGAGCAAATAACGGAAATGAACAGAGAAGAGAAACTATGCTGTGGTGCCAGAGAGAATTGCAGTATTTCAGAAGAAATGGGTTGGGTCCGTCCACGATGGGAAACGTCAGCGTGCCCGGCTAGCTCAGTCGGTAGAGCATGAGACTCTTAATCTCAGGGTCGTGGGTTCGAGCCCCACGTTGGGCGTCATCACTCTATTTGCAAAGGACGAATGGGATGTTGGACTGCTGAAGGAAAACATCAAAATCCATTCTCTATGTGCCTTCACATAATCCTTGTTCTTGCAAAGTATGTGCAGGCCCACTTTTAAATTCGGAGGGTTTCATGGATATTTTGAAAACTTTTTGTGACGCTAGTTGCTAACCAGTTTAATCCAATAACTTCACGCCACATGAAAACGGGTCACGATTCTTAAAAACTTCTTATGCTGGTATAAAAGTAGGTACCTACATATGGAAGACGAAACTAATGAAGTTCAAAAAGAATCTTGTCCGCCACAAAATTTCCTTCCAGTGTAAATACCAAGTTATTAGTTTTAGCTACCTTTCGTTTTTTTATTCGGGTAAAATTGACCTTTTTAAGCCCCTCCTTTCATATTTCCGGCTTTCGTATTCATGTAATAAGAGCAAATAACGGAAATGAACAGAGAAGAGAAACTATGCTGTGGTGCCAGAGAGAATTGCAGTATTTCAGAAGAAATGGGTTGGCATCGGCTTTCGTATTCATGTGATAAGAGCAAATAACGAAAATGAACAGTCAAGAGAAACTGCTGTAGTGCCAGAGAGAATTGCAGTATTTCAGAAGAAATGGGTTGGGTCCGTCCACGATGGGAAACGTCAGAGTGCCCGGCTAGCTCAGTCGGTAGAGCATGAGACTCTTAATCTCAGGGTCGTGGGTTCGAGCCCCACGTTGGGCGTCATCACTCTATTTGGAAAGGACGAATGGGATGTTGGACCGCTGAAGGAAAACATCAAAATCCATTCTCTATGTGCCTTCACATAATCCTTGTTCTTGCAAAGTATGTGCAGGCCCACTTTTAAATTCGGAGGGTTTCATGGATATTTTGAAAACTTTTTGTGACGCTAGTTGCTAACCAGTTTAATCCAATAACTTCACGCCACATGAAAACGGGTCACGATTCTTAAAAACTTCTTATGCTGGTATAAAAGTAGGTACCTACATATGGAAGACGAAACTAATGAAGTTCAAAAAGAATCTTGTCCGCCACAAAATTTCCTTCCAGTGTAAATACCAAGTTATTAGTTTTAGCTACCTTTCGTTTTTTTATTCGGGTAAAATTGACCTTTTTAAGCCCCTCCTTTCATATTTCCGGCTTTCGTATTCATGTAATAAGAGCAAATAACGGAAATGAACAGAGAAGAGAAACTATGCTGTGGTGCCAGAGAGAATTGCAGTATTTCAGAAGAAATGGGTTGGCATCGGCTTTCGTATTCATGTAATAAGAGCAAATAACGAAAATGAACAGTCAAGAGAAACTATGCTGTAGTGCCAGAGAGAATTGCAGTATTTCAGAAGAAATGGGTTGGGTCCGTCCACGACGGGAAACGTCAGAGTGCCCGGCTAGCTCAGTCGGTAGAGCATGAGACTCTTAATCTCAGGGTCGTGGGTTCGAGCCCCACGTTGGGCCAATAACAGAACAGAAATCCATTCTCTATGAGCCTTCACATAATCCTTGTTCTTGCAAAGTATGTGCAGGCCCACTTTTAAATTCGGAGGATTTCATGGATATTTTGAGAACTTTTTGTGACGCTAGTTGCTAACCAGTTTAATCCAATAACTTCACGCCACATGAAAACGGGTCACGATTCTTAAAAACTTCTTATGCTTGTATAAAAGTAGGTACCTACATATGGAAGACGAAACTAATGAAGTTCAAAAAGAATCTTGTCCGCCACAAAATTTCCTTCCAGTGTAAATACCAAGTTATAAGTTTTAGCTACTTTTCGTTTTTTTATTCGGGTAAAATTGACCTTTTTAAGTCCCTCCTTTCATATTTCCGGCTTTCGTATTCATGTAATAAGAGCAAGTAACGAAAATGAACAGTGAAGAGAAACTATCCTGTAGTGCCAGAGAGAATTGCAGTATTTCAGAAGAAATGGGTTGGGTCCGTCCACGATGGGACACGTCAGAGTGCCCGGCTAGCTCAGTCGGTAGAGCATGAGACTCTTAATCTCAGGGTCGTGGGTTCGAGCCCCACGTTGGGCGTCATCACTCTATTTGGAAAGGACGAATGGGATGTTGGACTGCTGAAGGGAAACACTCCCTTGAGGGGTCCCATTTACAACAGTGAGTTCTTCTGACACGGCATCGAGTAATCAGGACTTATGACCATTTATTGCCCATATGTTAGACATATAAGTAATTTTAAGTGGTGGTTGGTGCATAAAATTGGACAGTGAGACAATGGACAACAAGACAAATAGCAGTGCAAGTAAAATGACATGTTCAACTTCCAAATTTACAATTTAAATATGCAGTATGAAATAGAAAGCTATGGGCTAGGGGGATATAGAGTAAACATTAAAAATAAAAAGTTTAAAATAAAGTGAACATGCAAACCGATATTCATACTGTAGGATATTAGAAACAATATACGACCCGGTTCATAAAATTAATAAAAATGCATATAGTGTACACCAGAATACAGCCATGATTTTGAAACTGTAATCAATTAAGTAATGACAATATTGTAAAACCACTGTAATTCTGCAACTGTAATAGAATAATAGAATAATACCAATGCATGATTGTATTTGATGTAATGTAATCAACTGGAATGCATGCATGTAATACTTGCACAACTGATATTGACTAAGGATCATTCGAAATCCGAGTTACATTGAACTCACCAGAAGACTCCCAGAGGTGTGGACACTGACTTTCACACCTTTAAGCATTGGTATAAATACCTGTAGGAACCATTGTTCTGGAGTTCGCTGATGGAGACGACAGACGGGCACTAGGGATGGTCAAAGGACTGACCTGGGGCCTGTTGGTCGCTGAGACCAGCGGCTCCTCAGCTGAGATGTTCTTTTTACCACGACACCATCTCTTTTATTAAATACATTTGATTTAACCTTTTGATCTGCGATGACCTCTGTCCGTCCGGCGTTTCTTCATTTTTGAACACAACAATACTCTGCTTATCTCCAACGTTTTCCTTGAATGATCAATTAGACGAGAAATCCAACATGCAGTTATACATCCTTAGAGACGGGAGCTGTCAGGCACAGGTGTTTTTATTCTACAATCACTTGACACACATCCACTGCTCTCAGGTGATCTCCATGTCACTATTTGTGACACTGCCGCCACCAACTAGCTGGACCTCTGTCGAATGCAGTCCGTCCCTTGAAGGGGTTACGCTCACTTTAAATTGCCCATAGGTGTGTGTGGGTTTGTCACGGCCACGGACGGCTAAAGTTTCGTTTAGTTTATGCTTCTGCGTTTTCAGAGTGATGCAGATGCAAGCCCCCCTTGCGTGTCCCTTTGCGTGTCCCTTGCGTGTCCCTTGTGTCGCTTTTCACACCTCCTTGCGTGTGTCATTTATCTAGGCTTGCGAGCGCACCAGGCTGCGAATGGTCCGCTAACTACGTCCTTTACGGAGTCTCACATTTCCGCTTTCATAGCCTGATACCGCCATTATTAAAACAAAGGATGTTTACGAGAGAAGGGATCAGATTGAAGAACTTTTGTTGGAAGAAATGCGTAAATATGAGCGCCGTCATTGGCGGCTTGTAGAAGCGGGTTGGATTCACGGAGGGAGATCGCCGCAAACGCCGGTTTGCGGGTCGAGAGGAACAAAGTTGTGGAGGAAAATACGGGACAAATGTCTCCACGATGAAAAGCAGCAGTGGCGATGCACGGGGCAATAAAGTCTATGATCAATAAATAAACAAATAAATAAATAGACGTGACTCTCTAGGTCGTCTTCAACAAAACGCGCCACTCCGCCTGTTGTTCTGGAGGTGAATCGCTCTGCAACACACGCAGGACTTTTAGAACCATGAATTGAAACGAGTGCGTCGACGCAACGACGCAGACGCAGAAGCACGCGCCGGCCTTTAGGAAGAACAAGAGGAATGTCCGCCCCCTCCGGCCCGCTGGTGGCGGTAATGGCAATTCGCTGTTTGCCAACACCAATGAACACCAAAGAAGAAGAGGAGAAAAAGGCCGCGTGAGGTTGACTCCAGAAGATGGCAGTAAAGTGACGCCAACCGCCGCTAACCGTTGTAGAAGAAGAGGCAACACAACCATTTGCTAGCCTTAACGACGAGTTGCTAACCTAATAATTGAGACACTTGACGAACATTAGTGAAAAGTAAGCCCGAGCAGCGACACGGTTACCGCGGCCAGCGTGTCATGCAGCTCTCTAAAGGGTAATGAGCCGTAAAGCCTCGGGGTCTCGGCTCAGCGGCGCCCACAAACTGCAGCCACACTGGAATGACTGGCAGCCCAGGTTGGTGCTCTGCTCGGGAGGGAGCTCCTCACAATGAACGCGGGGACTCGTTGGGCCTGTGTTGTGTTTCTCCCTCACGTCGTGGAGGAGAAATAACTGGTCTCTTCGCGGTATTATTTGCATTCTCCACATTGCCATAATGTCTTCTACCGCGTGATTTATCGGTAGCCTGTCTCGCGGTGTGTGACGTTACTGACATTAAGCCACTACGCTGCTGAGCTAACGTTAGCTCGTTCGGCTTGAGGGGCATCGATCGGCTCCACGTTCCAGCCTCCCGGTTACCGTGAACGCGAATTGACGGCAAGGAAAACAACCGAGACATCTTCGAGCCGCAATGCCGGCTCACGTGAGTGATTTAAACGGGGGAATCGGGCTGGTCATGAGTGGCTGTCTTTAGCTAGTTAGCATCACCATGATGCTATAGGCGCTGGTTCACTTAGCCGGGACAAGTCACCCTTATGAACTTCCGCCTATAACGTTATTAGTTGTGTAAAAAGCGTGTCCATAATACACGCGTGACTGCTGATCTGTCAACGTGTTGAGCTACCGAATAACGAACGACTGCTGAAATGAACTCATTTCGAGGCGCTGTATTCCTGAGTTAGCATCACATGTGTTGCCTCACCTCATGTTTAGTGACCTCCGGTTCCGCTCCAGAGCCCCCGATGCCCCCGATCCTCCTAATGCACCTTACAGAGGTTAAGAGGCTTCTGGCCCGGAATCTAACCACATCCAGAGGTTCTGGGGCAAACCGACCCTACTCATTGTTGTTATTATTATTTAGAGTGCACATGGTGTCTCAACATGCTTGTATGGTGGGTTACCTGTTTGCAGTAAAAATGACTGCTGTATTGTTTGACTTATTGAACGTTCATACAACCAGAAAGCCACTTTAGTGAACCTTCGTTCTGTGTTTACCACAAAGGGCTTTCATCAGTCTGCACAGAGCGATGAGACTGGAGGGACACGCAAAGTGTCAAACCACACACCAGTTGGAAGTTGAATTTTTTTTTTTTGTACTTGTGCTGCAGAGCTCATCGTGCTCCCCGTGGTCACTGACGTCCTGCAGACAGTCACCGCATCAGGAAAAATGGAGCATGAATGAGTAGTAACCCTGTAGGATACATCCTCTGAGCCCCAGGAAAGACCTGGCACCTGTAGCGCCGGATACAACCCATCACACCCGGATGCAGCACATTACAGTGTGTATTATTTAACCACACAATAACAACGTGTGGATGGCTATTAAAAGCGCCGTCTGGATGTGATGGAGCACACGGTGTCTCACCACGGGGCCGTTCCCTCGGCACAGAAGTACAGTTGGAGCCAATAAGCTCTCAAACAGTGTAACGGGGAATCAGTCATCCAGACGAGCTGTCGCAGCCTATGGATACTATTGAGTACCGAAACAACCAGGGTGGAAAAACCAGGGTGGAGAGGTGAACTGTTTTCAGGGTGATAAGCCACGCCCCTACCCGCTGCGCTAGAGCGTTTGCGGCGACCTGTGAGGTCAGGAATACTGAGGCCTTTTACTTTCAGGAAGAGAGGGAACGTAAGAGAATTGCTTGTTACCACGGTAACTGGCATCTTCTCTCCGGTTTGATTTCCTCATTCATTCGGCTGGTTTCATGGCGTGTTAGTCGGGGACACGATGTAAACCATAGCTCCATGTATTACTCCATAGTAGCAGCGCTTGTTTTTCAGCGTTCACTCATATCTATGGCGCCGTGTCACCCTCAGGTCAGACCTCTGCATAACGTTTTATCTATATGGCATTAAATAGTGAATGTTGGCACATAATTCACTTCAAATGTAAAATAAAGCTACTGAAGGCCAAGCAGCCACAGCCAGCCTCCCATAATGCATTTTGGTGCAGCAGAATGAGGCGTGGAGAAGAAGTCGTGGCGGCTCACGGCCCAGCAGTGCTTGGTTAGAGCAGGTACGGCGCGCCACATGCCTCCAACATGTGTGTGAAAGGACTGACCTCTGGGTATTCAGGTCAATGGCTGATCTATTCCTCTCCGTGTGTGTGTGTGTGTGTGTGTGTGTGTGTGTGTGTACTACAGTGTGTTGAACCTGGACCTCCTGCCGCTCGTGGTGGTCTGTGAAGTAGCCTTTCCGTTGGTTACTTCCCCGTTGGCAGGGAACCGGAACAAGCTTAGATTATTGCAGTAACGTGTTTCAAATGAAACGCTGCGTATTTCACACCTGTTTCTTTGCTTTAGTTGCGTTGACGGATATCAGGTTGCGTTGAATTTGGATTAAATAATGGAGAATCAGAAATGTAAATGTGGATCTGCTTTCTGTGTTTCCATGTCAGAGTGGACAGCGTGTCATCCAGCCCGGACGGCGTGAAGTCCAGAGAGCTCGGTTCAGCGGCGGCGTATGACGTGTTGCCCTGCAGCTACCCCGAGCAGCCAGCGGAGCCCCGCGATGCCCACGCGCCTGCAGATGACCACCAGGAAGAGGGTGAGGATGCATTTCTTTCCAAACATGGTTGGTATGATCGCTGGAAGCGTTAGGACAACGTGTCTGCCTCTCCTGGTGTAGTAGCTGTATGTTAAGCACACATGGACTGTTTGAGTGACTAGTAGCGCTTTTCTAACCTAATCGTACCCTGTTCAATTGTAAGAATTGTAGCAGAAATCTATTGGAAAAATCCAATAACTGAATTGTTCCTTGCTCTGTCAAGCCGTAGTACATTTATTTAATGTCAGCTGTTTTTGTCCCTCAGATGGATATGACGTTGGTCACGGTGTCAGTGATACTACATTTGGTTGGAAGTCGGTGGGGCAAGAGTTGAGGACCAACGATGTGACGACGGATTTGACTCCTTTTCAGCATGGAAACCGTGCTTTAGCTTCCAAGGACATGAGGAAACTGCAGGGTGAGCTCTCTGACACCTCACGTGGAGCTCCATGTGCTGGTAGGCTTCAGCCGGAGGAGATGAGAGCATTGCATCTTTTTTGAATTGAGTCATTTATTTGGCAGGGACCATGCACACAAATCCTCAGGTGTACTGTAAGTGAGCCGTACTGTAATCAGCTGTGAATACAAGCCGACCTTAAGAGTGTCTGGGTCTGCAACTAAGGACCATTATCTGATATAAGAAACCAGTTCAATACTATTCCCAGTGCTTTCTTCAAAAACAACTTCTTATGGTACAATGGGTTTTCATTACAATAAATGCACTGAGAACAAGGGAACTAATCCCATTTGTGTTGTGAAGGGAACTAACTGAAAATACTCTTCTTAAACTTAAGTTTGACATTGTTAACTGCCTCTATGTCCAACATCAGTAAACTACACAATACATTTAAAATAATACGCTGTCTCAACCGACACAAAGGACGGTTTCCTTTTCTCTTGACACATTCTTTGGTGATGAGCTTGTAGCGCGTGTGTGACTGCCGTGTGGTGCTGCTGTTGCAGACAGAGGGATGGCTCACTCAGAGGAGTCTCGGCTGGCCAACCTCCTGCGCCGGGTCTCCAGGGAGGACGATCGCGACCGCAGGCTGGCCACCCTCAAGCAGCTGAAGGACCTGATCAGCCACAGCGAGAGCAAAACGGTCAGTCCCCTCCTCCTCGGTACAGAAACACCTGCCAGACAAACTCACTCTACACTACCTACTGTGTAGTGAAGTGAGTAACATGATTCCATGTCAATACACGCGGTGAGGTGTAAACCTGCATCCTGCCGCCTGCCGAAGGGCAACGTCAGTTGTATGGACGCTACATGAAACCGGTTGCCAACCCCGCTGTCAGGTTTCCCTTTGCAGATCTCTGAACGCAAGACCAAGGACTCTGATCTTAATATCGGGGCCTTCATGCATCTGCTGCTCTTAAGAAATCTCCTTTTGTATATTTGTGTAACAACGGATTCCAATGAAAAGGGCACTACTTGTACAATGAGAATGAGGTAAACCTTTCCTGTTGTGTTTGACCTGCACAGACCCTGGTCAAACAGCTGGACACCATCCTCAGCACCCTCAACGACATTTTGAATGAGAGGTAGGCGGGTTTATTGGGAATGACTTATTATTACAGGCCAATCACTGGATTTTATATGCACTCTAAGCTCTGTTGCAAAACCCCTTTCATGGTGCATGAGTACTGCTGGTTGCTTTCATCTCCTTTGGCTTGTTAGCACCTGCTTTAAATAGTTCCTGCCTGGAGGCTCTGTATTGACCATGCTGGATGCTGATGGTACATTCACAAACACTGTGCCCTTCTTGAATGGCGTAATACTTCTGAGAATGACTAGTTAATATTTGACACCCCAGTGGAGATCATGTATGCACCTGTGTCTGAGTATGTGCCGGGCTGCCTCTCACCCTGTCTCCTTCCCGGCGGCGTGTGCAGCAGTAAGCTGCTGTGGGAGCTGCGGCAGGACGCCGCCGCGTGTCTGGGGCTCCTCTGCACGGTGCTCGGCTACGAGGCCGAGCGCATCTTCAAGTGGCTCTTCCTCAAGTTCACCTCGAGCAGCCGGGACGAGGTCAAGCTGTTGTATCTGGTGGCAGCGCAGTGCGCGCTGGAGGCCGCTGGAGAGAGAAAGGCGTTCTCCCACGTCATGCAGGTAGTCTCACTGCATTCACAGCCAATGTGCAGCGTACTAACATGATGGCGATGCCCAGGGGCCGTAGTGCTCAATAGTCCTGTAAAGCCGCCTATTTCTGATTGTACTTCTCATAAAGATGGTGTGCAAAATCAATACCAGTGTTTCCCACAGATCCCACGTTGTACTAAAACACACACTCCCATAGCTGCAGTACACATGTCACACCCTACACTACTTGTTGTTACAGCCTACATGCATAGTCTGCAACTTCTGTCAAAGCAACGGAGTTTGCAGGAGGTGTGCGTGTGCATTTGAATATGGAATGTATTCGTTGACAGCCCTAGTTACCATGGTGATTAAGCATGATCAGTCGTTGTTTCCCACCTCACTGCACATCTTCACCACCTGCACACAAGGAATTTGTAAATTAGCACTGAAACCAGCGACTCTCTGGTAGAATGCTAAACGTAATGTTCACAAATAGAAAATTCATCTATAGAGTTCGCTATATCAAACTTGCTTTATTGGAAGATCCGGGGGGCATTTGGCGATAGTTCCTCTGTAGATCGTGTGCACGGTTCTACATGGTCGCTTCATAGAAATGCCTCATGCACATGGTGGGTGCTGATCAGGACTCTGCTGCGGTTTCAGCTGGTGATGAGCAACCTGCAATCCATCCTGGAGAACGTGGACACGCCAGAGCTGCTTTGTCAAAGTGTCAAGTGCATTCTTCAGGTGGCCCGCTGCTACCCACACGTCTTCAGCACCAACTTCAGGGTGAGTGTTGAAGCCGCGGCTGGTGTTGTGAGTGCGAGGCACACAGGATCAACTGACAGGGGGGTTGGCTGCTCTTCCACAGGACACGGTGGACATCTTGGTGGGGTGGCACATCGACCACACGCAGAAACAGGCGCTCACTCAACAGGTTTCAGGTCAGCTGCTCTTCTTTGTGGCAAAGATGTTCAATGTTGATTTCCAGCTTTGAGGCCCCATCTACTAGTCATAAAGCTGCTTGAAGGGAAAACAAAGACATCTTACATCATAGGCCTCTTCATAAGAGTCCACATGTAATAGATACACGTTTATTCTCTCCTGTGTGCCAGGCAATGCCAAAACACAGATTAACTACACGCCAGCACTGTACCTGAATGCATCCCATTGCTGTTCTGTGCCTCTGTGTTCAGGCTGGTTGCAGAGTCTGGAGCAGTTCTGGGTGGCAGACCTCACCTTCTCCACCACCCTCCTGGGGCAGTTCTTGGAGGATATGGAGGCGTACGCAGAGGTGAACTTAATCCACTTCTAGAGTGCAGTGATAATCCACTGTCATGGCGTGTTCTAGGTGTGTGTAAATGTGTATTTCATGTACAGCAAATGATTTAACTGAGAAGAAGTAGGAAAATATATTTCTTTTGTATAATGTCAATTCTGTGCGATGGTGTGAAAAAGGACAGTGAGCAGAACCTGTGTAGACTGGTGTGGTGTTGTGCTTAGGATCTGAATCACGGGATGGCAGGCGACGTGCTGGACGAGGACATCCCCCCACCCTCCGTGTCCCTGCCTAAGCTGGCAGCTCTGCTGAGGGTCTTCAGCACAGTGGTCCGCAGCATCGGGGAGCGATTCAGCCCCGTCAGAGGACCGCCCATCACTGAGGTCTACGTCACCGATGTAAGAGCCACAGCAAGGAGCAGCTTGTTGTGGCTCTTGGTGTCAATATAATAACTAAAGTACATCCACTCATTTCGTGTTGAAAATGAGCAAAGCAGTGTTGATGGTTGAATTGACTGGATTGGGTAAACATCATATCAGCCTGTGATCATTGTTATCGGCCGTGATATTTCACACTGGTGCATATTTCCCAAAAAGCTTTAACATACAGAACGCCACGTGGTGTTCCCTCCTCCACTCAAACGCCCAAGAACCCTAATAATAAATCCTTATGAACACATCCACCGTATGGTCAGTGAATGTTGGCCAGGCTCTTCCGTTGACATACACCATGCAGCGGAGATGAAGGAAAAACAACCCGTTGTCCACTGCTTTGTATTTTCATTTTGCATGAATCCATTTGTTTATTTGTGTGCACACTGATTAGATTAGACGTCCCGATGAAGTGAAAGCCATCGCAGTGCTTTAGACGTGTCTGAATCCCCCCCTCGCCCCCCCCTCCCTCTGTTCTTTGTGCCACAGGTTTTGAACCGGGTTCTGGCCTGTGTGACCACGGCCAAGCAGGTCCAGTTCTCTGAGCTGGTCCTCACAGCGGGGAATGAGTGTGTGGGTGTCCTGCTGGCCAGTGTGGAGCCCTGTGGTGCGCTGATGGAGGCCGTCCTAGCCTACGGACTGGACCAGCTGGACTGCTGCCGGGCTTGTGGCCCGGACTACAATCTGGCAGTGCTCAGCCTCGTCACTCTGGTACTGCCGCTGATTAGAGTTGCATGAAGTCCAAAAGGATGATCTGGAGCATTTGAATCGCAGCTCCTCATTGGTTTGATTGCACTGCTCTCCCTTCCATGTGAAGCTACATTTGACTTGTATTGGGAAATGTTATTTCTTTAAAAGAAGCGGAATGAAGGAAAACCTATTTGTATTTGAAATGAATACATCATTCAGAGCAACTTGGATTGTTTGTTTTTCTTCCTGTCAGCTGATGTCGTTGTTTGCGTTCAGATTGTGGACCAGATCAACATGAAGCTGCCTGCGTCCTTTGTCGAGAAACTGTTGGCACCGGATTCCCAGCTGCTGAAGCTGCGCTTCCATAGAGACAAAGAGGTGTGTGTGTGTGTGTGTGTGTGTGTGGATCCTCCTTCAGTCTCTAGCAGCATTAAACTCTTTGTAAAGCTAAATGTCTACAGTAGCAGTCACTGGACATGTATAACTAGATGTAGTCCTGTATTCTAACCATGTGATGGCGTCACTGGATCAAGTATTGGCAGCTGCTGAGGTGTGTGTGTGTGTGTGTGGACTCACAGGTGACGTCGGCTGTTCACGGCGTGTACCGGGCCCTTCTGAGCCTGAAGAACATTCCTACACTGGAGGCAGCTTATAAATTGGTTTTGGGGGAGATGGCATGTGCCCTGTCCAGTCTGACCGCCTCCCTGGAAGCCGGTGGTCGGGCCCCGGCCCCCTGCACCGGCATCCAGCACTCTGCTTATGCGTCCCTCACCCTTCCCCCGGAGAAGGCCCAGTTCACCCTCATCTTCAACCTCAGCACCCTCACCACCATCGGCAACACCAAGAACTCTCTCATCGGGGTGAGTTCTGTTCCCGCTCCGGGTACCGCTGGTACTGTGAGCACAGGTAGTTGTGAAGGCTGAACCTGCAGTGAGCCGGGTGGATCCATCGCAGGCTCTTGGTCTTGCTTCAGAGGAGTCCGCTGCTTCTATTCTGTTAGTGCCCATATACAGCGTCACGCAGGGATGTCCGTGTTAAGAAAGCAGCAGCAGAATTGTGCTCCATGGGAGCAAACGGCTGTTTAAGAGGCTTTGACGTGTCACTCGAATCCCGTTCTGAGCTTCCATCCTTCTTCAGACGCGCTGAAGACAGAAGGACCCCCCACGTTTTGTTTGTGGCCACTTTTTACTACTAATATATATGATGTTTTATCAATGAGATTGTCTTGCTGTGTAACTAGATGAGCTGATGTGAACATGCTTGTGTCTCCTTGTATTTCCTGCATTTCGTTAGTCGTGCGTATGCTTCCTTAGATTCCGGTTGATGTGTCAGAAGACGAGCCGTTCCTTCAGGTCCCCGTGTGTCTCATGTGTGTCTTTAGATGTGGGCGTTGTCTCCCACGGTCTTCACCCTGCTCAGTCACAATCTGATGCTGGTCCACTCTGAGTTGGCGGTGTACTACCCGGCCATCCAGTACGCTGTACTCTACACGCTTTACTCGCACTGCACCAGGTAACGTCCGCGCCGACCCAACTGTTCCACCTCATTGTAAAGCTGTAGGAAGCACCAGGCCGCTGACACTGTCCACACTGCTTCGTGAGACCAATAAGTTGACTAATTGTTGGCATACAAAAGAAGTATTCTAGTGGTGTCGTTATCTAATTCAACGTATCTACAGACGTAGATCTTTCTAGAGTCAAACCGGCTCTACACAGAGCATTTAGTTACCTGCAGCCCACCTGCTGCTTATGTAGATGTGAAGGGCTCATTCGAACCACTGGACACCGATATGAAATGATCCGATTCCTCTGCTCTGCCCAGTGAAGCTTTGTGGCTCCGCCTCCTCTTAACTGGCCGCGGGTCTTTTCTGTTGATTTTACAGGCACGATCACTTCATCTCCTCCAGCCTGTCATCTTCTCCCTCCCTATTCGATGGAGCGGTCATCAGCACCGTCACCACGGCGACAAAGAAGCACTTCAGCACACTGCTGAGTCTACTGGGAGGTCTGCTGGCCAAGGAGCACCTCTACCCCGAAGCCAGGTTCTTTTACTGTGCCAATTTACACCACGGCCCGTCTCAGTTTCTTCAGTGCACTCGCAGTGACCCGTTGTGTTGGTTGGTCAGGAGGCTGCTGCTCACCTGGGCTCAGGAAATCTCTGTGCTGCTGAAGAAGTCTGACGCCTACAGCCCTCTCTTCTCCCTTCCCTCCTTCAACAAGTTCTGCAGGGGTCTGCTGGCCAACGGTGAGCCCCGAATGTCCCCTGGTTGTCCTCGTCATCTATTGGCACTAATCGTTGGTCAATGTTCTTCCTTAGGTCTTAACGAAGACCAGAGTATCTGCCTTCAGACCTGCCACAGCTTGCAGGTCCTCTCTTCGTCCCTGTCCACAGAGCTGTTGCAGAGGTGAGCCTATTGCGGTTTAGTCATTTTAAAACGTAATAATTAAGTCAAATGCACGTTTATTTATACATCTATACAGCGATGGACACAGGCAGACACGTGTGTGCTTCCACCGCGCCCCCCCCCCCCCTGAGGGTTTCGTTCCTTTGGTGGTGTCTGTCATTTAGCTGCAGACACGTGACTTCATTTCCTCACGTGAATGACAGGAGATCGTTTGATTCTCTCCTTTTGTCTTTATTTTACGCAGCAAAGCATCAACTAAAGATAGAAATAATACATTGTGTTACACGGTAGAAAACTACGCTCGTGTTGCACCTGCTGCAATCATGACGTCAGTACATCGAGACACGACAAACAACGTGTGACATTAATGATTGTACATTCATAAAAGTGCATGCAGCTCGCCCACAATGAAGAGAAGGTCACGTGATCACGCATAATGGAGCGATGCGGGAGGAACAACGCGAGACCAGAGATGCACCAACACCACTTGTGCCCCAGAGACGGTCTGTGTCTGGTTGGAGGGTTTTTGGTTTTACCGTAAATCAAAACGACTTAAGGCCGGCGCGTGTTTCTGCGTCAGCGCCGTCGTGTCGACGCACTCGTTTCAATTCATGGTTCTAAAAGTCTTGCGTGTGTTGCAGAGCGATTCACCTCCAGAACAACAGGCAGAGTGACGTGTTTCTGTTGAAGACGACCTAGAGAGTCACGTCCATTTGTTTATTTATTTATCATAGACTTTATTGCCCCGTGCATCCACACTGCTGCTTTTCATCAAGGACACATTTGTCTTATGCCGTATTTTCCACAACTTTGTTCCCCTCGTTTGCGGCGATCTCCCTTCGTGAATCCAACCCGCCAATGACGGCTTGTATAAGCGCTCATATTTACGCATTTCTTCCGACAAAAGTTCTTCAATCTGCTCCGTTCTCTCGTAATAAATAGCGTGATATGAATGTTAGGTGGGGGGGGCGATTATTATTCCATCAACAGTAATTTGCGTGCCGACAGCTGACCAACAACACGCATCGAGCATCACAGTAACTCACTTCGGTCTTTCACACCCTCCCGCCACACACACACTTGTACTTCCTCGCGTCCTCCCTTCAAAAGGAAGCAAAGTAGGATTGTGTAGCGACTCCGTCACTGGCTGTACTGATTCCTCGGCCTCCGCCGTATGTTTCATGGTTCCCAACGTTACGGGTCTCTGATACGCCAACCGCACTTCTTTTGTACTTTATAGCCAAATATCTCTGACTTAATCTATAATGATAATAGATTTCTTTATATTAAATTGGATTGATTCATTGTTACAGCCTTAGTTGTGTCTCCTTACACAATAGCAGTTAAGTTCAACATGACTGGAATCCAACACAAAATGTGTGTCCGTACATTGAGTCTGTGGGCGGGACTCTTATTGCTCCGTACTGTCCGTCAGGTGTGTGGACGTCTCCAGAGTCCAGCTGGTCCACTCAGCAGTGAGGGTGAGGCAGGCCTATGGCAAGCTGCTCAGGACAATCCCCCTCCATGTGGCTTTGAGGTAGGTTCTGATTGACATCTCCTGTCTATGGTATTCACAGGTGGGGATACACAAATATCTATCTGTTGCATTCTACGTGACATTACAGGCCGATGGAACCAAATGAAAGATAATCCGTGTATCATCCTTCTTTCGTTTTTCAATTGATAGATCGAAAAACCAAAAACTATTTAGTTTTTCTGTTATTCAAATGACAAACCACGGTCTCAATAGTAGGTAAGTCCGTTTCTGCCACAAAAAAAGACAAAATTCTGACTGAATTATGAAGATGTGCACACGCTAAATTGACTTTCCAAACCCTCGTGGCGACTTCCTGTCAAAAGCGACCAGCGACCTTATCTGGTGTTATTGGAGACTTTAGTGGTGTCTGACGTGACTGAAGCAGAAACCAGTCCAGCTGCAGTCAGAGCACAGAGGAGTCACGCCAGACTGAGTCTGCAGCGTCTTTCCTCATTGAGAAAGTGGTTCAATAAAGAAGGAACGCTCTTCAGGACTTTTCAATCGTTACTAATCACGCTAACTGCAGAATAAATACCACCCGGAGCGTATTTTATCTCCCTAGAAGTTTGATTGATCTCTGACATACAGAGAGTCCGTCAGACGTGCCTGTCCTCCCTGCTTGTTATGAGGCTGCAGTGAGTGGGTGAGTGTCCGTAGAACCTTTACGGTTCGATAAAGTTGGCAAGATATTCCGATTCAGACTCCCGGTTCAATAGCTCCTCAGCGTGAGGTTGTTAAACACAAGCGACACCTCTGTGACCGTAGTGACGTCGACAACCAGCTGCAAGGAGCCTGCGCGTGCACACATCTTCTTAGACGTTACACCAGGAAGTCATTTAGCTCACAAACTTTCAAACTAGATTTCAGCCAATGGCCCGTTTCTTGACTTGAATAACGGAAAAAGGAATGATACACAGATTCAGGTTCTCCTGTTGGAGATGATTAAAATCCTAGTTACCAATGTTGTGTCTCCGCAGTAACCACAGCCACCCTGAGATGCGGGAGATGTCACTGGCTATCCGCCACCACATGAGCCGCGCACCAAGCAGCACCTTCCACCCCCAGGATTTCAGCGACCTCATCAGCTTCATCCTGTATGGAGTTGTGCACCGTGGCGGGTATGACTGCAGATGGAGTTCTTTGGAAAGCATTTTCCTACCTAACGAGGGTCGGTCCTTCCTTGTGTGTGTGATGTGACATCAACTGTTAAAGGACAGGATGTGTTCGCATCATTATTATGGCAGGATTGGAATCTCAGCGTGTCTTCATCTCTTTGTAGTTATTGTTACATAATATCTGAATGTTTCTTTTCATTTGACACAGTATCTCATGGTCACTTTCGACTCGTGCTTGGACCTTTCTACATGCACATTTAAATAAATATGTGCAGCTTTCTGTATTTCAACACACAGTTGACTTGAAATATATAAGTAGTCGGTAGCGACTGATGGTGAATCCACATCCAAACATCTCCTGCTGTCGGTCCGCAGCAAGGACCCCTGGCTGGAGCGTCTGTACTACAGCTGCCAGCGGCTGGAGAAGAGGGACGGCCGAGGGGGGGCGGACGGCGGCAGGCCGGCTGCTGTGCCGCGGGTGCTGCTGAAGACGGAGGCGGTGCTGTGGCAGTGGGCCGTGTGGGAGGCGGCGCAGTTCACCGTGCTGTCCAAACTGCGAACACCTCTGGGCCGAGCCCAAGACACCTTCCAGACCATTGAGGGTAAGCGGCTGTGCCTCATTGGGCCCCACAGAGCAGCCTGAATGTCTCCTTCCCACAGTGTGGCGTTGGTTAAGTGACACACGTTACAGTTAAAGCCGTGCGGCTTGTGCAGAGCAGCAGAGAAGACGAGAGACAAGAAATAAATGGGCGGAGGAATAAAGCGAAACCTACATTTAAAAAAGGAACAACTTCAGCATATAATAATAATATCACAGCACCAGTCAGACGTGAGGACATCTCCATTACATCATCAGGTTGAACGTGTTTTTTAATCTGGCAGGGTAAAGGCCAGCCTAGAGGGGTCCACCCAGTCATGAATCCTTTTACATTGCCATGGAGGGTGGGGGTCAACCTTTCCAGGGGAAGACCTTCCAACATCCCTTGATGCCAATGGTCCACAGAAGGTGTCTTTAGAAGACTCAATAATGCTCTAAACCACCGTATTCCATCAGTTCAGCGTCGCCCCGACTCCAGAAGATTCACCCACTCACATGTGTAGTGCGTCATGTTGGACTCCCAGCCCTCCTTGTTGCTTGCGTTTCTTTTTGCCCTGCCTCCCAAGCCATGAAGAAGCTGTTGTGCAGAGTCTGGTATTCTGTGCACAGGGTACAGTATTAATACTACTATATATTACTATATTCTTTCTGAGTACGCTGATCCCAGCCAACCAGGAAACTGGTAAAGATCCCCACCCATTCTTCTCCTCTGATGCACACCATGATGGATGACCGTTTCCTTTAGGTTCTCTCCCTGGTAGAGCCGACGTATGGCCGTTATCGTCTGTTGAGTGGCATCTAACGCCGGTCCCAGCCCTGTTCCATGTGTGTCCCTGTGCTTCAGGCATCATCCGGAGCCTGGCGGCTCACAGTGTGAACCCGGAGCAGGACGTGGGAGCGTGGGCCGGTGCCGGAGGAGACGGGGATTGTCACCACTCCAATCAGCTCCGCCTGGCTCTGCTGCTTCAGTACGTGGAGAACTTGGAGAAGCTCATGTACAACGCGTACGAGGGCTGCGCCAACGCGCTCACTGCCCCACCCAAGGTGTGCATCCAGAGCTCCCCGCTGATTACAAGAGCCAGTTCCGAAATGATTTGATGAGCTCCTCCTCCTCTGTGTCCCAGGGCATCAGGACATTCTTCTACACCAACCGGCAGACATGCCAGGACTGGCTGACCAGGATCCGCCTGGCGCTCATGAGAGTGGGTCTTCTGTCCGGCCAGCCTGCAGTCACCATCCGCCACGGCTTTGACCTGCTCACGGAGATTAAGAACTGCGGTACCCAGGTCAGCCTATCAGAGGAGGAGGTATTTGTGTGTGTTTTCTTACATCATGAGTTACTATAATGGCAGCGTTTGATATGTGCTTGGTGGATGCTAAGGGCCCCGAGCTGGAGGTTCCTCTGACGTTGCTGGTGGAGGCTCTGTGTGAGCTGCGCTGTCCTGAGGCCATTCAGGGCCTGGCCGCATGGGGGCTCATCACCACTGGTCGCAGTCCCGGCTGGCTGGCGGCAGTCGCCCTGCAGGCTGAAGGGCGGTAAGCAGCGCTAAGCCAAGTGCTCAGTAAAGCATCCAAAGCATCCTCTTTGGTTGTCCTACCTAACAGCAAGCGTTTTTCCTAGATTTGAAAAGGCAGCTCTGGAATATCAAGATCAGCTGTCTGCGGTCACCGGGATGGACTGCAGCATCAAAAGCTCTGACTGCTGCCTGCTCAAACTCTCCAGCAACACAAGCAGCCCCAATCACACCAGCAACGGTAACAGCAAGGGTCCACTCAGTCATTATGTCTTCACCCCACAAGCTCATTTCATAGAGCGATGACATAAATGACAAGTTGACTGTTGATTAGTGCCGGGCCCCTTACATGTATTTATTTTCACATTGACACTAGTAAAATGTATTGAGGAAAAGACCAGAGGCAGACGTGACTGTCACGCAGGCTAGACGCATTGTTTAGAAGTAGTCTGGCAGCCGATGGACCCGTTGTCAGGGATACCTGATCCAGCTATTTGAATCTATATTCGTTCATCTCCAGCGGTTTTGGTGTGAATGCAGCATTGGAGTGTAAATGCAATTTTGAGCAGAGGCCTACAAAGCGCTGAGTGCCTTGGCCGCCTCTCCCCCCGTAGCCAATGAGGTGGTGAAACACACGTACTGCAGCTCTTTTCTAAGTAGGTGTGTTTGTAGCTTGTTGAGCACTGATGCGCGTGTGGTTCCTCTGAAAAGGTGACAGCAAGAAGACGGTGCTGCTGAAGTCCGTCGAGTGCTCTCCTGAAGTCATCAACTTCCTGGCCAACAAAGCCTGCCAGTGCTACGTGGCCTTCTGCGACTGGAGCTCTGTGAAGGAGTGGCAGGCCGCTGTGCACGCCCTCAAACAGAACTCCAGCAGTCCGCTCAGCATCAACCTGAGGACGGACTTCAACTACATCCAGGCGCTGAGCCGCTTTGAGGAGGGAGACCTGGCAGAGTGTGGAGCTCAGCTGGAGCTGCTGCCTGGAGAAGACTGCTCGCTCTCCAGCAGCAAGGACAAGCTGGGTAAGATGTCAGCTCCCAGAAGTAAACCGTCTATTTGCTGCTTCACTGGCAGCAGCAGGGCTCTGAGCTGATTGGCCCCTCATGTTGGGAGGTCTGCCAGCATGATGGAGGGACCAACACTTACTTACTTCTCTACCTTCCTGCTAAAATCAACTGTAAACCCCCATTTAAACCCAATGTTATTTTTCTCCTTTGATGAATTAGCACCCAAGTTGTTTCTACACTATTCTATTATGTTTTTCTGCTTGCTAAATGCATGGACATTGTTTTCCATTGGACTGGATTATTTGTCACCGTTTTCTGAGAAGTTCTTGTGTATAATGGTGTTATAAGTATAATGGTGTATACTTGTAGTGCATTTTCATTATTTAAATAGTAAATAAGTAATGGTCTTGATAACGACAATGTAGTAAGTGTGATATAAGCAGAAACTAATCTACAATGCAGTTGAGTCTACATTTGCAGTCAGCCCTTTAAGGGTGTGTATTGTGGTTCTTCAGATCTGAAAAGGCTGCTGCCCTCCATGAGTCCAGATCCCACTGAGCTGCAGAGAGCAATCGAGGTGCAGCTCCTCCGCAGCGCGGTCAGCGCCATGACTAAAGTCAATGAGCAGCAGGAGCACAAGACCACAGCCAACCCAGAGTAAGTGTCCTTGTGGTTCATAGGCCGGTCGCAATATGCCATAAAATGACATAACGCACACAATCTGAAATCGCATGCAATCATCATTTTTGGTGCTGCGATGTTCATTTTACGTAAAAATGAACGTCACCAACGTTTAAGTTGATCCTCTGTCCCTTGTGGAAAGCGGGGGCGGGGCTTAAGCAGCGCGCAAACCGACAGGTGAAGAGAAGCAGTGAACCCAACTGAGCTAAAACAACCACCCGCCCGTCTTTAACCTGAACTACTGTCGCTTCCTCCGGACTGCTCTCTGGGCGGGAGGACCGTCCTGTGTTCCTCCCGGGCCGGCCGGTTGTTAGCGGCACCGAGCCGCTCAGTCTCGCCCTGCAGCCGATCAAAGCCCCCAGTTAAACCCCCCCGGCTGCCGCGGCGTCTTTCCGCTGGACACATTCTCTTAAACCCAACCGCATCGCTTCACCCGCTCCGTGTCCCTCCGCACTTATTATTTCTTTTTTTGTTTTAATTAGGAGATTTTTTTTTTCACATTCAGATTCTAATGTCTAACTATTCTGACAAATTAAACATTCTTTGTACTTTGAAATAGCGTACTTTTATTACTATGCTATTATTTTGTCATGATATCAGTGGCATAAAAATGGTTTGAAAATTGCAATAATATCACAATAAATGTCTGTGCAATAATCGGACAACTAAAATGTGATATCGTGACAGCCCTAGTGGTTCCTGAGGGGTTATGGACACTAGCGCATGTTCCCCTCATAGGTGGGGGGTGATGGTACATTGTTATAAATGTACATCAATAGTTTGGTAACAACCATTTAAAAGAGTTTGGGCTGAGATTCACAAGCATGTCTGAAGTCTGAAAAGCTTGAAGTGCACTTCCTCTAAGATAAACATGTGATGTGACGTTCCAGCACGCTGGTACGCTGCCTGAAGCAGACCGGACGCATCTGCCTGGGTCCTCTTCGCCTGTCTACTCTCACCCTGTCGGATGCGCTGCCAACCTTGCCCACCCTGCAGCTCCACTGCACCGCCACCCTGGAGAACACTCTCACGGGACAGGAAGTATGTGCTCCCTGACTCTACATTTGTTTGATAACCTTATAGGTAAAGTTACACGTTGCTGACTTCCAGAATGATTTTTAAAAAGAGATTGCTAGTTGGAGCTAGTTTCACTTTCCTGCTCTGCACATTCATTCGCACTGCACAAGTCAGGACCTACGGTTTGGGCTGATGGCTTCAGTTAGTTTACCCCATGTGTTGCCGCGGGGCTCTAACTGAACCACTGCCACGGATAAGACAGAGTCCGATTCCTACTTAGTCAGAAAGGTAACTTTCCTAACGCTGGCTCCGGGTACGAGGTTACATCGTCATGGTAACCAGAGCATCTACTGCCAATAAAAACGTGGTGTGCAGATTCTACCAAAATATTACATTAATGGGCTCATGGGAAATGAATGTCACAATGGAGCCTCAAAGCAGCACAGTGTGAATGCGATCTCCAGTACACTATTATTCTAGTGTAGTGTATGTAGGCTATTCTTGGCCTCCAGCTGGAGGGTGAATTTCAACCTGTTTGTTGTGTATATTTGTTGCAGGACTGCGTGATTCCGTTGTGCAGTGAGGCGCTGAGCTCCTGTAAGCAACAGGATGTGCAGCCTTTCCTTCAGGCCCTCAGATACACAATGTTCCAGAGGCAACTCCTCCAAAAACTCAAAGGTAAACTAAGTCATTAGACCAAGTGCGTTGGCAGTAGTGATGCTCTGTCCTTTTTCTTTTTCTCAAAAATCCTTTCCTGTTTAAATCATTAGATATCTTGTCCGTTTCATTTTATTAAACTTCATAGTTTTTCAGTAAAATTTCGTAATACTTTGTCATACAAATTTTAGTTGAAAGGTTCATTCCTCTGTAATGTTTTGCAATTAATGTTCAGTTTTCAGCAGTCACACACATTTTCTGTATGACATTTTTTTGTTATGCGTCTAAATAACAGGCAACGTCTAAATAAAAGGCAGCTTGAAACTATAAATAAATAAAAATTTATTTTTAAAAAGACTGTTTTGGAAAAGTCATGGAAATGAGTTATATTTCTATGAGTTATATAACTGTGCAGGGAAGTGAAGATTTAACCACGGTTTAACCAACATATGTTTGCTACATATGGATAAGTATATGAGTCATGAGTTACGACGAACAAAGACCCGGGACGAGAAGAGCAGTAATTGAGGCAAAACATTAGATATTTCAAATTGGGAATCAGGAAACATTTATTGCCATAATATGTCAGACATACAGGGAATCTGACTTGGCGTTGGAGCGTAACAGCAGACTGTACGACAATGGACGACAAGACAACTGCACGAGGAATAAAATAAATAAATATAATAAATAATGCTATGGGTTAGAAGTATAAGGCTATGGGTTAGTTTAAAATAAAGGAATAAAAGTTAGTTAAAAATAAAGTGCACCAGCGAGCAGAAAGTGAAAGTGACCGGTGGGATGTCAGAGTCAGTCAGTGGGGGACCGGCTCTGTTGATGAGCCCGACTGCCGACGGGAAGAAACTGTTGGTGTGGCGGGAGGTCTTAGTCCTGATGGACCTCAGCCTCCTGCCAGATGGAAGGGGCACAAACAGGTGAGATGGGTCGGATACCATCTTTATAGCTGCTTCAGGGTCTTAGTAGCGAAGTCCATGTCCAAACACGGGAGAGCAACATTAACAACCCATGCTAAAGTAAGCAGACATCAGAGGGCGACTGCTAGCGAAGCTGCTACACCAACCCCATCAGAGGGCGACTGCTAGCGAAGCTGCTACACCAACCCCATCAGAGGGCGACTGCTAGCGAAGCTGCTACACCAACCCCATCAGAGGGCGACTGCTAGCGGAGCTGCTACACCAACCCCATCAGAGGGCGACTGCTAGCGGAGCTGCTACACCAACCCCAGCAGAGGGCTACTGCTAGCGAAGCTGCTACACCAACCCCATCAGAGGGCGACTGCTAGCGGAGCTGCTACACCAACCCCATCAGAGGGCGACTGCTAGCGAAGCTGCTACACCAACCCCATCAGAGGGCGACTGCTAGCGGAGCTGCTACACCAACCCCATCAGAGGGCGACTGCTAGCGGAGCTGCTACACCAACCCCATCAGAGGGCGACTGCTAGCGGAGCTGCTACACCAACCCCATCAGAGGGCGACTGCTAGCGAAGCTGCTACACCAACCCCATCAGAGGGCGACTGCTAGCGAAGCTGCTACACCAACCCCATCAGAGGGCTACTGCTAGCGGAGCTGCTACACCAACCCCATCAGAGGGCGACTGCTAGCGGAGCTGCTACACCAACCCCATCAGAGGGCGACTGCTAGCGGAGCTGCTACACCAACCCCATCAGAGGGCGACTGCTAGCGAAGCTGCTACACCAACCCCATCAGAGGGCTACTGCTAGCGAAGCTGCTACACCAACCCCATCAGAGGGCGACTGCTAGCGAAGCTGCTACACCAACCCCATCAGAGGGCGACTGCTAGAGAAGCTGCTGCACCAACCCCATCAGAGGGCGACTGCTAGCGAAGCTGCTGCACCAACCCCATCAGAGGGCGACTGCTAGCGAAGCTACTTCGTGGCGTTGATTTGGTGGTGTTTGTCATTTAGCTGGAGACATGTGACTTCATTTCCTCACGTGAATAACAGGAGATTGTTTTATTCTTTTCATGATATTCCAACGATGTAATACATCCTTCCGGGTGGCGGGTTGACGGGTCAACGACGGGTAGAGACGGTGCGCCGCGAACCTCAAGGCCCGGCTGCCCCATGTCCCCTGTCCAAGTGTCCCTGAGCAAGACACCACTTAATTGCTCCCCAGGAAAAAATGTAAAAAGCCATGGGTTAAAAATGTAATGTAAGTTGCTTTGGATAATAGTGTCAGCTAAAATAAGCTGTAAAGTAAAAGATAAGAAAGGAACAAAAATGTGTTGGTTTAGGCACCGGTATGTTTTAAAGTATTGTTTTAGCACTGGTATCAGGAAAACCCAAACGATACTCATCCGTAGTAGATAATTGTAAACATAAAAAACAGAGGCCCAATTGAATGTCGGGGGAACAGAACTTAGGAATTGTCATTGTTAGTTTTAAATATTTTCTCACTTTTTATGTCTACAGATAAAATTTCACAACTTGTTTGGTCATGGAAATCAATTGGTCAAAATGTGTATGGACCCTGCCTAAAATGACAATGTGTGACACCCCCACCTGTCCCCTTGTACAACCCTCTCCGGCTGAAGGTTAAACCCGCCGGCTGGTGTTCATGTTTCTAGCTCTGACCTGTTGTCTCTGCTGTGACAAAGCCTTTAAATGTACTATCGTCTTCAGAATGCATGGCCACTGCTGGTTCACCAATAGAAAGCAATGCAACACGAACTGTTTACATAAGGCTGTAAAATAGGGCTGATATCAGTGACAAAAATGTACTTGTACTTGTCTTCAGGCTCTAATATTGCCGTGTCCATTCTTGTCCAGGTTTCTCTTCCACCATAGACGGCCACCTAATGGAGCTTTGTCTGACCGCTGTCAAGTTTGCTCGGAAGAAAGGCAACATCGCCCTGGCATCCCGTCTGCTCAGCCAATGTAGTGACAGGACACCGGAAGAGGATCACCTGGACGAGCTGAACCAGGCCTTCAGGCATCTCACCTTGGAGGGCACTCTGGGCGAGAAGTGGGGCCCAGAGCTGCAGATCGAAAAAGCCAAAGTCCTGAGAACTGCAGGTGATCAACAGTAGTCACTGACGAACCGCACATCGCTATTTAGTTCAGCAAGAACAACGAGAAAACACGAGAGATGCATAGAGAGCTACAAGTCACTAGTGCTTTTTACGTCTAATCATAATGCGTCTCTAAGAGTGAGCCCACAACTCGGCTCTCAGGACATGAAGGCCAACACGGGTTTTACCAAGCGTCTCCAGTGTGTTGTAAAGTTGCTCTGGACGTCAGTTTTCTGTCTCTGCCCTCAGGTCAGTCGATGGCGGCCATGGAGATGCTGAGCGGGGCGGCACTGTCCTACTGCCAGCTGGGGAAGAACGAAGGCGCCGCCTGCCGCTCCTTGCTGACGCTGAGCAAATGGCTGCTGGCCGACTGGAAGGACATGACGCCTCAGCTTAAACAGGCATGCTCACATTCCAACACCGCTCTACAATCACTATATGAGGCTGACATTTGCATGTTGGTAATGGCGCAGAGTCCTCTATGCATCCAAGCATGTTGTCCCCTTTATGTGTGAGTATAGCTTAGAGATGCACAGGTAAGTGTGGGCCAAAAACAGACTTCAATTCCATTTTATTTCAATTTATTGGACACTCTTGACTAAAAATTTACAGTGGTTATTTGTATTAACACCAAATTCCAATGATTGTATTTGATTTTTAGTAGGATAACATCTAATGCTGTGTTATAGGCTTCGTTTTTCATTTTTCTTCAATATCTACTTTATATTGCTGTGAAAACATCTTCAAGTAAATAGCATTCATTCCAGTTTCCCACAAATAACTACATTTTACAGTATAACAATTTGGGTTTTTTAAGCATGGCTTTAGTAAAGCGAGGCAACAATACTGTATCCGTTAGGCCGGGGGGTGTTGGATAAAGAAGACCCAACTGTATTAAAGTACAATTACTGCCACAATCCGTATAACCTTTCACCATGTGAAATCTGCCCAGTTGTAGTGTAGTTCTTCTGTGTGGCATTGTTTAAAGGACTGCTGGTATTCTGCTTCAGGTGGTGAAGAGGTCTGGAGCCGTGAACTCGTCCAATGCTTCCCTTCTGAGCCGCAATGTTGCTGCTCTGCTTGAGCTCCCCCTTGAGGACCAGGGGATCCCCCACATCACAGCTGAGACCTCCGGTAACACGACAGTCCACATAGGCCACCTGCATAATATACACATAATGCATCATGTATATTACTTATTTTCCACTCTGAATAGAGACCAACTGTAGGGGAGCTCTTATGGCTTGTTGGAGACGCTGCAGGGGGCGGGGCTTAACACGTAAAGGCTGCTGTGTGGTGGGATGAGTTCCAGTGAAATGTGGAGGAAGTAGTCTCATGCAAAAGTGCAGGCACCCCTTTGCTTGTTCCTCACGAACACAGATTGCAGTGGTACAATCTTCATTTTTAACTTAGCCTCATTAGCTCGTTACGCTTTGCATTCCATAGAAAGGGAATTATTAAGGAAGTCAATGGATTCCCCACGGAGCAGTGTCCACTCAAATGCTTGTTCAGCAGTGTGCTTTAGGGGAAGGCCAGCATAAGGTCATCCTGGGCGTTTCGGCTCTTTCCTCTTTTGTTAATAAGACATTGAAGGAAGCAGCCCCGGTTTGTGTTAAGGCCAAGAAAGAATACAAAGTGGCAAAGGCAAATAATGGTCAGACGGGTCAAGGACAACCCTCAGACCACCTCCAAAGACCTGCGAGGTCGTCCCGCTGCAGATGGTTCCTTCCAAGGCGGCTCCCCGGACGACTTCCTGTTGTGTTGGTTTTCTGCTACAATCCCCAGAGACGAGCTCTTAAATATCCGTGAAACAACTCCTGTGGAATTACTGGTCATTTTAGTGTATATAGTATATATTATATATATATATATAACACAAAGCCCAACAATATATAAATCAAAGTATGGAGATTATCAGGGGTGCCAGAACTTCCGGCTGTATGTTCCTTAGTTAACAGCAGCTCACCTCATGTTCTTAACGGTTATCCATCGCTGTAGTTATTAACTACACCCCCGTTGGACAGACATGAGACCTGGAGTGCCACATGCACTTTGTTTGCATTTCATGTTTTCCCCGGTGAAGTGACGGGGGGTCTTTGCTCCTTCCCTGTGCAGTGAGTGTAGGAGTTGGGGAGCCGGACTTCGTGTTGGGACAACTCTACCAGATGTCCACCAGCCTGGCTCCAGAGATGGCCAAGTCCTGGGCAGCGCTGGCCAGCTGGGCCTACCGCTGGGGCCGGAAGGTGGTGGATAATGCCAGGTGTGTGTGAGCTGGGATTTAATTCAATCCATTCTTCATAATGTTGTGGTGTTGTCAGTTCGTTCAACTCAACCGATGCATCACCCCTAGAAACGGTGCACTGACAGATGTATATTTTCCCAGCCAAGGGGAGGGGCTGCCTCTTCTCTCTGGGGAAAAAAAGGAGATCGAGGAGCTGCTTCCAGCCACCACCAGCGAAGAAGACAAGGACACCATCTTTAGCATTCTGGGACAGGCCATGTGTCGGCCTACTGGCATACAGGTATTTACACTGTATCTCTGTGTGTACATGTTGTCCCTAAAGTCTCCGGTGGATGCACTTGTGTTCTGTAATGTGACGCCGTGCTGACCGTCTCCAGGACGAGGACCTGGCTCTGCAGCAGGACGACGAGGAGGACGACATGGTGGACGTGATCTGGCGGCAGCTCACATGCTCGTGCCCCTGGCTGGGGGAGGCGGGCCAGCCTGTCACAGACGGTCTGATCCGGGTTTGGAGACGGGTGGTGGACCGAATCTTCGGCCTTTACCGGGTCTCCTGCCAGGCCTATTTTACCTTCCTGAAGCTCAATGCTGGACAGGTGAGGCCGTGGTTTTGCCGCTCCGTACAATAGTGGATTCACCGTCTCACCTGGGCTCCGTACCCGCTTGCCCCCTCCTGTCCCTTTATTTGGGCGTGGGGGGTGACTGGGTATTGGATAGATTGGTCCCGGCTCGATGGCAGCCGGGTCACCGCGGCATGCTGTCATACTGCAGCCATGTGCGCTGGTGGAGACGACTGAGGGCCTTCATTCCAGATGTCTCCTGTGTGTTTTAGGTCCCCGTAGATGAGGATGACCCTAAACTCCTGCTGTCCTATCACAACAGCAAGCAGAGCAACGACGATGTGATCGTCATGGCAACCCTGCGACTCCTCCGTCTGCTGGTGAAACATGCTGGTGAACTGAGGGAGGGGCTGGAGCTGGGCTTAGCCTCCACCCCTACTGCACCCTGGAAGGGTAGGTCACACTACAGGGCAACGGGAGGCACATAATGCGTTCAAACATTAAATGTACAGCGTCCTAACCGTACACACATTACTTTTTGCTGTCTTCGCTGCCTGTATTGTTCCCACAGCAATATGTGAGTGGACCTGGGACCCTCTCGGGGAGACGGGTGGATGCTCTGATGTTGCTGAAGTGACACGCATCAACCTGGTTCACTTTGAGGGTCCTTAAGAACACCATGTGGCTCACGCTGTGTGAGACGCTGTGTGTCTGCAGCTCTCACCAATAGTCCATGTTTGAAATGCATCAGACGTTATTTATCCCAAGAGGGGCATCTAACTTGTACCTTTCAGTCTCAGCGTGTGTAGAGTGCGTAGACAAATTAGATTGTACAGGGATTGTGTGTGTACATATATATCATTTCATGTTCTCTTCTGGGAAACACCTTCAGTGTTTGGAATTGTATGATTCCACTGGCCTGGAACACTTTTATTTTGAGATCTGTTTGATGAAGACGGGGTCCTGTAACCAGGTGCACTCTGAGAAGATGAGATCTAATGGTCCATGTTGAACGAGACACGGGGATCAGATTTGAGTACCCTCTCTGTTACACTTGAGGGAATTTCTCAGCAGCATTTCCAGCTGACTGCGGCCTACATGAACCCTGCTGTCGTCCTCCTCAGGTATCATACCGCAGCTCTTCTCCCGCCTCAACCACCCAGAGGCCTACATCCGACAGAGCATATGCAGCCTGCTGTGTCGAGTGGCCCAGGACTCTCCCCACCTCATCCTCTACCCAGCCATCGTGGGCTCGCTCTCCCTGGGAGGGGAAGCTCAGAACGCCGGTATTGATGGCAATGTTTAGAACGGCTCTCGTTCATTCAATTGCCTCTGGTCAGAAGATAGAAGCCGCCTGTAATGGATGATTATTATTCAGTAAGCTCATTGACAATGTAAATACTCTGAATCTGAACTGTGTTGTCAGGGAGTAAACTTCCGTCAGCTCTGCCCACCTTCTTGGGCAGCATGCAGGCAAAGTGCCTCGGTGGGGAGGAGGAGGAGGCGGAGGAGGAGGCGCCAGACAGTGGCGAGCCAGGAGCGGCCCCAGAAGAGCTGGCAACGTTCTACTCCAGTCAGGACCAAGCCATGATGCAGGACTGTTACAGCAAGATCGTGGAGAAGCTGTCCTTTGCCAACCCGACCATGGTGCTTCAGGTAGGAGGGAGCCCGGCACCACCAGCGCCTCCACACACTGTGGTGTGATTACCTGTGAACGGCTCTGTCTGTGGTGCTTACAGTCAACCAGCTGCCATTGGACTCCAGGCCATCGGTCTGTTTGTGTCACCAGTAAGGGTTCTGCTGGGTTGAGGTCTGGGATGGGCCACTCGTTGTCAATGGCATTTCCTCTCTGGCATAAAGCAGACGTACCCATGACCCCATAGCAGGGGGAACATCCCCACACCCCCTTCAGGCTAGTCGATGTGTTCTTCTGCAGATGCTCTTCCTGCTTAGCTTGTAATTGTCGCAGTACTTCTTTCATCCCCTGAAGCTGATCCTTGGTAGATTGTGGTTTCTTTCTGCCTTTGGTTGCCATTTTAAAGCATTTGACATCACTTTTGCTAAGCAGCCGGTATGTTTTCCTGTCACGGATACACTTTTAAATGGAAGTGCACTGTTCTTCTGAGCTTGGCCTAGAACCACCCGTTTTACTATGCAGCATGACCAGCCACTATTATTCAATGAATCCTTCATTCATTCATCTTTATGTAACGACCGTTTTCTATTACTCTACTACACCTACCAGTATCTTGTCTAAGTGTCCTTAGTGTCCTTGAGCAAGACACCTGACCCCTAATTGCTCCCCGGCCAAAATGTAAAACCATGGGAGTCGCTTGGGATAAAAGCGTCAGCTAAGTGACCTGTAATGCATATTTGGTTTGAGGATACTGAAGGAAGGATTGGCAGAAACGGCCATGAAGGCAGTGGGAAGTGTTGAGAGGGTTGAATCCAAGCTCCTAGCTGCTGCTCTGTGCTGACCAGGTCCAGCAGCTGGTGGGTGAGCTGCGCAGAGTGACCTTGCTGTGGGACGAGCTGTGGCTGGGCGTGTTGCAGCAGCAGCACATGCACGTCCTGCGACGGATCCAACAGCTGGAGGACGAGGTCAAGAGAGTCCAGAACAACAACACGCTGCGCAGGTGAGACTCGGTCAGAGACCAGAAGGCTGCCTTCATCTCAAACTTATTAGATAACATTCAGCTTCTCCTGCTTGAGTCACTCCTGTGTAAGTCTTTACAAAACCATTCACACGTGTGTCAGTGTAAAGCCTTTCTGTAGAGTTAGAGAGTATAAATCCAGAATGATTAGAATCATCTAGAATGCACAAGTGGTAAGAAAGACCTGCACGCAGGAGCTTGTGTTGCTACTGAAGCAGTGAGGTTTGAGAACGTCTGTTGACCTGCTGGGAAGCTTCCTTCAGTGTGTTGATGTTTTTTAAATGATGAATAGATGAGATTGGACACAAACTGACTCTTACTTCTCCTGGATCTTTAGTGTTTTTGTCTAAATCCTCACTGGATGAGATCAGCAGTGTGAGCTCTTTCTGCACCATCAGCTGCATTTTTTTGGTTAAAATCCCTTTATTGTCCATCATCCCTTTAACGATCTGATTTGCACGGGAGGTTGTCTAAATGTGCCGTAGCCTACAGATACCACCTGTTTAAGGTCCATGCTGTATTTGAAGGTTTAGTCCCCTCTGTTGTGTTGCAGAGACGAGAAGACCGCCATCATGCGCGAGAAGCACTCTGCTCTGATGCGCCCCGTGGTTTTCGCCCTGGATCACGTCTGCAGCATCACAGCGGCTCCAGCAGAGACGCCACACGAGACGTGGTTCCAGCAGACCTACGGGGACTCCATCACCTCGGCCCTGGAGCGCCTGAGGAACCCCTCCAACCCTGCCAACCCGGCCAGCAGCTGGCTTCCCTTCAAACAGGTGTGGATCCCCTCAGGGTTCCATGTGTGCTCGATAATGGTTTATTGCATCTGTAATTCCATCACATGTCACGCAGCTGACACTTTGATCCAAAGCGACTTACAATAAGTACATTTCAACCATAAGGAGTCTGAAGATGTGAAGGCTCTCTGTGGTACTAATGTCTTCAGAGAGCTCCTCAGTCTTGATTACACAAAGTCTACAAAAGCTTTTTCAATCTTGAGTCTTGTGTTTTGTGTGTCAGATCATGTTGAGCCTTCAGCAGCGTGCTCAGAAGAGAGCCAGCTACCTGCTCCACCTGGATGAGATCAGTCCTCGCCTGATGTCCATGACCACCACAGAGATGGCGCTGCCCGGCGAGGTGTCTGCATCGGACGCTGTCACCATACAGAGCGTGGGCAACACCATCACTATCCTGCCCACCAAGACTAAGCCCAAGAAGCTCTTCTTCCTGGGCTCAGACGGACGCAACTACCCCTACCTGTTCAAAGGTGGGAGATGGTGAAGTGGACCAATGACTACTCATGTACTTTGTTGTGCTGGTTGACTGTAGTTGGAGGCATCTTGAAGCTACACACGAGTGACTCTCGAATCTAAATCAATATAAAAGTAAAGAGCGTGGCAAATAAAACCAGGTTACCACATGACAGAACCACTGCATCGATTACAAGTCAGGAAATGAGGCCGTAACCTCTTAAACCCGCCCATGTTTTGGGCCTCTGCTCACAATGTGCATACCCATTTTTAAAAAGAGTCTCTCTCTGCAACCTTAGAGTGTTAAATGGCCGCTTGCATTTTCTACCAAAGTACCAAATGATATATTTCACTTGTATACTTGATTTGAGTGACAATATCTCATTTCAATCGTTCGAGCCAATAGATTTCAGCGATGCAAACATGTGGTTGACAGAAGACCAAAAGCGAAGCAAATTATTTGCGCGAGTAGCTTCCATGCAAAGTCAAAGCACAGACGCGACTGGTCGCCTGAAGCAGCCTGGAAGCCGCCGTCATCCAGACGCACTTCCTGGAGGATTCAAGCTGTGCGCCGCGACGGATGACGTCACGAACCCGAACACAACAAATAAAGAGCAGAAATAGTGGTTATTTATTTCCATGGTGGATAACGGAAATTTCAGGCACAAATGAAACAAAATAATAATAATAAAATAATAGTCGCTGCCATTCCACCTAACACGTCACCTGGAACCGCCCAGGATGATCTGAGCGCAGCAGATGAACCTGCTTCAATGTGGAATTACAGGGAAATGACATCTTCGGTTAGCAGGACTCACTTCTAGGTCGTCTGTGGCCTGTCACCTTTAATCTGAGATATTGTGAGTATTTACGTACAGGCAGAAATGCGGCGAGTGGGATGACCAGGGATGGTACGTTGGTAATTCATTTAGTTGTTTGGTTTTGGAGCGTGTACAAATGGCTTACATCAACCTGTATCCCAGGTCCTGCTGTTGAATCTGATCCGTGTGAGCTTTGGGGTTTAAGAGGTTTGAGTTTTTATGAAGTGGGGAAAAACTCAAATGTTGAACTCTGCTGCGTTTTGTTGTGATGGATCGTTGAAGTAATTCCCAACTTGTTTTTCTCAGGTCTGGAGGATCTGCATTTAGACGAGCGCATCATGCAGTTCCTCTCTATTGTCAACACCATGTTCACCAAGATCAACCAGCAAGAGCAGCCGCACTTCCACGCTCGCCACTACTCGGTCACCCCCCTCGGGACGCGGTCGGGACTCATCCAGTGGGTGGACGGAGCCACGCCGCTCTTCGGCCTCTACAAGCGGTGGCAGCAGAGGGAAGCCGTACTGCTAGCGCAAAAGGTGAGTGTCCTCGTAGATCGATGGGATCTGTGGAGGCGCACGATGGATGATGGCGTTTCTCTCTGGCAGATTGCTAAATCCGATTATCAAACTCTTTACTTGATGACAACCTGGTGAACGGCCTCAGTTTGGTCATCAAAGTCGCTGCAGGAAAGCTTCTGTCCAGAGCTAAATGTCTATTTGTTGTCCTCATCAGGCCCAAGACTCATTCCAGCAGCAGCCAGTGCCTCCAGTACCTCGTCCCAGTGAGCTGTACTACAGCCGCATCGGGCCAGCCCTGAAGGCGGTGGGGCTCAGCCTGGATGTGACTCGACGAGACTGGCCTCTGAGCGTCATGAAGGAGGTGCTGAAAGAGTTGATGGAGACCACGCCCTCCAGCCTGCTGGCCAGAGAGCTGTGGTGTTCCTGCACCACGCCCAGCGAGTGGTGGAGGGTCACTCAGGTAATTGAAGCGTGCGGTCAAAGCTTTTCCTCCCCCGTCTTCTGTTGGGTTTTAATTCATTTTCTTTTGTCCTGCAGTCCTACGCCAGATCCACCGCTGTCATGTCAATGGTGGGGTACATCATCGGCCTCGGCGACCGCCACCTTGACAATGTGTTGATTGACATGACCACTGGAGAAGTGGTGCACATTGACTACAACGTATGCTTCGAAAAAGGTCAGTTTCCACGGGGTTAACTCGAGCACTACTGCAGAGGTTACACGCTTTAGTCTGTGTGACTCTGAGCCCGTTCTCTACCAAATCAACATTGTGCTGTATAGAACGTCTCCTTTCAGGTCATGCATCACTCACACACACCATGAGGTCTAATGTCTCCATTGTTCCGCGTGGGTCACTAGGTAAGAGTCTGCGGGTGCCGGAGAAGGTCCCATTCAGGATGACCCACAACATTGAGACCGCCCTTGGAGTCACTGGCGTTGAGGGCATCTTCAGGCTGTCCTGTGAACAGGTCACTGTCACGTCGCCCTGATCTCTGTAGATACTTCCCTCTGTGTTTGTTGCTCTGCTGAAGTCTGATTTGTCGCTTCAGGTGGTTCAGATGATGCGTCGCGGCAGAGAAACCCTGCTCACTCTGCTGGAGGCCTTCGTCTATGATCCCCTGGTGGACTGGACGGCCGGGGGGGAAGTGGGCTTTGCTGGTGCCGTGTATGGAGGAGGAGGAGGCCAGCAGGCTGACAACAAGCAGAGCAAGAGGGAGATGGAGAGGGACATCACGCGCTCTCTGTTCTCCTCCCGGGTGGCTGAGATCAAGGTGAAGTCAGGAATGCCGGCTACTAGCCGCTGTTGTCCATCTGAACGGTCCCTTCCCAAGCTCACTCACACCATGTCTTGTTTATTTACGTTTACTACAACCAACCAAGCAAGGATAATGGCTGTCCGTCATCCCTGCATCATCAGACCAAACGTTAGTTTACCAGAAACAGGGAGGCGCTGGTAGAGCTGCGTCGTCGGGTTGGAGAAGATGCACGTACCATTATGAAGTTGGACTGTGTTGACTGTGTGCAGGTGAACTGGTTTAAGAATCGTGATGAGATGCTGGCAGTGCTGCCGTCCGTAGAGGAGGCTGTGGAGGAGTACTTGGTCCTGCAGGAGCTGCTCTGCCAGGGGGAGAAGCTACAGGCCAAACTGCAAGAGGAGATGGCCTTCCTGGAGGAGGCAGAGAACCACCCCGACCATCTGATCCTCACCCTGGAGCAAAGGTCTGAGACGGCACCGATTGAAGGACCCGCGCGTCTTTAGTTGTTTCCTTCTCTTGGTGCAGACGCCTCTGAACGCGTGTTTAAGCAGCCCTCCCTGTCACAGGTACTCTGAACACACCCAGCTGCAGTCGCGGCAGCGGACTGTGCAGGAGGCCATTCAGAGCAAGCTAGCGGACCTGGACCAGTGGATCTCCCAGTACCAGGCGGCATTTTCCAACCTGGAAGCCGCCCAGCTGGCCAGCTTACTGCAGGACATCAGCAGCCCCATAGATCTGGGTAGGATTAGAATGGATAAAAACCATTCTCCACATGATGTACTTACCAATGAGTCATTTAATATCTCTAAACCAGCGTGGTGAATACTTTCTTGTTTGCTGTCCGTCCCGTCCAGGCCCTCCTAGCTATGTGCCAGCCACGGCCTTCCTGCAGAACGCGGGCCAGGCCCACCTCATCAGCCAGTGTGAGAGCCTGGAGGCGGAGGTGAGCGCTCTGCTGCAGCAGCGCCGCGGGGCCCTCCGAAGCTGCTTGGAGCAGCTGCACAGCTATGCCACGGTGGCTCTGCTGTACCCGCGGTCTACCCTGCTGCTTCACCGCGCCCACCAGTGGAAGGCCTGGTTGGAGGAACTGCTGAGAGACATGACAGTGGAGCACTGCCAGCACATCTACAGACAGTAAGGACATGCAGAGGCATCACATTCCATTTCTGGTCCTCATTGGGAAGTGGTGATCTGGGCCTAGACCTCAAATCTGGGGTCGGGCTTTAAGCCGTAACTGCATTTGATCCAATGTACTCCACATTTCCTCCAAATAGTCAAATTGAGCATCTGTTTTCCATCAATGAGTGAAGTGATGCAAGTGTAGTCAAGACTTTTTTCAAGCCGTGGCGGCATTGTGAGTCAACAAGTACTGGTTGTTCTTTCCATTCCCGCTATTAGAATTAGTGAGATGATGTGGTGGCGCTTTGTGCTCTCCTGCCGTCCCTTCACAGGTACGAGGTGCTGTTTGCGCCCCAGCCCCCCGTTGCCTCCTGCCAGCTCCTGTCCAATGTGGAACTGACTTTGCAGCACCAAGTGGCCGACACCAACGACCGTGTGATGCACCAAGCGGAGCGGCTGAAGGCTGAGGGCACAACGTGCGCTGCCTGTGAGGAGCAGCTGCAGGAGATAGAGCACTGCATCACCGTGTTCCTCGGGGAGAACGGAGAGCCGGGTTCCCTCAGCCTGGCTGCTATCATCACTTCTGCCCTCTGCTCACTCAGCAGGTTCACCACAAATCCTTCCACATAGGACGTGTATCAAACCTTCCCATTGTTGCAGGTGACCAGATGTTGTATGTTTTTCCAGACGGAACCTTGTGATGGAGGGAGCAGCAGCCAGTGCTGGAGAGCAGCTGGTGGACCTGATCTCCCGGGATGGGGCTTGGTTCCTGGAGGAGCTCTGCTGTATGATTGGGAACTTCAGTGCCCTGGCAACACTGCTGCAACGCTGCCCACTCCTGCCCCATGACCTGGACATGCCCGCTCCCTCAGCCATCACTCAGACCGTCTACCTGGTCAGCGCCGTGTACACCTGTTTGCAGGTAGATGCACCGTGAAATGAATCCACGCAGTTCACACCAATGAACATCAACCCATAAAACAAACCTGCATGGTAGCTGCTCCATGTCAGTCCAAAGGGTTAACACAGCTGGACAGAATTCGCTTGGAAATTGTTCCACTTTCAGAATGACTGATGACCTTTAGACTCTGGATGTAAAGATACCTTCTTATTTCTGGTTTTAGTGCTTTGTGGTTTGGGTTTAGTGATTCCCGCGTGTGCGGTGGTACAGCTGTGTTCTTACTGGGCGGCTCGCAGGTGTGACTGTGATGCCTGTTTGAAGACAGCAGGCCGTTCCACCGGGGGCAAGAAAGGAGAAGCAATTGGTGACGCTGCTTTGTCGTGGTATTGATTCCAGGAACTGAACAACAACTTCCGTCAGATCATCTTTCCGGAGGCTGTGCGCTGCACGGTCAAAGGAGAGCCCACCTTGGAGTCCATGTTGGTGGAGCTGGAGCAGCTGGTGGAGCAGAGCTCCGATGGTCTCGGCCTGCAAGGTTTGGTGGACAGTCTGCAGGCCCCCACCGGCCTGGACCACGATGGGCGCAACCACTGCCTCCACATCACCAGGTGAGTCGGCCCTGTGGCTGCTGCCCCGGTCCCCTGACGTCAGCATCAACGGATACGTCACTGTGCTCTACAGAGCGCGACAGGAGGCCTCATTAGCGTCTGTGTGGGGTCTTATTTTATAGCACGATTCAATGTGGTTTATAAAGTAACTTACTACAATGATGGTAATAACTTTGTGTGTGCGTGTGCATCTGATTATTTTGATAATCGGTTGTTGTTGTTTTGTCTTTGATTAATCAATGAATGTGATCTGAAGCTTTAATTTCCACCTCTGTTCTAAAACAGAACTGAAAATCCACATTGCAAAAATACTCCCAGTCCACAAGGTTTCTCCTTGAACACAATTTATAAAAAAAATAAAGAAAAATACAAATCAGAAAATGTAACCGGATACTCAGAACTTGTTTTCCACACGACACTCAAACATCCCCCATGTTCACTTGAAGCTTATTCATTCAATTATTACCATCGTTGTAGTGCAAGTTAAGTAAATTCATACAGCTAAAAAAATAACCAAGTGATATGAGATGAATTTAAAATTGCATTGAAAGTACAACACACAACAATACCCGAAGCACAAAATGACAACAGATAAATGGTCCAAAAAAGGCGAGTGAATAAAAAGGTGTATTTGGTCTTTACTGTTGTTATTAGCAGCTAACGCTAGCCCGATCAGCTGGATGAGGAGTAAACAGCTGCAGGCTCCTGACGTGCTGCTCCGGGCCGCTTTACGCTGACTTTGCATATTTTGCCATTGACACTTTTTTACTTTAGTTGGTGTGAAATGCTCACACACCGTCTCTGCCTGCGCCATGTGACTCCGCCACGTCTCCGCTAATCATTGCATGACACAACCAACCAGTAATGAAGTGCGTTGCCCACGCTTCTAAAGACCGATTTCATTGGTCAGTTGTTGCAGCCCTAGCGTCTGTGGGGCAGAGAGGGAGCGCCGGGAACCGCAGCGTTGGTGGTTCAAGTCCCGGCTGCCCCATGTCCAAGTGTCCCTGAGCAAGACACCTAACCCCTAATTGCTCCCCGGGCAAAAGCCAAAAGTCATTAAACATGTAACGTAAGTCGCTGTGGCTGTTTGGGGCTGACCCGCTGTGAGATAACGCGCTGCCTTCCTGTGCTCAGGGTGCTGCGTGCTCAGTACTCGGAGCTCATCCAGCCTCGCAGTGTGGACGGACCGGGCCAGGACACACCCAAGATGTCCGCGGGTCAGATGCTGCTGGTGGCCTTTGATGGCATGTTCACCCAGCTAGAGGCGGCGTTTGGACAGCTCACAGAGAAGGTACAAGCTGCAGTAAACGTCGTCTCCGCTGGCTCTGGTTATTGCATGTTGCTGTTGGTACGAGCCCCTCGGCTGGTCACAGGCCTCTGCTGCTAAACCAGTGATTCTCCTCACCTCCCCCAGCTGAGTTCTCTGGAGGTTCCGGCGGCCTGGAGGAAAGTGGATGTTCTGAGGGAGGCTCGGGCCGCGCAGCTCCACTTCTTTGACAGCGCGAGTCAGCGGCAGCTCATGGAAGACGTATTCTTCCTCAAAAGACTGCAGACCATCAGGGACTTCTTCCGACTGTGTGCCTCCTTTGCTCAGACTCTGTCTGGTAAGCCGATAAGCAACACCCTTCTCTCTCTCTCGCTCTGTGTGTGGGGGTGGAACGATGTTACTTCCTTTTCATCTTTCTTCTGTGATTTGGAATAATAAGTCCGTAAGAGGCAGTGCGGCGGTCACCATATCGAAGTTTACATTTGATGCCACTGAACATAATGACGATATGATAGCATAGTAAAAGAAGTGCACTCTTTCAAAGAACAAAGAACGTTTTATTCCTCACAACAGGTGGACATTAGAATCAGAATGTGAAAAAAATATATTAAATAAAAATAAGTGCAAGGGACACGGAGCGGGCGAAGCATCGGCTGCGATGCGGTCGGGTTTGAGAAAAGGTGTCATGGGGGAAGACGCCGCGGCAGCCGGGAGAGACGGAGCGGCCCGGGAGGGACGCAGGACGGCGCCCTGCGCTGATTGGCTCTCCTCTGTCATGTTCCCACACCGGAGCTAAAGAAGTAATTGTCTGTAAACAACCCCACCTGGTAACGCTGCCGCTCTGCGCGCATGGAGGCGCTGCCTAAGCTCCGCCTCCCACAATGAAAGCAGACTAGAGGGAAGCGTGATGGACTAAAATGGTGGAGACGTTAATTTATGTGTGACATTGTGCCATGTGTCAATATGCGACGGCTGTCAGGCGGGAACACGGATCGTACAGATTGACTCATGCATCGTTAGATTGGTGCAGCCTTACGTTATGGAGACCGCTGGCTGTGTGAGAAGCCAAACGCCAACGTGGGGTACAAAGAACATTTGTGCAATGCTCGCTAACTGCTACTTTAATACACACCACACAGTTGTTTGGTCAACAGGATCCATCCCTTCCCAGAAGCATTGGTTACTTTAAACTGGTCTTCATTTTAATTCCCATTCGATTGTGGAAACCTGGATTTCTCTTAACAAAATAACATTTTAAGAGAAGACCGGTGAGCACATTGATTACGTTATGACGGTGTGTTTCCCTCGACTGGAGATGCCTGAATGTCCTGATTGATTAACGGTGAGGCTCACAGTCAGCTGTCCCACATATGCCTGCAGGTACCCCGTCCCCAGCGGAGGACCTGTTACCTACCAACGGGCCGGTGGGTCTGGGGAAGCCTCTGTACCGGCGGCCCAGTGCCGCAGGGTCCGGTGCCGCCGTGGTCAGCGAGGACCAGATGAGCCGCCCCATCAAGGCCTTCACGGCCGAATTTGTTCGTCAGATGCTGATGGGTCTGTCCGGCCAGGCCATCGGGCTGGCCCTGTGCAGCACCCTGTCCGCCCTCGGCCTGGACGTGGTCTCCCAGGTGGAGGCCAAGGACTTCGGTGCCGACAGCAAGGTAGGAATGAGCGGGTTCTAGTGGTGGTGGTCTGAAGTACATCGGATCAGGAACTCGCACTAATGTCTTTCTCTACATGAAGCTGCTCGCTCTGATTTCTCTGCCCGGCGTGCGTCTAATTGCACCGTCAGTCAGGGAAAGTGTTGATTCATACTATTATCTGCACCTTTTCACTAATGAAAAACTTTTTTATGTTAAAAATTTGTTTGCGTTTAAGTCTTTATTTATTGCTTGAGTCACAATCTCTTTGGGTTTTCTTTCCCCAACGCGAGGGTCCGAGCACACAGGGGGTCATATGTTGGACCTATGCTGAGGCAAACTTATGATTTTGGGCTCTACAAATTAAACCGAACTGGAATAAATTCATCTCATTCAGCAATCAGGACCATTTATTGCCAAAATGTCACATACAAGGGATCTGACATGGCGTGGTGCATAACATCAGACCGTAGGACCTTTATTTCAAGTGCTGATGCTTTTATTGTGCTGCCCGCTTGTCTCCTCCATGTCGTGCTGAGTGATCAGAACCAAAGCCCGTGTGCCTGCTTTTAGAGTTCGGATAGTATTGTAAGGATACTTCATAACGCTGTAGGCAGATCTGCTACCGTACTCTATGGAGATGCTGTGTGTGTAATCCCCATTTTGCTAAATCTAACTTATTAATATTATCTTCTTGGGTATACTGGTATACTGTCTAGCTGATAGGAAGAATAGTTGGACCTCTAACGTTCCCACTCGTGGTGGCTCTGAAGGTGTCTCTGGAGGAGCTGTGTAAGAAGGCGGTGGAGCAGGGCCTGGCGTCGGGCCGGCTGTCCCAGCTGCTGCTGAACCGAGCCACGGTGCTGGCCTCGTCCTACGACACGGCCTGGAAGAAAGTGGACCTGCTGAGGAGGCTGGACGCCAACCTGGAGGCCGCCAAGGCCAGCCTGCAGAGGAGCCAGCTGCACATCGCCATGTTCCAGGTACCGGCAGGCACAGAAAAGGAGTTTGAATTAAAGCTGCGCGCAGCGATGGACGGCTGGACGCCGCTCTGCAAACTTTATCTTTAACATTGTTACGGTCTTAGATCCTGGTCAAATGTTGACAGAAACGACCGGTTCCATTTGAGAGGAGAAGAGTATAAAATAAAAACCAGTAAGTCCCCGTTGCCGTTAAGTGGCGCTGTGGATGTCTACGCGGTAAGGAAGTGTTGTGTGTAAAACACTTCAATTGTCGTGGCTAATGGTGTTTGTTGCCGACGCTCCGCGCTCACATGTGTGTCTGAAGGTCACACTGCTCAGGTGTTAATCTCTGAGAGGAGTTTGGTCTTTTTCAACCCCCAAAACAGGCTGTAAATGCAACTCTTCACTGCACCGCCCCCTATTATTCAAATGTCTAGGAATGCGATATTGACATATGCTACAAATTGTGAGCGCAGGCAAAGTCATTTGGAAGTTTTGTGTCTTGACATATTAAGCCGCACCCCTTAGAAGTTCAATGGTCCATAACGTCTCAAAACAATGAGATATCAACAAGCCTTATGGGTTTCCTGATGACATTGAACCAATAATGATCCACAGAAAATTTAGTGAGAATCTGAATCATATTTAGGGGAAAAGGTGTTTTTACCCAAATTTAAAATGGCAGAAAATCGAAATAGCTGCATTTAAATGCCATTGAATGCACTTATTGTACGTCGCTTTGGATAAAAGCGTCAGCTAAATGACATGTAATGTAATGTAATGATTGACTTTTTTGTAGCAAGTCAAGTCAATCGGGCATTGGGGAAAAAACTGGCCTTTTGTGGTACTTTTCATATTTCTAGGGGGCGCTCTACATTTCTTCATACCCAAATAAAATATCACAACATCACCAGTCCTGATATGCATGTTAAGCAACGTTTGGGATATGATAACGCCCCCAAAAGGCAAAACACAACTCGGGGAATGGGATGAAAAGCTTTAACGGCTGTTGTACGTAGTCTGTCATTTACATAACATCTCAAAATAATCCCACCTTTGTTGCATAGGAGCTCCACTGGAAGCCTTAGGCTTCGTATTGCATGTGAGAGTGGAGCTGTGATGAAGGTTGACCTCCAGCTTTTGTGTGTGTCCCCTTCCAGTGGCAGCATGAGGACGTTCTAGGCCCCAACAATCAGCCGCTAAGCGTCAGCATTCTTCCTCGCTCAGTCATACTCGGCAACATGAAGAAGAAGCTGTACAAGCTGAGTCAAGATGAGGGATCCATCATGGCCATCCAGGTCAGGTCGCACCGCACATCACCTGCACCGCACATCACCTGCACCGCACATCACCTGCACCGCACATCACCTGCACCGCACATCACATCACCTGCACCGCACATCACATCACATCACCTGCACCGCACATGCACATCACATCACATGCACCGCACATCACATGCACCGCACATCACATCACATCACCTGCACATCACATGTACCGCACCGCACATCACATGTACCACACTGCAGGTCTTTTTATTCATGTGCTTTATTTTGTTGCACAAACTGTGAGGGTTCTCGTATTCAGCTGCCACCAACCTGTTTTACTTCTTTAGGCCAGGACATAGGTGTGTTTTGACGTGTCTGACTGTTGGTGGTTTCAGGAGAAACTGGCGTCGCTGGAGGCCAGTATTGAGCAGCGCCTAAAGTGGGCTGGGGGAGCCAACCCGGCCCTGGCCCCCGTCCTCCAGGACTTTGAGATGACCATTAGAGAGAGGCGCTCCATGGTGGCCCGAGAGAACCAGCGCAGCAGCCAGGTAGCACTGCTCAAGGGCCCATTCCCAAAGCTTAAGTGACTGGACTCTCTCTTAGGTTCCTTGCTATGTTTTTTTCAGGTCACCTTCTTGTGCTCCACCATACTGAACTTTGAAAGCCTCCGGACCCGGTCCCCCGAGGCCCTCAACATGGACGCAGCGCTGTTTGAGCTGCTGAAACGCTGCCAGCAAACCTGCTCCTATGCTGCCCAGTTTAGCAGCACAGTTTCCCCACTGGAACTCCAACTCCTGCTCAGACTGGTGGGTGTGGCCTCTGTGAGGTCCACTCTGCAGCAGTCACATGTTGTATATTTCTATTTCAAAAATGTATTCAACACACTGCACATTGAATAAGGCCGTCACTCCGGTCCAGTTCAAGTGCATCGGCGTTGGATGATCTGTTCCCACATTTTCCGCCGTTGTGCATCCAAATTCACTACGATTCAGTCTTCGGTGGCACAATGCGGCGTCAGTCAGTGGTCTTTGTCTTTGAAAGAACCAACCCTTCACACGGTACCTTTCTGCTCCACAGAGTCCAGTGCTGGACCTGCCCATAGGCAGCTCTGATTGGCTGAGCTGTGCCCAGAGGCAGCTGGAGGAGGAGCTGAGCGTTGAGCGGAGGACTCAAGAGGAGCGGGAGCAGCAGCTGGAGTCCTGCGGGGAGACTCTGCAGCTCCTGGTCGACTCCATCAAGACCATCCTGTCCAACCACAACCGCCAGCTGGCTGACGTCAAGCACCTGCTCAAAGCCATGTCCAAGGTACCAGCCCTGCTCTTTATCACAGTCATACTTGTGTGGTACCTGTATCCGCCCTCTGTCTCTCTGGGTATTTATTTTGCACTGTGTTGAGGGTTGTGAATGTCAGACTTGGACAGCTGTGTTTGTAATGTTTGCGCTGCGACCAGCAGTCATCCAGCAGTGTTACTGGTGTCCTACAGGACGAGGAGGCGGCGTTGGCCGATGGTGAAGACGTGCCATATGAGGGCAGTGTGCGTCACTTCCTGTTGCTGTACAAAGCCTGGCAGGACAACATCCAGCTGGTGCTGTTCACCGTGGTCCAGGCCAGCGGGCAGCCTCGCAACCAGGAGCAGTTTGAACTGCTGGAGGAGATTCCTGACACCCTGAAGGAGCTGCACTCGCAGAGCCAGAGGTACGCGCCGCCGTCCGCTGTCCCACGCGCCTTTCATTGCCCTGTGCAGATCCTGTATGAACCATACGTGTGCCTCACCGCAGCGTGTACAACGGCCTGGTGGGCTTCGCCTCCCCGCTGGTGACGGACCGAGACGGCGAATGTTCCAGTCCTATTTCCGCCGCGCAGACAAGCTTCGCCGCAGGTAAGACACAGACGCTGTCTCCGCTTGCCCTCATTTCAGTGCCCCGATGACCACGCAAGCCAGATCACACAAACTGCTCAATTATGGCAAGAATGGGGCGCACAGCAATGTTGTTGTCAATTGGACGGGACACCGACAGGAATGCAGCTGTTGGTGATGCAGCTCGTGGGTCAGTTCAGAAGGACTCTTCTAAGGAGCTCCAGTCCTGTGGATCAATAGAACGTTTCACATGTTAAAACACATCAGTCTGTGTGGGAAACGCACTCCAATGTAATCGTGATGTACTTTGAATTGAATATTGTCCTGTTTTGTTTCACTTTAGCTGTCAAATGCAGTGGGGTGAAGACCCAGCCGGACTCCATGTCCCAGAATGCCCGCAAAGCTCTGCCACGCAACCTGGGGACCCCCACTGACACCCCACCCAGCACTCTGATGATTAACAGCAAAGGCCCCAATCCCAGCCCCAAGAGGGCTGTACGGGACCCCAAGACGGGACGAGGTATTTGTCCTCTCCTCGCACGTGTCATTATTAAGTCTGTAGTGACGCCGTGAGCATAAAAGTCACTTTTTCAATCAACTAAGTCATGGCGGTCTCATCCGGCGGGCCGCACAGGACCCCCGGGGGGCCGGATCGCAGGCACCACCTTCCGGCTGGTTTGTTTAATGTCACCTCAGCAGAACCCAAGTCATCGTTTAGGGGACTTTTCCATACTTGTATTTAGTTTTTTCACCTAGAACATGTTTGCATGATTTAATGAGGAGGATTGTAGTTCGTCTGTCTGAAACGTACCATGTTAGAAGCTTACTACCATATGAGACCTTAACGCCGACTTCGTCCAGGGGACGAAGGGTCAGGTGGTTGAGCTCAGCTTAAGCCCCCCCAGGGGACCCGTTGAGCCTCATGATGGGGGCAGTAGTTGTGTTAAATCCTGCTGTGTTGTTCCAGCTGTCCAGGAGAGGAACTCGTACGCAGTTAGTGTGTGGAAGAGGGTGAAGGCCAAGCTGGAGGGCAGAGACATCGATCCCAACAGGAGGATGAGCGTCACAGAGCAGGTGACACACACACGCGTCTCATGGCAGATTGAAGCCAAACCAGCTTTGCATTATAACTAACTGTCCTACACACCTGGGCTGAAGGGAGAGCGTGTTATGAGTATCTACGCGTTTCTTCTTCCTATAGCTCTGCTGATCGATTGGCCAGTCCAGTTTTACAAGTGAACATTCTCCACACAAAGCTTCAACGGGGGGAAAGAGAAGGGAACCTCAGGCTCTCCAAGGACAATCTATTAGCAATATCGTTGTTTAACATTTTTATTTTCACATTAGAATAACAAAAATGTTAAAGTTTCTGGGCCCTGCGTGGGCGAACGGCCCACCAGACGTGGGGTGGCCAGTAGTCACACTAAAGAATCCCAGACCTCCTTGGGGGAAACACGTATGTGGGAGTTAAGTAAAGCGTGATCAGACAGTAACGTTAACATTTTACCTCCTGGTCTTTGTTTTGATTCCCAAAGAGAAGCATCAGGCACAAGAACCATAGCAACGCGACCATGCTGAGAACATCAGCTTTATTTTAGCCAATACTCGTCCTTAGGATCTATTCAGGACATCTCCTAACCACGTTGACGGGGCGTCATCGTAATGTCCACTAGGTGTTTCTCTTTGTGTTGTAAAGCTGCAACGTTTTGTTGCAGGTGGACGTTGTCATCAAAGAGGCCACCAACATGGACAACCTGGCCCAGTTGTACGAGGGCTGGACTGCCTGGGTGTGATTGCTACGCCACGTCATGTCTTTGGTCCAACAAAGGCTTGGAGATCCACCAGAGTCCAGCAGGTCTGGGGTGTCGGAACAGCAGCACCGGGCCACACTGGGGGGAGGACATGGGAAGCGGCTGCTAAGTCCGCCCTCCCAAACTCCTGGGAACCCAAACTGGGGCAGCGACCCAGTAGCACTGCTGCAACCACACTCCCCAACCACCGGCGATCGGGCCAACACAACGCTTTGTGGGCCTGTGGCCCCGCCTTCCTTTCTGGGGTTTGACCAGGCACTGCAGCGCCGAATGGGGGCAGGAGGGATAAGGCCTCCTCAACTTAGAAATACCTTCCCCCCTCACCTGCATAGCTCACTATCAAATCGTACCCATAAACATCTCTGCATCCTGTTGCGCCAATCAAACTCTGCCTGAGGGCAGGAGGAAGCAGGGAGCGAGCTGAGGAACCCCGCTGGCGTGCAGTGGATGGGACTTCACCGGGGCCGAGTGGGCGTCCACCTGTTTATCACCAATCCTTTCCTCAGTGGCGTTGTGTTTGTGATTGGCCAGAGGGTTGTACAGTTGGGCAGTAACAATGAGGATGAAGGTTCAATAGGTTTATCCCACCTGAAGCCTGAAACGAAGGGGAAACAATAATCCAACTGTACTTTGGTTGATAAACGTAAATACATTTACACATATCTCAATAAAGGATTAAGTGGATTTGTTTTCTCAGGAAGGTTCTTTGTGCTTCTGTGGATGAAAGTGAAACGTTCTGTCATGTCTAATAGTTTGCGATGGCTCATCTGTGCTTCGAATGGACATTTAAAGGGGAATTCACTTAGAAAATGGACGGCCCCATCTGATTATTTTTCTTCTGTGTGCATCACTAGTCTGTGTAGCTTTATAACGATGTTCAGTCCTTCTTTAGCCACAACTGTAGGAGTAGATTTTTGAAGCTGTTGCTTGCCTCATACAAATCCCACCCCTCCCTAATGCTTGCATTTTATTAATCTTGAGCTTCTAGTTTTACATTTTTAGTAGGAGAAATTACGTTTTTGGTGTTAGTGCAAATTGTTTATTCTTAAAGCTTTTATTGGATTTTGTTGGATAACAAATAAACATGGAACTGAAATGGGTCAAGTGTTTTATTTAACAATAAAGTCTTTACATGAAATTCACAACATAAACTGCCAGTGCAACAGCCTTCATTGCTGTGGCTATTGGTACCAAGGATTGAGTCCTCACACCTTCACCATTTTGCCCCTTGCCATGTTTCCATTGGGTGCTTTTGCAATCCGGTAAGGACAATATGAACCTTGCAGTCACCATCAGATTACACTGCTTCATTATCTATCTGATCTTTTCTGTCCATGCAGTCGGGTGATGTCTGTACATCGACTGCCATTGGGGAATAAATCTCGTCAGCTCATCTGCTTGCGTGGTGACCAAACAGAACTTGGTAGTGCTAATTAGTAAGCAATGATTGCTAATTAGCACTACCAACGGACACATTTTCATTCAAAAGCAACCCTGGCTGACTCCAGCATTGTTGTAAGGACCCAAGTGGTGCTTGCTTTGTTGGACTCTTGTGCAAGTTATGGATTGGCCTCAACGAAAACCAGCAAACCCCGACCAAAGATCAACTTTGAGCACGTATCATCAAATCTTCTGCACTCCGGTGAAGAGAGAAGCAGAGGTGACAACTGATCAACAGGATCAGATGTTGGGGGCGGGTGCTTTACAGATCTGGTAAAAGGGGAAAGGCCTTGATTCAGGCAGTATTCAGCAGGGTAAAATTATTGCTCTACACGCGGGGGTTTGGGCAGCGAAAATAATTGAAATACCTTTGGAACCTAGTCAATATGTCCTGGGAGGCGGCACAATTATAAGTCAAGAGGGCAGACTCATCGCTCTACCTGACAAAGGTTGCTGAAGTGCATCTTGTCACCAAACCTGTTGGCTGTTCTTGAACACACCCTGATGCCATGAGGGGGGGGTTCTGTGTGATCCTTCAGAATGTGACCTTGAGGAACACAGCTTTGATTACAGCCACTTAACATTTGTAGAATCATGGCCTTTATTTAAAATGAACTAAAAATTGTTTAGGGTTTTATTTAGCCAAATGATAAGATTTTAGAAAAATCTAGAATTATATAAAGTTTCAAAAGATTTAAAGTCCACCAGTCAGCACTGGCTCCTAACCAGCACACATTACAAAACAAGCGAGGTGACCCTGAGGACCATGATGCCGACAGTCTGGATAGACGCTTTGGACCTCGTGTAAACTAGCTGGCCAGAGCAGGAACCCCTGATAGAGAATAAGGGGCTCATCAGCCTCTTGGCCAGGTCATCATTGTACATTGGTTCTCAATAGATTTTACCTGGTTAAATAAAGGTCAAATAAACAAATAAATCAGGGGCTGATTTGAGGTGAGATGAGAGGCATCCAGCTCGTTAATCATTACAGCAGCTCCTCTTACTGCACTTTTGTCAGAGTGCACAGACCGTTAGCGCCTCAGAGTTTTGGCGCTTGACTGGACGACAATGTCGGTGCAGCGCGTGTGTGTGGCCGACTTTGAGGAACAGGCCAAGAAAATTCTACCTAAAGCTGTGTACGACTACTACTGCTCAGGAGCTGATGAGCAAAACACGCTGGCGGACAATGTCGCTGCCTTTAACAGGTACAATGCACAGAAACACACACTCTCACATGTACTACAAACGTCTGTAGGACACAAGTTGCACCAAAGCTTCCAGCAGCTTTGGTTCTTTTTCACAAACTGCTCAAATCTCTGCTTCAACCTGTTGTACCAGCAAATTCATCAATGTCTTCTTATTCTGCCATAACCGTTTATTAAAGCCTTTTTAATATCAGATACATTTAGTCAGACACAAACAAGTTCATCACAGAACAACTGGATGGTATTTATATGGTAAGGATGTAGTAGATAGTATCATCCCTCTTTTACAGTTAAGTATTGAGATTATATATATATATATATATATATATATATATATATATATATATATATATATATATATATATATATATATATATGATGGTCTTTGTTCTGCCGTTCGTTACTCTCTAAATGTAAAAACTGAACGCAGCCGAGCAGGACCCCCCTTTGGAAGAGTCTCCAGCAGGTTAATGATTACAGAAGCTCTGCTTAGCATAGTTCACCCTGCTTCAGTCCAAAGTCACTTTTCATCTGCGCTATTTTACTTCTGTTTGAATTGTATTTACTATGAAGACACAGTATAATCTTTCCTGTGCCCCCTCATGCCAAACACCAGTGTGCATTCAGCTCACTGTTTTATCATCAATTTTTCAATGATTCAGTAAATATTACATTACATTACAGGTCATTCAGCAGACGCTTTTATCCAAAGCGACTTACATTACACTTTAAACCCGTGGCCTTTTACATTTTTGCCCAGGGAGCAATTAGGGGTCAGGTGTCTTGCTCAGGGACACTTCAACATGGGACAGCCGGGACTCGAACCACCAACCCTGTGGCTCCCAGCGCCCCCTCTCTGCCCCCGGGGCACGACATTATTGCAACAACACCTGACGAGCAAGAAAGTCGCCAAGTTGGCAACACTGACTGCTCACCCTCCTGGCCTCCCTCCAAAGCGATCAATGATGAACGAAGGAGGAAGAATATGGGTGTGATTACTAACCAACCCACAGCCGTCAGACCAGCAGCATCTTGGAAGACTTCGGTGATTCTCTATTACTGTTGGATTGTAACGAAGAAGAATCTTCTCCTCTTTGATGATACACTGTAACTGCTGCTCGGTTCTTGGATCTCACGCCAGAGTGAGCAGCTCGTTCGTCCGTCGTCAAACCGCTTATCCTGCACACGGGGTCTTGGGGGGCTGGAGTCCATCCCAGCCAACTTCAGGCGATAGACGGGGTTCATCCTGGACTGGTCGCCAGCCAATCACAGGGCTACACAGAGACACACAACCATTCACACTCACATTCATACACCTACAAGCAATCAACCTGATCCCCAGAGCATGTCTCTGGACTGTGGGAGGAAGCCGGAGAACCGGAGAGAACCCACGCAGACACGGGGAGAACATGCAGACTCCACACAGAAAGGCCACTGGGCGGAGTGGAACCCAGGACCTTCTTGCTGTGAGGCGACAGTGCTAACCACCACGCCACCGTGCTGCCCTCAGCTTGTGAATGCTAGTGGTCATTTGCAACAGATAACCCCTTCATAATCCCTATGGTTGAATGCACTTATTGTACGTCGCTTTGGGTAAAAGCGTCAGCTAAATGACATGTAATGTAATGTAATGTAATGTAATAATCCTGCAAATACGAGGGCTCATCAGTTGAGACTTAATCACTATTGTTTTCATCATTCTCCGCTGTAAATCCGTGACAAAGTAGTATCACCTTTGGTCATCCTCTGCAGATACCGACTGTACGCATTCTCTGAGTGCAACAGGAACATTTGATCATTTGGGTGTGGAAAGCGGTTAATGGATGGAAGATCCATATTGATTTCTGCTGAGCTGACTGTGTCAAGCGGAAAGAGAATTTGTGTTACCAATGTAGACCGTTATAATTGACTAATGATAATTGTCTGTGTGTGTGTGTGTGTGTGTGAGTGCAGGTGGCGTCTTGTCCCACGGGTGTTGAGGGACGTGTCCACAGTGGATCTTTCTGTCTCTCTGCTGGGCCACAGGCTCAACATGCCGATCTGCGTTGCAGCCACAGCAATGCAGAGGATGGCTCATCCTGAGGGAGAAACAGCTACAGCAAGAGGTACACACACACACACACACACACAATGAAAATACATTGGAATAGTGTTACAGCTAGCTCAACAGTAATAGACATATACGTATGGAGTACAGTTTCCACACACACACACGAGTCTGAGGCTCATTCTAATAGGCAGTAATATTACGTACCTTTTCAGCATGCCGGGCAGTGGGGACAGGGATGATGCTGAGCTCCTGGGCCACCTCCACTATAGAGGAAGTGATGTCAGCCGCACTAGGAGGTGTCATGTGGCTGCAGCTTTACATCTACAAAGACCGAGAGCTCACACTGTCCTTGGTCCGCCGGGCAGAAGAGGCGGGCTACAAGGCCATCTTTGTTACTGTGGATACGCCATATCTGGGAAGACGACGGGATGACATGCGGAACCGCTTTAAACTGCCCCCACACCTGAGGTAGGAAGTGATTACAACGGAGACAACAATGTGAGGACCATGGTAACATCTCTCTCACTCCTCAGCATGTCCAACTTCTCATCCGCCTCCCTGGCTTTCTCTGAGGGAAACTATGGCAACGACAGTGGTTTGGCTGTGTACGTTGCCAATGCAATAGACCCCTCTCTCAGTTGGGATGACATCACATGGATAAAACAGCACACCTGCCTACCAGTGATTGTGAAAGGGGTAGTTAATGGTAAACTGACATACACACACAGTATTTTAAAATGCCATTATCCAAAAAAGAAAAATCTCAGATATTATTTGGAAAAATGTATTTAAATTTGATTGTACGGTGCAAACCAGTTTTAGTTCGCTAGTCAATGTAATTGATTAAAGTCAGTGTTTGCAGTAAGCAATTACTGGTGATGCGAAGGTGCAAATATCGCAGAAGACATTTTGTGCTGTCTGGTTAAAGATGAACTTCAGCGTTGTTTGTGTGTGGCGTCAGGCGAGGATGCCACCCAGGCTGTGAACTATGGCGTTGACGGCATCGTGGTGTCCAATCACGGAGCTCGACAACTGGATGGAGTTCCTGCCACGGTGTGTGTGTGTGTGTGTGTGTGTGTGAAATGTTTTTTTTACCTCGATCCTGATCCAGGCCTGTATGCAGCGTAATACATTTACATGAAAGCACATCGTGCTCGCGGCCCCCGCTCACGTTGCTGTGAGACGACAGTGGCTGTAGGACGTATATAAGCAGAGCCGCCCGGCCTCCATTCTCTCTTAGCCTAAAGTCACGTTTCCTCTCTATTGTCTTATGGACTTTAAATAAACTCCTGAAATGTCCCAAAAAGGTATAAGCTCATGGACAATAACTAAGAGTGGGATTTGTTTCAGTTAAAGAATAATTAACTGGTATTTCACGTTAGCTTGTCATGGCCATGTTTCATGCTGTCTGAAGGCAAAGTGAAAGTATTCACGCATAATTGAAATATGGCAAAAAACATTGTCCAGCTTTACCCAATTCAAAGGGAAGCCGGCATCAAAACCAGAAGATTAGTGGCAAAGGATCCCAACGAGAGCCATGCAAACGATCAGAGATCCAAAAGGTATATGTTGACTTCAGGCATTACAGTGTTTAGAGCGAGCTCGATTAGCTTTTGAATGCGCTCATTGAAGTGAGCTGACTGATTTAATAAATGGTATTTTGGTTGAAAAAGCATCACAGCAGGACTAACTCCATTAGCAGCATGTCTTCACGATATATAACATGACATCGTGGTTTGTTTCATTTGCTCTCAAACAACATTGTGTCCACATTGCTTATGAAAACTGGTACATGATTAAAGACGAAGACAGAATAATGAGTGGACAAATCTGTCCGCTATGCCATGGATACACACAGCCAACTACTTTGTTTCATGGGTTTTGTTGACAATTAGATAAACACTGAATATTGTGAAAGGTGTGTTTGTTTGCCTGTAGCTGGATGTGTTGGAGGAGGTGGTGCAGGCAGTGCAGGGCCGCTGTGATGTCTACATGGACGGGGGAGTGCGGCGGGGGACAGACGTCCTAAAGGCCTTAGCTCTGGGAGCAAAGGCTGTCTTCATCGGCCGACCGGTGCTGTGGGGCCTCGCCTGTCAGGTGAAGGATGTTATTCTTACGCTTATCGAAATATATTTGATGTGACAAACAATTAAGCAAAGAGGTCATTTGTGTGTAAACAGGGGGAACAAGGAGTCATAGAGATGCTGGAACTTCTACAAGAGGAGCTGCGACTGGCTATGGCACTGTCAGGTAACACACAGTCACACATAGTCACACACACACACACACACACACACACACACACACACACACACAGGGCGTATGCTTTTTGAAAATACCAGGGACTGTATATAAAGGTGGATGTAGCTACTGTGCACCAACCAATGGATTTGATGACGACCATTTTCAGTTTGCCCTTTCGGCCGTCACCATCTTGTTCTGTTGGGTTGGGTCACCTTGTCTCGGCCCGGCGGGGCTGGTGGGCTGCATTCGTAATGCGTCATTTTGTGGCATTAATCGTGATGCCGTCGACGACAACTCTCAATATCTTGAACACTGAACACTGAAAAACCAGTGAAAGCAGCCACACCCGTATAATATACGTCCAAACCGTAATGTAATTAAAGGGGGTGAGTTGTATACCAGCTGACCCTCACAGTGGTCATGAACAGGGAAATTAGCCAGAGAGCAAAAATATATTCAATTCTAAACATTTTACGTGGGCCAAAGTTCGGGCTTTACAATGTGTACTCACATCAAACCCTCACGTCGGCACAGGAAACACTTTCAATGGGGAGGAACAAGGAAGAAACCTTAAGGAGAAGAGGAGGACCGGCAGTGGGATCCATGTCGTGTGTAAAGAATGAGTATAATAGAGAATAATATAGTAAGAAGAATAATCAGAGTCCGCTTTATTGGCCATGTATGTATTTATGTATTTGTCTCCGGTTACATGTTGCTCTGTCATACATAGATATACAAATAGATTTTAAAAATATGAAAAAGACATTAAGGACAACAAAACAGAACACAAAAACTAAGAATAAGCATTTACTGATATCTACAATATAAATATGTGGTGCAGATGGAGGTGTCTTGTTAGTTGTTCATCAGGGGGACGGCTTGGTGAAAGAAGCTGTCCGGGTGCCCGGTGGTGTTGGCGTGCGGTGCTCTGTAGCGCCTCCCAGAGGGGTGGAGATGGAACAGCTTGTGTCAGGGTGTGAAGGTCTGATCATGCCAGACCCGTCTGCCGCGGTTCAACCAGCGCACCAACGCACTTCCCCCGCCGGCGTCTCCGGCTAACTCCGAAAGGAGCCGCTGCTCCTCCAACTAAAAGCTCTGCAAAGCTTCACGGTTCTGTGAAAACATTTGAACAGCGTATTGACGGAGGTTTAAAAGATCCTCCCTGCTGAATGTGAGCAGAGAGCTGGAAACGAGACAATCTGACACAAACAAAACCGTCCGAGAGAGCGCAGTACCGAGGCGGCCATCTTGGTCTATGGATGTTGCAAAAATGACAATTAACTGCAATAGTGAATCTAGTGGGTTAGCAATGATAGCACAAAGTGCTAAATGTTGTAATTCTGTGGCACATTTGTAACATAATGGTTTCCACAGGTAAGTTAACCGGCGGGATGAGGGTTGACCCACTTCTGGAGCCTTCAAGTGGCCATTTGAGGGACTGCAGTTTTTGGCACTTTTCAAACCCTTGGGTCACCTTTTTATGTTCATCCATCATCTCTTTTTCCCTGTTGTGTGCGTTGTACGTGTGTGACTCTGTGCAGGTTGTCGTTCTGTATCGGAGGTCAGCAGGTCCCTAGTAAGAAAGATGGAGTTCACCTCCAGGATGTGAATAATCTGCTCAAGGATCCACAAGACAATCCACTGACGGATCACCGCTCATTCATTTGTCAAAATATTTGACTGTTTTGTTTGTATTCAGACTGTTAATTGCTACAACTGGAAATAGCATATTGGTTTATTAAATTCAAAATGGCCATCAAGTAAGTAAATAAACAGCACTAATAAACATAACAAAACATGCTAAAAAACATTTTTTGTGCTTTTTGTGTGCGTTTGTGGGTCAGAACTTCTGGGACATTAAACTGCTCAAGGAAAACTTCAAAATCCAATCTTTATGTAATAGTATTTGATGGCGGTTTACTTGCAGGCCCACTTTTAAATTCAGAAGGTTTGAGGGTTATTTAGAGAAAACCAAGGCAAGAAGAAGGGTAATTATTGTTAAACGACACACCGATACTAAATATTAAGTAATATAGAGGATGTTTGCCCAATGATAAAGTGTGTGTAGCTCCTAAAAAGAGCCGCTTGGTTGTGCTTGAGCATACGATGTCTCCATAGGACAGTTCCCTCGGCATGGAAGTATCCGTGTGCCCGATCCGAGCCAACGGCTAGCACTCATCCAGACACAGTTTCTCAGTCAGAGAAATTCACCGAGCTGTCCGCACCTACGGACGCTTTAGTACAAAAACAAGACTCTGTTTGGTGGTCCGACGTGAGCAGAACTTCCACTACGAGTACAGAGTCGCTATGACCACTACAAGTACACAGTGGCGGTTGATGTGAGGGAAAAACAAAGGCGAAAAGTTGAGACACAAATGTACCCCGAGAGTCCTGCGGCACGTTGAGAGCGTTTGAGGTGTCAAATATGAATGATTGATTATTGATTTATATTAATTCAAGCATAAGAGGTACAACGCTGAAAAGTCATAGCACTCCTCTCCTGAATGAGCTGAACGTTTTAATTTTTGAACGGTTTTAATAGCTGAAAGTATGAAGAAGTTGAGTAAAGATTGGAAGAACAATACCTGGCATGATTGGAGCATGTGCAATACTAGATCCAGTCAGATACAATGTGTGGTCTGAATGAACAATGTCGGAGTGTTGTATAGTGCTTGGTGTCTCTGACTCATCCTTATCAAAAGTGTGTCGCCTGGTTGGCACTTTCTGCTTTTCTTTCTGACCTTGCATTCCTCAGCCAAGATGAGTAAGAAAGAAAAACGGTTTTATTATCAATTCCCCCCTTTTACATGATTTATTATGTTACCCACTAGATCAAAAATAACTGATCTCAATGTTAAAAACCTGTATCGGTGAGTATGTGTGAATGTGTAAATCAATAAAATCCCTAAACAGCACAGAATTATTTTCCACCATCTACCATTTATTCAAAACAGAAAGTAAGAAAAGGCAAAGCTAAACCATTTATTCCAGGAGTATATTCATCTCAGTGTTAGGGAAAAGTCCCTAAGTACTTTATTTCAAACCCTCACTTTACATACTGTCACACCTGTATGTCTAGTTGGGTTTTTGTCCTGTCTCTACGTTTTCGTGACTTCCTGTTTTATTTTGGCGATTAAATCTCCTCTTGTTTCAGGTTCCTTGGCCTTCCTGATGTGTCACCTGTCTGATTGTGTCCACCTGTTCCCTTTTCCTCCCCACGTGTTCATATAGTCGGCGTCTCCCTTTGTCTTGTGCCAGTGTGTCGTCATACCAGCAGTGTCCATAGTTTGTCTTGTCTCGTGATCACCGTTTTACCTCGTGAGTGATTTTTCTTTAGAGCTCTTTGTTGTTCCGTGTCAGGCCTCAGTTAGTTTTGATAGTAGCTCTGTTTTCCTCCTTTAGGAGCGTCCTTAGTTTTTGGATTTTGTTTTGTACACTGTCACCCTATCAACGTTCTCTGCGTCAGAGTCTTGCCACCCGAACTGTTCTGACAATTACATTCAGCTGACGCTTTTATCCAAAGCGACTTATAATAAGTACCTTTCAAACATAAGTTTGAACTTAGGAAGGTTAAAGACCAGTGGAGCTGCTGCATTCTGGATGAGCTGCAGAGGTGAATGGTGGTAGCAGGAGACCTGCAGGAGAGAGTTATAGTCCAGGAGGGAGACGACAAGAGCCTGAATCAGTACCTGGGCCGACTTCTGAGTGAGAAGAGGACGTGTTCTCCTGATGTTGTAGAGCGAGTATCTACAGTATGGTGATGTTAGTGATGTTGGGAGTCAGGGAGAGTCGGCTGTTGAGCGTCACGTCGAGGTTCCTAGTGGTTAAAGTGGCCGTTAACACAGACTTGCCAAAGTTGACAGTCAGGACCGAGTCGTCGAGGCGGGCCTCGCGGTAAATGAAATGTTCGTACAGGTGTTGTCAGTGAAACAACTGGCCACGAAGGTGGTTTTGTCAAACTTAACTCCATTCATCACAGACCAATTCCTCAGCAGAGAACTCTCCAGACACGGAAAGGTGGTGTCACAGATAAAAAGGATCTTGTTCGGATCCAGGTCTCAGTTGCTGAAGCACGTAGCGTCGCACCGCAGACACCTCTACATGATACAACCGGAATGTGGACCTCAACCTCCGCTTCCACGTTAAGGTAGATGATTAAGAGTGTGGGATTTCTGCATCATCGTCGCCGGCGATGAAATGTTTCGGTTGCGGCGAGGAGGGGCCTGCCCGAGGCGCAGGGACCCAACTCCGCCTGGCCGCACCGCCTCCTGCCGCGGACGTGGCTGCGGAGTCCAAGAGAGAAGCTTTGGGGGAGGTGGTAGAGGGTGAGGATGGAGGAGAAGGAAAGACAAAGTGAGGATGGGGGCAGCGTGGGACAGGAGTCCTGTGCGATACAGGTACAGTTGAGTGGAGTACTGAATGGGGCAGGTGGAGCAGGTGGAAGAGGTTGAGATGGTGGAGGAGGAAATAGGGGAACCAAAAGGGGAAAAAAAAGAGGCGAGGCCAAAGCCATCAAGGTTGGGGAGGAAGAGGAGACAGGTGGGGGGCAGTCTGATGGCAGTGAGAGTGACGGCTGTGTGTCCGATAGTAGCAACATCCACAGTGCCTGTCTGACCAATAGCCAAAGCGAAAAGCTCTACTCTGCATATAGATGTGGATATTTAGGTTAGTCTCTGCTCGCACCCGAAGGTGTTTTCTACGCGCTCGCTGTTGTTCTTTTTGACAGTTCAGGCCGGCGCGTGCTTCTGCGTCTGCGTCGTTGCGTCGACGCACTCGTTTCAATTCATGGTTCTGCGTGTGTTGCAGAGCAATTCACCTCCAGAACAACAGGCGGAGTGACGTCTTTTTGTTGAAGACGACCTAGAGAGTCACGTCTATTTATTTATTTGTTCATTTATTTATCATAGACTTAATTGCCCCGTGCATCGACACTGCTGCTTTTCATCGCGGACACATTTGTCCCGTATTTTCCTCCACAACTTTGTTCCTCTCGACCGGCAAACCGGCGTTATCTCCCTCCGTGAATCCAACCCGCCGATGACGGCTTGTAGAAGCGCTCATATTTACGCATTTCTTCCGACAAAAGCTCTTAAATCTGATCCCTTCTCTCGTAAACATCCTTCCTTTTAATAATGGAGGTATCGGGCTATGAAAGCGGAAATGTGAGACTCCGTAAAGGACGTAGTTAGCGGACCAATCGCAGCCTGGTGCGCTGCGGGAGGCGTGCGTCTTGTTTTCTAATCTACGCGTCACCAGGCGTTTTTCTTGTCCGTGTACCGTGCATGACCGGCGAACACAGAGCGCGCGAGTACTACCCCCCCGTCGGTCGTTCCGCCCGCAAAGACTACTACCCCCCCCCCGTCGGACCTTCTCGACCGGTCTGCGAAATATTGTCTGACATGAAACCGGTCCGTGTGGTAAAAAAGGTTGGGGGCCACTGGGCTGATCCACAACGTGTGTTTACACACCTCCTGGATCCTGATTGGTCGCTGCTGCAGCCGCAAGGCACTGATTGGATGCTCACAGACCGTAATACAGCGCAGATGAACATGATTCAGACTACGGCGTTTATATGTTCAACAATAGGAAACGTAGTCTTAGCGGTTTTAAAATTACACCAAGTTTATTTCGGATTATTCCAACGGAAGAATACAAGGCGCAGGGAACTTTGAGGTGCGTAATTTATAGGTGCGTAAAGGCTAATTCCAAAACTCTAGAGGTGCGTAAACGGCGTTTACCCTCCACTACAGCCCTGGACGTGACTCTCTAGGTCGTCTTCAACAAAACACGTCACTCCGCCTGTTGTTCTGGAGGTGAATTGCTCGGCAACACACACAGAACCATGAATTGAAACGAGTGCGTCGACGCAACGACGCAGGCGCCAGCCTTAACTCGCTGTCCGTCTCTGCCCTTTCAGTTGGGCCGTTACCGTGGATACTCACACAGCTGCTCCTATGACCTGATTAGGGGAGTCACATGACGCAGCTATGCTTTCTGTCAACAGACCAACATGATGAAACCCCTTGCTTGCCCCCCCCCCACACCTGTTTTGATCATTTTTCTGGAGTGTGTTGTGGTGTGTCGGGTGCACATTTAGCGGTTTGGTGCAGTCGGGCAGCGTGTGTGCCAGCATGGATCTGCACAAGCTGGCCAGGAAACACGGCGTGAAGATGGCAGTGTTCAGCGGACGACTGCAGCCTGGCAGTGGGAGAGCTAGTCGGTCACAGCAGCGTGAAGTCCGCTGGTAGGATGAACAATGCTCTGGTCACTTTCTTAGACAGTATAAATAAAGTGACCCCCTGGTCGAGAATGGGGTTGTGGTTTTTGACACGCCCTTCCTCTCAGCCCACCGGCAGTTAAGGTCACAGTTTCAAACATCCCACCGTTTATCAAGGACGAGATAATAGTAAGACCGCTATCTAGGCATGGGAAATGAGCGTCTGAAGTGAAGAAATTGTCCTTGGTGCAAGTCTCGACTCTTAAAGCATGTGGTGTCCCATAGGAGACAACTATAGATTGTACTAAATAACGGGAACAAAGAGTTAAACCTAGTGTTCAGACTGTCATTTTTTGTATCTTCTGACAACAAGAAAAGCCCAAGTTAGAAGGGGACAGAGGAGACCAGCAGGGCGGCCAAGAGCTACAACAGGGGAAGGCAGGTGGAAGAAGAGGGGACACTGGTGGGTGCACAAGGTCAGGACAACAGCCAAGTGTGCACTAGGGCACTCAAAAAGGACGTTCAAATATTGGCTTTAAAAAATGACAGCTATTCAAATGTATCTGGTTGCGCATTAGACACGTCAATAACAGGACAAATGAATACAATCTAGATCGATCTATAAATATATATGTGTAGCGTCGCTGAGTGAGCGGTTATTCTCTTTTCTTCCCTTAGTTATATATATATATATATATATATATATATATATATATATATATATTAATGTGATGTGGTTTTTTGGTTGTTTTTCACCTTAGTTGTGGGTTTAGTCGTTGGCTTTCTTTTCTCCTGCCGGTGTCTCGCCGGTCGCCGTCTCTAGACGGTAAATGGAGACACGTTCTCCCAGCTCACGAGGAAGCACGGCATTAAGATCGCCGCGGGCTTCCCGTGCAGCGTGGAGGACATCGGGATGGCTATGGGGGAGAAGGTCGGGCACGGCAGCGTTAAGTCGGCCTCGCGCATGAACGGCGCCGTAGTCATCTTCCCGGACCAGGTGGAGAAGGCGTCCATGCCATGGAGACAGGCCTCACGGGAAAGGAATTGTTGGTCCAGGTGTTAACGCAACCGGCAACAAAAATTGTCCTGTCAAATGTCCCTCTGTTCATCACCGACGAGTTCCTCAGTGGAGAGCTGTCCAGACACGGACAGGTGGTGTCACCGATCAAAACGATCTTGTCTGGATGTAAGTCTCAGTTACTGAAGCACGTGGTGTCTCACCGCAGACACCTGTATATGATACTTAAGAACCGGAATGTGGAGCTCAACCTCCGCTTCCACGTTATGAATTTTTGCAACATCCTTGTCTATGAAGTGTTTCGGTTGCGGTGAGGAGGGGCACTCCTGTCCGGGGGGCGCGGGATCCCTGCTCCTCCGCCTGGCCCGGGGGTGGCGGCTCCTTCCGCGGACGCCTTCGCTTCTCGTCTCTCGTGCGGTTTAAATGAACGACAACAATAAACAAGTGCTGACAAGTACAAGAGTTTTGTGCAAGCAATATAATGTCGTGATTCTTGTCGTCAAGAATCGTCAGGCTTCATTCAGTGATTGAAACTGAAGGTTCTACAGTACTGACATTGAACGCCCCGAGCGAGCTGTGCTGTAAACACAGTAACCCCAAAAAACTCTTTTCAATCTTCTCCAACCTCCTAGAACCCCCTAGTCCTCTTCCCCTCTCCTTCCGGGTGACTTTGTCAACTACTTTACCAAGAAAATAGCTGACATACGCTCCTCTTTCTCAAACCCACCTCCTACTTCTTACGTCTCACCTCTATCGCCCTCACTTTCCTCTTTCACCCCCCTGTCTCCTAATCAAATTCTTACCCTAGTAACCTCTGCCCGTCCGACCACCTGCCCTCTTGACCCCATTCCATCAAATCTTGTACATCACATCTTCTACAATCTATCGCTCCTGACCTTCTTCCTTTCCTCACCTGTCTCATCAACAATGCGCTGTTATCCCGCCTGGACTACTGTAACTCTCTCCTGCAGGTCTCCCTCCTACCGCCATTTGACCTCTGCAGCTCATCAACAATGCTCTGTTGTCTGGCGGTTTTCCCAATTCTCTGAAGGAGGCAAGAGTTAACCCACCCCTGAAGAAACCTACCCTCAACCATTCTGAAGAAAACAACTACAGACCGGTCTCTCTTCTTTATTCCCTTATTGCCCAAAACTCTTGAACGTGCGATCTTTAACCAACTCTCCTCATATCTCCACCATAACAACCTCCTTGACCTCAACCAGTCAGGCTTCAAGGCCATTCCACAGAGACTGCTCTCCTTGCTGTCTCAGAGCAACTCCACACTGCTAGAGCCGCCTCTCTCTCCTCTGTCCTCATCCTTCTGGACCTCTCTGCTGCATTTGACACAGTCAACCACCAGATCCTTATTTCCTCCCTTCAGGAACTTGGTATTTAATTTTCCTTTCCAGACTGGATAGAAGTCTTAAACAATAAAACCTAACATCTTTACAAAGTACAGCATACTGCCTGATGGGTTCATTGACCACACTCTTGTTCTGTGCAACGTTTTTATCCCAAATGTGAGGTCAAAAAGTGCATAATTGCATTTTAACACATCTCTTAGTGGTAGAGATAAAGCAGAGATAGAGCAGCTCTGTCAGCAGTACACTCTAAATGTCACACGGGATATCACCAGATCTATGAGAGATCTGGAGATAAATTGTACTCTGCAGGGCGGGAAAGCCCCAGGAATAGATTGGATCCCGGTGGAGCAAGATGGGGGAGGATCTTTTAACCGTGTTCAACGAGAGTTTTAAAAACATGATGCTACCGCTCAGTTGCAGAAGGGCAGTGATAAGATTATATAAGATAAGATATGATTAAGGTGATGCACGAGGACATTGAGAGTGCGACAGGGCTGCTCTATGCATTGGCCATTGAACCATTGTGGTGTAAAATCTGATCAAACATTGGAGGTCAAGTTTTGAAAGGGTTTTAAACAAGATAATTTATCAGCTTATGCTGACGACATAGTCTTTGTTAGAAACCAGAAGGTCGTCAGCGTACTGACCACAATTCTTAAACACTTCAGGCGCACTGGCTGTAGGGAACTAGAAGGAAGTATCTGACCTGGAAAAAGGACTCTTTTAAATACCTTTGCGTGTATGTGGGGAATGAATGTACTGTAAAGAAGAACTGGGAGGGGGTTGTGGAGAAAATGAAGACTGGATAAGTGGAAGTGGCTGAAGTCACAGATGTCGTATAGAGGCAGGACTCTGGTGGCCTCAGCTCTGTGGCATAAACTGGCCTGCATGCACTTCCCTAAAGGCCTCACACAGAAGCTACAGGACATACTCACAGATTTTTTCTGGGACAGACTGCGCTGGATTCCGCAGAGCGTATGCTTTTTACCCAAAGAGGAAATAGGGCAGGGGCACATGCATATTGAGAGCAGAGTGACCACTTTCAGGTTCCAGTTTTTACAAAAGTATCTCACAGGTCAAACGGATGTGGTATGGAGAGGGGTGACAGACTGCATTTTGAGGAAGGCAGCTGGTCTGGGATGGGACACCGCCCTTTTTAAATGGATTAACCTTTTATAAATTGGGTGTATTATTGCCATTTTACCAGTCACTTCTTAAAGCATGGAACTGTTTTAAATGGGAGGGACCAGAACCCACGTGCTCCCTACACTGGCTGCTTCTGGAACCGCTTGTGTTTGGAGCCTGGATGCGGCCTTAGGACCACTATACCAAGAAACAGGTCGAAAACCCTTGGACTTCCACATGGTGAAGGGGAAAACAATCTACATAAAATGTGAAAAAGTGCACAACAAGAACAAGCTGGACGTGGCGCAGGGGTAGAGAGGGTGTGCCGGGATCCGCAAGGTTGACGGTTCGACCCTCTGCTGCTCACTGAGTAAGACACCTAACCCCTAATTGCTCCCCGGGCAAAAATGTTTAAAAAAAAAAACAGGAAGTAATCTGGTGTCACCTGTTGGTAATGGCTAATTAGAGGGGTGTGGCCATAGGGAGGGGGAGCTCTACCCATCATCCCATTAACGTTGCGGTTAATGCTTTTATTTCTGTTATTATTCCCAGTTTCTAAACGTTGTCCATTCTGTGAGGAGGAATAGACCGTGTTCCACTATTTCTATTATTGTGAGAGGAACCTTTTTAACACACTGCAGGATTGTTTTTTAAAGGGTTTGGTGAGACCTGATCCAGGGCCGCTTTTATCTTCCGCTACAAAAAGCGAATGCCTCCAAATGGAAGCTGATGAGCCACTTGATTGGAAACTGTCAATCTACACAAGTAGGGCAGGAAGCCCTTCAAATCTGGGTTGTTTTTAGGTTTTTCAATAGCATGGATAATGTCGGGATCTCTGTCCCCCCCCCCCCCGAGTTGGTTGAGAAGGATCGCCACACGTTAAATCAATTAAAGTCAAAAAGTTGTATTTATTTAGAAGAGAAAAAGATTGAGATTGTGCATGAGCAATTCTCAGGTCAAATACACGAGCACGTATTTCAGTGCTCTGTGTAAATGGGCAGTAAAAACGCTGCGTTTTTATACACCCACAACAAGGTCATCCTCAGTGGCAGGTGTGAATTATCATTAATAGAAAAAAAAGAAGAAACGCAGATATGAAAACTTTCATACCAAATAAGATATGAACTAAGGCCATGAACAGAAGTCCCTTTTATGAAATCGAGTTGAGCGCCCTCCCCCCCCGCCATTACACAGAACACTGTTGATTTATTGATTCGTTGTTGCAGCCCTAATCATAAGTACGTTTTCTGTAACCAGTTAACAGAAACACCACAGGAGGTATTCACTGTAAAAGCTTCTACTTTAGCTAATCAGAAAGATAGTCATCAGCTCCTTCGTCTAGCAGCTAGTTTTGTTTGAGAATGACAGGTTTTTCTGAGACTGATGACGACTTTTGGTCTGAGATCAGAGGATGTCCTAAAATGAACACTGTATGGGGGGGTGTGATCATACATCTTCAACTATTTCAAACATTTGCTCTGCTCTCTCACACACCCACAGAGCTGAAAATCCTGGATGAAGGGCTCAATTTCATCCTCACACCCAAACCCTCCACCCGGCCGCAGCTCAGAGGGGACATTCCACAGAAGGCCGTCCTCCTGGGAACCACGCTCCACCAGAAACACCAGAAATCAACCAACTCATCCAAAATCTAGAAGCACGGACAAGATGGCGCACACACGCAGCCCAACATTAGCCAGCAACACAAACATTCTTATTAAACCGGCAGACAAAGGGGGCCAGATAGTTTCACAGGACCGTGTCATAGCTGGCTCAAGTATTACCGTAACAGGAAGAACTTAAATGATGAAACATACCCAAAAAGCATAGGGTCCTAATGAGGTGGGAAGTCAGTAAAGTGTGCATGTGTGAAACATGGTGTGGTGTGTGTGTGAATGAAGACAATAGCTCTAACGCATGGAGACTGCAGCAGGATCCTCTGGATCACCCCCTCAACTGGCAGGGGCATGGCATATATAGACTATAGGAGCTCTCACCCCACCCAGGCTCACCTATAGGGCGACAGTTAGTATGAGTAGTGGATGGTGTGTCTACCTATGTGTGGGGCATCACAACAGTCACAACTACATATTAGAAGCAGAAAGACTTAAAGAACCACACATATTATGCACCACTCACCCATTCATTACAACTAGCAACACAACATTTGATTAGAGACATTACGCATACCCTTCTTGACAACCATTACATCAACTCAACAAACAAAAACAGTACCTCGATGGCCCAGATGAACCCGGGACCCGCCTCTTCTATCTGCTCCCCAAGATACACAAGCCTCCTGTGGCTTGGACGGTCACCTTTGTTCCGGCCGGCCGCCCCATAGTCAGTGATTGATGTAAGACTCATACAAACCACAAACCATTATCCAAATGACACCCACGCATTTGTTAATAAAAACCAAGTACCCGGTCATAGTTTCAGCCTCAATGAAAAATACTAACCAAAACAGTGAATGAGGGAGTTGACTATCTGGCTTTGGTCCATCAAATTCTGGGTGTTATTTGGATCTCCTGTTTTGTACCCCTGTTGAAGACTCCTTTTTGTTCCAGACCTCGTTGCCTCCTGCCTGATCCCTGTCTGTACCTACGCCTATCGCCATGCTCCTGGGTCAATATCACTATGTAGTGCATCATGAAAATGGAGCACAATAATGAAAGTCTGAGGTGTTATTTTAAGGCAAGGCAAGTTTATTTGTATAGCGCTTTTCATACACAAGGCAGACTCAAAGTGCTTCACATCATAACATTTCATACAATAAAGTGAAATAAAATGCAGGAATTAAAAGACAATTAAAAACAGCAAATAAAATTATAAATTAAAATCTTTACTCTACTTTGTCCCAGCGCCGTGGCTCTCTTGCAAGCTGCTGCGCCTGCTGCAGTGCTACCCTCCACCAGAAGACGGCGCTGTCAAAGGCCGGCTGGTGGAGTGTCTGGAAACCATCCTCAATAAGGCCCAGGAGCCACCCAAGTCCAAGAAGGTGCAGCACTCCAACGCCAAGAATGCTATCTTGTTTGAGGCCATCTCGCTGATCATCCACTATGACAGGTGAGTGTGCAGGTAAAGGACCTTTGGTGTGATGATGGGCCGCGTGTGTCTGCCAGGGAAGAATTGCAAGGCATGTTTATTTGTATAGCGCTTTTCATACACAAGGCAGACTCAAAGTGCTTCACATCATAACATTTCATACAATAAAGTGAAATAAAATGCAGGAATTAAGACAATTAGAAACAGCAAATAAAATTATAAATTAAAATCTTATTTAAATTGTTTAATTAAAGGCACAGGTTAAAAGTGCAATGTAGGTCAAATTTAGCAGAAGGCGAAGCTGAACATAAAAGTTTTCAGTCTCGTTTTAAACATGGTCAGAGTTGGCAATTCTTAAATCTTCAGGAAGTTTATTCCAGCCGTTTGTTGCGTAGTAACTAAATGATGCTTTCCCATGATTTGTATTTACTCTGGGAATCACGAACAGATTGGTGTCAGAAGTGATCTTGAAGGCTTATGTAGTGGAAGCATATCAGTGATATACTTTGGCCCTAAACCATGTAGTGATTTATATGTGAGCAGTAGGATTTTGAAATTAATTCTGACATACTGGGAGCCAATGTAAGGATTTAAGAATTGGTGTAATGTGCTCACATTTTTTGGTCTTTGTTAGAACTCTAGCAGCAGCGTTCTGCGTTCAGCGTTCTCTTATTTAAGTGCTGTTAACAGGGGAAATGAGGAGGGCTGGCGGCACCAAAGCAAAGAAAAGAACAAAATGCCTCCCACCCCCTTACCTGTCCTATCTCCCAACGAAAACCCACTAACTGGCACACTAACAAGGCGCCCTAACCAAACTTACAGTAGGTGGCCCAGCCAGGTGTAGCTAGTGTTAGACAGGAGAGTAACCCTACGTGCAGGTATGTAAACTCCGGAGCAGGTCTAAACTACTCCTCATCCCCCTGTAAGAAAAGGAACAAAAAGAAAAAACAATTACCGGAATACACAGTACAGAAAATCACCAGAACTAAGAACTACCCCACCATACACCAGCACTCACATACACACAACCAGTGACACCCACCCGGGTGAAACAAACACAGGGGTACATATACTGACAGAAGGGCATGATGGGATTGGAGATGAGTGGAAACAGCTGAACCGGGTAACGAGAGTGGGTGGAGCCAAGATGAACAGAGATCATGGATGATCAGTACCACCTGTATGAACACACACACACACACACACACACGAAACAGAACACATACCTATACACAGAACAGGGGACGTAACACCTACGCCAGGATCCTGTTTGTGGATTTCAGCTCTGCCTTCAACACCATCATCCCGTCTCTGCGGCAGTCGGGCTCATCAACAGAGCCCGGACCTCCACTGACTGACTATAACATTCCACCGGTCACTCCCCTTCACACTGCACACGTCACTTTAACTGTAATTTATCACTTTGTCACTTGTTCGCTAGTGCACTATGCTTAATATTTTTTAACTTTTTTAATATTTAAAATGTGTAACTTTATTCCCTTGTTTTATACTAACCCATTGCATTAGCATTTTATTACTTGCACTGCTGTCTTGTTGTCTATTGTCACACTGTCTACTGTCGCGCACCAACCGCCAAGACAAATTCCTTGTATGTTTCACATATTTTGGTAATAAATGTTTCCTGATTCCTGATTGTTGCCTTACCTAATGAAAGAGTATGCAGAGGGTAGGCTGGGTCACCAAGAAAAATAGCTATGGCCTCCACGTCGTCCACAATCTGCTTTTTCAGAGCAGGAATCTTGCCGGTCTTTAAATCCAAGTTCAGGTTTGAATTGGCAAAAACCCTTGCGTTGTGCACACTCCCAGGCCACTTTATCACGACATCCATCGGTATTTGTAGTCACACAGACGGCCTGTACATTTAAAGAATATCTACCTTCCTGTTGAGGTAGTCCGTGGAGTTGGAGGATGGCTGCTTAATATCTATGTGGGTGCCGTCGACCGCTCCCAAGCACTGTGGCATTCCGTGAGCCTGATGAAAGCTCAGAACTAGATCCGTAGCCTCGGGCTCCGTATAAGGTAGCTTAATGTATTTTGGACCCAGGTGCACGGCGATCGCCTTGCATGTCTGCCTGACAATGAAGGACACAGACGATCGCGATATGCCGAAGGGTTTGGAGTTTTCCGAAGTCTTCCCTCATCGCTTAAATAATACAGCGTAACCGCAACCTTTTTGACTGTTCCAATCGGTGCCCTCATGTTGGTCGATTGCGATTCCATATACGGGCAAAGTTCTTCGCTCAGGGCGAAGAGAGATGCTCTGGACATCCGGAAGTTCTCCATCCATTCATTGTCCACGACCATGCCATTGAGAAAGTTGTCCCACCAGCGGCTGGTTCTCCCCGGTCTTACCCAAAACTTTCTTCTGGTTGCCCTTCTGGTTTCTCTCTGCGGTTCACTTAAAAACAGCATGCGGTGGTTCACCCTTGTTTGCTCCTCTACAACGAAGGTAAAGAACTGACGATATTCCCGTAGTACGCATTGTAGACTTGTTGGCACATTATCCTTGCGTTCGCCATTGTTGTCAGGAAGTGACGCATTGGGGTTAATAAGGGTGGGGTCGTGAGGTTGCATGCAATCACGTGGGGCAATCCGATTAGGTATGCGGATAGCGTGCAGACGAACACCAACAGCAATCGGATTTCGAGTTTACTCACTTTGGACCCCCGATTTGAGGGAGTGCGGATACAGTGCGTTCGTCTGCACGATACACTGAAAAAAGCGGGAAATGGGGGTTGTTCACTTTACAAATGAACAGTTTGTATATATAACACAATTGATTTGTGTTCCTCCTCTAAACGTATGTAAATCGTGTAGAATTCCTGTAATCTTCAGGGATGTTTAATTTTTAAGTTTCAGTCATGTTATAAAGAAAGGAAGTTGTTATGTTTCGTCTGGAAACTCCGCCTATTAGGAGCAGGTTTTTGAGGGAAAACTTTGTGCGCCATTTTTTCAATCCAGTCGGAGGAATTAATCCGTCTGGACCATAAAAGTCTGGACAGCTCTTCACACAGTAAAGTTAATAGCCCTGTCATTTACTAGTCAAAGACATAGTAGTCGCGTTAGTCGCACAATTTTGAATAAGCTGAGGTTTTATCTGCCAGTATAACATCGAGCAGGAATTAGTCAATGTCAGTTAAAGTTAGCTAACGTTATCACTCGCTACATGGATAGTCAATGGTAATGCTAATGTTGCTACTCGCTAGCGTTAGCTAACGTTATGCTAAAGATAGTCCTGTTCGAGGCATTATTTTCGTCGAGCAGAGGTTTTTAAAGGACTAGCAAAAACGAGCAATGCTAAGGTTAGCTAATGTTTCTACTCGCGTTATGCTAGTGAGGGCAACTTTTATCTTAAGTGTAACTGTCATTCTTGATCGGTAATTTTAAATGTATAAGTACAGACTTAAATTAGACCACATGGTCAACTTCTTAATTAGCTAGGATAACCTAGCTGTTAAGCTAGTAGTTAAGGCAAAAGTTTACTGCAGTTTTTTTGCTGACCGTGCACAAATTTGCTCTGTGCTTATTATTTAGAACGCAGCACTTGATCAAGTCAGGAACGTGAATGTTCATGTTTTCTAAATCAAGCTGAGAAAAAGGTAACGTTAAACTGCTCGGTTATACCAGCATGGGAGTTTTTCGCACATCATTGACTTGTCACTTGTGGCCTTCTCCACACGAACACGGGTATTTTTATAACCGTGACTTTTTGTACGCGGTTCGGCCTTCCGTCCACACGGAAAGGCAGTTTCAGGGCACAGAAACATTTTTGAAAACTCCGGCCAGGGTGAGCATTTTCAGAAACGCCGGTTGCAGTGTTGTCGTGTGGACAGTATAACCGGAATTTTTACCTTGCGACGTCAGAGTGTGCGCCGTTATCCGCTGTGTTTGACGTCAGAATGTGTGCCGCTAACTGCTTTGTTGACTATTCTGTGCAATGGCGGATGTAGCCCAAATCGTGCTTATAATAACTGTGCTGCTAACAGGGCTTCTAACATGTATACCGATACATGATCAGTTATATAACTATGTTGAGGAACAAAGGAGTCAGAATGCAATTCTACGCAGGGCACTGCTAATGACAACACTCGTCCCGCGACACAGACCCCCGCCACCGGTTTTGGACGAGACCCGGTCGGACCTCTAGTTGGTGGGACAACTTTGCGAACAAAGTGGTTGTTGTTGTTAGTCTAGCGGAACCGGTAATAACTTTTTGCTAGGCTAGCGAGTGGTTCTTCTGGACAATTTACCGGGATACGTCACAGATGTTTTTCAGTCTAGTAGCAGCTAATCTGGCAATAACCTTGTATTTAACTGACCAGTTTATGGATCAATAAATGTGCCATTTTTTTAAAGAAAATGTTGTCTTTTCCTTTTATTTTCTTCTGGGAGTACACCAGAATGCTTAATTTACATGTTAAAATAGCAAAATTTGGCCGGGGGAGGATGCCTCCAGACCCCCCTACAACGGTTTAGTTTGTCACTTTTTTTCAACCCTTATGAGTTTGCAGGTATGAGACATTCCTCAAACGTCCTCATCTCAATAAGTCCATATATAGGAGGTGCATTACTCTGATTAGAGCAATTCTTACCATGTCCGTATTCCTGATGTTAACTGTTCAGTAATTATTTTCAACATTTTCTGTGTTGGAATTAAAACTTGGATGTGCTGCTTGAGATTTACATTGGCAAGAAAATGTATCTAAAATCAAGTTTATTTATTAGATAGTTTTTAAATACTATGATGTAATGCAGAGTATTATTCAAATTCCTTTTCATAATTGTTATTTTTTATTTTTGACAGTTAAATAAGCTGTGTCACAATCAGGATGCTTCAACAGCTTGTAGAAATAATAAATTAATTTCAAAATGTTTTTGTTTTCTGGATAGGTATTGGGTGTTCCTGTAAAGGATCTACACTTTGCTTTGTGCTCTGTATCAAAGGCTCTGTAGTAAATGGTAAGTATTATACACATGTTTTAATTTTATTTGACATGTTTAAACTAAATTGTCAAGACTTTCAAAAACTTGTTTTTTTGTTGCTACAATTTTAGGTGGAAACTAATTCAGTCTAATATAGTCCTGTAATAAATCCTATCTTCGTAAAGGTTGCAAAGTGCAGTATTTGGTATAACTGTTTAAAAAATGGTGTTTATAATATTTAATCTAACCTGGCTGTTCTTAATAACTAACTGTCTCTGATTTGTTTCTCTCTCTCCCTCCCTCTCTTCCCCCCCAGTGAATGTGGCAGTGTAAGGGGTGTTCAGTAGCAGTTGCAAGTAGGTCCGAGCTACTTAACCATTACAAACTCAAACATCCACATTTTGGACGTACTGTCCGCTATCCATGTACATATTGGAAATGTCCATGCTCATTCAAGACATGGAATGCTTTAATCGTTCATCAAAGAGTGCATTCCACACACGTTTGTCACACTCAAAAAGAGCTGTATACTTTCAGCTGTCACTTATGTACATGTAAACATTTATCAAATGAAAGGGAGTTCTTTGTTCATATCAACACCCATCTGAGGAAAAATGAAAACGTTTGTTGGCTGTAGTTTTCAAACTAGCATTTATGGAACCTTTAAGTCTCATAAGAGCCGCCAACACACACCTCACACACTAACTAAACAACAACATTACCACCTCCATCAGTACAGGATTCAATTGCTGATTGCCAGGATGATGAGTCTGTAGACGAGGAAGTTTCTGGGACATCCCTAGATCCAGGTCAACAGCAGGACTTCCTTCATCCAAGCCATGGAGGAGGCCTGTGACCAGATGGAGGTAGCAGCAATGCAAGGATGGATTCGTCATTCAAGACGTTTCTTTCCAAGGTGTCTTGCTCATGACAACATTGCCTGCGATGTTGATGAAATTCTCAGATCCAGCTAGGCGAAGAGACAATGTCTAGTTGTTGTTTTTTTAACTTACAATACGTAAAGTGACGTTTGGGCGTGTTGAGAAATAAATGAGTTTCTTCAGTGCAACATTTGTCTTGTGTAATGTTTGGTGAATTTACATTATATTTGTACTTTGTTGATAGTAGCCTACTGTAATCCTAGGGAAGTAGAAGTGCTAAAAGTGTTTTAGGTTTATCACAGCAGCGTGTAACTCGTGCAAACAGTATAGTAATGTGAAACGTGTGTGCTTCATATGGTGAAATGCAGAACTCCATTCAGGGTCACCAAAAAGGCTGAATACTGTGAGCTGCAGACAAGTCAGAGTTTCTCTCTTCTTCCCCCCCCCCAAGGCGCAGGGAGGCGACCCTTTTGTCACTCCAATGTAGCAGCACTCAGCCGGGGACTTATGAGTGCGCCTCACACCATGGGCCACTCCAGAGTAGAATAGTGTCCATCCCCTATCCAGGAGTGTGGTTCCAGAGCCGAGGCTGTGCGTAGAGGTAAGCCCCACCAGATCCAACTGATAACGCTCCACCTCCCGCACAAGCTCCGGCTCCTTCCCCCCCCACAGAGGTTAGGTTCCACGTCCACAGAGCCAGCCTCTGCCTCCCAGGTCTGTTCCGTCTAGACCCCCCACGGTCACTGCCACCCTTGTAGCAGCGTGGGTTTCCCCCACAGGTGGTGAGCCCATGGGGAGTAGAGTCTTGGGTTGCTGCGTCACTCCTTCAGGCTGTCCCCGGCCGGGCTCCGCGGCAAGCCCGGCCACCAGACGCTCGCTGTCGGGCCCTCCATCTGGGCCTGGCTCCAAATGGGGGCCCTGGGCTTCCTCCGGGCCGGGTAACTCCTTCCCTCTTCAGTTTTTTTTAATAGGGTCATGAATAATAACGGAGTATATTTTTAGATGCCACGTAGATGCTCTTATTGCCAGTCTCAGGCGGTTAAGAGGGTGTGGGATGGTTGTGAGCGAATGACGCCTGAAAATCCTCACCTTGTTTCTAAAGGTATGTAGCCATCTCCTTTCCTTTATTGCCGTCCTGTGTACATTATTTTGTGTGTTCAACTGGATGATATTTTGTCATTTTTATTTTACTTTCATTGACAGCTCCTGAAATAGGACGTCGTCATGCAGTGAAGCCATGGCCAATTTCCACCTTCACTGGAAAGCAAAAAAAGTATAAGTTTTCCTTATGGTTGAAATGCACTAAATGACACGTAATGTTTGTTAGTTTGTACTGCTTGTAGGAGCCTCCCATCTGCGAAGCATTGTCGATGGTTTTGTGGTGACTCCAGCAGATCTTTCCATTGGCATCATGTCTACTCTGGGGGCCTGTGCAAAGCACTTACGGACTGAGGTGCTGAATGCTGTTGTGCCCGGTCATCCAGATGTTGTTGTCCTTTTGGGGCCAGGAAATGACTTGACCTGGGGTAATACATCTTCAGATGTTGTGTAATTTGTTAGCTTGAGTTAGGAATTGAGAAAATTGATTTACTGAACATCTATATATTTTTTTGGTGGTAGTGGTGGATTTTCCTCAGATACCAAGGTTTGTCCTCACATGAGCTTTGGTGCAGAGACAATTTGAGTTAAATATGCAGATGTGTAGAAGTGTGATTTACACAAATAGTTAGATTGTAGCTATCCAGATCCATATTGATTGACACCATACGTGTAGAGGCTAGTGAATTGGCTGTAACATCTAAAGAATTGGGTGTGTTTCTGAAACAGAACGCTGTGTTTGACATAAGCGGGGGCAGTTGATTTGGGCAAGCCAGAGAGGTACAGCTTGCAGGGGTTGACCAATGAGTCTGTGGTAAAGGAAAAGATGAAATGTTCGATAGAGATGGAATGCGTTATTGTGCCTTAATGGAGCAGTCAGTCACACGAAAAGTACTTTGTGGTTGTAGATTTTGCCGTACGTAATGACTCTGGGCTGTCATGTGAATTTGGCCGGTCTGTGGCACACCATGTCAGGCAGCTGTGATGGTGACAGCAGTGGTGACATGAATGTTGCAATTGATTTTCAGGCAAGCAGTTCTGTCGACAACAGCATGAATGTTTCAACTGATGTTGAAGGAAGCAGTTCTGTCAGGGACGATAGGAGTATAAGGAGATCCTTTCACCAGGGTGATGACAGGTTTGAGTTTGGAGGAGTTCAGTGCATGGCCACAGCACTGTTTCGTATGGCAAAACAGTCAAGAGAGTGTTTTGTCATTTAGGTGTCAGTTGTACAAAGATTTGCGAAAAGAAATCTTCAGCAGCAGGTCTGGTTGGTTGTGTGTTTCTGATTTTCCCAAGCAGAGACTGGTTGACGGACAAGAGTTTACCTTTCATTAGGGTAGGGACTTTGTGTCAGGAGATGTTGTTGAAGGTATACTCAGAGAATGGTAGCTACTCCGGTCTTCTGACGCTGTGTTGCAATACATGCGCAATCATTCGTGACAATGGACAGTATGCAGTGGTTGACTCGCATGCACGCAATGCTTGTGGCATGGTTTATGGAGAGGGAAAGTGTTCTTGTATATTTTTCTTCAATGGAAGGTGTATTCCAGGACATTTTCCTTTTAGTCTCAAGGGTTTGGTAATCAGCTAAAGTCTTTTGCGATAAGTGGTGTTCGTGTCACAGACTGCCTCCGTTTGAAAAACCAACAGCTCTGTGTACCAATCCTATAACATTTGGAAATGCTTTGTCCGAAGTCTGTTCAGAACGCGTTGGGATCAAATGTACAAAAGCTGAACGATAAAACATCTCAAGCCAATTCAGATGTTGAATTTATCCATGAAGTTGTACAAAACAACCTGAACCTATGTCACAAGCTCTATGCAAAGATTTAAAAATGAAATATGCAAAAACAAAGTTGATCCTACATGTTTTGGTTCCATTGGGAGTTCCATGTAAAAAAAAAGTAATTGCTTCTTTATACAATACTGGATAGAAAAATTGTGTGTCCTGCTACTTTTTTGGAATGGACATAATAGGCCTTACGATTCCTGCACTGTCAAAAAAGTTGATGGCCAAAGCCTTTATAATGTTTAGATGTGTTATCTACCCAGCAAATGTTTTTGCTGCTGCAATTTCCATTCCTTTTGGTGTAAATAATAAAATACACAATTGCACTGTGTCGTCATTTTTCTAATTGACCAATGAATGATCTTGAAATCATGAGGCGTTGAGGCATGGCCTCAAATTTTTTTTAAACACCTGTATATCAAAGTCCTTGAGCTTATCGGACTATATTTAACATTGATGTGGTCAACACCTAAATACCTGCACGGGGAAACACTTTACAAAAATGTTTTGGCGTAATACATTACAGGTTATTTAGCTGACCTTTTCATCCAAAAAGACTTATATTGTGTTTTTAACACTTTTTTTTACATTTTGCCCGCAGAGCAATTAGGGGTCAGGTGTCTTGCTCAGGGACACGTCAACATGGCACATTGAGCAGCCAGGGTTTGAACCGCCAACCTTGCAATTCCCGGTGCACCGTTGCCCCATGGTATGGTATAATACACGCAGTGGTGTAAAGTTTCAATAGAGCAAAAAAAATAGACATTTCCAGGATGTATAAGTATTTGTATTCATTTAAACAAAAAAATAACTGATTCATTTATCTACAGACAGCTGAAGCAACTCCTGTTTTTCCTTAAACACGTGGGATGCTGTTGTGCTTCTGTGAAAGAAGGTCACAATCTGATCTTCACTAACTGTATTCCTTGCATTCTAGTAGTCGCAGAAATATTGACATTAGCTTGGGCAAACTTAAATCAACTTTCAATATGCGGTTCTGTTTATTCCGGTATGCGCATTCTTTCTTTGGATAAACAACTTAAACGTATAACAACAAAAATAGACTGTGACTAAACTTATAATTAAACCAACAAACAAATAAACAAGCTAAATTGAAAAACCGTATGCCTACTGGCGTCCACGTACCTCCCAACATTCGATTCCAAAAAAACCCTCAACTCTGTCAAGGGCTCATCCTTTGTCTTCCCCTGACCTGCTAATTGGCACAGGTGTGCAACCCCAACTCCCCGTTCCAAGGCCGCAAGGTCAGGATTAGCCAGCAGGGGTCATTAAAGTAACCTCATCACAAATGGCTCCTACAAAAAATAAAAATATACAGTTCTTCCCAAACTCCCTATCTAACAAAAAGAAAATGTCGTGAAACTCCCTACTTCCCTGCACAATATATACAACTGTTTGTATATACCAGGGGTCTTCAACGTTTTCCGGCCAAGGACCCTCAGACTGCTTGCGAGATGCAGCAGGGACCCCCTGTTCTACGGAGTTTGGTCCTCCATCTTTTATCTTTGAGCTCCGCCCTCTTTAAACGTGAGCATGAATGGATCTGATTGGCTGGTGCCTGTGATATCGTATCAGCTTAAGAGCTGCTGTATGACTGAAAGACAACGTCTCCTCCATCAATGTATCCTTTTCTACAATATGTTGGATTCATGTTAATGTGTATTCAAAGACAATAAATACAATTCTGATTGGCAAGACATTTAATTTCGTGGAAAGAAAATTGGTTGACATTTTTTTTTAAATAATAAAAAATTTGCGACCCCCTGCAGTACCTCCGCAGACCCCCTGTTGAAGACCTCTGGATACGAATAGGTTTAATCTACAACTATATACACAGCAAACAGATCCAAAAAGGGCAAGGCAAGAATCAAGGCCGTAATAGTAAATGGTCAAACACACAACCGTACACACAAGTAACACGAGACAAAGCGAGAGCAATGGGCTGCCGGGTTGAGTGTCAGGACGTGGATCCAATGGTGTGTGGGAGGCAGGGCATCCAATTATTTTCCATGGAAACTGAGGTTCAGGGGGACGAGTGACACACCTACACACACAGCAGATACGAAACAAACACAGAACACACGTCCAGGGTCGTAACACCTAATATAAATTGAACAATTCAATGTGAACGTGGGCCTACAGCAATGCAAATTAATAATCCATCCACATAACAATTTGTAAAGAAACGTAAGAAATTAAGTGCCAATAGTGAATTGCGTCCCCTACAACTTGCCGTATCACAAGAGAACTCCACAAGGCTGTCCTGCTCCCTGGAACTGAGACCTGCGATGGCATCCTCATTATGGGGGGCAAATGGATTCTGTATCCAGATGTGTTGCTCGCTGAGCACAGGGAAGTATTCCCAGAGCTGCCCTCTCAGAGTTTGCAGGTGCTCTCTAATGGCACCTGCCACGGAGGTCGGGATCTGCCTCTCCTCTTTATTAAGGAATTTACAAAGATTGTCAAAGGACTCGTAGTTGTTCTGAACTACTCTTCTGCCCCACACCTCAAGCTTCCTTATTGTGGCTTCTATCTTACTGTGGACATGAAACATGGTCACTGCTTTTCCTTGGAGGGATAGATTGAGTCCATTTAAGTACCCGAAAATGGTCGGCCAAATACGCCAACTTACAGAGTCACAAAATTGGACCGGGAGTTCACAAAAAATGTCCTGACTTAGTCACACGGTTCAAAAAGTCTGGTGATCACCATACCACGTGAAAGCCACCGGTGGTCGCTTCCCATCTCCGCGCATAATATGGCAAACAGGCGTGATTGCAGTGGATGACTTTTGATGAAATTGACCTCTCACTGCTTCATCCAAAACCTCCTTTAATTCCGCAGGCATGGTCTTTGTTGCCAGTGCCTCTCTGTGGATACTGCAGTGGACAGCTGGAACTAGTGGAGCCACGTCTTTGACCCTTTTCACAACTCCAGTGAGTCTCCCCATCATGGCCCGAGCTCCGTCAGGGCTCAGCCCCACAAACTTTGTCCAGTCTATTTCATTGGAAACCATGAATCCATTCAGAGTTTCAAAAATGGTTTCCGCTGTAGTATGTGAGGGTAAATGTTTGCAAAACAGAACATCTTCATGTATTTCTCCATCATGTTCATATCTGACAAAAGGAAGCAAATTTGCCAAGCTTGAAATGTCTGTCGATTCATCAATCTGGAGAGCATAGAAACGGCTTGCTCGTTTTCTGCTCACTAGCTGCTTCAACACATCTTCAGCCATATCATCAATACGGCGCTTTACTGTGTTATCAGACAACGAAATGAAATTTCTAGGGGGTGCTATAGAGATATTTCTTTATACCCAAATAAGAGACCCCAAAATTAATTTTTCACCAGTCCTGGTATGTGTGCCAAATTTAACAACTTTGAATATTACATTACAGGTCATTTAGCAGACGCTTTTAGCCAAAGCAACATACATTGCATTTTTAACCCATGGCTTTTTACATTATTGAATATGATAAAGAATACCCAAAAAGAAAATAACAATTCCTTGAAATACAATAGGTTCCTCCAGGACCCTAATTTATATTACTAAAAGAAGCCTAATTATAACTAGAAAATTCTGCAGTAATTTTAAGAGTGTGGCCTATACTGCCCGCAGGTGCCTAGGCTAGCCACAAAGGGTAGCTAGTGTAGGTTATTAAAAACTCAATCCTCCTCCCTTGAATTTTGTAATCAATAAAGAAATGCATATTGTGTAATGACAATGTATAACTGTAATTCTGAGACAAATCAATTGAGTCACTATGCTAAAATATCATTGTATTAAATGTAATAAAAGCATTCACATTGACAGACACAAAAAAACCAGGTTACATTGAACGCGACATTCAGTGTAATACCAAAAATTGCACCACTTCAAATAACTAGTCAACATTGAACGCATCAGAAGACGTGGACAATGCCTACCGCACCAACTTTAACCCAATCATCATAGAAGAACTCTGTAAACCAATGGAATAGTTTTCACACCTTTCTGATTGTCTATATGTACGTGTTTCGTGAGTGAAACCGGTAGACAGTTAACTACGTTGCAGTCAAAGGACTCTCTGTGGACTGGGGAAGCTTGCGAATCCTCGATCGAGGTGTTAACTTTTTAGCGAAACGCTTATTCTTATTAAATTCTTTCGATCTAACTTTTTCTATTTGCGGTATGCTTTGTTCGTCCGGAGTTTTTCATTTTTGAATACTACACTAGCAAACTAAGCACATGACACATTTTTCTCTGGCTGTTTTAGCCACGTGTCAGCAGTTGGGTCCTGTTACTAGTGCAATGCTAGCTACAGCCATGTCAGCGTCACGCCCCCCCGCCGTATTGTCGCCCCACTCGATTTTCTCTGGCTGTTTTAGCCACGTGTCAGCAGTTAGATCCTGCTCCTAATACTATTGCAATGCTAGCTAGCGTCATGAGAGCCCCCCCTCCCCTGCCGACGTCGCCACTATAATGTTAGCTAGACTTGCATTAAAAAGGGAAAAAAAAGCACACAATGACATGCAGGAATCCCCCCACGGTTAAGGTGGGCAATACCTGTACCAGTGCAATAAGCACTGGTCTAACAACACAGCTTTACAACTGCAGAGTACACGGGGTTTTATATAACACCCACACACATTGCACTCCAGTTGTTCCAATGGAGGACGAGACTACATTTTAAATCAACAGTTAATTGCAGCGCCCCCTATTCTTCAAATATTCTGAAAAAATTACGGTGTGTTCGGGGGTTCAATGTGTTACAAGTTTGGTGAGGGGAGGCCAAACAATTAGGAAGTTAGGAGTCTTTTATGAGCCAGATTAAGCCACACCCCCTGCAAAGTTCATTAGCCCATAACTGCTCAGAACAATGAGATAAACACGATCCTAGGGGGGCATTGACCCAATAATGATCCACAGAAAATTTCGTGACAATCGGACATATCGTTTAGGAGTAATGGCAAAAAACGTGTGTTTCACAAAATTCAAAATGGCGGAAAATCTAGTTCGGCGCATTTGCATACCGTGATACTTATTGGTAGAGCGTGTCCAAGAGCATCGTGGGAAAAAACTGGCCTAGTGTGGTAATTTTGAACTTTCTAGGGGGCGCTATGGAGACTTTTCTTAGTCTATTCTCTTATTCAGATAATAGCACACGATTCCCGATCTGTACCGACAGTTTGAGACTATTTAGGCAATTCCGACCAACGGTGCGGGAGGAGATGCGTGCCAAACTTTGTACGGAAGAGAATAAAAGGCGAATAATAATAATAATAATAATAATAATAATAATGTGAGATTACAAGAGTTGTTTGGCTCAGCTTCGCTGGCCACACTCAATTATATACAAGTGAAGTTACTAGATGTGCAGACTCCTGCGTGTATCGAGGCTTGCTTCATTTAGGGGAGGAGCCAAAAATGATGACGTCCGCAGCCTCGCTGCCCGCCGGTACCACGTGACTGCTTCGGATTTTGCCTGGAGGTTTGACAGCAATGGAAACCCCTCAGGCTCCATTCAAAATGTGGGTTGTTGGTGGAGAGTTGAGAGAGAAGGATAGGTGATAAGATGGAGCCAGCTAGGAAGAGGAGGATTTCCCCTGTGTGGGAACACTTTGATAACTCTTAAATATTGTAACGTTTCGTGTCAATAAAGAGCCAGGTTCTTATCACTCGGGTTTATTGTTGCCTGTTGTCGGCCACAGCCACTCCACACATCAACTTAGTCAGAACTCAACTTCCCCTTCCTGTGCTCCCCCAAAACTACACACATTCCCCGGAAGGGGCGGTACCCCAACCCTGGCCTACGTAACAGTAACATTAATCAGAGCCATATACATTTATGAACTTAAGGCACGCTACAATATAAAAAAGGTAAGCTAAATAACTATCAGACACATTAGGTTTGCATTAGGAACTGTATCAGTTTATTTTATTCATAAAGGTGAGGTGTTTATTGTGCGCCAAGGAGTTTGGGTACAATAACACCTCATACAGGGCGACTGTGGGTGAGTGGGGAGCACGGTCGTCCTCCAATCAGAGGGTTGTCGGTTTGATCCCAGGCTCTGCTAACCCGCATGTCGATGTGTCCTTGGGCAAGACACTTAACCCAACATGGCTCCTGTAGCTGCGACTACAGTGTGTGGATGGTAGTTGCTGATGGCAGGTGTCACTGTGTGTGGTTCTCCTGTCATCAGTGTATGAATGGGTGTGAATGGGTGAATGATGTCATGTAGTGTTGAAGCGCTTTGAGTCGTCTGAAGACTAGAAAAGCGCTATACAAGTACAGTCCATTTATCATTTACATGCTAAGGCATCACTGTGCCTTGCATGAGAATACGGAGGAAGGTAATTCATTACAATATTACAAATGCACCATCACAATTTTCCGTGGTTTCTTTTGTTTATTGTGCAAATAAAAGACAGGTAACAGACACTGTATTTATTCTCTTTTAAAACAAGAACTGGGTGAAGCCTCGTCTCCATGATAGCGAAGGACACACAGCCCTTCAGTATTGTGGATGATGTTGGATTCTAGTGATGTGGCCACGCATCGGGACTTGCATCGGCTCAGCCAAGGAAACAGAAATGATTCGTTGAATGCAGGTCACGTGGAAAATTATCCTTCTGCCAACCAAGTGGTGCCAGTGCAGGTCACGTGAAAAATGAACGATGAAAGAATCATTGACCCGAAGACACGGTCGGGGGTGAACGATTCGTTCATCTGCCGGATACAGATCTATAGATCATTTTTCACGTGACCTGCATAGGCTCAGCACTGATCCACGCTAGCATCGGGCTAACGTCCCCGTCCATCCACGCTAGCATCAGGCTAACGTCCCCGTCCATCCACGCTAGCATCAGGCTATCAACGTGACCCGGGTCTGGCGAAACGAGCGGAGTGCTCACTTGTCTGGACGGCCGTCTACAGGCTGAAGCTGACTGGCTCGGTTTTCTCTGTTCTTGTTGTTGTTAAAACAGAAATGATTCGTTCATTTTGACTGGGTCTTCGGATACGGATGTTAGGATCATTTTTCACGTGACCTGCGCTCAGAAGAAGAAACAAAGGATTTGTTTACCTCGTTCACTTTCGCGTGGCTAGTTTAGTAAGACGTGAATGATATTCCTTCACAAGTAAAAATTACAGGTTTCGTTATTTTAACTTTTTTGTACTTGAGTTCAGCGTAATAGTTATGCCGTGATAATTGAATGCTAGTGTGAAAATAAATGATCACTTCAAATCCTCCAGACTGTCATGATACATTATTTCAATGCAGGAATTTATCTTACACACCCCCCCGAAATGAACGAATGACTCGATAAAAGATTCATTTATTTTACAGAAGTTAGGCTGCCTACCTGGCTGTAACGTGCCATTTTGTGGGTGAGAAAACCACTCAGTTCAGTTAGGAGTGCAGGCATTTCACCAATCACACGCTGCTGAAAATATAGCTTGTGTGAAAGCCTCCCTGGGTGAGGAATGGGGGAAATTGCTAATAAGGTGACATGTATGGTCACTGATGGTGCTCCCAATATGGTTGCCTGTGTGAGAGAGCTGAAGCTTCGGCACCATATTTGCGTTGCACTGAATCTGATAGTGAAGAAGGCACTTGACCAGCAGCCTGTGCTCTCCGGGCCAAAGCACTGAAGCAGCACCACTGCTAAGGTTTGCTCTTTCCCTTTATTCCACTTTCTAACACGCTAATAGTTTGTCTGTGTTCCTCTTTAGGTAGAAAACTGTGACACCAGCGGCACGGAAGACTCAAAATGTAACAGCAGATGTCACTGTGGAGGTTCCGCAGGCTGGAAAACCCTCCGGAGTACTGGGAGAGGCAAAAATCAAAATGTATATATATAGTTTGTGCATGCCAGCATCTTCTGTACCCTGTGAAAAGGGTGTTTTCAAAGGCTGGAGAGGTTGTGTTAAAAAAAAAAAATCGTTTAAAACCAAAAACTGTTGAGAAACTTATTTCTGAATAAAATGTCCCCTGTCCTGTAAATCATTGTCGAAGTTCCATAAGCATATTCAGTCCCCTCTTTCACGGTCCTCTGCCTGCTTAAGCCCATGCCATTTTCCTAAAGTGACAGAACAACCGAACAAATTGCCTGAAGTGGCTCGATGCCTCATAAGGCTTCATCTCATCACTAATATATATATTAAATTCCTAAACACAAGTGCTTTCAGGGTGTAAACATCTACAGTAAATTGACCTAGTTGAGGAAATTGCACTTGGAGTTTGTATCCTTATGGTTGAATGCACTTATTGTCACTTTGGATAAAAGCATCAGCTAAATGACGTGTAATGTAATGTAATGTTAGGGTTACTTTATAACAAAGTCTTAAGACGTCAAAGTTTTGATCAGACGCACAGAAAACATCCAATTAGAAAAATAAAGTTCAACACTCTGGACTTGCTCAATTCTTCAGGTTAAAAAGTGTCTTTCAGTAAAATCAGAATACAAAATTACACTTTAGATAGTGTGCTAACCCGGGTCCATATGGCCTTTAAAAGGACAGCAAGGTTAGGCATTTATAGGCCCACGAGAACTACTGATGTTTAGATTCTGTCTTAAGAGGATGACAATAAGGTACACTGACAAGGGAGGGATATATAGGAGAAATGCCCAAAAGGAGGAGCCAGGAGGGAAGGCTCCTGATAGGCTGTGAGTATTCCACACACCTGAAAACAATTTCCACACCTGAGTATTGTTCTCTTTGATTTGGAGAGCCACTCAGGCTGATTTGGAATTCTTTACACCTAAACAAATTCCACGCCACTGAATATTTTTTGCTTCAATACCATCGAAAATAAGACTAATTAAAGCTGCGAGCAGCGATGAACGGGCCTTCGCCTCCCCTTGCCTGTCGGGAGGGATATGCGTTACAGCGTTGAAGAGGCTCTAGAGCTGACTCTGCATGACTCAGCAACTCTGATTCAGAAGAGGAAGATGTATCAGAAGAAGAAGAAGATGGGGAGGAATACAACCCAGAGCATGATGAATCATCTTCAGAAGAAGAAGAAAACCCTGAAGCTGAAACAGAGACTTTCCTTTCAAAAAATGGAAAAATAACATGGTCCTCAGCAGCATATGACCAACACGGCAGGCATGCAGCACAAAACGTCATAAAGAAGACCCCAGGACCCACAAGGTACGCCGTTTGCCATGTCAATGACATGGTCTCTACATTCTACCTGTTTATCACACCAGCAATAGAAAGAATAATCCTGGAGATGACAAATCTGGAGGGTTTTCGCAAATATGGAGACAGCTGGAAAAAGATGGATGAGACTGACCTGCAGGCCAACATAGGGCTGCTAATCTTAGCAGGTGTGTACAGGTCCCGAGGTGAGGCTGCAGCTAGTCTATGGGATGCAGAGAGTGGAAGGCCAATTTTCCGAGCCACAATGGCACTCAAACTCTTTCACACCTACTCAAGACTGCTACGATTTGATGACCGTGAGTCAAGACCAGCAAGACGTGTGACAGACAAACTTGCAGCCATAAGAGAGGTCTGGGACAAGTGGGTGGAGCGGCTGCCCTACCTCTACAATCCAGGGCCTGACGTAACAGTGGATGAGCAACTGGTTCCATTTTGAGGTAATCTATTTTCATATTTGTAATAAAAGTGATTTTCACTATTGATTTCTTTGACTGTTTTCTGTGACTCACTGATGCTAATGTCTTCTGTCCAAAGGTCGTTGTCCTCTCCGGCAGTATATGCCCAGCAAGCCAGCAAAATATGGGATCAAGTCATGGGTGGCTTGCGATGCCAAATCCAGCTATGCTTGGAAAATGCAAATCTATACCGGGAAGCCGACCAGTGGATGCCCAGAGAAGACCCAGGGGATGAGAGTTGTGCTTCATGTGACAGAGGGACTGAGGGGTCACAATGTGACATGTGACAATTTCTTCACCTCTCATGAACGTGGACAGCAGCTCCTGAAGAGGAAGATCACCGTGGTTGGTACAGTTCGAAAGAACAAGCCTGAGTTCCCACCTGCACTGCTTGCAACAAAGGAGAGAGAGAGGTCTTCTCATCAAAGTTTGCCTTCACTCCCACCACCGCTCTAGTTTCTTACCTCCCAAAGAAAAACAAGAATGTAGTTCTTCTGAGCACACTGCACACAGACGGTGACATTAGCGATCGAGAGGACAGGAAGCCAGTCATCATCCTAGACGACAACCGCAACAAAGGAGGTGTGGACAACCTGGATAAGGTGATTGGAACATACAGCTGCAGAAGGATGACTGCCCGCCGGCCCCTGGTCATCTTCCACAACATCATTGATGTTTCCTCCTACAATGCCTTTGTGATTTGGAGAGAGATCAACCCGACCTGGATGTCTCGTAAGCAGAACAAGAGGAGGGTGTTCCTGGAGCAGGTAGGAAAGGCACTTGTAACTCCACTCATTGAAAGAAGGAAGCATGTCCCCCGCACAGAAGCCTCAGCAGAAGTTGTGAAAGCTATTCAGCTTTGCAGTGCAGGAGCTCCTGATCAACCTGAGGATCCAGCTACTAAAGCCACTTCCCCAGCTGGGGCAAGTAAGAGGAAGAGATGTCAGTTCTGCTCTCAAAAGGACTGTAAAACACATACTGTGTGCTGCAGGTGTAAAATATATCTGCAAAGGCTGTGCACTTGCATACTGCCCTACATGTGCTAATTATTTGAATGGGTTGTTATTTTTCATATTTTTGTGTTGTACATTGTCTGAAATTGTTCACGGGACAAAAAAGAAACAGAGTCATTGAGATGAATAAAAATTCATTCAAAACTCCTTTTTGCACATTTTTCTTGCACTATACAAATAATGAAGAGGGGAAAACTCACACATTTTGTGGTGAATGACAAGTTGTTTCTTCAAGCAAGATGAAATTTGGTGTTTCAAATATAAGCTGCTTATATGGGGGGGTTTAGTGAAGACTGGTCATTTTGACCCGGAGGACACGGGGTGTATACAGGAAATGAGGACAACACAAGCGTTAATCACACGTACGTAGAAGCCAGCCATCATGCACAGCACCAGCCTCGAATCTGCGCCCGACACTGCTGTTTCTTAGAATGAATGAGTCGTGGGTTGATCCAGGCCACCGAGCTACTACATTTGTGAGCAACATGTCTGCATCACATAATTTGCACATTGATTGAATGGAAATGCTCTCGATTAATGAAAGCATTTTCATTAACATTCGGTGCCCTTATGGCAACATGCGTGCAGTCAATAACACAGATTACATTTGGGAAACCGTACATAGCCGCAAATTGAGCTTTTTTGTTTGCCTGTTCCCCCGCCGTGTATGGGAACTTTATAGAATTATTGGACAAAGCTATTATGCCTTTTAACACGTCTGGCATTACCCGGCTAAGGGTCGGCGGAGATATTCCTGAGCCAATTCCCTCTGAAAAGTGCAAGTCGCCAGAAATCCTAGTGTTGTCCGGACTTTAATTGGGACTGGCACGGCGTGGTTCCTCCGAGTGCTCCTCTGTAACGCTGGGCTCAAAAGACCGCAGAGGTCCAACAGGACGGCTGGAGGAAGTCGGAACCGGCTCATAAGCCACCTGTCGTCGTTTGCCAGTAAGTCTTCTTGCTGTCTGAAGATGCGTTCACTCTGAATCCTTCCATGTGCCACATCTTCTAAGAGCCCAAGATCAGCCATTTCGCGTCATTACGCATTGAGACGGCATCATGGCATTTTATTACCGTCCGTCTGATTGCATCTGACAAGCAACAGCTGTGTTTTGATTCATCGTCTGTGATTGTCTGATTGTTTCCACCTGTGTCCAATCACCTGCACCTCCCTAGTGTATTTAAGGGGTGTGTGTCTCCTGTCACTTGTCGCGTCATTGTCTTTTGTCCTGGATGTTCCTCGTGCGTGCGTGCGTGCGTGCGTGCGTGCGTGCGTGCGTGCGTGCGTGCGTGCGTGCGAGCGTAGCGAATTTTTCACATATGAACAAAATAAGATGTTACGTTAAAGACTAAAGTGTTTTCTCAAACATGTCACGTCCTTTTCTGGACGATCCTGTTGAGGAAGAAGCAGTTTTACTTCTCAGGGTGTTAAACACGTTGGACGAGAATATTGTTATTTCCAGTTAACTACTTGTTTGAACGGTATCGTTTTTCTTCACAATCCATCAAATATGTACATGACCTCATTCGTCCTCATAAGTAATGTTCCCTGGACACAAACCAGTGAGAGCCATTAGAGAGGAGTTCCAAAGGATTGCAGGTGAATGATGTGAAACCCTTTACAATTAATCATTATAATTCTGTTAATTACATGGCGTAAGGAATTGTAACTTATTTTAGGATTTCCCAATGTGATTGGTTGAATTGATGGGACACAAATTCCGATCACTGCTCCTTCAGTGAATTCAGAGCCGACTATGTGAATAGCAGTGCTGTAGTGGTAAAATTAGAGGTGGGTAAACTCTGAATTTTGTGATCATACAGACATCGATGCGATGCGAAGCAACGCAACACAAAGCGATGCGACTCTGTAAGGCTGTCCTGGCTATATTGCATTATGTTATCAGTAAAAGTCATATACAATCAATGACAATGAATAAATGTGTTAGTAGTTTGTAGTTTATTCAATTTAAGAAAACAGTATAGAAAAGTATGTCAACACAGCACAATTGCAGATTAAGAACTATCTACATACGGAGTCTCCTTTTTACAGTCGTGCCCAGAGGGCCTCCTTGTCCTCCACGTCAGGTCCTGCCTTGCACAGAGGAGCCATGAACCATGAGCCATGGCTCCTCTGTGCTCCTCTCTCTCTATTGGACCTGGTGTTTCTCCTCTCCCTGTGCTCTCTGCATCATTGCCTGTCCTCTCACTGCCTGAAAAAATATGTTGAATTTAAGAGTTAACCAGTTAAGCAGCCTGTCAATTACACTGACAACATAAGTTAAAGGAACACTCATGTACTACCTACGTCATCATAAATAGCCTATACAGCATGTTTTTTTCACATTGAGAACTGACTTGTTTTCTAATCTACGCGTCACCAGGCGTTTTTCTTTTACCGTGCGCGACCAGCGAACACAGAGCGCGCGACTACACCCCCCCCGTCGGACGGTCTCGACCGGTCCGCGAAATATTGTCTGATATGAAACCGGTCCGTGAGGTAAGAAAGGTTGGGGACCACTGGGCTGATTTACACACCTTCTGGATCCTGATTGGTCGCTGCTGCAGCCGCAAGGCACTGATTGGATGCTCACAGACCGTAATACAGCGCAGACAAATGATTCCCACTACGGCGTTTATATGTTCAACAATAGGAAACGTAGTCTTAGCTGTTTTAAAATTACACCAAGTTTATTTCGGATTATTGCAACGGAAGAATACAAGGCGCAGGGAACTTTGAGGTGCGTAAACGCCACTTAGAGGTGCGTAAACGCTATTTATAGGTGCGGAAACGCTATTTCCAAATTCTAGAGGTGCGTAAACGGCGTTTACGTGCGTTTACCCTCCACTACGGCCCTGCTTGCGTGTCTTTCACACCTCCTTGCGTGTGTCGAGACATTTTTCTAGGCTTGCGTCGAACGCGACCCGAGCAACGCAAGCCTCCCGCAGCGCACCAGGCTGCGATTGGTCCGCTAACTACGTCCTTTACGGAGTCTCACATTTCCGCTTTCATAGCCCGATACCGCCATTATTAAAACGAAGAATTTTTACGAGAGAACGAATCAGATTTAAGAACTTTTGTCACAACAAATGCACAAATATGAGCGCTTATACAAGCCGTCATTGGCGGGTTGTAGAAGCAGGTTGGATTCACGGAGGGAGATCTCCGCAAACGCCGGTTTGCCGGTCGAGAGGAACAGAGTTGTGGAGGAAAATACGGGACAAATGTGTCCTTGATGAAAAGCAGCAGTGGTGATGCACGGGGCAATAAAGTCTATGATAAATAAATAAATAAATAGACGTGACTCTCTAGGTCGTCTTGAACAAAAACACGTTACTCCACCTGTTGTTCTGGAGGTGAATTGCTCTGCAACACACGCAGAACCATGAATTGAAACGAGTGCGTCGACGCAACGCCGCAAACGCAGAAGCATGCGCCGGCCTTAACTCGGATTTCGAATGAACCTCCAGTCAATATCAGTTGGTGTGCAAGTATTACATGCATGCATTCCAGTTGATTACATTACATCAAATACAATCATAACTGTACATTGGTATTATTTAGAGGTGTAACGATTCATTTTAACGATTCAATTCGCTATTCATGGACGATCTGGGTTAATTTAGAACGATTCGATTCAGTAACTTTACTGGACAGTGCAGGCAAAGTTTGAGATCCCTGTTGTTTCTTGTAAGGAAATCAGGTTTAAATTAATTATGGATATTATAAACAAGCAAACAACAATTGATGGCAAATGTATTAACCTTTTATTTGAATCAAGTGCCATTTTCAATGTAAACATTACACAATAATTACACAATGTTTGGATCAATTCACACAACCCCAGATGTTCAACCACATGGTAGGGTCGCATGTCTTTACAGATAAACTTGGAAATTGTTGCTGTGATGTTGAGTTTGGTGCTGGCGAGGCCTGAGGTGTCTGCAGAGCTGGAGTTACCTGCTGCTGCTGCAGCGGTGACGCTGCTAGAGGTCCTGACTGTCGGCGTTGTTTAGTCCCACGGCGCCTTAGTAGATGGCCGGAAAGATTCGTCGTGTTTCCGTGGTTTTTTATTTGTCTTCTACATATTCTACAAACAGCGACTTATTTAGAACACCTCCGTGTTTGCAAAAGCCAAAATGTTTCCACGCGCTGTATCAATAAGTTAGTTTGTAAAGGTCTCGCTCGCAGTCGTCTCCTCCACGCTGTGTTTTGTTGTTCAGAGTTTCGCGCGGCTGCCGCTGCGTACTGTTGACGTCACAGACAGGCAGACTGAATCCAGTAACGTTTAACGTGTCTAAAGGGCTAAAAAACAAACATCCACACAGTTTTTGTACTTGAATCCAATGTGCAGTTTCCAAGTATCGATACAAATCGATTATGTACCATTTCAAATCGATATGTCGTCCGGAATGCCGATTTGCGGAGCACAGATCGATTCAGTTGGATCGCAGGAATATAATATCGATTCAGTGGATGAATCGTTAGACCCCTAGTATTATTCTATTACAGTTGTTTTACAATATTTTTTATTACTTTATTGATTACAGTTTCAGAATCATGAATGTATTCTGGTGTACACTATATGCATTTTATTAAATTATGAACCAGGTTGTCAGTTTATTTCTAATACCCAACAGTATTTTGTATGTAGTATTTGTATTTCTAAAACAGTAAATTAATGACTGCTACTTTGAGAGATCTAGCTAGCAATGTTTGAAAAATGTTTTATCAATAAAAAGATATATAGTTCGTCAGGTATTTTAATTATTACATTTGAGGAAAAAACACTTCTCTCAGCTTTTGACCTTCAGGCAACTAAGTTACTGACAATTAGTTGGATGTCAGAGATTCACTCTCTCTCCGCTTGGCAACCCGTGAATAAGATTTTTTATTAGACAGAACTGGACAGTATGTGACTGGCTGAGAAACAATAACCTGAACACACACCTTCTGGCCCAGTTGAAAGCAATAGAAGAATAAAAAGTTGAATAAATATTCGAAGAACAATACTTAAATTTATTAGTGATGAATAAGCATTAAAACAATGTATACCAACGGATCAATCCAACAAAAATAACACAGTAAAAAAACTCAAATGCATATCAGAACTTTGCATATATTTAACTTACACTCATGAGGTTGCAGCCTAACAAGCCCAAAATCGCAAATTACAAATTTGTCTCAGAGGGCTTTACAGTCTGTACACATACGACATCCTCTGTCCCGAAACCCTCCATCGGCACAGGAACAACTCCCCAAAAAATGTAAAAACCCTTCCAAGAGAGAAAAAAGGGAAGAAACCTTAGGGAGAACGTCAGAGGAGGATCCGTCTCCTGATGGACAGACTACAATGATGTCATGTGTACAGAATGAACAATGTATAATACATGAGACTATATGACAGAAATGATTCAAGTAACTGTGAGTAGTAAACCAGACGCACAACAGGACCACTGCAGGGACCACCACCACCACATAGAACCACCATCACATAGAACCACCATCACATAGAACCACCATCACATAGAACCACCATAACATAGAACCACCATAACATAGAACCACCATCAGATAGAACCACCATCACATAGAACCACCAAATGTATTAAACTTCCCTTCAACTTTCTCTAATTTCAGCAATTTTCTGAAGTTCATTTCAGCTTTCAGCTTTTTGCATTCCAACGCATTTTCAGCAGGAAATGCATTTTCTAGCTCTTTTTCTTCTCTTTATTGTCTTTTCGTTTTTTTCCATCTTTTTCTTTGTCATCGTTTGTCGTCTTTTCTTTTTCTTTGTTATGTTCTTTGTCTTTGTCGTCTTCCTTGTCTTCTTTTTTTCTTTGTTGTCTGTCTTCTTTTTCTTTTATCGTCTTCTCTTTCTTTTCATCTTTTTCTTCTTTGTTGTCTTTTTTCTTTTTCGGCTTTGTCTTTTTGTCGTCTTTTTTCTTTGTCGTCATCTTTATTTTTCCTTTTCTTTGTTGTGTTTTGCTTTGTCGACTTATTTTTCTTTGTCATCTTTTTTGTCTTTGTCGTCTTTTTTTTTCTTTGTCGTCATCTTTTAATTCGTTGTCTTTTTTCTTTTTCATCTTCGTTTTCTTTGTCAACTTCTTTTTTTTCTTCTTCTTTCTTTGCCGTTGCTACGTCCACAAAGTGAAACAATAATGTTAAAAAATTAACAGTTTATCAAAGTCTGTCCAGCCAGTTTCCTATGATTCCTGAACTTCTGTCTGTAGGCCTCTGGCACAAGCTCATAGCTACGCAAAATAGACTCCTTAAGAACCTCATAGTTCAAACTATCTTCCAACCAAAGAGATGACACTACTTCCTGTGCCTTACTTACCAACTTACACTGTAATAAGATTACAGGGCCACATTTCCTTGGGCCAATCTAGTGCAGTTGCAATCCTTTCAAATGCACCAAAGTAAGAATCAACTTCCAGCTCTTAATGTTGGCACAAGTGCAATAAGCTTACTTACATCAAACCTAGTTTTATGAACATCATATTTTGGTACACCCTCCTCAGATGAACGTTTTAGGGACCAATTGGAAGTGATTCTCATGGCCTCTAAATCAAGTTCCCATATTCTAACTTCTGCTCCCAGTTCTAATTTACGAAGGCGAGCCAGACGAACCTTTAGCTTAGCATCACTCCCGGAACCTCGGTTGCCTGGAGAGAAAGCCTCAAAGCGTGGTAATGTTGCAAGAGGAGGATCACTTTCCACTAATTTCCTCGGAGGAGTAGTTGATTCAATTTGCTCCTCCTTGGGCGTCTTTGGTTCTTCTAGGGAACCTGAATCATGTAATCTTCCATCATGAGTGGAATCAGGGTTGCCTGGAACCTCTAAAACATTTATTTCAGCCAATTTTCTTATCAATTTCGCCTTTATTTCTTTGTTCACACAATATATGGACACTACAATGTTGAAGTGTGCCGCAATGCTAAGTAAGTCGTCTTTACGACATCTCTCAACTTGCTCCACATTAGGACCATTCACAAAATCCTGTATACTAAACACCATTTTTACACAGATTTCCCATTACCAGTGACTCATCATCAATTCGGTTGTTGAGTTGTTCATGGGAAACAGATTCCGGACGAGTCCTCATTTGTTACGTCCACAAAGTGAAACAATAACTTTAACAACAACCAAATTAAACAGAGTCAAAGTGATGTTCAAAAAGTTTATTAAAGGACAACTGAAGGTTCACCAATGTGGTGGAGGTAGAGACAATATAGTTGTGCCAAATAATCAAAATTAACAAACCAAAACTAGGCCTAACTCAATCTGTCTTCTGTAAACACAACAAACAAAACGCTGACTGGGTGATCTACAAACAGCAGGTTACAGGGATTGGCAACAACCACTAAACCTAGTGTTTCTAGACATGAAAAAACCCTGGGTGCAAAAGTGCACAGGGTATCCCTGACTTTCCTATGCCCTCTACTTCCTTACCACACCTCATCGTCAATTTCCTTGTCTTCACAATTCAAATACTTCATTACAAATGAAACAGCCCCCCCTTTCTTGAGAGCCCAGAGTGTGGTGCCTCTTTTGTGTGCAGCCCACGACTGCGATTGGCTGGAAAGAACGAGTGTGAGCCACTCAGCAGCTGACAACCCATGATTAATGATGTCCTAAGGGACTCTAGACCATTTTGTTTATGTGTACCTGGATGATATTGTCATTTACTCACCTGACCTCGACACACACCGAGATCACGTAACCAGAGTACTTAAAAGACTGTTGGAAAACTCTACCTCAAAGCTCAAAAGGGTGTATTTCATGCCGACACAGTCTCCTTCCTGGGCTTCATAGTATCCCCTGGAAAGGTGCAGATAGATAGATAGATACTGTGTTGATCCCTCAAGAGGGAAATTTTGGAAGATGATGGATCCTGCTAAAATTTACAGCAATTCCCCGGCTTTGCTTTTACTTTTACAGACGGTTCATCAGATGCTTTAGCACAATAGCTGCCCCTCTCCATGCTCTTACCTCCTCAAAGGTGCAGTTCCAGTGGTCCCCAGAGGCAGAGACCGCCTTCCAGGATCAGGAAGGATCTCTTTAAAGTCCAGGTCTGACACACCCCCTTCTCAGTGGTAAAAATAAAAGCAGTTCTCCTGTGGTCAAGCTTTTGGGTCCTAACCTTGAACTCCCATGACAATAGGCTCATTTCAGGTGCCTCATCACTCTAATCAATCAGATTATACTTTTTTAAATGTACCTGCTGGCAGAAGGCTTTATGGAATTCGGAAATCATCCAATGATCCAGCGAAAATAATTATCTCAACTCTTTCAGAGTAAGACGATGTAAACAAGCCCAAAGAGTTTAATTGATTTAAATGAATATTATTATATTCATTCGTCGAAAGTGACGCCTAGAAAAGTAGACGCAAGGAGGTGTGAAAAGCGACGCAAGGGACGCGCAAGGGGGGCTTGCGTCTGCGTCGCTCTGAAAACGCAGAAGCATAAACTAGGCTTAAGAGATACCTGGGCATAAAGCCTGTGCCATCTTGGCATTAGGATGATGTTAATGTAGCAGTAGGAGTAGACTCCTAATCACCGTATGTCCGCGGGACCAATCAGAGCGCAGGGACCGGTATAAACAAACCACAGTAGTCTCCTCCCTCCTATCGCCCTCTTGGCCAGGTGACGGAACTTCCGCGTCATTCACCCTGCATGGTTGTTCGGCGCTGTTACAGGTAAGGTGGTGAACTGGCTGTCTCCGCGCACTTTATCTCGCTACTGCCGTCAGCTGCCTTTTATATCTCGTATGTGATCCCCATAGATCCCCGGCTGTCGGAGCCGCGTAGCTCCCTAACCTAGAGCGACCGCCACGAAGCTCGCCGAGCGGCGTGATCGCCCGAGCTGTCTCCTTCACGGCGACGACAGTAACTTGTTCAATTGGGACTGGGCGGTCGTACCGGAGGATCTTGGCCACCGTTAGCAGTCCAACTAGCTGCTGTTTTGCCTTCACGCCTTCTACCTCGGTTTGCGTACATGTTTTTTTTTGGACTGCGTTGCCTCAATTGTTTTGGGCCGGACCGCCTGCACCGTTGTGCTCGGACGGCTTTACCCGGAGGAACAATTTTAGCGTGACGTTCGATCTTCCCCGTGACTTATTGGGTCGACGGAGTTATCTTGTTTTCTTTATTGTTTAGTTTGTTCTGTATTTTTGTTTCTTTATAACCGGGTGAGTGACCCCGGTTGTATGTACGCGTGTTTAACGTTTTGTTGTTTGTTTATTCTTTTTTAGAGCTGAACGCCGGTGGTGGTGGTGTGGTGTCCCGGTGGTGGTGTGGTGTCCCGGTGGTGGTGTGGTGTCCCGGTGGTGGTGTCCCTTTGCTCGTTTGCTGTAGTCTTTCGTTTTCATTTGCTTTGCTGTGCTCACTATTTTGTTTTTGTGTTCACGGGTGTCTTCTCTTGAAACCTCCCCCGCTGCCCTCGTGTCGCCTCCACAACCACTGGTAAGCCTCAGCGTTCATTATTTTGTTTATTATTTTGACCATTATTACCCCCATTAATTCCCCTTTTGTTGTGGAGATTGTGAGCGTGTTTTAAATTGTTTTATGGATCCTCTTATTTTATTGTAATAAACTTATAACCCCTTTTTGTACATTGAACCACGTCTTTGGCATCTTTTGTGATACTTACCTGCGTGACCTTATTAGTTAGTATTCTCTGGGTGAAATTCCCAGGGTGGCGTTGCTGGTCCCTGTTCTGCCACAAGGTGGCACTGTAGTTAAATCGCCATAAATTGGCGCGATTATGTAATCTCATGCTGCCACATTAAGTTTAATAAAACACAACAAATAGAACACGCGTTTCCCTGATTTCTTAGAGTATATTATGCTCATGCTGAAACTATGTTTGGGATTGATTTTCCGGTTGTTGGTGTGCCGTGAGATTTTTTCTGTGTCTTAAATGTGCCTTGATGCAAAAAAGGTTGAAAAACACTGATCTAGCTCAGCGGTATAATTAACACACAAGACCAGTTCTTCACTCATAAAAACTATTTATTTCTCTCAATCATTATCAATGCATTTCCAAAGGTTGCATTCTTTACAGAAAATTAGAACAGAGGACAATTAACAGATTGTCAATTGTCACAAATTACATCCTTTGTGATAGAAAGCATGAATTATAGTTTATCGTCTTTTAGAACGTATTTGCTCATAATGTAATATTAACCATAATGTAAGAAGCCATTAGTGCACTTCATCATCAATCCTCAATCAGAGGTTTGATCCCCAGCTAGTTTGCACGTCCTTGAAGACACCAAACTTTGCTCCCGTAGCTGTGACCAAGATGTGTGAATGTTAGTTGCTGATGGGCAGGTGTCACTGTGTGTGGTAGCTGCTGTCATCAGTGTGTGTGATCGGCTGAATGACGACATGAAGTGTTAAAGAGCTTTGAGTGGTCAGAAGGCTAGAAAACCAGTGTAGAAGACTACAGAAGAATATTTCTAGTTTCATATGACACAAGTAAAGCCCTTTATTTAACAAAACCTGACTTGGTCTGTTTGGTACGGTGACCCTCAAGTGCAAAACACAACGACAAATAGGAAAACACAAACAACGAAATGAACTCCTTACGGAAAGGGTAGGGCCATATAGCAGAGGATGGACCCTTCTGATTGGACAGACGTACTGTCTGTCTTTTAACAGGAAAGGATGCAGGGCTCTCAAGTGTCCCCCATTTCGGTCTCTTGTCACGCACTCCCGCCACACATCCAATTCCTCGGTCCCCGAGCCGTGTCGGCCATCGCGTCCGCGGCGTCCACCGGCCGTAGTGTCCGCGGCACCCGACCCCCGCGTAGCGTCCGCGGCAACCCCCCCACCCCCCCCTGCGCTTTTATTTACTTTTAAGTACAACACCTAAATATAATTGAACAACAAAACAATGGTGAAACACTAGTAGGACACTTTTAAGACACTCGTAAAACATCGCCAGATCATGAGAAGGGTCCGTCCACTGCTTCCTGCTATAAGGCCCTACCCTTTCTGTAAGAAGTCCATTTCGTTGTGTTTTCCTATTTGTCGTTGTGTTTTGCACTTCAAGGCCACCGTAGTTTTGTCTAGAGGACCTTTTCACTTGAATGTGTGGCTTAGTGTAAGACTGGAACGTAAAATGGTGACGGAGGAACCTCTAACCTACATCACCCGAGCGTCCCTCTTGCAAAACAATGATGCCATCCCTACACAGGCTTTGATTCCATGCGGATGGCTACCGTGTACAGTGTAGCACATAACCCACATATATATTCAGCTACAATTTTCAAAACAAAAGGTTTGAGCTATAAAAATGTAGCAGACAACAATGCATTCCAGCAGTACTACTGTTGACAAATATATCAAATTAAATGAATCTTTAAAAAACAAAATTCAAGATTCAACGAAAAAAACATTGCGTGTGTATATGTGTGTGTGAGATCCCAGAGTTCAGGTAGTCTGCTTGCAGACAGAGTCAGATCTACAACCGAAGAAAAGAATATTAATCCAAAATATGATCCTCCAAAAAGACAAAATATTGATCCTCAGCAAAGAACTAAAAAGGCACAGCACCTGTCAAAGATACATATATCTACTATCTTTATGCCAACAACGTATTTACACATTAACTATTATAATATTAAGTTCATCATACCTTAAGGGCTTTGAGGCATCAAGCCATGTCATGTCATGAGGACAATAATACTACATAATTCGGCCTAATTTTGACCATTTTCTAATCGGTCCTTCGACCACTAGCAAGACATCTAAATGAAAATGGGTTCTTTGGGTAGCCACGAGTCTCCTCTGTACAAGAAATGCCCTATTTTTCATGCAACAACCATGCAGTTTTTCTTTTCTGCATGGTTCTTACACTTGAGTTTTAACATTTTATGAGAGCCTCATGAAAACAAAATGTTTGTTATAGATTAACGACAAGAAAAACAGTACAGCACAGAGCGTCATCTCAAATGAATGTTCCGGTTCAGATTACATACTCTGCCTCTTTGTGGCCCCCCCCCCCCCCCCGCCCCCAAAAAAGACATAACCGCATCTTGTGCAGGTATCCAAGGGCTGGAAGAGGTGACATTATATAATTGGACATTTCCTTGAACACGTCATCAGATTAAAGCGACTTCAGAAGTTGTCCAAACTATGCCTGCATCATTTTGTGGAGGGTTAGATGTGCTGTGTTTTACCTCTGAGGGGCAGAGGGCAGGCGGCCAGCCTTCATCAGGGGACTCTGAGACAGAGCGTCTGTCATCCAGGAGAGAGCGCTGCAGCAGTACTCCAGCTGAGAGACACACACAGATGAGCTGAGGGGAAACCAGAGCCACCATGCACACATACTACACACAAATATGAACACATATCCATTTACCCGCACATTCCCACAGATTATACACAGTGAAACAAAGCACTCCAACTGTGTTCGGAGTTTTTCTTTATAAAAATACAGCTAGTAGGCGGCAGACTCAACCAGTAAAACTACATGTACATATGGAAAATGTGTAAAATATTTAGTTCTCTGTCTGGGTTACAGAAGCCTTTGAGTTGATTTTTAAGTAAAGAGAAAACTTTGTAAGAAGTAAAGTTGTAAGAGAAAAAATTTAAAATTCTTAAAAATCGACTCAAAACGTTCCAAAAACCTATATTATTGATCTAGTGTACAAGATATTGCTGACCTTTGTCTCCAGCAGCCGCAGCCTTCTGTCATGGTCACGTAGCTCTGTCATTTGCTTTAGCACACTGTCGACCCTGCAGAAACAAATACACACAATTAATCCCTCTGCAATCTCAGCTGGAATGTCCCAGTTAAGATCAGTTCAACACGATGAAATCACAAACACTATGAGTAAAAAGTCAAACTTAATAAGTATCTATCTATATATATATATATATATATATATATATATATATATATATATATATATATAGATGGTATATATATATATATATATATATATATATATATATATATATATATATAGATGGTATATAGATGTATATATCTATATAGCATCGTTTTCCTCTCGTTTGGCTGTTGGAGGAGAGACTTTACTGAGTTAGGTTTGATTCTTGGAAGAGCCCCATTGTCTAGTCCTGATGAGGATGCGCTGAACCTATTTGTTTGTTAAAACCTGGGGACGGATGCTAATTGCCGTCCTTTATGGATTTCTCCCAATTTTATCCCCAAAGAGTTTTTTTGGGGAGTTTTTTCTCCTGTCAGGTAGTAGATGACCTATTGAGGCAAATGTCTTGAGTATAGGACCACAAGCACTGTCTTAGATCATTTATGATGTGTTTTAATTAAAGCAAGTGCAAGTTGACTCTTTTGATTCATCGTTTCTGGCCGGGACGAGAACAAAGGAGTCAGGCCTCCTTCGAGGGCTTTCCGAACCCTTAACATATGTCACTTAAAACAGTTATTGGCTAAACTGCTCCTCAGACCCGCCTCCTGGGGGCCATATCTATGTGTGCCCAATTACTGCCAAGACATGCAGACAGGCGGAGAGGACGTTCGGGATAAGCATACATTTTGCTCATATAACACTGACTTGGTGAACTGGGCTGGGTTATTTGTCTGCAAGGTCTTCAACTCAAATTGTTTTGTGCATCCCAGGAGAGGATCCCAGGACGTCTCCTGGACGTCTTGCTCTAGAGGTATTACCAGAGGCACATCCATCTGGTAAGAAACCCAGACCATGTTGGGGATTTGACATATCTTGTCTGGCCTGGGACCATCTCGGGGTCCCTCCGTATGCGGCCCCTCAGGAGGAGCTTCACATGTTTTGATAGTTCTATGCTAATATATTGACAGGGTTTTATACCCACTTTTCTTTTGTCAGTCAAGTTGAATTGCATATAACAAATGGTCGGATTTAACCTTGAGAACCAAAAAAAACACTCATTGGTGCTACATTAAAAAAATTCACAATAAGAGATACAACTTACTTGACAGATGTACTTTTAATTCGTACTGTGTCGCTTTCTCTTTTCCGCTTATTCTGAGCTGAGAGGAGGTTTTCTTTCTGGATAGCCTCCCATGCGTCGAGGCAGCTGGCTTTCTTGCCCAGCAACTCTAGAACTGAGGATAGAAAAGCTCAGTAAAGAAACTGGAATATGGGTCACTAGTCTTCCTGTGAGCCACTTTTGATAGATTGAACAACTTAAAATGGATCATTTCAATGAGAAGGAACATGTTTCTGTTCTAGTTGTAGCTATCTGAGCAACATCTCTTTCTTGGCTACAGAGGGAGCTGGACTTTGTACCAACAGTAGCCGTAATTCCTCTTCAATGAATTAACTACATCTATAGTGAATGGGCCAACTCCATTATCCAACCAGTACTCATGCAACAGTTAATTCAAAACGGTGCATGTCAAAACGTCTTCTGGGGTTTTATCTTTGGTTGTCTCTACTAAACCTTGAGAAATTGTTGTCCTCCTTTCAACCATGTCCTCTGTCTTCATGCTGTACTTCTCACCAAAGTGTTTGCTTTTGACTGAAGGGATCTGGCGGAAGCATCTCTTGATAAAAAGGTGGAGATGTGAAATGATGATGAAGGGTGGGGCCAGGCAGGGTCTTGAGTGGTACTCCTTAATCAGGTTGTAACGCTGAAACTTCCAATAGGTGTCACTGTGTTCTTGTACCTTTGAGAAGGTGTGGCTGTAAACAGTCAATATAAATGTCATTATGCATATACAGAGAACGGTTTCATCAGAACAACAGCAATGGAACTCAATTGGAAACAACCATTGGAAATGAAGTTGTACCTGAACATAGCAATGAGTAGGTTGACCAATACTATGTTAGTAAACAGTAGGTAGATGGCAAGAAGGATGACAACCAGCCAGTTGGCGTAAGTGCTCATACAGGGCTCCGCTCCTGCTTCAACGAGTGTGGCGTTGTTTGTACAGGGTATTTCCACCAATTTATCAGCTGGATGGAGAAACAACAAAAAGGCCCATTAAAACATGAGGATGCTTGCAGCCCATTTAGTTAAACAGAAACTATGAATGGCAGCAAGAGCTGACATCCGGCAGAAGGCAGGGTTCACCTTGACTACTTAGTCAGACTATGGCAGGGCTGACACATGGAGACAGACAACTATTCACTCCCCATCAGTCACATCTACATCTATAGGCAATTTAGTCATGAATTAACATAAAGCTGCATGTCTTTGGACTGTGGGAGGAATCCAGAGAAGACGGAGAGGATCCACTCAGGCACAGGGACAACATGCAAACTTTATTGACATTGAGGGAACCAAAGGTAATTATGTCGACAGAGATATTGCTGGTATATTGAGTTGGTCACCATCCATCTCATGTATGGGTATTTGTCCAAAGATGTGCAGGTATGGTCTGTAGAACACCCTGCGGAATATCCAATCAGGACGCGGATCATACGCGTAGAGGAGTGCCTGATTGGCTACTCCATAAGCCAAGAGCCAAACAGCCAGAAAGAAAAGGAAGAAGAAAACATCCTTCATCTGCAAGAAGCAAAGAGAGACAAGAGACAGATGATGTTGTGAGGTCACAAGTACGAGTTTTTCATTTTATCAACCATCATTAACAACAGAAGGAGGGGGAGCACTCAGGTCAAATCTATTTTCATAATCTCTGTCCTTAAGACAAATATGAGTGCAGAAGAAGAAATATGTAGAAGGTATCCATGACAGATATGTTTTCCGGAGAGTTCTGCCTAATCAAGTAGGAACATTTGAACAAAGCCAATGCCAGCTATGAGAATCTGGTAGGTTTATACACAAGGTTTTGCTATTGATAATCAACAAAGCTTTGTCTATTGAATTTGTGCCTTCATTATCTTTTTCACGTTCACAATATTACATATTTTTTAGTTCTGTGTGAACTCACCATTTTGCCAACGATGATGATCTTGGGCCCAAGCTGTTTGTGGACGGCAAAGATATGGATCAGACGTAGTGTGAAGACCATAAAATCTATGGCCATGACGGCTCGGCCAACCAAGTATGACCAGGGAAACATTCTGGAAAACAAAACCGAGCATTCCTTGGTAACATGTCACACAATATAGCCGCCTTTATTATGAACTTTTACATCCAAATACATAATAAAATATATTGACATAGTATCTGCCTGTCCTCTAGCCTTTCATTGTTTTGTCGTACTTCTGCTCCGGAGCTCCAGCTGCTGACCTGTATCTCATCCTATCAACCGTGGCTCCCCCACTAGTCTTCTTCAGAATTATCTACTACTGTTTTATCTACTACAGTGTAGCCATGTTCTGAGAACAAAATGTCACCTGCAGCACACAGCCAAGATGAAGAGAGTGATGGCTGTGAGGTCACACTTGTTCCACACATCCTCGATGTAGCTCCTCATCCTCTGGAGCACAAAGGTGCTGCCCACAAAGAAGGTCTGTGAACCGGAGAGGAGTTATGGATGAATACGTTGAAAGGCTCAGCAGACACCAAAACACTGCAAAGCCTTTTATAACCACTGTAAACAGTTAATCTGCGTGGCAATCAGAGTGAGTATAATATTGTCTTAACAACCTACCTGACGAATTTCTTCGCACACAAAGGTGAAAACCCAAAAGTAAAGCACGACTTCCAGAGTGGACGGGCCGTCAGGGGGCGGGGGCTTAAAGTCCACCAAAAGAACATAGGCAAACAGGTAAAGGAACAGGAAGTACATCAACACGTTGCCAAGGAACGAGGTAACAGGGCTAAACCAGAACTGTCTCCAGCGTGACACAATAAATGGTCTCTTGGAGTTGGATGGCAAAGAACCTGAAGAAAAAAGAAGTGATTAAAAATGATTCAAAAAAGTTAACAACCATTCAGAAAAAGATATTACCAAATACACTCAGTGGCTAACCCCAAATTTACTTTTCCCCTACATTTCCTCTTGTGTTGTCTCGGTTTCTCAGATTGAGAGGGAGAGGGAACACACATCAAGGTGTTTATTGTATAAGGTGATTCAGATTAGGTTCTAGAGAACTACAGACCTCAAACTATTATGAATACAGCCTGTAAGATAACTGCTCAAATAATTGTCAATAGTTTACATTTTAAGTTGGTAAAATTATTGATGAGGAACAATTGTGCCCACAATTTGTTCATATTAAAATATTTTTACATATACCAGAAAAACAGATTTCCATGTTGTCAGAAGAAACTATTTTTATTATGATATGATTTTGATAGATCTCCAGAGATTACCCTTGGGCTGTAATACAATCATACAGCTTCCCTCCATGTAGTGATGTCTGTTAGATCATTCCGTGTGAATGTAAGTGGAGTTTAAGTTGCCTTTCAAGTAGAGAGACGAGTGAAGCAGGGCTGTCCTTTAGAGGACAGCGATTTAAACGTCCTCAAACTGATCTTGAATTCCCCCCCCGGGGGATCAATAAAGTACTTCTATTCTACCTTGTCCTTTTATTTGCAAAATCAACTCATAACAACCAATCTTAGGTACATATGGTCACGGTTACAACCTTTGCTAACGCTGATGCCGATGGATGCATTAACTATTGAGTTAATTAATTAAATTAAACTACAACAGAACAGAGAGTTCTGTGAGCAATGTGACACTTTTAATATTGAGATGAGAGTGAATCAAGAACTCAAATACTGAGTTTAACTTTTTGTGAATTAGAAAGTAGTAAGCGGAAATGGGGAGAATCAGTTGTAAAAATTAAAGAGGTAACAAATGGGAATTTTAGACTTTGATCTTATCTAAACAGAACAACTAAATGATGACCCAGTTCAGTATACAGTGCGCTACTTTGGGGGTCCATAGGAAAGTGACTAAAAGATCACTTAGATCACTAGAAATGGTCCACTGTTGTCTCAGCACCTGGGACAGAGGCCGCCAGGTTCTCCTCAAGAACTCGTTACAAGAGGCCGGCGGATTGGCCAGAAGTTATGGTCATCTACGCGTGACTTTCCCCTTCACCTGGAGTCACCCAGGCTCGGGTGACGGTCTGTGGGTCACTTCCCAATCGCACAAGTGATTAACCCTGTGGCCGCGGGGCTCAAGCTCCTGAGACATGAGATTTCATCCCACGTTCTGTGTGCCCGGCTAAAGCCAGCCAAGAAGAGCACTTTGGAGCTCTATTCAGTTCAGTTGTGTATCAACTGTGTTGGCTGGTTCTCCTCCACAGCTCTGCTGCAGCGATCCATGTGGTAAAGTGTGTGAGCAGCGAGCACAATCAGTGTTTGCGGGTTGATCTTGTTGGAATTTTTTGGACGGCGACAAAGACTAAGAAGATCATAACAGTTATTGGAACCCCTGGTGGATCAAGTTTGAGCCCTCCAGCAAGGCGGCCCTCTTACTCTATACGCTGCATGCTTGGTTTAGGATAATCGTGTGTGCGGTCTTACACCCTAAATGGGCTGCACATAATACAGTAGGAATGTCCTAATTTGCTAACCACAGTACTCAAATGCATCAGAAATGAGAAACATTCATTTGCCAAGTATGTTGGACATACGTTGTCATGGTGAGTGGAGGAGAGAGTGACTGACAGCTCTGCCTATGCTCTTATAACCAGAGGTAGATATTATAACCTCTGTTAATCTCCGAGACCATTTTACTCATAAACAACACCCTGGAGTAAATCCTTCAATTGGCACTTGCACAAACCATCACATTGCACAGTAAGCGTTGTGGTCCACAGATGCCGGTAAAACTAGCTCTGCAAAAAGTAAAGATTCAGTCCTGAGGGCACCAAATCAGACACTTGTTTCCATGACAATTACAGCAGAATGGATGACATGACACAACCCCGGTGCTACAGAGAGGCTTTTTCGTTCCTTGCCAAGAATACAGAGAATTGTTCAGTTAGTGCTGTATAGAGCAGCACGACTCACACTCAACTGTTCAATAGCAGCATGCATGAATAAAATACTAATGGACCTCATACAGCGCAAAGTTGAAGTAGTGAAACCCAGACAACTTCAGGTGAGAGACGGGGTTCAGTCTATCGCAGAGCTAACACAGAGACCAACAACCATTCACATCCACACACCCACGAGCAGTTTAACCTGATCCCCAGAGCAGGTCTCTGGACTGTGGGAGGAAGCCGGAGAACCCGGAGAGAACCCACGCAGACACGGGGAGAACATGCAGACTCACACAGAAAGGCCACTGGGCGGAGTCAAACCCAGGACCTTCTTGCTGTGACCTTGCTAACCACCACCATGCCGCCCTTGGAATGTGGAATACAGATACTTTTCTAAGTAAACACAGTTTATCAAATAAAACAGCAGGGTAGAGCAGCCACTGAGTGTATGAATGAATTACGAAGTTACCAAAAGTAGAAAAGTGATCCAAACCCACCTTTTGGGTTTTCCTTTAGAGACCTGAACTCTTCGGCTTCCTCCTCACTGTGACCCCAAACAAAGAATAAGGAAGTTTTGTTACAAATGAGAAGGAAAACTGTCACACAATCCTATTCAATTTGTATCATGTTACATATTTGAATTTACGTTTGTACGAGGGAGTAGACGGTGGCATCATTTCCATCCAGACTGTCAGTGTCTCTGCCGTGGTAGACCTCCACAGAGTTATCATCCTCTTCTAGCGCTCTGCAACATGAACACCCACCACAACATATGAACGGGACATCTCTCCCCTCCTCTTACAGTTCACTGAATTTGTGTGTTCCCCTAACAGCACGTCACTGTCAGTCAGTCTAAAACAACAAGAGAATTTAGGGTTCAACAGGACTTTTCTGAGCTTTTTCCCGAATAGCAGCCGGGAGACGGTCTTCATATATGAAGTGAATCCAGTGTTTCCCCTACCATAAGACCTATCAAAGTTGTATTTTCATAATATGGGACCTGTAAGACTGAAGTGGTTGAGCCCTCTACTAAAGAGCCCGAACCAGGGTTTCTGTTGACTTTTCCTGACCATCTGATACTTCCACTGCCACAATGCGTCATTTAATCATTACATTACATCACAGGTCATTTAGCAGACGCTTTTATCCAAAGCGACTTACATTACACTTTAAACTCATGGCTTTTTCACCTTTTTGCCCAGGGAACAATTAGGGGTTAGGTGTCTTGCTCAGGGACACTTCGACTATAGAACACACGAGACGGCGGTTTGTTTCTTGTGTGAAACCATGTCAGCGTTGCATTATTTTACCCTGGTGGATGGGATACCTTGAGAGCCATAGATGGAAACTCAGGACGTATTGATCAAGCTGCTGTATTTGACTAGTTGGCAGTGAGAATGTCTTGGATGTTAAAATCATTAAAATCGTTAAAAACAAAGTTACACGTGAATCGCTTCGCATAGCAAAACATTAAGGAAACACTGACTTGAAGCTGATAAGGTCTGAGTAGAGGAGCGGGGGCATAAAGAAGGTGAGAAGCAGTTTCCAGACTTCGGTACTCCTCTCCATGTCACCCCACCAGATCTGAGACAACAGGGACTACAGAAAACAGTAGGCCTGTTACAGCCACCAACAAACATTACACTCACGTTTTGTGCAGTATTTGTTTCAATGTCAAGCCGTCAGGACGATCTAACGTTCATACCATTCAGACACTGTAGTCACAGCTATGAGAGTCATTTAAACATCCAAAGCCCGGACTGAGCCTTTGAATTCCAACAGTATCTTTACCTGAACGCCATCATGGCTGAAGAACTTGCGAGCATCCGCCGCAGTGGCCATCTGAAGGCAGGTAGCTCCGCCCCACACAGGAGACTTCCTTATAAGGAGCGTAAAGGAGCGGCTCTCGCTACTCTGGTAACACTCACCAAATACGTCTGGACACACAAACAAAACAGAATACATGGAATTATATCATCATTTTCTTTCATTTCACGGAAAGATGGAGACAGACACAAGGAAAGTCCCGTCAGACTCCAACCACCACGGTCCATGTACCTTTTGACAGTTTACCGTAAAGAAATTAGAAAATGAATCTCACATTTTAAATTCATTAATCGCATTAATAGACTAGACTAAATCTTATAAATTAACAAGTAATTACTTCAGTGTGTTTTTTACTGTTGTTTAATTGTATTTTACACAATGACACATGTAATCATCTTGGAGGTGGAACATGCTGAACTTGTTAAAATAACTTCCTGCTGTCCCGGATTTTTTTCCAAACCACTCTTTTAGCCAGCCTCCACTTTCGAAAAGCAAAGTCAAGTCAGCCAGCACGTTATTTTGTGGTGTGCGTATATTTAATAGGCATTACACTAGTGGTGTGTAAAAGTTGACTTCAACAGTTCTAGTGGACGTGATAGAACAGCGGATTTCCTCAACGTGTCAAACAGAAGATGTGGCCAATGGACCATGTTACGCACTGATAGGCTAAGCAAGCTGCTAAGACACCTCCATCTCAACATCTGCTCTGCCTGCACACGGCCTGAAAAGACTGTGGTTTGTAAAACGTCCTGGCTAAATGTGGGGAGCTTGTTGGCACTTCAAACACAGCCGTCCAAAGAGCAAAGTGCACAAGGACAGCAGGAAGAGTTGCTAGTTCAACATGTTCCAACCGCTGGAATTCTACCGCCAAGACGATCACAGTTGTGGAGTTTGTGTTTAAAATGCAAGTAAACAACATTGTGCTTTTAATTAGTGAATTTAAAAAAAATCTGTTGTCAACCCTAATTTTAGCTCGATGTTTACACAAAACCAGCACGTGTCTGCAGCCAGTTAGGTCAGAGAGACCGAGACGAAGTTGGAGAGAGCTTTTTGCAATAATGTGCGTTTGAGACAGTAATAATAATGTGACGGATGTTAATAATGTTTACAGCCGCATGTGTCAGCAGGGCTATGGCAGGAGGAAGGACCAGGTGTCCAGATAGAACCACGATCCATGGAGCTGACGTTTAAACTTGCTTGGGACCACGTTGGATAGCGTTCCCCCAGACACCAAGCACAATGGTGCAGTTGACTGCTCGGTGCAAGTCCGTTTGTGTGCACAGCTATATCTTTAAATAGCCTTGCATGTACGGTTTCATCCTTTAACTATTAGCATACAGTCTCGTCTTTTCTTTTCCTGTGATGTCTCACTACTATCACGGTCATTGAGGTCATCGTGGCGCAGGGGTAGAGAGGGTGCACCGGGAGCCGCAAGGTTGGTGGTTTGAGCCCTGGCTACTCTATGTCCCATGTCGAAGTGTCCCTGAGCAAGACACCTAACCCCTATGTAACCACCGGTAGGTACGGAGGGGCGGTTATCGTCCCCTAGGGATATTAATTAATCCACCACGGACCCACAGATGACCAGTGTAAACAGACCAAAGCAAAAATATTCCCCCAGAGTACAATATTTATTTTAAGGTAACAATTGCCGTCAGCTCTGGGAATGTCGTCAAAGAAAAAAGAAAGGTTTTAATAAACAAATTCAATTGTATTGGGGCCGTAGGCTGCCGCGGGCTAAGAAGGGGAAAAGAGGGGGGACAAGCTCTAGGACAAGGTCCTCACTCCCTCCAGTGCCGCATCCACTCTCACACAAAACAATGTCAATCAAAAACATGCAACTAAGAAAAAGGGGAGGAGAAAGTGGCTCACTCACTGGCTACACCTAATTGCTCCCCAGGCAAAAAAAATAAAAAATAATGTAAGGTATTCAAAAACCAACATTACCGACTTCTGTCCTGAAGTACTAGTGATTTCCCTCCTCACATGGTGGTTCTATCTCATGGCGGTTGTCCCTGCAGTGGTCCTGCCGTACACCTGGCTTACTTCTCTCAATATTTGAATAATTTCTGTTTTGTGAATTGAACAATATGTTCAATTATTTTACGTTGTTCATTCTGTACACATGACATCCAGTGTAGTTACTTGTTCCCACTTCCTGGTTCTGACCAAATTCTGTGTCCAAATTCTGAGACCTGACCTTTTCCCTCCGCTTCAAAAGGGTTTTTAATTTTTTGGGGATTCCTTTCCTGTGGCGATGTGAGGGTTTTGGAACAGACTCTTGCATGTTTTTAGACTGTAAAGCCATCTGAGGCAAATTTGTAATTTGCAATTTTGGGATATAAAAAATGAAATTCATTGAATTGAGTGGATGCTCCAAGCTCATCATACCAGGCGGCAGGACTCTTACAGGGAATCTTACAAGAAACCTACCAAAACATTCTACAATATCATAAATGATACCACAACTTATGCTGCCTCTTGGCCAGGTCATCCATGTAATGAGAATTGGTTCTCAATAGATTTTACCTGGTTAAGTAAAGGCAAAAAAATATTTATTTAATTCAAGACTGTACGCACGCAGGAACATTTTCATCCACAGTCCCGAGTAGATTAAGCACAAAAGCACAGTACATAACTCCCCACTTCTTTGTTAACCATGCCCAAACAATGAATAGGAAAATCCCGACTTGTCATTTCCCCTTTTTGTAGGGCAATACATCACATTACACGTCATTTAGCGGACGCTTTTATCCAAAGCAACTGACAATAAGTGCATTCACCCATAAGGATACAAACTCAGAAGAACATGAAACAATTTCCTCAAATAAGCCAATTTACAATTTGCTATAGATGAGTGGCGTTATAAGTACAATGTAAGTGCTACAATTTGTTAGTCTTTAGTTGACGTAGAGTCTGAAGAGGTGTGTCTTTAGTTTGCGGCGGAAGATGTGAAGGCTCTCTCCGGTCCTGGTGCTGGTAATACTCTGAGGTGAATTGACTTTAAGTATATGGATTAATTTTAATGTATGCACTGATTTTTTTTCTGATTTCCCAAAGTGCTGTGCAATCGTTCTGTATCATCGAAATGCAGGTTAAGCGATTACATCGGATTGAGTCCAACGATTCGCATGAAACAGAACTGGTGGTGGTCTGACTCACCATGGGCCAGGTCCTCAAACTTCTGTGCCAGTTCCTTCATAGCCAGCTTGCTCTCGGTCTCACTCTCAAGCTTTGAGAGCTCCCTCAGCATCTTACAGCCTCCCAGAGCGCTCAGCACCGACTCCCCTGCCTGACAAAGAAACAGAGAAAAATACGTTGCCAACAAATACTTGATCAATACTTGAACAATTCCTTGTTAACACTTTAACTCCATAATAACATCTCTTCAGTGAAGTTGTGGAATACTACAAGTGGGTATTACCATCTCCCAGAAGTAAACAGCCATTTCGCAGCGGTTCTGCAGAACAGCCCAGATAAAGAGGGCGGCCCAGGGTGAGAGGCAGCGCTGGTCCCGGTATTTACACTCCCCCAGAAGCATCTTATTGACTTGCTGTGCAAGACACAACAAGACAAAACAATAGCTCTAAAGAAATATTTCTCTTACTGCTACCACCTATTATTACATTATGTATGTATTTTTCTGATGTTCTTAGTGATTTTTCCCCACTCACTTACCCTGAGAGCCTTCCTGGTGCTGGTGCTGGGGTTCAAATCCAAAGTTTTGTAGTAGAAAGGCTGACAGACATCACCCAACAGGTCCCACAGCAGGCGGGAAACCTGCAGCATCACCGCAAAAATAAGAGAGGATGCAAAATGTAAATTGACTTAGTCACATCCAATGTATGAGTTCAATAGATGGTCTCTTTACATGGTAAAAACACCAAGTAAAGGAACCATCAGGTGTTTTTAGGTCACCCAATGGTTTGGGGCCAAACACAGGGAAGACTCTGTAGCGACGTAGTATCAGCATCCCTCAAGAGTCAGCTGTAAAGAGAACCGCCATCAGCTGTTAGTATCCACTGATGAGAGTAAAAGCACTGTCCTTGTTCAGAGCTTCAAAGCTATTTAACACTACATGTTATCATTCACCAATTCACACCTATACATACACTGCAGAGCTAACCACGCTAAGTAACACCTGCCCACTGGTAATGTTTTTGTACAAATTGTTGAACTTTACTGCACTTGTGTGTTTGTTGTTTTGAGACTACACTGACATCAGTCGATGCCCAAATGAATATATCTGTTGCCAATCAGATTTTCAATGACATGAACCTGCCAGGGTTTATTCTACCTTACACCGAACCTTTGTCAAGCCTGAAAATGGGTGGAAAGAAACCTCCTTGAAAGAACTCCGGTATTTGGCTTTGGAAAGCTGAACCAAATCATCTGACCTGCGCACCACAGACAAGGGTTGAAAAAAAGGATGGGCAGATAAGAATCCCCGAAACAATCAGAACAAAGCAATACAGCAGCTAGATTGATGTTTGAGGAAATGCCGACATCTAGTTAACAAGCATGTGCTGAAGCTGGAGAAACAGTGAACTGACAGTGGCAGGTGAGAGGCACTGTAGTGGCAGGTCTGCAAAAGTGTGAATGCACTTCCCTCAGCTGTTCCATTAGGTCAGCTGACTTAGGCTGCCGTACTGTGTGTGAGATTTCTTTTTGGTTTGGCCAAAAGCCGAGGGTAGGGGCATGTGCCAAGTTCATTTTGACTTTTACGGAGGAGCAATATAAAGCAACCTAATTGGAACTACTAACACGTCAAACATCAGACTGGCCCAACCAAGGACATTAGGGCTCATCAGAGGGAAGATTAAAACCACCCAGGACCTCATTGGTATCCATCCCGAGCTCCAGTCATATTGGTGACAAAAGGAGCCTGCAATGGAACCCAAAGAATATCAAAAGACAATTAGTCCCGAGAGCCACAACCTGCTCACCCGGCTGCTGTCTGGCAGGAGATGCAGAAGTACCCTCTGACGTACTGATAGACATCAGGAACAGCTTCGTTCCCCAGGATGTGAGACTCCTTCAGTGACCATCAACATGAGGCCGACGCTGGACAACCCTTTCACCCTTTTTCACCCTTCACAGTATTTATCAAACCTGCTGTTATTCTGTGGCGCAGGTTGTTTCTCACCTCAAACAGGTTGAGCTCCCTTGCTGAAGGGGGTCCTGTTCGTGCACTCTTGCGACTCTTCAGAGGCGCTGTCTCAGCTGCATGCAGGTTGGGTTGGGATCCAGTCAGCACCAGCCTCTCGCTGAGACGCCTCTGGAGCAGAACGTAGGCCAGTGAACTGTCTGACAGCGAGCGGTACAAGCCTTCCAAGCGGCGGTACGTCAGGTAGTTCAGAATGTTCAGTCCATTCTCGCAGAAGAGACGGACAAACTGGGGCTTGTTGTTGATCAGTGCGTCTGTCATGGAGTCCTCAAGGTCCTCGTACTTAAAATAGAAGTACACACATGAGCATTATGTGATTGAAGCCAGCAATGTAGCCCCAGGTAAGTGTTTGACTCTGACCTTCCACTGGATGTCGCCATTAAAGAGTTCAGTTTTGGCGATGTCCACTCGGTTCCAGGCCACTGCTAGTTTCAGCTCGTCAGTGCACTCATTGGCTTCACTGGACACCCGTTTACTAGCTTGACACAAATGCAAAGAAAACACCCCTATTTCATTTTGCTGTACAACAAAGCAGACTGGATGAATTCAGTTGGACAGAGTTGTGATTTCTCCGATGTTTTGTTGTCAGTGTGGAGAATACGTGGGTTCAGGGGGCACTGTCAGTAATAGTGTCACACACTGGGGGAAGGAAAGGTCCAAATAAGGCTGATGGGAAACACAATATGAAAAGACAAGTTTTGTAAATGTTTTGTAGAGACATGGTAGGATATATACTGAGCCCAAGTTTATCAGAGATAACTATTTCTGCTATAGAATCTTCTACAGAACCATCCTTTACATTCTACGAGCTATGCATTTTCACCTTAGACCAGAGGTCTTCAACAGGGGATCCGGACCCCTAGGGTGTCCACGGAGGGGGGTCGCAAAATTTAGTTTGAGAAGACAAATTTAAATGTCTTCAGAATCAGAATTGTATTTATTGTCTTTGAATACACATTAACATGAATCCAACATGTTGTAGTAAACAGATACATTGATAGAAGACTTTGTCTTTCACACCGGTTCACTCACACCTCCTTTCATGCTGATACGACATCACAGGCACCAGCCAATCAGATCCATTCATGCTCACATCTAAAGAGCGCCAAGCTCAAAAATAAAAGATGGTCCCTGCTCCATCTCGCTATCAGTTTGGGGGTCCTTGACCTGGAAAACGTTGAAGACCCCTGTCCTTGAGTAGGCTGGAATCATGACTTGTATGTGTTTAAACTCTGCTCCCTGCTCGCAAGCATTTAATAAATGATCTCACACAAAAAATACGAATTAAGACAAAATAAACAGTTACACAAAAAAGAGACAGCGATAACAGTCTTTAAATGTTGTGTTTGACCAAATATAAGATGACAGATGAGATTTACTGGAGGACATATTGGTGGGTTTCGGGACAGAGGATGTTGTATGTGTACAGACTGTAAAGCCCTCTGAGGCAAATTTGTAATTTGCGATTATGGGCTATACAAAATAAAATGAATTGAATTGAATATTCTTTTTTTCTGCCCCAGCCCTTCTTAACCTAATAACCTAATGAAAGGTCTCAAATGTATTGCATTTGAGACCTTTCTTATTGACTATTCTACATCCCTCTTCAGTAGTCTCAGGAACATTTACCATCCAGATCATCAGGTTGCATCACAGCCGCTGTGCACGTTAGAGGAAGGAGACATCTGTTCTTCTCTTACAGTGCTACATGATTAACATATTTACTCACTTACCTCTAACGAGAGCTTTGAGGAGAACTATATCAAAATCATCGGAACCCTCTTGTTCTCCATGGAAAACAGTGATGAACTCTCTCTTCTGATAAATACTCAGAGCCTAGAAAAACAGAGGCAGCGTAAAGACATTCAAATCAATGTTAAATGTTTCAGATCATAGATCTCATATATTCGCAAAGACACAAACCAAATGCACAGTACTGGAGGATGAGAAAAGTAGTTGGCTTCAACTTATTCAATTCTGCCATAAGCATTATGAGAATTATTAGAGCGTCTGACTCACACGGTCCACCAGCTTCTCCAGCTCAATCTCAGCTGGGAAGTATCTCTGAAGCTTGTCACGGACCATGTCGCGGAGCGATGCGATGAGACCCTCAGCACCCTCCTCAGCCGGAGGAGAGGTGCTTGTGAGGGAAACAGAGGAGAGATTGTCCAGCAGCTCACTGATGAAATCTGCAGCAGAACCAGAACCAGCAAGAACCAGCCAGGGCGTAGCTTTCCCCAGAGAGACATCCAATCTCTGAAAACCATATAAATACTAGGACATTTACAGGTACACGCTGTATGGTCAGTGTGTCAGTGGGGTGGCTATATCTCTCTTACAAACCTTTGGCTACTTTTTTTTAATTACAACGATGACATGTCATTAACTAGTAGACATTGCTTTATAATCATTTCTGATAATACTGGGCAGACCTACCTTCACAATAGCACAATGACAGGTATGGAGAAACCTTAGTGCTGCTGTGGCCAAGCAAGAAGCGGGAATGTTGTCCAAATTAAGTGTAGGTGTATTTGGTGTATTTGGAGGATTGTTTTAAAACTCCAGCATTTTCAATTTCAAAATCGTTTTCTTCTGAATGTTGAAGCTAATCCATGGTCTTAAAAGGTGCCAGTAGCACAAACAGTGCAAACAACAGATGCAGTGGTAACAGAGCGAACAGCGTAATGCTGTAACTGAGTTCAGTGCACTATTTGGAGAAGACGACCAGAGCCGGACCATGTGTGTGTGTGTCTAGAGTGAGAACGTACGGACTGTTTCCTCACCTCAAGCATGTTGGCGTCTCCTGAGATGAGCATACACAGCACCGGGATTTCAATACTGCCACTTCCTGTTATCGGCCCAAGATAAGAAGTTAGAAGAAAGGAAGAAGAAGAAGCCTTTAGGACAAGGTGGGACGAGAGACGTCTTCACATCTTCAGACTCTACCTCCACTAACACACTAACTACCTGTAGCACTTACGTTGGACTCATAGTGGCACGTATTTATAGCATATTGTACATTGGCTTATTTGATGAGTTTGTACCCTATGGTTGAATGCACTTATTGTAAGTCGCTTTGGATAAAAGCGTCAGCTAAATGACATGTGATGTAAAAGAAAAAGACAGCTTCTTCTTCTACAAAACATCACATGATATCAATGTTTCTAACTGTTCTGATCATGATTTGTAGTAAAAGGGTTTTCTATCCTTACAGCTTATTAGGAATCAGTATTTCCCATCCCTTTGTTTTAGCCCTTTAGCTATCCAGGGAAGGTTTGCTGGGCATAAAACTGGAGCAGCAAACATCAGTTCATTCATTCATTTACTTGCCAAGTGTGACACGCTGTCAGTAGAGGGCAGACCAGTACTAAACACAGTCAGCACACACTGTTTCCTCCTGAAGGCTGCTGCGTGCTTCTGCGTCTTTACGCACCGTCGCGTCGACGCACTCGTTTTGATTCAGCGTTCAAAAAGTCTTGCGTGTTTTGCAAAGCAATTCACCACCAGAACAACAGCTGGAGTAACGTTTTTTTTGCCGAAGATGACCTAGAGAGTGACGTCTTTCTGTCTGCAAGTCGTCGGTTTTCTTTATTTATTTAGCAGGATGCCCCGTGCATCCACACTGTTGCTTTTCATTGCGGACACATTTGTCCCGTATTTTCCTCCACGACTTTGTGGACCCCGCGACCGGAAAACCGACGTTTGCGGAGATCTCCCTCCATGAATCAGAGGCCATCCGCGTCCTTATAGTCCGCCAACGACGGCTTGTAGAAGTGGTCATATTTACACATTTCTTCTATTATTATAGATATTAATCATATTACTGTACCCGTAAACCAACATTACCCTCTCCTAAAGTCTCTGTGCTCTCCCTCCCCACAGGCTTCTGTGGATGGTGGTTCTATCTGATGGTGGTTCTATGTGACGGTGGTTCTATGTGACGGTGGTTCTATCTGACGGTGTTTCTATGTGACGGTGGTTCTATCTGACGGTGGTTCTATGTGACGGTGGTTCTATGTGATGGTGGTTCTATGTGACGGTGGTTCTATCTGATGGTGGTTCTATCTAATGGTGGTTCTATGTGATGGTGGTTCTATGTGATGGTGGTTCTATGTGATGGTGGTTCTATCTGATGGTGGTTCTATGTGATGGTGGTTCTATGTGATGGTGGTTCTATGTGATGGTGGTGGTCCCTGCAGTGGTCCTGCTGTGCGTCTGGTTTACTACTCACAGTAACTTGAATCATTCTGTCATATAGTCTCATGTATTATACATTGTTCATTCTGTACACATGACGTCATTGTAGTCTGTCCATCAGGAGACGGATCCTCCTCTGACGTTCTCACTAAGGTTTCTTCCCTTTTTTCCCTCTTGGAAGGGTTCTTTCATTTTTTGTGCCGATGGAGGGTTTCGGGGCAGAGGATGTCGTATGTGTACAGACTGTAAAGCCCTCTGAGGCAAATTTGTAATTTGCAATTTTGGGCTCTACTAAATAAAATGAAATGAATTGAATTGAATAATGATCTAAAATGTCTTGAGCATTGCAGTTACTAAGTAATTCAGTACTCTGCAGTATAATATAACAGGGTCCATATTAAACATACTTTGTCTCACCCCAAATGCCAGTGCGTTGATGGGAAATGTAGTCCTCCAGACGTCCACGAAAGACTGTCTCTCCCCCCCGGCGGCCAATGGTACCATCATCCACCAGAAGGAAAGCCTGGCAGTTGTTGTCCAAGCAGTAGGAATCACGGGATGTGTTCTGGACGTAGTATCGAGCAGGGAAACTGCCCTTTAAACAGACAAACCCAAAAAAGTTAATCTCTACAAAGAGATGGAATCTTTTCTGCTACCCCTCTGCTGAGGGGTCCCCCACCACGAGGCACCTCCCGTACACCTCCTGTAAGCAAGGGGGGGATTTGCCTCGCCGATCCTAGTTGCCTTCAAGAGTGGTTCTGGCAGCTGGAGGGCATGACCAGCAGCTGAACGGCTGCATAGAACCATGTTTGCAGTTTAGAACAAGACTCCCAGTTCCCAGTGCCTGCTATACTTATGTCTTTGCAGTGCAACCTTTGTACGGGTCGGTCTCCCTCTACCTTGAGGGTGTACATGGTTGCTTATGTACGGCAGCATGCTATGGTCGACAATGACACATTGGGGAGCAAGAGGCTGGTGTCGCTCTTCCAAAAAGGGACTTTGCAGCAGCGCCCCAAGGCTCCTGCGTGGGACCTACCTCTGGTACTGGACACCCAACGCTTGCCTCCCTTTGAACCATTAGCACTGCCACAGCTGAAATGGCTGTTCGCCAAAACGGATCCTGCTAAGCTACGTGCCCTGTCTGTAAATTAATCATGTATGAGTTGTGTTGGGGGAAAATTGTTGAGCCTGCGTAGGGTGAGGCTCTCAGGAACATGACCTTTTATGTGAGCCTGTGACCTAAGGCAGTCCAGGGTGAGATAAGACACAGATGGAACCATACGTGCCCTGACTTTTAAATGTTATTGATTGACTGGGTCCATCAAGGGAGGGTCACGGTGTTTCCCCTACGTCGTCTCTGGTACTTTTCCAAACACTCCTCTTTGACGGGGGGGCTCTCCTGTGCTGAGGCAGCACAAACCTCCCTGAAGTGTATAAAACCTCCTGTTCTCCTTTTCAACTTGGTCTGATCTTCCTGCTCCTTTTGGGGGAAGGAACAATCTGCCCCTTTTCAGCTGAATTGTAGTCATTTGACTTCTGTCTGTACGTATGGCTTGTGCTGTTGATTTCTGTATTATTTATCATTTTCCTATATTCCAGTTAGTAATAAATACTTAATCACAAAGCAAGCTCAAGATACTTATGATTTCTCACAAGGGCTAAATCCACAAACTTCCACCACAAGTTGGAACTCAGATGTCACTTTGAGGCCTAATGAAGCGTTTCTCCCAAAAGGTGCACTTCTATCTATGTCAACCAGCCTATCCAGCTTGCAGAGTTTGAACCCCCACTAGGAGAGTACATGTCAAGGTTGCTGTGCCCGATGCGTTCCCTTACCGCTTGTGTGTTAGTCATGTGCTTAGCACAGCCGATACAGCTCCTTATTACTGATGGTTGCCCTAGAAGAGGCTGTGGTCTTTTTAAAAAGTGCATGCAACACTGGATGCACCAACCGCCGAGACAAATTCCTTGTATGTTTGACATATTTTGGCAATAAATGTTTCCTGATTCCTGATTCCTGACTGCCAATGCATACAAAGCAAGAGCCTGTGCTTTGCCATCTGGAGTAAAGTCCATTCTACCAGGAGTGTTTATTTGTCAAGGGTGAACCTAAGGTGTGCCTGTGGAGGATATATGGCCCGCAGCCCCATGGGCATCACCGGACACATTCACCAGATACTACAGAATAAAACATTGCAATACAGCGCCTCATCTTCACTGAACACAATTCGGAGAAATACTTTCTCCAATTTGAAATGAGGTATGCTCTTCCTTACCACACATGAGACAAAGGAAAGACGGATGTATAAAGACATTTCTCACGTCAAATAAGTCAATAAGAGATGTGCCTGTTCTGAATTACCTACTTTTGATGGATTGATTCCTGCATGATGTGAACAATGTGAAAATAACATCCAATCATGAGGAACAAAATAAAACTTATTTTGTTGTCTACTCAACACACACAGAAGACACCAGTAGAGAATTAGTCCCCCTACATGGATCAGGTACCCGGTAATATTTGTAAATTAGGATATCTGCCCAAAATATATGCTTTTCCCTCCCCACAACCTTCTGTGGATGGTGGTTCTATCTGATGGTGGTTGTCCTTGCAGTGGTCCTGCCATACACCTGGTTTGCTTCTCGCAATTATTTGAATCATTTCTGTTATAGGAATTGAATGTATTTTTCCGTCTGTCCATCCCGGGAGTGGGATCCCTCCTCTGACGTCCTCCCTAAGTTTTCTCCCCTTTTTACCCGATGGAGGGGAGTTATTCCTGTGCCGATGTGAGGGTTTTGGGACAGAGCATTTGTACAGACTGTAAAGCCCTCTCTGAGGCAAATTATAATTTGTGATTTTGGACTATATAAAATAAAATGAATTGAATTGAATTTTCCTGCCCGTCTTCCCCGCTTGTCTCAGCTGGGCTCGGGCCGTGTACGGTACGAGAGAAGAACTTTGCCGGAGAAACTAGAGGTAAAACAGCTGGACCCAAATCAGCCTGACTTCACAATCAGACAACGGACCGGCGTGAAAGAGAAGCCGCAGATATATGACACATCTGTAGAGACTCTACACCGGGATGTTTAGCTACCTAGTTAGCTACATGCTAACGCCGTATATTCCCACTTGCATGACGTGTTAAAGTTAACATCTCCAGCCAGCTGCACGCACACAGGACTGCAGTGAGGACACACAATCAGGACGTGGATGAAAATAGGGATATTTTATCCCAAATTATTGATTGTGTGAAGTTTTGTGGGGCTTTTGAGTTGGTCTTTCCTCAACACACTGATCGGGTGTTTCCCCAACAAACTATTCGATTCGAGCTTTGTGACATGGTGCATTATCCTGCAGGAAGTGGCCATCAGCGGATGGGTACATGGTGCCATAAAGGGATGGATATGGTCAGAAACAATGCTCAGGTAGGCCGTGGCATTTAAACGATGCCCAATTGGCACTAAGGGGCCTAAAGTGTGCCAAGAAAACATCCCCCACACCATTACACCACCACCACCAGCCTGCACCGTGGTAACAAGGCATGATGGATCCATGTTCTCATTCTATTTACGCCAAATTCTGACTCTACCATCTCGGTTGTAACGAGTGGTTATTTCAGTCAAAGTTGCTCTTCTATCAGCTTGAATCAGTCGGCCCATTCTCCTCTGACCTCTAGCATCAACAAGGCATTTTCGCCCACAGGACTGCCGCATACTAGATGTTTTTCTCTTTTCACACCATTCTTTGTAAACCCCAGAAATGGTTGTGCGTGAAAATCCCAGTAATTGAGCAGATTGTGAAATACTCAGACCGGCCCGTCTGGCACCAACAACCATGCCACGCTCAAAATGGCTTAAATCACCTTTCTTTCCCATTCTGACATTCAGTTTGGAGGTCAGGAGATTGTCTTGACCAGGACCACACCCCAAATGCATTGAGGCAACTGCCATGTGATTGGTTGATTAGATAATTGCATTAATGAGAAATTAAACAGGTGTTCCTAACAATCCTTTAAGTGAGTGTATATTGTAATATATTTATCCTTAAATATAATATATTGATTATATGATATTTGTATTAGAGGAGTCTGCATGTTCTCCCCGTGTCTGCGTGGGTTCTCTCCGGGTTCTCCGGCTTCCACAGTCCAGAGACCTGCTCTGGGGATCAGGCTGATTGGGGACTCAAAATTGCCTATAGGTGTTGTGACGACTCGAAGAGACTGTGAAGATTAACTTCCTGTTTTTATTTTTGTAACCACGGCACTTCCTGTATCTAGTTTCTCACCCTCCGTTTCTCCCCACAGCTGAGTTTAGTTTGCAATCACCTCCACCTGTATTTAAGCCTCAGTTCCCCACTTGTCTGTGTCAGGTTATCTTTTGTCTTTCCTAGAGGTGCATGTTTGTTCTTAGAATTTCCCAGTGCTGTATTTGGTAATCTTGTTTCTACTTTGTTGCCAGGCTCTCTTCCTTTTTGTTTCTTCAAGAGCGTGTGGATTCCGCCTTTGCCTGTGCACCCTTTGTCTTGCATTAGTTTACTCTCCTAGTAAAAGATTCCAAACCTTGAAAGAATTTTCTGTTGCCTTATTGCTCTGCACCTGAGTCGAAGTCCTGACCCCTCACAGGTGTATGAATGGGAGTGTGAATGGTTGTGTGTCTCTATGTTAGTCCTGCGATTGGCTGGCGACCAATCCAGGATGTACCCCGTCTATCGCCCGAAGTTGGCTGGGATGGACTCCAGCCCCCCGCGACCCTGCGTGCAGGATAAGCGGTTTGACAATGGATGGATGGATGTATTGGATTTTTATAATAGTTGTCATATGGTAGTTATATCATATTCTGAATATTGTTTGATGTATATATAGTTTTATATATATTCATTGATATACTGAATGTTTGACGATTTATGTTATTGTTAGGGATTTAAGTGGAAGAGCACCCCTAGTGGTGGAAATGATAACACGTGTAATACTGTTTAGTGTTAGAATTGTAGTTTGTGTGTTATTAGATATTAGTTATTACATTAGCTTGTAAGATGAAGTGAATGCAATATGAATCAACACAAAGTATAGTCATGTAAATCATATAAACACTGTACACATTAACATTCTGTCACAATGTGATGGTAAAACCTGGGGACGGATGCTAAGTCCCGTCCTTTATGGATTTCTCCCAATTTTATCCCCAAAGAGGCTTTTTGGGGAGAGTTTTTCTCCTGTCAGGTAGTAGATGAGCAACTGAATGCAAGACAGCCGAGTGAGGCAGATGTCTTCAGTGTTGGACCACATGAACTGTTTTAGATCTCATGATGTAGTGTGATGAACTGTGATCATTAATGATGTGGTGTAATTAAGGTGTACTCGATATAATATGAAGACTTATGCATAATTTGTTATATTCACTCATTGAGGCATAAAGCCAAATGTTGAGTGTATTGAGTGTATTGGAATGTGAGGGACAGATAAGACCCCGTGCAGACGGACTCTAGTTTTAGTAGTTCTAGTTGGATTCACGGAGGGAGATCGCCGCAAACGCCGTTTTGCCGGTCGAGAGGTGCGTTGTTGAGAAGTTGTGGAAAATACAGGACAAATGTGTCCGCGATGAAAAGCACGGGTAAGCACGGGGCAATAAAGTCTATGATAATAAATAAACAAATAAATAAATAGACGTGACTCTCTAGGTCGTCTTCAACAGAAACACGTCACTCCGCCTGTTGTTCTGGAGGTGAATCGCTCTGCAACACACGCAGAACCATGAATTGAAACGAGTGCGTCGACGCAACGACGCAGGCGCAGAAGCATGCGCCGGCCTTTATACGCATGCTCCTGTCTTCTTCTTCAGTTGTCTGTAGCACCTTAAAGTGCCATCAACAGGCGTGGGGGATGTACCACAGCGCAGTCAATCGGATTCACTGGGTTCATGTGCACGCGATTTAAAAAGTGTGTAGGTGTGAAAAATGAACCCGGGTTCAGGCAAACTAGAGTCCGTCTGCATGGGGTCTAAGACAGAGAGGTTTCAGGTTACAGCTTCACACCGGGACGCGAAGGGGACAATCCAGGAGGAGACACGTTTGAAGGAGAAGCCAATGACATTATAATGCACCCAAGAAGACACACCTCAGGAGTTTTCAAATGACCAAAGTGGGGAAAGGACCGTCACTCGCAAAATATTTTACTGTTTGTTTTGTATTTCACTTTGTAATTGTATTCCTTATAACGTTGTTTAGCTATTAAATGCTTTTTGGGTTTTAAATTTGAGTAAATTGACTCTTTTGATTCTTCGTTTCCGGCCGGGACGAGAACAAAGGAGTGAGGCCTCCTTCGATGGCTTTCCGAACGCTTAACATTATTATGTTAAATTGTATTTAACTGCAAAGTAAAAATGTGTGTATTTTTTTTGCATTGAATCATACTAGGAAACTAGTGTTTACTGAAACTGATTGGCTGGCCGATAAAATGTACCCAATCAGAGTACATTAAACTACTCATATGCAGTCTATTGGTCTGTGTTGCTCTTTTAATGTGGGTACAAATTATAATTGTTTTCAAGTCAAATGTAGAGTTTGCAGACAATCTATTTTGTTTTGGAGTAAACCTTGTGACAAGTCAAAGGTAGGTGTAAAGGGTAAATTGGACTATCTCAGGGCGAGCTTATGGTATGCATACTGCGTGATGGTTACCTGGGCATTGACAAGCTTCTTCCTGTTGTGCACCAGGCCCCAGGGTGCCAGCCCTACAGCAATCACTTTATTTTTGGATACAGCTGGAGCCGCGGCCCCATGGTCCCTCACCGCCTCCCCCACACATCGGCCTAATCCTTCCCTCAACCCCCCCGTCAGGATCCAGGCCCCTGGGAAAGAGCAGCGAGAGAACCAGGTGTTACGTATAAAACTTGTCAGATGCCTCTTACAGGCCAATATTGCTGAACAGCTGACCACCAGAACAGGACATCAAAACAAACAATATTTTACAATTTCTGAAGTTTTTGTACAAAAGGCCTTTTGGTTACTCAATGTTTCTATTCACCCAGATACAGTAGATATTGATATAACTGTGAGCTGTGAGTGCTTACCTGTGCTCTGTGCAGCCCTAACCAGCCCGTTTCTCAGGACATCTCTCACCCAAGTTTTGACCTTCTCGTTGCCTTCACCCCCCACCACCGACACCACCAGGTTGGGTAAGGGCAGGCCCCAACGAGCCGTCATCAGGGTGTAGACGGTCTCAGGAGATGTGTCACATGACAGCCGCAGAAACTGGGCAGAAAAAGATCATTTCTAATGATTTAAAGAAAGTATTCTGTCATTCACACTGTCCACTTTAACGTGCATGAATATGTCCAGAGGGACACCTGAGACAACACTTATTTCCAAAAATAAATTATAGTATGGCGTAAGCGTATTTCTAATACATTGCACTGAATGTTAATTTTACATCCCAGTTTAAACATTGGATGTTGACTAAAGTTTATGGAAAGCAATATTTTCCCATTTCTGCCTGGGCTATTGAATTGATATAAATGACATTTAAGAGCATTAGATACAGAAACACCCACGTCATATATGTCAACAGTTAATGTCTGTATGTCAAACTGTTTTCTTCCTTTTCTATTTAGATTTGTGTCTTTTTTTATTCTTGCCAGCAGATGCAGATGCTCTGAAAACCATTAATTTGCTTTAAAAAAGAATCTGGTCGTAACTACTGAATTACAACTTGGGCCCCGACTCCGTACGGGTTTCTATTTACCACCCCTGATCCAAACGGTGGGGTCATCATGTCAGATTGTTTCCATTAGTGCGTTCTGCACAGGAACTCACGTGACTGTGTTTTCGGGCAGCGCCGGCAAACTCCAGTTCCCCGTAGGCGTCGGTGGGACACTCTGAAGAGTGCTGCCTGCTGTCCCACTGAGTGACAATAGCTTCTCCAAAGTAGTCCCCTGTTGCCACAGAATCATGCGCCTCCCGCTCGCCTCCACACTGGCACAGCGCCCCATTACTGACAAACAGCACACAAACCAACAAGTGCACAGAACTCGTTATCTTTGGTCCCTAGATGGTCCAAGCCTAATCTCTCTGTCACACCTATTTCAGGAGGAAGGTTTTCCAGTTTGGGGGACAATCCATTGTAATTGTAGATCGGGAAGAAGAAGAAGTAAGAACTATCAACATTCTCCAAATCAGTGAATGGTAAAAATGAAAGCATCTTCAAGAGGAATACGTTGAAACAATAAGGGACTCTCACTAAATTGAACAGCGTATATTATCCCCGTCTCTTGTTAAACACAGAGGAAAGACTTCTTACCTGATGGAGTCTTCAACAAAAGTAGTGCACACTCGCTTCTTGAAGACATTTGGAATCCAGCTCTGTGAGGAAAAAGAAGAAATATAGTTGACCAAATATAAAACACACCTGATTCTAAAGAGCACAGTGACAGATTTAAGTACAAACAATTTGACAGCCAGCATTTTGAAAATGGAGTCAACCTGAGTTATGTCACCATTTTCGCTTTTAAATTTGTAAACTTACTGACGTAATGTTCTCTTCTATCACTTCATGTATTTTACTTCACTGATATCATTTCAACATGTCTCCATAACGAAACCAGAGGACGTTTGCCAAAGAATCCCCAAAGGACAAACAGGATCAGAGTTGTGTGTCGGTCTGAACATCCACCTCATCTTCCTTCCTTCTTTGTGCCGTCATATTACGCCGGCCAGAGGAAAAACAAAGGTAAAACTCTGTTTTCGAATGTCCTGGAGACGAGACCAGTCTGTCTACATGCAAACTAGAAACTAGGTGACTGTGTGAACGGTGGAAACTAGTAAAACTAGAAATACTGCAGCCTCAAAATATTCCAGTGAATGCAAGTAAAAGTCCTAAATTATACATGTTGCTCAAGTAAATGTACAGACGTATTATTCGCAATATGTACTTAAATTATCAGAAGCAAGTACTCTGAAATACTAAAAGTAATAAAAGGTATTATGCAGATTCCTCCCCTCAACCTGCTTTTGGAACCCTGGCTTAACTCCTGCACTCCAGTTGGGAAGATTCCCTGATTCAAAAACTGAAACTAACCGGCTCACTAAAACAATGTGTCTTGTACACCCAACATATGTGAAGTTCATAACCCCAGAACGCCAATGCTGGGACCGTACTTTGGTTTGGGGTTTGTGGAACATGCTGTGTGAAATGCTCCATTTAGTGTCGGTCTTCACACACTTTGTGGGTTGGTAGACTCAACAAATACCCAAATGCATGTGCAGGATGTTATGGATGTTAAGGATCGGTTATTTTAGCCAGATGTCCAGTATGAACAATGAAATGGGCTTTCAGTGGAAGTGATGGGGAACCTAGTCAACTGAGAAAACAAATGTATGAAAGAATTCATGTTGAGACAATGCAAAGCTTCAAAAAGTTTTAAGACAAAGGTCTGTTTGATACTATCCCTTCACTAAACACACGGTGACAAATAGAATTTTGTACAAAGAAAGGCTGAGATTTGGTTTCAGCCTCATGTGAAGGGGAGCCTGACGCAGAACATGTGACTTGGGTGTTATTTGAGCTGGTTTGATGTGTAGCTGTCGAGGAGCCGGTGTGCTCCACCCATGTGCTCCACCCATGTGCTCCACCCATGTGACCACACGGAGGATTAAGAGAGCAGCGAACAACCAGAGGGAAGCGGACCATGAAAGCCAAGCAGAGAGTGGAAGACACGAGGAACGAGTGAACCGCAGTTCAAGCTGAGACGTGACTGCAGAGCTCCGGTGCCACAAACGGCCAGTCACGTCCTCCGGCGCTGGTTGGTAAACACAGGACGTGTTGCTTCTAAAGGCAGCAGATCAAACTGAATCAAAACGATTCAACCCCCATTGTGTGTTACGCTTATTAGCAAATTGTACATTTTTTCAGCGGTTTGTAATAAAGAAAGTAGACAAGAACAGTTGAAATAGTTCAATAAAACCAATATTACCATAGTTTTTATCCAAATGTAACACAAAATGCTACTTTAATCACTACTGATTATTCATGACAAGCATCTTCAGTGCTTAACAGAGCACCCTCATTATTTAGAAGGCACACATTTCTGGACTGCCCACGGCTTTGTTGAGAGCGACAGTCGATGATGTTAAAAGAACAGCTCAGAGAAGAAATCATTGCTTTGAAAAACAAGGATAAGAGTACAAAAATATATCATCAAAAGTGCTGAATGTCCCGAGAGATGCAGTTGGAAGCATAGTTTGCAAGTTAAAAGTGAAGGAACAGTGGACACACAAGCTGAGGTGCTCCTGAGGTGGAAACACCTGCAGCAAGACTCGCTCGGTGCTCTACCAACTGAAGATGCTGGTCATGAAGGCGTTGAATCATTTTGAGATTGCACTAGTCATTTTGTGTTGAATTTGGATAAAAAGATTGTAATATTAGTGTCATTGAACTACTTAAACAGTGCCTGTCTACAGCTGAGAAAAAAATAAAGCTAATGTGCAGTTCAATAATTTGCATTGCAACTGTAATGTGAGAACTGGTTCAACTGGTTTGCCGAAGGCTTTTTGTGGAAACACTGAGCGTGTTACAACGGGACTCTGTTTAAACAAGGAAGCTGAGCAGATATCTAAATGATGATCATCTTACACGAAGGGAATAACAGACACAGCATTTCACACGGTGTATCATATCCGCCTGTAACAGAATACAAGTTTTGAAATAAAGAAATACACTGACTCAATACACCCAGAGGCCGACCCCTGTATTCACACATTCACCCCGGGGTCCAGTGGCGTCATCCCGGGTCACACGGAGCCTACCTGGTCATTCTCTTTGCTGCCTGCAGCGTTTCCCACTTCTCCGTCCCTCCTCGTCTGCGGCTCCTCCATCCTGCGCTGCAGCTGAACAGTGCAGCGCGCCGAGGGATCAGCCGGGTCGGGCCCACTGAGCCACGCCTCCCTCACTGGAACAACACCAGAGGGAGACGGCCACTTCCTTTGATTAACCTAGTAGGAGTGTTGGACTGGTGAAACGATCACATTGGGGGCTAACAGACAGCTGTCACTCCAAAGCAGGAAGAGAACATGGACGTCCAAACGAACTTTGGTAGAAGGATAAAGGCTTGTCAGATCTTTTCCACAACCAGCGTTACTGTTCTAATAAAAGTTGGTATAGTGGGAATAGACACAAATATACCTCCTGAATCACGTGGAGCGGAGGGGGTTACAATAAAAGCTGAACATACAAAGTGAAATGCACAAAAGTTGGTAGCCTTAAGGAGCCACTCAGGAGCAGAAGGCTCTTTGTGTTGGATGATTCCTAGAGAGCTGGTACAGACAATGAGGCGACAGCAGCACCCACTCAGTCAGCATGTTGAACCAGATACATGAAGGGCTGGCTTTGGTTTTGTGGTATTTTGCACAAGAAAAAGCAACCAGCTGACCAAAAAGAGAGACACACCTACAACGCCCCTGTGTTTATGCAGCTGCCAGACCAACTTCAGTTCAAATATTTGTGTAAAACAATATCACTAGTCACATATTTACCTCGGAGGGCTTTCCCTGTACAACCTGCCGAGAGAGAGACGAGCTCTGCAAAGGAGAAAGTACAAACGACTCCAGAATTGGCGGATGCATTTGGAACACAATGCAAACGCGTCAGAAATGGCAGCAGTTCTTCACAAGGAGTCGGACTGGCCACTGGGAGTTGTGGTAAAAGCTGTTGCCAGCAGAGATGGACTGTTTGGGAAAACAAAGGAGAGGTGACAAAGGTCTTCAGAACTGTTTAGCTGTATTCAGTATGGGCTCCTAGACGAAGCAGAGGGGTGTTCTGACCCTGCTGGTCTCTTGCACTGACGGTTGGTCTGAGGAACATATGAGGGGACTCTCACTCAGGCATGATCCTGATCAATGTGAGAAGAGAGATTGAAGCATATAGTTAGAACCTTTTGTTTTGATTACAAATCTAATATGTATGTGTGATCTGAACACGTTCCTTTGTCTTCCAAGTGCTTTTCAAATTGGTATTTTGAATAACTCATTCTTTGTGGCAACTATTGTTGTTAATGTGATGAGGATCGGCTGTGAGAAGAGGACAGATCGAGACCCCGTCTCTTGGTTTTTCTTGTGTGGAACGGGGCCGAGGCCCGAGGCACTTCCATTGGGCTTCCTGGAATTGAAAACAGGCCGATCAAATGGGTGCAGCGCCTGCTGACTCTTCGTTGAAGGAGTACACGGAACAGGCTACTATACATATGAAAGAAGCACCTCCCGACCAATCAGCTGGGAGGAAACAGTGAGTCACTATTCTGCAGGATCCAGTGTGTACAACATATTGCACTCACAAGGTGTAGATGTTGATGGTTGAACCATGATCCCTCGGTGGTTCTAAAACATCTACAGTTATAACATAACATAGTGTGTGTAAATAGAGGGTACATACACATAGTATTGTCCTATACTGTAAATTAAAAGGGCTTCACACATGCACACTGTAGACTAACGCTTTCCTCTCCTGCATTAACAACATTATTATCATTATTATTTAGAAGGTAACAAAACGATTTAGTAAAGAAAATCATTGTTATATACGTTCATGTTGTTCATCAGACCACATTCCAGGCTCGTGAACACGTTGGGAGTAAGTGACTATCACAAAGGCTCGAGTGCATTGTGTCTCATGCAGACACGGCGCTGTTGTTTGTTGAACGTGCTTCTTGAGAGGCCCTGCATGGAGAAGATAAACGTCAACAGTCTGGACGTCCTCCCCTGGGGCGCTGCGGTCATTTCCTCAATACCAGGAAGTCACAAATAAAGCACATTCTTCCTTCTGTGCAACTCCGGATCTCACCGTTTTTATACAAACTACTGCTGGAGTCAGGAACACACAAGTCCGTTTGAAAGCTGGAGTAACTGACACATGTGTAGTAAGTACAGTAACTAAAAGACAATGTCCTCCTTGATCTTCTGCTCGATGGTTACTGGCTGCTATTCACTGACCTTTACACTTGATTTGGGAATTTTTGGTTCTTGTCCAAAGACTGAGACCCAGTAGCTTTAGACTTGAGTGCAGTACCTCTTCACGCAAACTCAGTCATTTTAAACTTTCCATATTGTATTTTATGTGTGCGTGTCAAGGAGAAGACACAGAGACGCGACAGGAAACAGGGGTCTGATATCTCAGGAAACTTGCTTCCTGCTTGCAATAACCAAAGGGGCAGTGAAAGGTCATGTGAGGGGCGTGGAGGAGGAGCTGCAAGGTCATGTGAGGGGCGTGGAGGAGGAGCTGCAAGGTCATGTGATGGGCGTGGAGGAGGAGCTGCAAGGTCATGTGATGGGCGTGAAGGAGGAGCTGCAAGGTCATATGAGGGGCGTGGAGGAGGAGCTGCAAGGTCATGTGATGGGCGTGGAGGAGGAGCTGCAAGGTCATGTGATGGGCGTGAAGGAGGAGCTGCAAGGTCATGTGATGGGCGTGAAGGAGGAGCTGCAAGGTCATGTGATGGGCGTGGAGGAGGAGCTGCAAGGTCATGTGAGGGGCGTGGAGGAGGAGCTGCAAGGGCCACAAAGCATGTTCCATTTTCTATGATAAGTAATGAATTGCTTATATTTCTGTTCTTTTGGAAAACTTTTGATATTGACATAATGCTTTTTTTTCGACATTGACATGACACATCTTCAACCAATGGCAGAGTAAAAAGAGGAAGTAAGTTGTGGCTTATATAAATGTACACATGGGTACAAATGTAGTGACCAGCATAATATGTGTGAGCGTCAGTGCTGTCGTTCATCCCATGGTGGGATGTAGCTCATGTAAAAGTGACTGGGAGCTGATGTTCCATGAGAGAGCCTTTAGCGTGTTGACTGTTGTTTGGTGAGGCCACGGCAACTCAGGTTTACACGCCCAAGTCATAAGTTTGAATGGAAAAAAAAAGGTTTGAAATTTTTAAATATAAGATTTAAATCTGAAATATATCTGAAAATATAAGCTCTGCCTCTGAAATATATAATACAGTGAATATCAATAAATACATATATATAAATAAAATACATAAGTGAAGATTGGAAAAAAATGTATATAAAGAACTGAGAACTCAGTAAAAACTATATTCAACTCAAAAATACTGTTATGTTGGATACATTGATGTATTTTTCAATGTTCAAGACCAAAACGTTCACTTTCAGGTTGACATTTGTTTTTCAACCAACTTTTGACCTGGATTTGGCTCCATTGTCATGAGCGAACACAAGACGAACCCTCTTCTACTGCTGCCCCCTACTGGGTCACAACACTGCATGATTTAACTTGATGTTTCTCTTTAACGTTTTCTTTCTACATCTCACCACAACAATCACTCACTAAGAAGTTATGCATTCAATTCAATTAATTCCTTTTATTTGGTATAGGCCAAAATTGCAAATTACAAGTTTGCCTCAGAGGGCTTTACAGTCTGTACACATACAACATCCTCTGTCCCGAAACCCTCCATCAGCACAGGAACAACTCCCCAAACAGGAAAAACCCTTTGATGGGGAAAAACCTTCGTCTCCTGATGGACAGACTACAATGATGTCATGTGTACAGAACGAACAATGTAGAAGATGAACGATACATTCAGTTCATACGACAGAAATGGTTCAAATAATTGTGAGTAGTAAGCAGGTGTACAACAGGACCACCATCACATGGAACCACCATCACATAGAACCACCATCACATAGAATCACCGTCACATAGAACCACCATCACATAGAATCACCGTCACATAGAACCACCGTCAGATAGAACCACCATCACATAGAACCACCGTCAGATAGAACCACCGTCAGATAGAACCACCGTCACATAGAACCACCGTCACATAGAACCACCGTCAGATAGAACCACCATCACATAGAACCACCGTCAGATAGAACCACCATCACATAGAACCACCATCACATAGAACCACCGTCAGATAGAACCACCGTCACATAGAACCACCGTCAGATAGAACCACCATCACATAGAACCACCGTCAGATAGAACCACCATCACATAGAACCACCGTCACATAGAACCACCGTCAGATAGAACCACCGTCACATAGAACCACCGTCAGATAGAACCACCATCACATGGAACCACCGTCAGATAGAACCACCGTCAGATAGAACCACCATCACATGGAACCACCGTCACATAGAACCACCGTCAGATAGAACCACCATCACATAGAACCACCGTCAGATAGAACCACCATCACATAGAACCACCGTCACATAGAACCACCGTCACATAGAACCACCGTCACATAGAACCACCGTCAGATAGAACCACCATCACATAGAACCACCGTCAGATAGAACCACCGTTACATAGAAGTTCTATGTATACCTCAAAGTTCCCTGCGCCTTGTATTCTTCCGTTGGAATAATCCGAAATAAACTTGGTGTAATTTTAAAACAGCTAAGACTACGTTTCCTATTGTTGAACATATAAACGCTGTAGTCTGAATCATGTTCATCTGCGCTGTATTACGGTCTGTGAGCATCCAATCAGTGCCTTGCGGCTGCAGCAGCGACCAATCAGGATCCAGGAGGTGTGTAAACACGTTGTGGATCAGCCCTGTGGCCCCCGACCTTTCTTACCTCACGGACCGGTTCCATGTCAGACAATGTAGGGGCCATTATGTGTTGTTGTTGGCAAAGTGTATTTTGTTTGTTAGACTGTATTTATATTGACACTTTGGACACTAGGTGGCGGTGATTAGGTGCACATGGGTGTACATAAGGGACGTAGGTGACAGGAAGCGAGGGACAGGTAGGGGAGCACCAGACCACGAAGACAGACCATCATCAATAGGAGCACGTTCAACCGGTGTGTTCATCTGTTTATACAATTGCCTGCAATAAATTACAAACCTCAACCATAATCATCTATAAACTACTAACACATGTATTCATTGTCATTGATGACTTTTACTGATAACATAATGCAATATAGCCAGGACAGCCTTACAGAGTCGCAACGCTTTGTGTTGCTTCGCAACTCCGGGTTTACCCACCTCTAATTTTACCACTACAGCACTGCATAGAACCACCGTCACATAGAACCACCATCACATAGAATCACATAGAACCACCATCAGATAGAACCACTGTCACATAGAATCACATAGAACCACCATCAGATAGAACCACCATCCACAGAAGCTTGTGGGAGGAAAAGCACATAGACTTTAGGAGAGGGTAATGTGAGTTTATGATGAGAGTAACAGTCACAGTGATATGATTAATAACTATAATAATAATGATTAAAGCAGCAGCAGGTGTCAGCAGGGCCATGATAGGAGGCAGGAACAGGGTCCAGATAGAACCATGATCCATGGAAACCTGTGAGGAGAGAAAGGACAAATACTTGGAAGAAACAAAGTTGGTGATGCTCGTTAAGACAGATTTGAATTCTTAGAGAAAGAGAGGGAGGGAAGAGGAGAGAGAGGAGCTCGGTGTGTCCTAAGAAGTCCCCCGGCAGTCTAGGCCTATAGCAGCTGATCTAAGGGCTGGTCCTGAGCCAGCCCTATAAGAGTCATCAAAGAGGAACGTTTTAAGGAGCATTTGATATAGTCAGAATAAAACGTTGGTCAAAATACCACAAGGATCATTATTAACGCTTTTCTGCCTGCCTAAAACCGCTCTGCTCAAAAACGCTTGTCTTGGCCACAATATAGAGTGTTGAACTGTGCCTTTATTGAGGCATTGGTTACTTTAGTTGAATACCCAGCCAGCTGCTTAGAATGGGCCTGACCCATGTAGTCCCCATGAGGTGAACTGTGCCTAAAGTCACCGGCAGTGTCACAGGGACACAGACTCATATTGGTCAGTTACAGACGCCAATAAAGACAAAAAGGACTGGACTGCTGCTGAGTGGTCCACAGTGATGTTCTCTGATGAAAGTACCGAGCGGTACGGGTCGGTCGGGTCTGTTAACCATGATTTGTAGAGCGTTTCCACCGCCAACAGTACCCTTACTTGGTAGGCGTGGTACATGACGGAAAGTAGATTGACGTCATTCGATCGCGCGAAAACTGAAAGCTAACCGCAAACAACAATGGAGGACGTACAGCCGATCCTGTTCCTGCTTCTCCATATGTGGCTGTTTGTCACAAGGAGACTAAGAGCCACATTTGCCTCAATAAGATGCGTTTGTCTTATAAAAAATGTGTCATAGCTCCTTTAAGTTTCATTGCTGATGACGTCATAGCTTATGTTCTCCAGTCGAGGTTTATCAGTCTGCAGAGCAGACAGTTTTTTGACCGTTGTGCCACGTTGAGCACTAAATGTTTCTTGTAACTAAGTTTTGTGAAGTAAATCTTTTTAAAACAAAGTTGCTGTTTATGAAGAATCATTACGCGCCAAGCTCACGGCCCAAAACGCAGACTGTGACAGTAGTGGTTATAACATCAACGAGGACGGAATTAAGATTGCCGCTATAGAGACAATCTTTGTTTGAGCAAAGGCTACATGCTGCAAGGAAAAAAACCCGTACGGCGCGCGCAAATGACTCAACCAATCAGCGCTCTGCAGTGAGTCTAGCTCCGCCCTTTAGTACCAAACTGTGCCAGGTGCCCCAACGGAAGGGAACCCAAAAAGTGGTACGGTACCATTCTCAACTTTTGGCAGTGGAGACACATAAAAGGGTACCGACCCAACCCGTACCGCTCCGTGGAAACGCACCATTAGTTGTCAGTTAATCAAAATTAAAAGAAACTAACATTGAAATAGATCAGTCTGTGTAATGAATGAAGACACGTTTCACTTATTGAATGGAATTAGTGAAATAAAGTAACTTTTTGATATTGTAAATAATATGACCAGCACCTGTATGGTTAAGATTAGTCATGTTTCACATATAGTTGAAGCCACAGGAATTGAATGGGAAACTTTCTAGGTGCTGCTCTCACGTCAGTGGTTGAACGTTCATTTTGGGGGCAGAAGATCGAGGAGGTGTAAAGTGTAGAAATTGAAAGATGCAGTTGTGAAAATAGTTTTAAAAACTTGGAAGAAACGTCACATTTACAGATGAGTTTTATTCATTTTTTTAAAAAGCAGCAAACAAAAAGAAATACAAAAGAACCTCGGTGAGTCAGTGACCTCGGCACAGTGCCAACATGGCGACTACCATCAGATGAGCGGCGGGGTGGAAACAAACCGAGTCCCCCCAGGGAGCAGCAAGCAACACGTCACATTGCTCAGTGTGCTTCTCTTTACACCATCACACATCTTGTAGACACACTTGCATCATACATGAAGCATGTCGTCCCGATTCTCACACTACACACTGATTCTAAGAAGGAATGTGACCCAATACGCTTCTCATGACGCACACCAGAGAAACTCACTACGTTGGATGGATATATACACATTTTTTTTTGTATAATTGATGGTCGCTTTACAGGTTTCATATACACATCCAACACACACATGTACAGTTACCTGTATATGATGTTAACTACATGCTAAAACCGTATAGAAGCATTAATATGTAGTTTGCACCGTGTAGAATTAGTATGTAGTTTGGGACACGCTTGACACTGCATTCATGATCGGGTTCCTTTAGAAGACCAAACCACAACGCTTGAGCCCCCCAGAACCACAGTGGGTGTCTGGTGTGAATAGTTCTTCGGTAGACAGTTCACTTGTCAGTTCCATAGACGTTTTTAATTAACTGGTACACAGGTGGAAAAGGCGGGTTGGAAATACACAAATGGGAAAACTGACTGGAAAATAAGGGGATGAGAAGACGGGCCATGTAATGACTGGACGGGCCAAAGTGAGCCGGGAGCCAACGAGGCAGACAGGTTGGTTTCAACAGGGACAGTTACACATGCAAAGGACAAAGACCGCTGAGCAAAACCCAAGATGTTACACCAGTACATGTCCCACACCTGTCCAGAGTGACTACGTCGCCTGGACACCGCACTTTGACCCCAAAGCATGTGATCTTTTGAATACTGTTAACGTCTGAACAAGAAAATGACAAGAAAAGACTGATATTAAAATGTTGCTGCATGGAGAGCTTCAAACTATTGTAGAGACTCCAGGTCAAACAGTATAATCTGTCCTCTACTACAGACACACTAACACAGGGAGGGACAGACTAACGCATCCTGTACTCTGACGTCTTTGACACCTCACACAGCTGACCCTTGAAGTCGATGTCTACGGTGAAGTCCAGGTCCCTCTGAAACCAACACAACCAGTCAGAACCAGCAGGTGGACGGAATGGGAATTTGGATGAGAGGTGGAGTTCTGCTTACATTGTTCTTGATGTTTGGCTTCATGCTGATTGTGCCAAAGATCTCCTCCCCGGTCTTCACAGTCAGGTACTCATCCAGGTAGAAGACCGTCTGCTTCCAGTGGGTGTAGGGAGACTCTGGGCCTGAGAGGACAAGAAAGCAAACAGAATACGTCAGACTCCTGCAGCCAACGCCAATAGTTATTTTTTAAAAAGATAGTCCTAAAACAATTGAGCTTTTAAATAAGAGTTACGGAAAAACTAAATATTTAAGAGTAATTACACGTAATTACAAATTAAAAGGTTTTAGAACTACATTGTTGTCAATAGTTTGTGTGGAACAATTGATCAGAATACACAGAAATATATATTAATTATTGTAACACGGTAGAACACTAAGTGACTATCATGTACGAGTAGACTGAGAGTAGAGGAGGAGGGAGCAGACTGACTGGTGGAGAAGCCGGTTCTCTTGTGACAGCGGGTGAACTCGATGTTGAAGTAGGTGACCAGAGCTTGAACGTAGTCGTTCCTCTTCACCTGCAGGCAGAACGGTGAGGTGAAGGTCAGGTCGTCTGCCTTCACCGTGTAGATGTCCACCTCCTGAGGGAGCAAGAAAACATTTCAACTTCTGAACACTGGCAGATTCACTTCTTTCCCAGGATCAGAACACCAACAGCGATTCATCCATCCCCCCACCTTGATGAGACAGGCGCTGCTGACCAGCTGCTTTGGGTCCACCACGTCAACGAGGGGTTCCTTAATGGCCACCTCCTTGATGCACGACATATCGAAACCATACACATTCTCCCACCCTGCAGCAGAAACACAGGAGAGTCCGTTTAATGAAGACATGTGGCTGAGGATCAGTAGTAGAGTTCATGGGTTGACGTAACCAGGCAGATAAACGGTATCCAGGTAACCGCTTGGGTCCATGTTTACTTCCTGTCAGCTGATTCATTCATACACACTGGGACACATTGGTACAGTTTACTTTGACAATGAATGGCCATAGGTTTGGATGCTAAATGTGTGAAGAACAGAACCGCTGACGGACCAGGCCCAGCGCACGAGGGAGGACTACTCACAGTGGATCTTGTAGTCCTTGTACTGCCGGTCTTCGATGGCAGTAACATAAAGGGTTGCCCTGTCGGGGAAAATCATTCCATCTGGCTTCTATCATGGGGAGAAATAAAGAGCATCAGACTATCGCACCCTATGGGTTGATCAGCTAAGTGTTATAATAACGTGGTTTAAATAAGGGTCATGGAGACTCCTTTGTGCGAGAGAAACCGATGCATACCAGCCACTTGTCCCTGGCATAGATGACCGTATTGAGCATGGACTCATAGAAGAGGCAGTAGCCCATCCACTCCGATATGATGATGTCAACTCCCTCCACAGGGAGGTCCACCTCCTCCACCTTCCCCTTGATGATGGTAACAACTGGAGGCAAAGGGGGATCAGGCGCTCCATCACAATGTTTCAAATCCCCCACATTTGTTTTTCATTTGATTTTCTATGAACTCACCATCGTCCATCTTGTTGGCTTTGACAATTTTCACAGCGTAGTCCGAGATGCTGCTGCACTCGATCTATAAAGACAAAGACCCACATTGGAATTAGCGCTTCCCCGTCCTACGCCACTATAAAAAGGCAATAAAACTGCATTAACATGATTGGCTGTGACAGAGCCAACACGTACCCCGATGACCTTCTTGGCTCCAGCCTTGGCAGCAAACATACAGAGGATGCCCGTCCCGCTGCCCACATCCAGCACCACCTTGTCCTTAAACAGATGCTTGTTGTGGAACATGGAATTGCGATAAGTCAGAGTTCGAACCTCGTCCTTCAGCATCTCCTAGAGCAGCAAGGATGGAAAAAATGTATTTAGGTTCTGGTGACAAAGGCACACCGTTTGATAGTGTGAATATAAAAGTGGTTCAGTTTAAAGGAAAGTACCTCGTGGATGCCAAAGTGGGCGTATGAGTCAAAGTAGTAGTCCTTTGATGTCATATCCTCGGCTGCAGGCTTGGCTGAGCTCTCCCCCTGAGAAATCTCAACCAAAGATGCACACAATTACAATCTGAAGCAAGCTTGCTGCGTTTTTTGGAGTTAGTAAGTAATGAAAATACAAAGATGTGGTCTAAAGAATTGCATACAGCAACACCCCAATTCTAGTATTACTATCAATATGTCCATAAGCAGACTGTCTGTCTATGGTGCTGATGGAGCCATGTCCACTGCAATAGTTACAAGCAGAGACAATGAATGATTTCTGCCCACTGTACTTTTATAGATGATTTGTTCTGTACAGTGAAACAACCCATTGAGTGTTTTTTCTTTTTCTTACTGACGGTTAGACGAACCTTTAACCTTTAACACACATAGCGTGTGTTTTAAATGAAGTGGTTTGATACGGTTACTATTATGCTAAGCTAGTAGGCTTCTTTCCGAGTGAACGACCGTCTCTGAACGCGGATAAACGTTGCACGTGAAGCCCTTTGAGCGCACGCGTTATCCGTCCTCACGGTACCTGGAGGAAATGCACCCGGAGATGAACGCACACCGACAGAAGCCATTTCACCGCACAGACTGAAGCGCTTGGGGTTAGCGGGCGGCGGACTAACGCCGGCGGGGTCTTCGGGCCGTCCTCCCGCGCAGCACCGAAGATGGAGCACATGGTCGGCGTCTGGCCTTCCTCTCAATGACTGCCTTCTAAACTACGCAGTGTCAACTACGGGCCCACTAGTCTCAAAATGACCGCTAACGCGCCGCCGGCGGGCCTTCACGCGCGCTGCAGCCGGTGACCCGGCGTGACTCGACACAATCCGCACTTTGTCTTCTAACCTGAAGCGCTCGGAGACCAATTCGGGTTTTAGCGTTAAACGTAAATGTAACTGCCGCCAATAAAGCAGGCGGGAGAGCCCGAGCCGGTGTTTGCAGCAGGCTAGCGGGGGGCGGAGAGAACGCTGGAACGAGGCAGCATCCTTAGAGAAAGGGATGGGAAGGAGCGCTAGGCTAACGCGTATGCTAACACGCTGGTCCCCATGCGGTCCATTAGGCCGGCTGGGTGTCGCACAAAGCCAAACAACGTTTCAGCGGACACACGGCTCCTAAACACGACCAGGGATCCTTTACCGACTACACACGGAATGATACACGTGTATGAAACAGATCTCGGGTCGGTGGGATTAGCGAGCCCAGTTGAATGAATGGAAACGGCGTCACGCAAGTAACGTTAAGGAGCTCCGGTTAAGATGGACGCGTCACGAACTGGCGCGAATATCTCGACAAAACTCAAATGTTCACAGAATTCACCACATGTTTCTGGAGAAAACATGGGAATGCGTACGTATACAGTTTACATGGACACTTTGAGTAATATCGTCTTTCCAATTGTAACACCTTACCTCCATCCTCTCTGCTGGCGCCGCCATTTCGGTCTCGTGCCTGCCTGCGTGAGAGTGAAGAGGTCTTCCGTGGCTCCGCCCACCAGGGTTGCCATGGTTCTTCTTCTGCTGTTTGGCTTTAGGGGCTCGTGCCAAGCGGTGAGCGGCTGCATTAGCGGCGCCTCTGTTCGGAGGGTGGATCCGTGATTCGGACCTCAGCTATCCATAAATACCGTTTCTCTTCTCCAACAAAGCAATCCGTCCTGAGCGGTTCATCCATGTTCTGACTTATGAATACGGATTCCACTCAACGATTAGGCTACATGCACAACATTACCATGGTGTGTGATCTTTAGCGTGTTATTTTAAATAACAAAGTATTATTCTATTATAAAGTCACCTATAGACAAACTCCCCAGAGATGTCACAAGCTACATTATAGCAACTCTTAAAGCATGCAAATTATCCACAGCCTACAATCATCAGCCTATTCCTCTTACATCAAGGGACGGAAAAACTCCACACTGACCGAAATTTGCCAACAGATCCTGGATGTGGACTCTAAATATGCTCACTCCCCAAGTACAGGTCTTCCTAAGCAGCGGTTAAGACTCCAAACTGAATTCAATCCTCTATCTACTCATGAGGCAACACGTCTTATCTTAAAATCCACACATAATGTGTACAAAATTTGAGATAAGTCCAGTAGACTATGCAGGCCCGCCCTGCCGCAATATCACAAAGATTGAATCAGACACAGGAGAAATGTTGATAAACAAAAATGACATAAACAACGACATTTTACAATTTTATTCTAACCTTTATGTCCTCAGAACTTAGCGACCACCTCAAACCCTTGTGCACATTCTTTGATAATTTGACTATCCTTACCCTATCAGAGGAACAAAACGCCAACTTAAGTACAGATATCTCAGTTGCTGACCTCATCATGGCCATACAATCCATGCAGGACAACACGTCACCAGGCCTGCACGGGTGTACTGCGGAATTTTATAAAAAGTTGGCATATCCCTACTGGCTAAGAAGGACAAAGATCCTATCTACGGTCTTAGCTAAACGTCGGGAGAGTGAGATCCCACCTGATCATACAGGATTTATCCAAGGCCGACACTCAAATTCACAAAAACTATTTAGTGCTGTCCATTCGGCCTCGTCAGAGGTAGTGATTTCGCTTGGCGCAGAGAAGGCCTTTGATCGAGTGGAAATACTTATTTGCTGTCCTCCAAAAATGTGGCTTTTCTGAGGGATTCATTGCCTGGAATAGATTACTTTACTCCTCCCCCTAGCAGCTGTAATATCTAACAATACTCAACCTGACTACTTGAACAAGGCTCCTCTCTGGTCCGCACAGCCATTGAGGCCCTAGCAGAGGGCACCTCTGTGGGGACTTTAAGGGTACACCTCGGGGTGATTTAGAGCCAAAAGTCTTTCTACGCGGATGATTTGCTGCTGTATGTATCTGAGCCAGCTGTATCTCTTCCCCGTATTTTAGATATCTTGAATCAGTTTGTGTAAAATATCAGGATTTAAGCTAATTTGCAAAAAATAGAACCTTTTCCTCTAAATGCTGAGGCAGAGGCTCTCCTTCACAGCCTTTTCCCTCCAAGGTGGCATTAAGTGCCGGGGGGTTGAGGACACTCACTCCTTCCATTCTACCTTAGAGAATAACTATATTACCCTTTTGAATGAATGCAAACAGGATATGACTCGCTGGGCCTAATTAGCATTATCATTAGTGGGTCGTGTTAACCTAGTTAAAATGAGAGTATTACCAACATTTGTATATCTCTTTCAAAATATTCCTATCCTGATTAAAAATTTTTTTTTTTAAATCGCGATAGAAATATCGGCTCAGTGGTCTGCGCAGCCCTCCCTCTTCTCAGCAATAACCTGAACACAAACAGTAAACAATGAGAATATGGGCTCAGTTTAGGAGACAGTTTGGGCTGCAAGGAGCCTCCATCCACGCCCCCATTAGATTGAATCACATGTTTATTCCCTCCTGTGCAGATAATGCATTTACTCTATGGCTTGATAAAGGGATCAGATCGATCCATCATTTATACATAGAAGACACCTTTGCTTCATTCACCAAATTATCACAAATCTATGATCTACCAAGGAACAATTTCTTTCGCTACTTGCAGATCAGGAGCTTTGTACGAAACACTTTTGGTTCATTTCCAATGAAACCCCCGATGTAAAGAATGGCCAGCAGACCTGATACACATGTTCTGGCCCGAAATCCTCCGCCTATGTTTAAAGCTTATATTTGCAGTCCAATCTGACTGGGACCCAATTTGTGCACCATTTGGCTTAATACCAGAGAAAGTCCGTGGCCGCTTATCAAATAAAGCCAGTGTGGTCGTAGCTTTCACAACACTCCTTGCTCAGCGTTTGGGTTGGGAATGAGGTTTTAAATCTCAATTATAATTGCCCTCTGACATGTGTGAATCTTCTTCCCTGCCGGGATAAAACTGTGAAAACCAATAAAACATATTTAAAAAGATATACTGTATATTCAAAAAAAGTCACCTATTTTCTCAACCTATCTGTTCCGACCATTGAGTATTTTCTTTAAATAGTGCCGACACCCTTACTTTAGTTCAGTTTCCCACTCTTCCACTGCTTCATACACGTTACCTCTGCTCTGATCATTTCATTTAATTAATTTGACTTGTGGAAAGGACTATTTCCCTTCAAAATGAAATGCAGGACGTGTTTGACATACATTGATTCATCTTGTAATAGACTATACTTTGAAATACACTGTTGGAATTTAAGGATCTGTTGGCTGGTGAGAACTGAATCAGAATTTGGAGGAGACATTAAAATGTTCCCTATCGATGTTCCTCTTCCCAATGCATAGCCAAACTTCCAAAATATCCAACTCCCAACTAACAAGATGTGAACAACACATTTTTAGCGTCTTTCTTTTTTGCAAAAGAAAAGCCAGTCGTCAGTTGTCTGATGACCGGAATCTTTTTCATCCGTCTTGAACGTATTAAACTTCAGCAGGCATGTCCATCACTGGTGTTGAGTATGGCTCAATAACTACCCTTAATCTCAATTTAATATTAATGACCCCATGTCCTCTGCACAGCCGGCTCTTTGTCCTGCGCCATGTTCCAGGCCCCTAAATACACTGCCAGATTACTTTCACCGTTTAAAAAAGATGGAACAATGTTCATTTTGTTGTTTCAAACATGACTCTTATGAGATTTGCATCGTGTTAACTTCAAACCCACTTAACGACACAGTTTGCTGATGAATATGCAGAAAACACTGATGCTTTAAATCAGAAATAGAAATGCTACCATGGGAATCAAGAAGTTAGCCAGTATAGCAAGATCCAATCCCAACCTCCCCCCTGAACTCTAAACCCTGAACCCCTGAGGACTTCACCTGGCATCACCTACCAGGTGAGTGTGAGAGTCTGTGGGGGCTTTAAATGGTGTACACGTGTCACATCACCCAGACAACATTATGACTTACAATTGAGGGTATTTATTCAACATGTTTCACTCTCTGATTTGAGTATCTTTCAGGCTCTTTCCTTATAAAATGAGAGTTCCTTTAAAATAGTGTTTCACATTTTTTTAATCAATATTTTATATTTCATGAATAGATGAACAAATATCGTCCGATTTCATGTGTTTTTTTCACCCTCTTTGATCCTTGATGTGGGAGGGAGTCTCATAGGGATATTCTACAGTACTTCACGAGGTCAAGGGGAAATCAGTTCACGTTGTTTTTCAATGTAAAGGAACTCTAGTACAATGAACAGGCCATTGATAAACATATGGTTGAGATCCATAATGAATTAGTCAGGGGACATACATTATGAAGACAGCAATGTAAAGCCACAGCCAATGGGAAAAAACAAACTTAACCAGTGATGAAAGCACTCAATCTTCTCCTCCGCCAATTGGTGAAACTGACATATGATCCAATGAATGGACAACTGTACTACAAAAACCCATCAGCATTCAAATACACGATGAACCGACGCGTACCCACTCCTCAGCGCATAATATGTTAGTCAAGGAAAACGGTCGAGCAGAGATCAATCATTGATGACGAACATGCATGTCAATTAACGGAGCTCAATGCCAGAGCTGATGGAACTTTCTACACAGTGTCCCTACGTGTGTCCCCGTGTCCCCGGTGTCTGTCTTTGGAGACTCCAGTGGCCGTGGCCTGGCAGCTTTTGGGCGCAGTGGGAGATCTCAGTCGTATCGGCCCGGCAGCGTAACCACGGCTCCCGCCAATCAGCGCCGAGCGCCACTTAGTCAACGTAACGTGCGCGTGCGGGAGTGCGTCGCGCGGTCACGCGGTGGGATTTGCTGTCACGAGCCACATCCATCCGCTGAGCGGAGTCTGGAGAATTAGAACGGACATCTATTGCACAGCACGCTTTATTTAGCACACCAGGAGCGTGATAGAGAGATCATCCCATATCGCCGACTGGCTGTTAAGACCGTCGACTTCATTCCGGTCAGCCGCTGATGTGCTGCAGCCCTCGAATGACATAGCTAGCTAGCTGTTAAGCTAGCTCCCGGCTGCTTGACTCGGAGTAACTTGATGTTATATTTTCGGACACTAATTCCGCCAACACATCTGACCGCCTTAATCTCCGAGACGTCCAACTGGTCGGTGGCTTTACATCGAGTGATTTGTCCACATTCGGTGTTTTGTGCGTCGCATCTAATCTCAGCTAGCGTTAGATAAGGATTGAATGAAATAACTTTAGCTTGTGTTAGCCAGCGGAAGCGAGCCAGTTAACGGGGGTAACGTCAATGTCTCCTGCTGCTGGTTGATCAGCCTCTCCAGTGAAGCTACCCCAGCTAGCGGCCCGCCGGCAGACACCGCGTTTGGTAGCGAGCAGCCGATCGCAAAGCTACAACGTTAGCGCGCGGCTCGAGCTACCGAGTAGTCGGCTAACGTCACCCCGGAACGTCCGGTGCGAAGCGCTCACCGACGTCAGTCCGTTTCACCACCGCGAAGGCCGAAGAGAAGAAGACCGAATCCTGCGAGAATGCCGGCGGTGTCGAAAGGAGATGGAATGCGCGGATTAGCCGTTTTCATCTCGGACATAAGAAACTGTAAGTGATATTTCTGTCCTTGTTGTCACTGGCTCGTGCTTGTGTTGCTGAAGACGTGTAACGCGTAACGGGGCCGCAGGATCACGTTTCCTCTTCACGGAACAATTAAGAAACGGCGGCTTTCTGTCTCCCGACCATCTCACCACACGCCACATTTATGATGTTAAACACCCGGGTGTCTGCACGGGGATTTGGAACCGAGGTTCATTTCGCAGTTGAAAAGCAGCGAACGTTTCTTTATTTCCACATAGAAGTCAGCAGACGGACTTATTCCTCCGTAGGAAACCCGAAGGCAGCAGCAGATCTAGCGGACTTTGCGTTGTTCAGGTGTATAATTAAAGGCCTGTGGTTTGCGTGTACAGGAATGTCTGTGTGGCTCATCACGGCATTAAATGCCTGAGAGTTTCCCACAAGGATACAACGCAGCCTGCTAGTTACCCTGATCCACAGTGTCTCTATCGGCCGTGATGGAAACATCTGTGAATGTTTACTCTGCTTGGTACACTCTGTTTACTGTAACTACCACCATTAAGCTATATAATATAATAACTACTACCACCATTAAGCTATATAATATAATAACTACTACCACCATTAAGCTATATAATATAATAACTACTACCACCATTAAGCTATATAATAACTACTACCACCATTAAGCTATATAATAACTACTACCACCATTAAGCTATATAATAACTACTACCACCATTAAGCTATATAATAACTACTACCACCATTAAGCTATGTAATATAATAACTACTACCACCATTAAGCTATATAATATAATAACTACTACCACCATTAAGCTATATAATATAATAACTACTACCACCATTAAGCTATGTAATATAATAACTACTACCACCATTAAGCTATGTAATATAATAACTACTACCACCATTGAGCTATGTAATATAATAACTACTACCACCATTAAGCTATATAATAACTACTACCACCATTAAGCTATATAATAACTACTACCACCATTAAGCTATGTAATAACTACTACCACCATTAAGCTATGTAATAACTACTACCACCATTAAGCTATGTAATAACTACTACCACCATTAAGCTATGTAATAACTACTACCACCATTAAGCTATGTAATAACTACTACCACCATTAAGCTATGTAATGTAATAACTACTACCACCATTAAGCTATATAATATAATAACTACTACCACCATTAAGCTATATAATATAATAACTACTACCACCATTAAACTATATAATATAATAACTACTACCACCATTAAGCTATATAATATAATAACTACTACCACCATTAAGCTATATAATAACTACTACCACCATTAAGCTATATAATAACTACTACCACCATTAAGCTATGTAATAACTACTACCACCATTAAGCTATGTAATAACTACTACCACCATTAAGCTATGTAATAACTACTACCACCATTAAGCTATATAATATAATAACTACTACCACCATTAAGCTATATAATATAATAACTACTACCACCATTAAGCTATATAATATAATAACTACTACCACCATTAAGCTATATAATAACTACTACCACCATTAAGCTATATAATAACTACTACCACCATTAAGCTATATAATAACTACTACCACCATTAAGCTATGTAATAACTACTACCACCATTAAGCTATGTAATAACTACTACCACCATTAAGCTATGTAATAACTACTACCACCATTAAGCTATATAATGTAATAACTACTACCACCATTAAGCTATATAATGTAATAACTACTACCACCATTAAGCTATATAATATAATAACTACTACCACCATTAAGCTATATAATAACTACTACCACCATTAAGCTATATAATAACTACTACCACCATTAAGCTATATAATAACTACTACCACCATTAAGCTATATAATAACTACTACCACCATTAAGCTATGTAATAACTACTACCACCATTAAGCTATGTAATGTAATAACTACTACCACCATTAAGCTATGTAATGTAATAACTACTACCACCATTAAGCTATGTAATGTAATAACTACTACCACCATTAAGCTATGTAATATAATAACTACTACCACCATTAAGCTATGTAATATAATAACTACTACCACCATTAAGCTATGTAATATAATAACTACTACCACCATTAAGCTATGTAATATAATAACTACTACCACCATTAAGCTATGTAATATAATAACTACTACCACCATTAAGCTATGTAATATAATAACTACTACCACCATTAAGCTATGTAATATAATAACTACTACCACCGTAATGCTATACAACATAATAACTACCACTATAATACTATATAATATAATAACTACTACCACCATTAAGCTATGTAATATAATAACTACTACCACCGTAATGCTATACAACATAATAACTACCACTATAATACTATATAATATAATAACTACTACCACCATTAAGCTATGTAATATAATAACTACTACCACCGTAATGCTATACAACATAATAACTACCACTATAATACTATATAATATAATAACTACCACCACAAAGCTATATAACGCTAATACTATATAATATAATAACTACCACTATAATACTATATAACATAATAACTACCACCATAATGCTATATAACATAATAATTACTACCACTATAATACTATATAACTACACTATAATACTATATATCATAATAATTACTACCACCATTAAGCTATGTAATATAATAACTACTACCACCGTAATGCTATACAACATAATAACTACCACTATAATACTATATAATATAATAACTACTACCACCATTAAGCTATATAATATAACTACTACCACCACAATGCTATATAACACTATAATACTATATAATATAATAACTACCACTATAATACTATATAATAACTACCACTATAATACTATATAACGTAATAATTACTGCCACCATAATGCTATATAACATAATAACTACCACCATAATGCTATATAACATAATAATTACTACCACCACAATGCTATATAACACTATAATACTATATAATATAATAACTACCACTATAATACTATATCATATACTGCCGCATAATACTATATAACATAACTGCCACCATAATGCTATTAAACATAATAACTACCACCATAATGCTATATAACATAACTGCCACCATAATACTATATAACATAACTGCCACCATAATGCTATTAAACATAATAACTACCACCATAATGCTATATAACATAACTGCCACCATAATGCTATATAACATAACTGCCACCATAATGCTATATAACGTAATAACTGCCACCATAATGCTATATAACATAATAACTGCCACCATAATGCTATATAACGTAATAACTGCCACCATAATGCTATATAACATAATAACTACCACCATAATGCTATATAATATAATAACTACCACCATAATACTATATAACATAACTGCCACCATAATGCTATATAACATAACTGCCACCATAATGCTATATAACATAACTGCCACCATAATGCTATATAACATAATAACTGCCACCATAATGCTATATAATATAATAACTACCACCATAATACTATATAACATAACTGCCACCATAATGCTATATAACATAACTGCCACCATAATGCTATATAACATAACTGCCACCATAATGCTATATAACATAATAACTACCACCATAATGCTATATAACATAACTGCCACCATAATGCTATATAACATAATAACTACCACCATAATGCTATATAATATAATAACTACCACCATAATACTATATAACATAACTGCCACCATAATGCTATATAACATAACTGCCACCATAATGCTATATAACATAATAACTGCCACCATAATGCTATATAACATAATAACTGCCACCATAATGCTATATAACATAATAACTGCCACCATAATGCTATATAACATAATAACTGCCACCATAATGCTATATAACATAATAACTGCCACCATAATGCTATATAACATAATAACTGCCACCATAATGCTATATAACATAATAACTGCCACCATAATGCTATATAACATAATAACTACCACCATAATGCTATATAACATAATAACTACCACCATAATGCTATATAACATAATAACTGCCACCATAATGCTATATAACATAATAACTGCCACCATAATGCTATATAACATAATAACTGCCACCATAATGCTATATAACATAATAACTGCCACCATAATGCTATATAACATAATAACTACCACCATAATGCTATATAACATAATAACTGCCACCATAATGCTATATAACATAATAACTGCCACCATAATGCTATATAACATAATAACTGCCACCATAATGCTATATAACATAATAACTGCCACCATAATGCTATATAACATAATAACTGCCACCATAATGCTATATAACATAATAACTGCCACCATAATGCTATATAACATAATAACTGCCACCATAATGCTATATAACATAATAACTGCCACCATAATGCTATATAACATAATAACTGCCACCATAATGCTATATAACATAATAACTGCCACCATAATGCTATATAACATAATAACTGCCACCATAATGCTATATAACATAATAACTGCCACCATAATGCTATATAACATAATAACTGCCACCATAATGCTATATAACATAATAACTGCCACCATAATGCTATATAACATAATAACTGCCACCATAATGCTATATAACATAATAACTGCCACCATAATGCTATATAACATAATAACTGCCACCATAATACAGCAGCATGTGCTCCCAGTAATCGTTCCACATCAGACGTTGGTTTGGCTGCAATAGTGATGTTGTGTACTAGTTGTGATTGAAATAAAACGTGTACATTGACGCTCTGAGCCCTGCTGCTCTTTGTCTATTGCAGTCATTTAGAAGTAAGGGTTATTGTTCTGTAAAGAAGGTCTTCGTCCCCCCGCAGCTCTGACTGGAGATTAGGACACTAAATAATGTTAAACACTAAAGCTGTCAAGCTGGAGAAATGTCAGCTAATCGTTTATTTACAGGTCTTTTAATTGTGTCTCCATCTCTTGGATGAAAGCTGTATGGATTAGCACTACTGTTGAAAGGATACAATTTAAAAGTTGATAGTTGTGTTGTAGCGATATCAATGCAAAATTGTGTATTGTGACTCGTATATTCTCCAGTTAGGGTTGGATGGGAATATATTTGACCAGCAGAGAAGTTCTGCTCTCTGGTGCAAACCCCCTTGTGCTTGAATCAGCAGCTAGCAGACAAGATCCAGGAACTCTGCCCTGGTCTTGAGCGTTTGCATTTAAACAATTAAAAATAGGCTGAATTTGTAATCGCACATCTAGATTTGCCCTCATTTATGCAGCTGTTTGGCTCCATTAAGTTCATTGTGTAACTCTTCATGTTGACTGTTCAATTTGATCGCTGATGCTTTTGACAGAAAATGTGAAACAGCAGTGAGCATCTGGAACAATGTCGGATACATGGATGGATGCCATACTTTTATTTTTTCATTGTTAAACAGCACAAAACCCAATTCTCTGGCTGACTGGCTGGCGTCCATGGGGACGTGTCCTCGGGCAAGGCACTTCACCCCGTTGCGTAGCCGTGCCTGCAGTGTGTGAATGTCGTGTACGTCCTGTCGTCGGTGGGTGAATGAGGACCTGGAGGGTCGGAGGTTGGCTGGTCTGAAGAGTAGAACAAGCCGCACTGTCCACGTCTGTGAAACGGGACACGGCGGGGACGGAGTAACGTCCTCTGTTACGGCACTTTGTCCTGTGCTCTGAAACCACGCTGTTTTGGTTCAGTGTTCAAAAGCAAAGCAAAGTGTTTTCTTCCAGTGTCCATGCACAATTCCAACTGTCCAAAGTGGTGGAAGTAATTGTTTTTGCTGTAGCTTGTCACGACATTTGTATGGAAGTCGAAATTATGAGATAAAAATTGAATTCTGCGGCGTCTTTCTTCATTGAGAAATTGGCAACACTGGTTCAATAAAGAGAGAACTCTCTTCAGGACTTCAATCGTTACCAATCACGATAACTACGGAATAAATATCACCCGCAACGTATCTTATCTCCCTAGAAGTTTGATTTATTTCGGACTCAGAAAGGTGTAAAACATAATTTAGATTCCGCTAAAAGTCAGACGTCCCTGTTTGTTATGAGGGTGGAGTGAGTGGAAGTGTCCGTAGAACGTTTACAGTTCGCTAAAGTTGGCAAGATATTCACAGATTTGGACTTCCTGGTTTAACAGCTGCTCAGCGAGAAGTTGTTAAACTCCGTAGACCGTATTCACCAACCAAGTCATCATTTCGACTTTTTACCTCATCATTTCGACTTTCTAACTTTTTTCTTTTTGTGGCAGAAATGGGCTTCCGTACATTCGTGTCCATCTTGAGTTGCACTTGCAAATTTAACCCATGCACAGTTGACTAGACGTTTTACCTTTAAATATGCATCAAATGCATTGCAACCATTGGCTGTGCCCTCATCCGGCAGTGTGGGTGGAATGCACGCTGCTCCCTCCTGGTGACGCCGTGACATATGAACCGTGTCATTTGTGGAAGACAATCCAACTATACAAATTAGGTGCACTGTCTCCATCAATCTCCTGCTGATGGAAACGCTTATTGACTTTTTCTTGCATGTACGGTATCAATTTGAATGTTCCTTCACTTACACGCATGTGGCGGCGTCACAGCAGGTATTTGAATAGTGGTCAGACACATTACATTTCAATCGCTACATTCTTAACAATAAGACATTTCTTCTTTTCTGCTCTACAAGGATACTTGTTGAATAGCTGCTAACAAAGCACTGCTATTTTCCTATGAATACCCCACAATAAAAATGGTTGAATTTTATTTTAAAGCTGCGGTGTTGTCAGCTGCACCCTGAACGGAAGAGAAGAGAAAAGAAGTGGTCGTTTTGAAATGTGCTTGCTGTAAATATTACCATGGCGGTTCTGCCACGAGTTGCCAGGTTGGGACGTCTTTGGCATGACGAGGCTTCTTTGATGCTCATCGTTTTGGTCCGTGGTCCGTGAGCTCTTTCTTCTTCAACCTTTCCTTTTTTAAAGTAATTTAAAGCATTTACACTAATCCTCCCAACATGGGCCGACTTCCCGCTGACTGTGGGTCATGGCCCCCCCTACTAACAAGTATTGCCTCTTTCTCTTGACTTCCGCTTCCATCTCATCATCAATCCGTCAACTTAATAAGACGAGTTGGAATTGAAATGACTGAGTGTTAATTGTAAGCCCAGTTTGGCTGCATACAGAGAGCTTTTGTTTAAACTTGTTGGTAACAATTGGTTTTGTTCAAGTCAGTGCTCTTTGCTATTAATAAATTCATTATATATATTCTTTGCAAATAAAAAATCTTATGGCATACTTTTATTATTGAGACAAATTGAGATAGAAGCATATCTATCAAGTCCCGATCGGAGAAGGAACCCACGAGGCAGCGCGGGTTCATACGTGATCACACAGATTCGTTAGATGAGGCCATCTGTGCTGAAGATGTGGGGTCAGAAAGGAGACCTTTGTGTTTTTAAAAATCCTTACACGCTTCTACTTTGTCTCCCCTGTCAGGTAAGAGCAAGGAAGCCGAGATCAAACGGATTAACAAAGAGCTGGCCAACATTCGCTCCAAGTTTAAAGGGGACAAGGCTCTCGATGGCTACAGCAAGAAGAAATATGTCTGCAAGCTGCTCTTCATCTTCCTGCTTGGACACGACATTGACTTTGGACACATGGAGGCTGTCAACCTGCTGAGCTCCAACAAGTACACGGAGAAACAGATCGTAAGTCTCCCACTGGTTCTCTGTGTTGCAGCATCTTTGGTTCATGGAGCTTTGCACCTTCAAATGACCTGCAAAGTTGACTCCTTGTGGTTCTTACTTTCTAAAACATGTGTATACATTCAGAGTTTCTATAGATGCGTGACTGCATGGGAGACATGCGCCCAGTCTGCACCCTCCACGAGGCGTAACACACAAAGGGCGGAGCGTGTGGATGGAGAAAACCAGCCCATGTTTATTCACCTACCCAGTCAATGAGGCAATTATGATAAGAAAACCTAATACACCATTTAAAATGACCTCGTTTCATGAGGTAAGACCCTAAAAGACGTTCAAATCAGGGGGTAAAAAGTATTAAATACATACCCTCAATTGGAAATCCTATTTTTTGACTTTGTCTTGGTGATCTGACGTGACAGCAAAGTGCCGTCTCATTCCTATTTACGCAATTTAACGCCCGGCCAGGTGACGTCTGGTAGGCCCTGCTATGAATGAAAATAAGCTTTTCAATAGCCTCGTGCTGCAGTATACGCAGCATGCAAGTTTGGGACAGTTGGTTTGGTTACATGAGGTGTATCACATCAAATGTTTTAGCAAACACCGTTCAGTCATTGACCCGTGTGTCATTACAAACACTGAACGTACCGTAGTGCTGCAGCTATCAGCTGACCTCCAGTACCCGACGACCCGGCCCAGTCACAGGCTAAATGGGGTTGGTAGAGATGCAAAGACATGCGTTGATGTCCTTAATGCAACATATAAAAGATGAATACTACTATATGCCTTCTAATATCTATTGTATATGTCTGTGGATAAAAGAAGGAATAAAGTACCCACAGGGAAATCATGTTGTGCATGTAACCCATCCCGCTCCGCGTGCTGCCGTCAAGCAATGCAGCCGGGGCTCGAACCGCCAACCCTGCGGTTAATGGCACACGCTCTGCTCCATGTGGCAAAGTCAAAAGTAAGGTGGTGATGTATTATTAGCCTGTGTATTTCTCATGTACACTGAAGTAGAGCCTGAACACACCATAATGTAGCGGCTCTGCTTCCAATTAGATGCACAGCTCTTGTTCACAATGTAGCATTATTGGCTAACGGTTAGCAGTTGGACTATAGTATTTCATACTATCGTTTAATGTTTTCATGCGGTAGTGAGCTTGAGACACAAAGACTTATTGGTTACGAAAACAAGGTCTCTGATCAATATCCACATTATTTGATGCGAAGCGTGAGATGTCACTCACAGAGGAAGGCCCTGAGGTCAGCCTAGTATAGTGTGAGGAAGGCTGTTGGATAAAGACAATATTATCACGGTAATGTGTTTTCATCAGAGCACAAATCATTTAGAGTGCAATACCTCTTTCAATCCCATAGCGAATCAATGAGTCCCTTTGAATCCAATTTGAAAGATGCACACGCGGTTTAATGTTCTCATGATAAAGCAGAACAGATCCCTCACACACTCACTGCTTCCTGTAGCGGCGGACCGTTTTCTCAGGAACAGGAAATGTCGAGTCAGCTGAAAGATGCTGAGTTTGAATGTTTATTTGTAGAGCTGACTGCTGTAGCAACATGTCCGCTGAGACGAGTGGGCCCTGTCTGAGAGACGCATGTCATTCCCACCAGGAACAAACGTATCGTGAAGCTTTTCCAGCGTTTCATCGATTCAGGGATGACGGACTCGTTTTAAGGCAAACAATTCACGAGATGGTAAACAGAGCTGCGCTGGCAGGTGCCAAGGTCCAGTAGAATCCGTCCCTTCACATTCATAAGCTCAAAGATCCCCAGAGCCCCCGTCCCTCCCCTGCCTCTGCCCGTCTAGGCTGAATGTGGGGACGAGGTGTAATAAGTGTAAGGGGGTGTGTGGTTGTCGGTGCTGCTTGTCGTGGACCATTGAGGGAAACGCTTTGCAAATAGGAAGTGCATCCATTATGTGTGTTAGTCTTTGGATGCATGCATTCATTGTTCTGAGTAACTTGGCCACCAAAGCCCACCCCCCTCACAGGGACCCCTCCTCTTTGCTTCTGCCTTCTTTCTGAATGTGTTTGACAAACGGTGATTCTGTCGGTTGCTGCAGGGCTGCAGATATTCAAGCGCGTCTACCGCATTCATCATTATTTGCATTACGCTAAATATTTGAAACAACTGCCAATTTTCCACGTGCATAGCAGAGTTCTGACGTACAGCAACACATCGACTACGCAATGACTGTAGTGTTTCACACTGATCCAGTCAGTACAGGTTAACGAGGGGGTGAGACTGTACACTGTTTGTATGAGAAAGCGGTTCAGTTGAGCATTAGAGCGGACGCCTCTCAAGCTGTCCATCAGTATCACTATCTCCTCATGATCTCTATCGGAGGACACGCTGAGCGTCTCGCTGGTCCTGATGCCGTTGCTCTCTTGTTCTGTCGATGTAGGGTTACCTGTTCATCTCCGTGCTGGTAAACAGCAACAGTGAGCTGATCCGTCTGATCAACAACGCCATCAAGAATGACCTGTCCAGCCGCAACCCCACCTTCATGTGCTTGGCGCTCCACTGCATTGCCAACGTGGGAAGCCGCGAGATGGCCGAGGCCTTCGCCAGTGAGATCCCTCGCATCCTGGTTGCCGGGTGAGTGGTGAAATGAATGGAAACCATCCACAGCTTCCCCCTTTCTCTTTCTCATAACTTTCTCACTGTGGCGTACTTGGCCGCGTGCGCCGTGAACGTGACTCACCGCAGTGATACGATGGACAGCGTGAAGCAGTCTGCTGCCCTGTGTCTGCTGCGCCTCTACAAGACCTCTCCTGACCTGGTGCTGATGGGGGAGTGGACGTCCCGCGTGGTGCACCTGCTCAACGACCAACACATGGTGAGCACTCGCACGTCAATGCGGTCACATGATGCCGTTTCTTTGTGCGTCTCTAATTGACGTTGACTTTGTTGCGTTGGAGCTTGTGTCGTTAAAAGCAGTGTGTCCTTTGCTGCAGGGTGTGGTGACTGCAGCCATCTCTCTGATCACATGTCTGAGCCAGAAGAATCCAGATGAGTTCAAGACCTGTGTTTCCTTAGCAGTTTCCCGACTCAGCAGGGTGAGTGTGTGTGTGTGTGGTTACATTTGTGTCGTGAGCAATGCATCATAAAGGGAACTTGTGTGAAGGATTGTGGACCTTTCGGGGAATCCAGTTATTCTGCATAATACTCTTTTCTATCCACCCGATTCTGATGGTTTCGGTAAAATAGATTTTCTAATGTGTTAAGATCGTCGTGCTTTCCCCTGCCAGCCTTCATTCCTGACAGTTAAAAATGTTTTATAAAACATTGAAAGCACTGTTTTGTATCATTGTTCCAACCAAAATGAGGCTTCCCTGTGTAGTCTTATCTGTGCACTTTACTTAGTAAAATCTTTATTTCTGGTAATCATTTTCAACCTGACTTGATTCCCATGTTTACGACAGTGTGTATACGGTAAACTTTATAGAGTGAGCTGCACTTTGCCATGACAGTCGCAGGGTTCACTTTTGACGTGCCATAATAATTCCTGTGAAATATTCTGTCTCTCCAGATTGTGTCGTCGGCCTCCACCGATTTACAGGATTACACCTACTACTTTGTCCCAGCGCCGTGGCTCTCTTGCAAGCTGCTGCGCCTGCTGCAGTGCTACCCTCCACCAGAAGACGGCGCTGTCAAAGGCCGGCTGGTGGAGTGTCTGGAAACCATCCTCAATAAGGCCCAGGAGCCACCCAAGTCCAAGAAGGTGCAGCACTCCAACGCCAAGAATGCTATCTTGTTTGAGGCCATCTCGCTGATCATCCACTATGACAGGTGAGTGTGCAGGTAAAGGACCTTTGGTGTGATGATGGGCCGCGTGTGTCTGCCAGGGAAGAATTGCAAGGCAAGTTTATTTGTATAGCGCTTTTCATACACAAGGCAGACTCAAAGTGCTTCACATCATAACATTTCATACAATAAAGTGAAATAAAATGCAGGAATTAAAAGACAATTAAAAACATAAATTAAAGTCTTATTTAAATTGTTTAATTAAAGGCACAGGTTAAAAGTGCAATGTAGGTCAAATTTAGCAGAAGGCGAAGCTGAACATACGTTTTCAGTCTTGTTTTAAACGTGGTCAGAGTTGGGGCAATTCTTAAATCTTCAGGAAGTTTATTCCAGCTGTTTGTTGCGTAGTAACTAAATGATGCTTTCCCATGATTTGTATTTACTCTGGGAATCACTAACAGATTGGTGTCAGAAGATCTTAGTGATCTTGAAGGCTTATGTAGTGGAAGCATATCAGTGATATACTTTGGCCCTGAACCATGTAGTGATTTATATGTGAGCAGTAGGATTTTGAAATGAATTCTCTGACATACTGGGAGCCAATGTAAGGATTTAAGAATTGGTGTAATGTGCTCACATTTTTTGGTCTTTGTTAGAACTCTAGCAGCAGCGTTCTGAACAAGCTGGAGCTGCCTGACAGTTTTTATTGGGGAGACCTGCAAGGAGACCATTACAATAGTCTAGCCTACTAGTTATAAAGGCATGTACAAGTGTTTCTGAGTTTTGAGCTGACATGAGCCCTCTAAGTCGTGCTACATTTTTGAGGTGGCAGTAGGCCGATTGTGTTACTGATTTGATGCGACTCTCCAAGTGTAAATCTGAATCCATAATAACCCCCAGATTTCTGGCTTTATTTGATGTTTTCAGGGACAGAGAGTGAAGGTGTTGGGTTACTTTAAACCTTTCTTTTTTAGCACCAAATACAATGATCTCAGTTTTGTCTTTATTTAGTTGTAGGACATTTTGACACATCCAGTCTTTGATTTGCTCAATGCACTGGCACAGAAGATCTATTGGTGATAGGGCTACATAGATTTGGGTGTCATCAGCGTAGCAATGGTGGTCAATTTTATTTCTTTGCATGATTTGTCCTAGTGGGAGCATGTAGATGTTGAATAAAGTCGGCCCTAAGATCGAACCTTGGGGGACTCCTCACGTCGGTTGTTTCTGATACGAAGTCACCAATGGAAACAAAATAGTTCCTGTGCAGTAACTATACTCTAGTAACCTTTACTCTAAATTCTGATCGATGTCGTGGTGGGTTTACGGATCATTGCATCAATTCACAATGAAAAACCTCAAAAAATACATTTCGTCAAACTTTTCTTTTACTCTTGTTTTTATTGTTGCGAAATGACGCCTGAGGTCTTCGTGGCTGGGTTTCTGTTCCGCAGTGAGCCAAACCTGCTGGTGCGAGCCTGCAACCAGCTGGGCCAGTTCCTGCAGCACAGAGAGACCAACCTGCGCTACCTGGCGCTGGAGAGCATGTGCACTCTGGCCAGCTCCGAGTTTTCCCACGAAGCCGTCAAGACCCACATCGAGACCGTCATCAACGCTCTAAAGGTGGGCTCTTCCACTCCCACACTGGGCAGTGTGTTCTAGTCTACACCGTACCACACTTCACAACCACACACTACAGTGGGACCAGAGCCCAGCGCTAACCCTGATGACCCCGAGCACAGACGGGTCAAGCCAACTTATATGTTGTGCCCAATGCAGAATACTGAATAAGACAAGCAGGTGCACTCATATCCCAACTGATATGCCCAAAGTCTCGCAAACCGCAAAATGCTTCAGTAGACCAGCGGTAGGATAATGTGGCGTGAGCAAGCAGACTGCCTTGTACTCCAAATGGAGGCCTGATGTGTTACCTTCTCATCATTTCAATAACCAACGTAAGTAAGAAACATGCTCATGTGCCATTTCATGTTTGGCACTTCCAGTAGTTACCACGATATATAACGTGTCGCCTGTTTTGAAAAGCAGCACGTTGGTTAGCAGGAGGCTAAGCATCCTGTCCCCCTGTGTCCCCGGCAGACGGAGAGGGATGTGAGTGTCCGGCAGAGGGCAGCCGATCTGCTGTATGCCATGTGCGACCGCAGCAATGCCAAGCAGATTGTAGCCGAGATGCTCAGCTACCTGGAGACCGCAGACTACTCCATCAGAGAAGAGATGGTGGGTCTCAAGATTAACTTCATTTTGTTCCCCATTACATTCCTCTCTAAATGTCCACTGTCATCTGGTGAACCCCAAACGGATTCAGAGAAAGCAAACAAAAGAGCAGTGTCCTAAAGGATCCACCCGACCGATGCAGCCGTGATCTGCCTTCCCTCCCCTCAGGTGCTGAAAGTGGCCATCCTAGCAGAGAAGTATGCAGTGGATTACTCCTGGTACGTAGACACCATTCTCAACCTCATCCGCATTGCTGGCGACTACGTCAGCGAAGAGGTGTGGTACCGCGTCATCCAGATCGTCATCAACCGGGACGACGTGCAGGGCTACGCCGCCAAGACGGTCTTTGAGGTAGCGCTGCATAACCCAACCTACAAGTTATTTTTAAGACCTTTTTTGGTTTCATCATGAGTTGAGCTGCGCTTGGTATTTGCTACGCTGGTGCTGCGAATAGGAGAGCGTAAGTCGAGTCACCGTGTCTTGCAGGCCCTGCAGGCCCCCGCCTGCCACGAGAACATGGTGAAGGTCGGAGGCTACATTCTGGGAGAGTTTGGTAACCTCATTGCTGGTGACCCGCGCTCCAGGTATGTCGGCTTTAACTGCACGGGCTCTGCTGCCTGTTGAAGCGGTGTTTGGTAACGGTGGCGTCCTTTGATCCAGCCCCCTGGTCCAGTTCAACCTTCTCCACTCCAAGTTCCACCTGTGCTCGGTGCCGACCCGCGCCCTGCTGCTGTCGGCCTACATCAAGTTCATCAACCTGTTCCCGGAGACCAAGGCCACCATCCAAGAGGTGCTGCGCTGCGACAGCCAGATCCGCAACTCTGATGTGGAGCTGCAGCAGCGTGCTGTCGAGTACCTGAAACTTTCTTCCATCGCCAGCACTGATGTCCTGGTGAGTTCTGATCAATACGCTCTGCTCGGCTCCAGGAACAAAGACTCCATGGAAGCATTGCTAGGCAGCTAATAACAGCCAGGCTCCATGTTCGTGTGCAACGTGAAATGAACTGGCATACAGTAGTAATGTTTCCCATATTCCCACGTCACATGACATCACTTGCTTCAGTCCAAACCCTCGGTTGTCCTCTCGCTTCCTTCAGGCCACTGTCCTGGAGGAGATGCCGCCTTTCCCAGAGAGGGAGTCGTCAATCTTGGCCAAGCTGAAGAAGAAGAAGGGGCCGGGTGCTGTTTCTGTGCCTGACCTGGAAGATGGCAAACGGGAGGGCGGGGAGTTGAACGGGGGGGGCGAGCGGGGGCCAGACTCGGCTGCCATGTCGGCCTCCAATGCAGTAAGCAGACGTTCTTCCACCAGCCACTGTAACGCTGTACTCCGGTGTCATGGAACGGATGGACTGCAAGTTTCTTTTGTTTTCCAGTCCACCCCGTCACCATCCGCAGACCTGCTAGGGATGCGCTCAGCAGCCCCCATGAGTGCTGCTCCAACCAGCGCCGGCAGCCTGTTGGTGGATGTGTTCTCTGAAGCAGGGCCTGCTGCACCCTCTGCCGCCGTCAACGACGACGGCTTCCTCAGGTGAGGAGTCGGACAGCAAAGCACATGATAGTGTCTTTGATTTAGCTACACATTGAGCGAATGAACATTAAACTGAGTTATCTGTCATTTCCAGGGCGGTATTGTTCATTTGCTCAGACAAACGGGAGGCAGGTCATCCCACAGTAACCCACAGACTTGCATTGTGGGTTGTTAGGGACAACACAGTAGTTATTATTAGGGGGAGAGAGGGGGAGAGGGAGGGGGAGGGAGCTTTCTAAAGTAGCAATGCACACATGCGCTCCTCACTGACGGGGCTCCGTGTGCTGCACAGCAGAGGGGGGGCTGCACGCTGATGAGCGTTACGAACCTGGGAGTGAGAAGGGGCGGGACACTGCTCACTGGCTGGGGATTCGCCCCCATGGGGGGTCCAGACACGTCCCAACCACAGCAGAATGAGGAGGGAGCACGCGGCCTGTTAGACGAGCGGCTCTCATTCTAGATTGGGCTGAACTGGTCTCCCGTGAACTGGCGCCCGTGGAGATGAATGATTGTCTTCATGTGTTCTGGTATATACACTCAGCGGCCACGTTATTAGCACCACCCCCTTTGCCCTCAGAACTGCCTTCATTCTTTGTTGGGCTTTCAATAACGTTCCTCACAGATGTTGGTCCGTATCGACAAGATCGCATTCACGGTCCACCAGCACAAAGGTGCTGTGTTGGCCCGGCGTGGGGAGTCCAAGCCTTGCTCAGTGGTACTAAAAAAATCTCCCCCACACGACCAGCTGCAGCCCGAAGCGCTGATACGGGGCAGGATGTTTGCTCCACATCCTGAGCCCCCCACGTGAAGGTCCCGGCTCACCTGGACACCCATCAGACCAATGCTGTCCCATTGGGGAGCCTGTGCAGGTTGTAGGTTCCTGCCGTCAGCGGACAGGAGCTGCGCCTGGTGGGGGCCGTGGTTGCGTTCCTTGGTTGTAACGGGTGCTTGTTTAAGTTCCTGTTGTCTTTCTATCATGTGGAAACAGTCTGCTGGGTACTTTCTCTTTCTGGGACCATTGCGTGTGAACCCAGAGATGGTTGTGTGTTTAAACCCCAGTAGACGAGCAGTTTGTGACACACTCAGACCCGTCTGCACCCACAACCCTCCACATTAGTCACTCGATTCCCTTTCGTCCCCATTGTGAACTGCAGCATTGAGCTGCTGCCATGTGATTGGATGATTAGCAACGGGCAGTGGAACGAGTGTCCCTAATAAAGTGGCCGCTGAGTGTAGTTGTGATGGTAGCGGTGTGCTTGCTGTTTGACCACTCTGCAACTGGCTCTGTGCCGCCTGTCTTCCTCTTTGTCTTATGTGGACCTGTCAACCTGGACACGTTTGTGTTCTGTATGAATCAGTGCCTCCTCCTTCAGTTAGCTGCGTTTACCTGTACTACTTCCTACAAGTAGTACATCATGTTATAATGACATCATGGCTCTATTCAGGACGGTAAAAGTACAAACTAGTGAAGGACCCCAGTCAGCTTAGCAGGTGGCGTGGTCTCTTCCTCGTGGTTGGCAGGTCCACTACACATGTGTGCTCTTTAATCTTGCTGTGTATGTGACTGTCTTTTGTCTGTTTCTCTTCTTCCCTTCTCTCTCTCTGTGTGTGTGTGTGTGTGTGTGTGTGTGTGTGTGTGTGTGTGTGTGTGTGTGTGTGTGTGTGTGTGTGTGTGTGTGTGTGTGTGTGTGTGTGTGTGTGTGTGTGTGTGTGTGTGTGTGTGTGTGTCCTCAACCGTGATTGGACACTGACAGAGATCTGGAACCGCCCACTGAGACCTCTGGTTCCCTATTGGTGGAGGGCTGTGGTGACTCAGAGTAAGGGCTCAGTAGTGAACTACAGACGTGTTTCCTTCTCTAACCGTGTGAGACCCCACTGGACGGGCAGCTCCATGACCAATAAACACACCAACGCTGCATAATGGAGCACAAGGCTGGTGTGCTCAGTGGGCCATGAGAACAGATGAGCCACATGTGGGGGGAAAGAAGACCTTGTCTTAGTGGGGGACTCGGGGGGGTCACCAATCCGAGGGGTAGACTGAGGGAGAGGGAGGGAGGGAGACAGACAGACAGAGATGCGATCAGAAAGACACGGTGCGACACAGAAAATGGTTTAAAAACATTCTGTTAAATGTGGAAATGTAAGTTTGTGCACTGTTCAACTCCAGTTTTATTACTTGAGATGCATTTATTTTTCAAGTAAGGGGTGCGGCAAGGGGGTCTTACATTGTCCCCAATCTGACTGTGGATGCAGCTATGAAACAAAGGCTCAATGGTCATGTTGCTACTATTGATGAAAGATGTGAATACAAGTCTCCTCATTCTGACTGCTGCGTTCACACCAAAGGCGAGGCAAGTTTCCGCCACGCTTTACCGGCTCGTCTCCGTAGACGTCCTCCGTGAAGACGTAACACATAAAGCCGTCGGAGTATTTGGCTCCGCTTCTGGTGTGAACGCAGCACAAGATACTCCATCCAGATGTGCAGCCCACCGGGGAGCATCAGCAACATGATGATCCAATGTTCCACTAGCTGATAAAAGAGTCCATCACTGCTCTCAGAAGGAACCAGCATGCAAATATGAACATGAGGCGACGTCATTACAAGAGCTCCAGTCAAACCCTGGTCGGTGTGTTCACGGCATGAAGCTTCATGTGCATGTGACCCGTGTCACAGGGAGGCATCGTCTCCACATTTCAGATGAGATCACCCACTCTGCATACAAACCGTCCGTTATTTCATTTGCTATTCAGTCTTCTTACAATAAGAACGGGCTGGATGAGTATTTCTTATTTGGTGTCGCGTACCTTTTTATTGTGGAATGACTTCTGTACAAACGGCTTTTACTAACAACTCTGCATTTTATCCTCCTTTCTTCTTCTCGTTTGTCTTGAACAATCTCTGTCCCGCCGTCGAATGGACGCTTGTTCATCTCATTTCTGCTGCATCCCTTCGTCTGTCTCCATCTCTGTCTCTCCATCCATGTGCTGTCCTGGGGTCTCTCAGCTCTGCTCCTCCTTCTGAGGATCCTGCTACTCTTCTGTCTGAGGCAGACGAACTCCTCAACAAGTAAGCTTTTTACATACCTGCAAACTTGTTCCTTTTCGGCCAACTTCGCAGTTTTGAGACCAAAATAGGTCGTCCGCGTGAGTCGTGTCGGTCCCAAGAGGTTTCATTTCGGAGGGGTGGCGGCGTTGCTGAGATTGGCGTGAGACGAGGAGAGGAGGTGATGTCCCCGTCTTCATTAAGCATCTGTGATGTGACGAGTCAGCGCTGAGGTCTCTGCAGCGTCGTCCTTCCCCTCCGACGGTTCATCCTTTCCCTCCAGATCAGTGCTGCCAACTAATGGGTGAATCCCCAAACCCTCTTGGGGATTTTCTTTAAGTCCAAAGCGACTAGCGACAAATGTAGCGACTCTCCTGGTGTCACTGCGGTGCATTACAGTTGTTGTCCAATACAGTGACGCAAACGAGGCCATGACGTTGTCCCCTTTTTCACCCCTTATGAGTTTGCGTGTATGTTTTTTTCCTCCATACATGTGACTCTCCCAGTTTCAAAGGATGCTGCACTGACGCGGCGCCATGCTGGACTCGTAGCGTGTTATTGTGAAATGATTGGATCTTACTAACAGCTGATCAGAGGATCTGCGGGTGTCACTGGCTCAACGCAAGACGGCAGCTCATCTTGTCCACGTGAAACCTCCTTTCGAGCCAAGTTGGGCTTTTCATGCATTATTATTTCTAACTATGTGTAAGGAGTCACTTTCTAAAAGTTGCAGGACACGCAACAAAGATGAGAGCAAACTCTGTTTAGCTGCTGAATTATTCTCATCAAGTTGATGTATTTATTTTCTGAAAATGTGAAAGCAAACCTCAGTCCTGTTGACTCCCCCTTTACTGCTTCATCCCGTAGGTTTGTGTGCAAGAACAACGGGGTCCTGTTTGAGAATCAGCTGCTACAGATTGGCATCAAGTCCGAATATCGTCAGAATCTAGGTGAGCACAAGCTCCGCCCCCTCCACCCGCCACCACTCCCCAGGTCACCAGGCCGTGTGCTGGCAGCCCATCGGGGGTCTTTAAGTATCCTCACGTCATGAGAACACGCTACCTGCTGTAACACCCGGGCCACGTCTCTTCCAGGGAGGATGTACTTATTCTACGGGAACAAGACGTCGGTGCAGTTCGCCAGCTTCACCACCACCGTCAGCTGTCCTGGGGAGCTCCAGTCTCATATCCTTTCCATTCTACGCGCCGTCTGCTTTCAGGTTCTTCTGCATCGGACCGAACTAGAAGGTGCTGAAGAGAGAACGGCACATTGAGATGTTCCTGGAAACCAGTCCTCAGATGTTATAGAAACGCAAGATCTCATCTTCTCAAGTCACGTTATTATCCGTTTCCCTTATTGGCAATAAAGAACGATGTAAACAGTTACACATTGAACTTTTCTATATGAAGAAAGAATGTGTCTTTAGTACGTCAGATGATCTGTGGTGTCCTCACGGCCCTTGACCACCAGCCACAGCTCAACGTTCAGACCAAACCAGTGGAACCGGTGGTGGAGGGCGGAGCCCAGATCCAACAGGTCCTCAACATCGAGTGCCTGACTGACTTCTCTGAGGCCCCACTGCTCAACATCAAGTTCAGGTGAGCACCAACAAGCAGTGGGGCACAATGTGAGCACCAGCTGTGCAGGCTTAGTTCCTGTAAGGGGCGTAATAACGACAGAAAGCTCGCTTTCGTTTCACACAAAGTTTATAAAGGTCAGAATTCTGAGCAGCCGTACTTTGAACATGCTTTGTACATTCTTTCAAGAACATTGCAGGACGTTAATGTGTGAAAAGCTACATCCGTTTAGTTATGTTAGCGTTGGTACTTTTGAGCACACCTATTTATTTAGAAATCTAAAAGGTTCTGTCAAATTAGCACTTGTTTCCGTTTAATTAGCGTTGGAATGCGACAAATAATTTTCTTCCTCCTTTTTGGCCGAAACCACAACGGCACAAATGGACGTGCATTGAAACGCAAACATGGCGGTCTCTGTCTTTGTGGCTTACGCTCAGGTACGGCGGCGCTCTGCAGAACCTGAGCCTCAAGCTGCCAGTCACCATCAACAAGTTCTTCCAGCCCACTGAGATGACTTCCCACGACTTCTTCCAGCGCTGGAAACAGCTCAGCCAGTGAGTGGTGGTGGTGGGGGGGGGGTGGGGGGGTCCGTACATTTTGGTGCCCCGGTGATGTAGAAACGTCCTCGTTAACCCTCCCCAGGCCTCAACAAGAAGCACAGAAGATCTTCAAGGCTAACCACAGCATGGACACGGAAGTCCTCAAGGCTAAAGTACGTCTTTATTCACTTTACGTAGTCTGCATTCTACATAAGCCACGTTGATTAGTCCTTTTCAATACACGCTTGGATCCTGGTGTCCCTGTAATGCACATTTGGTGTTTGTGCGCAGCTCCTGGGACTAGGAACGGCCCTGCTGGACGACGTGGATCCCAACCCAGAGAACTACGTGTGTGCTGGAGTGATCCAGACAAAGGGCCAGCAGGTGGGCTGCCTGCTGAGACTGGAGCCCAACGGCCAGGCACAGGTACTACGCACCTCCTCCTTTAGCCCACGCGAGAGTCACAAGAACAGAAACCTTCCTTTGCACACACCTGAACAATGTGGCTGGTGCAGCGAGCGCTGACCCAGGACCAAAGTCCTGATGCATTAGTATTCAGCCGTAGATCGACATGCTGCTCCATTGTCTGACTGGCAGAGGAGGCATACGGCTTCCCACGTGTGCTCATCCGGAGTGATAAGCGCTTCCCTGACCCCCCCTCGCTCTGTGTGCTCGCAGATGTACCGTCTCACTCTGCGCTGCAGCAAGGACTCCGTGTCCCTGCGTCTCTGCGAGCTGCTGGCCCAGCAGTTCTAGAGTCCAGACCTCCTCCGTGACCAGTGCTCCCACCCTCCCCACCAGCGTCCTTTCTCCGGAGTCTTCTCCCCCCCCCCCCCCAACAAAAAATCTTTGAGTAAAAGGTGTAACCTATATAAGGGAAAAGCAGCCACTGCTAGCAGCAGCGGCAACATTATGGTCGTTATTCTCGTCCCAGATTCTGATTCCTGTTCATCTTCTACTTGTTTATTAACATGATGCTACATTCTTGTTTTTGTTGTGTTTACCTGTTTTGCTGGGGCGTGTGTGTGTGTGTGTGTGTGTGTGTTGGTCCCATGGTTGTGCTGGAGGTAATTCTGCTCCATCCTGACTATAGTAGTGATGATGCAGTGTGTGTGCGTGTGTGTGTGTGTGTGTGTGCGAGAGAGAAGAGAGAGACACACACAGCATCTAAATATGGTGAACATTCCTTGAAGTCAAATGAGTGAAGGTGTTGAATTAAACGGTGCACTCATTTCCAACACGTTGTAATGAGGCCTCCATGATTCCCTGTGGTTGTGCTGATGAAGGGAGACCTGCTCAGGACTCTGATGGGCCCACTCGTTTCCGTCAAGCATTCCCTGCGACCATGCACTTAAGGCGCTGGGAGCCTCTTTGGGGCCCCCAGCGTGATTCCCCTGAATGACCCCTCTCCTTGGAGCCTTTTAATGGCAGCCTTTCATTTCAAAGAAGTAGTTCATGTCGTTGTGTGTGTAAATACGTGCCAGTGTATTACTTTATCCCTTTTAGGAGACATTCCCATATCAAAGTCTCTTGAGTAGAACGATGGCCCAGAGTGGACCCTCACCCATCTGACCCGGGATGGTTCCAGGTACTTGCCATTGAAAAGCTTTGGGAAGCGTCTGAGTCGGCATCCTAGATGCACCACATTATGCTTATTCATATATACATAAAAGCAGATGCATCTATTCAAGAGACATGGGGAAGGAAACGTGATGTGTGCACAACCACTACACTAAATGTTTAGATCCATGCGTCCACAGCTTTCCAGCTCCTCCCTGGGCTTCCTCTCGTGGACAAGCACGGATGTTGTAGGCGAGGACAGGATGTAAGACTCAGATGTCCATTACAACTACAGGGGACAGTGTGTGTGTGTGTGTGTGTGTGTGTGCGTGTGCGAGAGAATGTGGTTGTCAGCAGGTAAGAAAATAAGCCGAAAGACATTTCTAATACATGGTCACATGACATTCTGTGGCTGCACGGCAATCCCAGAATATTGAACTTTGTGGTGGAAAACGTAGTCATTCTGTGTGTGTGTGCGCGTGTGTGTGTGCGCGTGTGTGTGTGCGCGCGCGTGTGTGTGCAGTATCCACTAGCTAATGCAGCCTCATGTATCGGTGTTAAGAACCTGTCCAATACCTGTTAGAATTAAGATTTACTCTGTAATGAAAAAATGTGAAAGTAAAACTATGCCATATATCCGATATGACGCCTCCTGTCTCATTGCCTCCGTGTCACGTGATGGTGACCAAAGGTTCTCTCCTACATGACGCGATGGCCTCCAATTCAAACCAACGACTTGCACACAAAGAGACGTCATTCTGAAGCCTGGTTTATGCTTCTGCGTTTTCAGAGCGACGCAGAGTCCCTTGCGTCGCTTTTCACACGTCCTTGCGTGTTTCGAGACATTTATCTAGACTTGCGTCGAGTCTCCCGCAGCGCACCAGGCTGCGATTGGTCCGCTAACTACGTCCTTTACGGAGTCTCACATTTCCGCTTTCACAGCCCGATACCGCCATTATTAAAACAAAGGATGTTTACGAGAGAACGGATCAGATTGAAGAACTTTTGTGGGAAGAAATGCGTAAATATGAGCGCTTGTACAAGCCGTCATTGGCGGCTTGTAGAAGCGGGTTGGATTCACAGAGGGAGATCGCCGCAAACGCCGGTTTTCCGGTCGAGGGGAACAAAGTTGTGTCGACAAAACGCGCCACTCCGCCTGTTGTTCTGGAGGTGAATCGCTCTGCAACACGCGCAGGACTTTTAGAACCATGAATTGAAACGAGTGCGACGACGCAGACGCAGAAGCCCGCGCCGGCCGTCCGCTTCATGTCTCCTTCCGTTGCTCCAGTAGCCCCGCCCACCACAGCAGCGTCACCCAGTTTACTCGAACGTGATTGGTCAATGAAGCGTCTGTGAATTCTGCGTGTGAGTGCATCTTTATGAAGATTACACAGCCCGCAGCTTTTATAAACTAGAACCGCAGCGGTTCCACCAGGGAAGGAACAATAATATGTTATTCTAAAGTGAAATATCAGCCCCTATTTAACTATGGCTTCCTAGCAGAAGGTCGAATACACGAGCACGTATCAGTGTTCTGGGTGAATGGCGTCTCCGAGCAGTAAACACGCTCATGTGAAGATCATCCTCAGCGGCAGGTGCGAATTGTAATTAATAGACAAGCAGAAAGGCGGATATGAAAACGTTCATACCAAATAAGATATAAACCGAGGCCATGAACAGAAGTCCGTTTGATGGAGCATCTCTGAGATGGAGTCGACCGCCTCCCTTCTCACACTAACACACTACGCTGCACACTAACATGTTGTGCCATGCTGCTCTTTGCACGTCAGGGTCAAATACGGACACTTGAGACAAAACAATGTTACCGGTACATGCATCTCACACGAGCTTGTGGTTCCTGCTGGACTCTAGTATGAATATAGACTCTAGGTACCCGCTCCTCCTCGTCCCCTCCGTCTCCGAGTGCAGAATGCTGAGGTCCACAACACGCACATCCATCGGTGCACGATAAAGAAATGCTGGTAAAACACGTTGGTTTATTTGACGTGAGACACGAATAAAGACTCAAACAAGGTGAAACGAAGGTGCACATGTTTTATTGAACGCCTTTTCACAGCCTTTGCGTCTTATCTTATGGAACCGTTAGATTGCACCGTGAATAAGGCCACACGTTCTGTTCGTTCCTGCAATGTTGTCACGCATCACAGCTGATCCGTGCACGCTTGCGCTCCCGATGGGGTTGATTCTGCGCTGCGGAGCGGCCCGCTCATACAGCGGAGACGCGTCTGCGCATGTGGAACCCTGGCGAGGCCCTGATTGGCTGAAGATGACATCACCCAGTCGAGCTCTATTGTGGCACGTAGCTGTGGATGAGCTCATCGTTTGGAAGGCAGTCCGTGAGCGCGGCGCGTGGAGGCAGCAGCGGAGGACCGTTTGATGAGCAGAAGGCAGCCGGCTCAGACGACCCGACGTGGGACTGACACCTGCTCGGGACTCCGTCCAGTGAGTAATGTCTAATGGATACAGACTGCACATGGTCTCGGTTTGCTGTCTCTGATGTTAACAGCTCATCATTCTCATCATGCACCAGAAGTTACATTTAGCGCAGGAACACGGCATCGTGACGTCATCAAAGCTGCGAGACAAACATCTCAGGCATTATATGAAGGATGCGCGTGTTGTGCTGCAGATATGGTGTGGTCCCGGGACACCGAGGCGGAGCGGCCCCCCCTGTCCCTCATCCTCCCGCGGCTCTACCTCGGAGCGGAGCGCGACGTGACGCAGGTGAGACGGTCCGGTACTTCGTCCAGATGCAGGTGCTCTGATGCAGGGTGATGTGCATGTAAACCGCTGTGTTTGTTGGAGCTGATTAGAACCTCTGAGCAGCTCATCTAATAATGACGTGGTGGATCACACCGACAGAACCGTTCAACATTACTACTGCAATATGAAATGACATAAAGGCCCCTGCACATCAGATACAAAATATCCAAAATATTTCTCAAACAAGAATGTGGTGTTGTTTCCTTTACGTGTGTGTGTGTGTGTGTGTGTGTGTGTGTGTAGGACCGGCTGTCCTCTCTGGGTATCTCCTATGTGCTGAGTGTGAGTCGCTGCAGCCCCCAGCCCGCCTTCCTGCCCCCCTCCAGATACCTCCGCGTCCCCATTGATGACTCCCTGTGGGACGACCTGCTGCCCTGGATCCCACAGGCTCTGCACTTCATCGGTCAGGACCCCCCCCCCCCCGCCCCCCCCCATACCAACACGCTGATTGTTCCTACAACGTGCACACAGACAGATGCTGGTGGTTTGCACTGACTGTGTGTGGGTTCATGTGCTCAGATGCTGCCGTGTCCTCCGGGGGCTCCGTGTTGGTTCACTGTGCAGCGGGGATCTCGCGCTCCCCGGCCCTGGCTGTGGCCTACATCATGTACACACTGGGGATGGACCTGGACCGCGCCTACAGGTACCGCCGGCCTTCATCTATACGTTATTCACTTCATCTGTCGAAGTCATGAGAGAGCTCATGACGAGCAAAGAGACGGGCAGAACCTGGACTGCTCCGATTGAGAAATGATGAGTGAGATGTTCATTACATTTGTTTAAATTACATTTATAAATCTTTCCATAGTGACAAAAACAGTAGCCAGTCATTTGAAAATCCCCGTCCAGCCCTTTGAAGCCAGATGGCCGACAGCAGCCGTACAGCCATGGAAAACACAGCCAGAAATAACCACCAAATGTGCCAAATGTCAAAGCCCTGAGCCGGTTTTGGATGATACTTAGTTGGGGGAAGCAGAAAAAAGGAAAGCTAACCTCTAGATATGAATAGTGCAAACATACCCGCCCATCTGAAAGCAGCAGAAGACGATATGACATCCAAACAAAGACTGTTGGTAAAGGCCTGTCATCCCACATGTACTTTACCAAAGACACATATTCATCAAATAACTCACTACTGCAATGAACAGTAACCCTGCGCTCTGATCTGGTACTTAAAGCAGGAGTTATTTACATTAGTAGAGATTCAAATTAGAATCTATTGAAGTTGGTGGTTCAGCTCGGTAACAAAACCCACGTCGGCCTTGTTTGGAACTTAATGGAACATTCTGAGCTGCTCCGTCTCTGCATATCGGCAACGTCTCACAAGTAAAAAGAATCATCATTATTTCCTGAACCACATCCTGTCTGTCCCCTTAAAGGTTTGTGAAGGAGCGCCGGCCCTCCATTTCCCCCAACTTCAACTTCCTGGGTCAGCTGCAGCACTTCCAGGCCTCGCTGAGCCAGAAGGCCTGTGGGGGCGACCTCGTCGGCCAGCAGCCGGACGGTCGCCCGCCATCCATCAAGGACGGCGCCGACCACGCGGAGACCAGGAACACTCGTGGCGACAGTGAGAATTCCTACGGCACGCAGCGCAGACACGGCGCCGGGGAGCCGCAGGTTTCAGGGAAGCTTCTCGCTCTTCATCTGACTCTGAATCCAATCCAGCGGCACGTTCCGGCCCCGTGCCCCCGGGAGCCGAGCCCCCGGGAGCCGAGCCCCCGGGAGCCGAGCCCCCGGGAGCCGAGCCCCCGGGAGCCGAGCCCCCGGGAGCCGAGCCCGCCGGCAGCCGAGCCCGCTCGCCCGCGACCCCCCGCCGCCTCTGCTTCTGTCCTAGAGAAACGGAAAAGACTCTCCCTCCGTCTCACCCCAGTGACCCTTGCCCCCCCCGCCCCCGGGGGCCCCGCCGCGTCCCCAGCCGCCGACGGCGGGGCAACGGCACAGATTAACACCGGCTGCCCCGGGCTGCACATGGCAGAGGACCCCAGCGGGGAGCAGAGCCCCCCCCACAGCAGGTGCGGCCCAGCAGAGGGGAAGGGACACGGCCTCCTGTCCCCTTTCAGCATCACCCTCAACAAGCTGCTGGGCTGGGGGGAGAGGGTGCTGCTGGGAGGGGTGTGTGTCCAGCCTGCCCTGCCGTACAGGTGCTGAAGGTACTGGGGGGGGGGGGGTCCTGCTGGTATGAAGGTGCTGGTTGTGTCTGTTTGTGTCTGCATGTTTGTTATATTGACTACAGGAAGTCTTCTATTTATTTATTACAGAGCTGAATTTAACGATGACGATACGCAATCCACCTCCACACAATGCATCTTGTTTATTACACATTGACAGCTGGATTCAGCTTATCGTGTGTGTCCGATGTGTAGGATTTCCTTACTTGTCAAGACTTGTGGCACAATGGCTCAAAGTGTGTTTACTGATGATTAAAGAAGCCATTTCCACCGCGTCTGTTTTCTCAGGGATCTTCTTCACATTGTGTCCTTAGATCTCATCTCTCTGATCAGTGACATTATCAAAGCCCGAGGGCGGCTCACTGAGCGCTTCGTACCCATTCAGGACAATGTGTGTACTACTACTACTGCACAGGGGCCCTTATCATCCTCTTGACCTCATGCTGCAGGGTCCCCGTGTGCACCACAATCTGAGGCGCTCACCTGGAGCTCCGTGATGCTGCAGCAGACCTCTGCGCGCACCAGGGGTCAGCATTGAGGTCACATGCATTGTTTAGTGTAGTAGTTTAACGGTGCTGATGCGTGTTTGTATGTCTGTGGAGTTCAGCTTTGAGTCCCTTATTACATTTCGTAATATTGTGGTTGTCTTGCGTGGGCAGTGCAGAGAAAGGCGAGGCGCGCGCTGCTGCCCGAGGCCGCACATTCCTCCACATTCCACAGCGGAGGGAAACAATGGCGGCGCTCCTCAGGGATTCAAGATGACACAAGAACCCATTTAAGTTCACCACGAAGAACCAGAAACACACTCCGTTCTTATTCCAGTCCGAACACAACGCACAATAAATGGAACTAGAAAATGCATTTCCTGCTGAAAATGCGTTGGAATGCAAAAAGCTGAAAGCTGAAATGAACTTTTTAAAATAGCTGAAAATACAGAAAGTTGAAGGGAATTTGAATACATTTGCTGAAATTATAGATATTAGAAAAGCTGAAATGAATTTGAAATTGCTAAAAATACAGAAATGGGAGAAGCTGAAAGGAATTTCAATAGATTTGCTGAAAAAGCAGAAATGAAAACAGCTGAAATAAATTTGAAATATTGCAAAAAAATACAGAAATGAATATTGAAAAATTGCTGTTGATAGAGGCATAATAGCTGAAATTATTTTAAAGAACTGCTGAAAATACAGGAAGTGGGGAAGCTGAATTTCAATAGATTTTCTAAAAACAGAAGTTGCAGGAGCTTAAATTTGTTTAAAATTGTTTGTAGTAATATTAGTAGTAGTATTAGTTATAATTGTGGTATTAGTAGTACTAGCAGTAATAGTAGGTTTAGTATCAATAGCAGTAGAAACAGCTGTAATACTATTAGCCATAGTCGTATTTGTAATAACATTAGTAGTAGTTGTAGTATTAATAGCAGTAGAAATACTAGTAGTATGGTAGTAGAAGTATCAGTTGTAGTACTAGAAGTACGAGTAATATTCGTAGTGGGAGACAGAATGTTTGTTATTCAAACTAAGAAGTTTTTAATTAATAGGCCTCATCACAAACATTACAGTAAAAATTCCCTCCATGTGGCTTTTATTTTGAAATTATTGGATTGGGTGGGTTGGGGGGGTGTAGATAGAGGGAGGGAGGGTGAGAGGGTGAGGAAGGGAGGGGTGGTGAGGAAGAGATAGAGGGAGAGAGAGAGGAGGAGAAATAGACAGACATACTGACTGACTGAGTGATTAACAGTGAGAAGAGGTCAGGGTGGAGGGGGGAGGGGGGGCGAGTGTCTTTATCATATTGGTCTGTTGACAGAAAGCATAGCTGCGTCATGTGACTCCACTAATCAGGTCATTGGAGCAGCTGTGAGTCACACACAGAGATACTGCAGCGTGTTTACGAGTAACCACGGCAACGGCGCACCTATTGCATTGGGTGGGGTGGGGGGGTGTAGATAGAGGGAGGGAGGGTGAGAGGGTGAGGAAGGGAATGGTGGTGAGGAAGAGAGGGAGAGGGGAGGAGAATTAGACTGACTGACTGACTGAGAGTGATTACCAGTAAGTAGAGGTCAGGGTGGAGGGGGGAGGGGGGGCGAGTGTCTTTATCATATTGGTCTGTTGACAGAAAGCATAGCTGCGTCATGTGACTCCACTAATCAGGTCACAAGGAGCAGCTGTGAGCCACAGACAGATCCTGCAGCGTGTGAGTGCTCGTAACCACGACAACGACGCACCTGTGCGGCTGCAAAAGTGCAGACACAGGACAGCGAGTTACACAGAATCCACACCTCAAACAAATGAGAACCAGCGCAAAACTATAACAGCTATCTAAAAAATACGGCGTTTGTATGAGACCCAAGACTCTACCGAACGCGTGGATGTGTTTTTATGTCTGTCCGGTAATAAATACGGCTCCTATGGCCGTTGACAGAACGTGTACCTTGTGGATTTTTGTGAGAAATATGTCGGCAGATTTGTATTGGAGCCTATGGGGCTTTTGGCAGAGGTTGTGTCACTCTAACACTCCTTGCGCCAAAACTAAAAAACTCTGGGATTCCATGAACACATTAATCCAATCAGCACAACCATGCCCTCATTAATCTGAAGAAATGAAGCCTCTAGAGTGTATACTTTGGCTGCAAGGACAGAAGTTCCATATTTTTTTAACCAGATTCCTGCGCTGCCCCACACTCTAGCCTCGAGCTCTCCACTCTAGCAGACGCAATACACACTCATGTAAAAGTCAGAAACGGAGCGAAGAACTAGTGAAACATAATCAGTGATTATGAAAAAAGTACAATAGATATCAAGAAGCAGTTTTTTTCATAAAATAGTTGAGACTTGTGTGAACATTTGAAAGTTGAAATGGTGTCTGTAGCTGAAAGATTGGCGAAGCTGAAAAATCTGAAAGTTGAAGAAGTTGAAGACGATTTGAAAAGCAAACTCCATTTGAAAACCATGTTAAAATATTAATGATTATTGATTTATATAAATTCAAGCATAAGAGGTAGAAAGCTGAAAAGTCATAGCCCTCAAGCCAGAAAGGAGCTGAACATTTTAATATTTGAACGGTTTAAATAGCTGAAAGTGTGAAGGAGTTGAAAGGTGCCGCGGAAGAAATAGAAGAAGAAGCTGAAGAACTAGAAAAGGCATTTCCTGCTGAAAATGCGTTGGAATGCAAAAAGCTGAAAGCTGCACTGAATATTTAAAAATAGCTGAAAATACAGAAAGTTGAAGGGAATTTGAATACATTTGCTGAAAAGCTGAAATGAATTTGAAATTGCTGAAAATACAGAAATGGGAGAAGCTGAAAGGAATCAATAGATTTGCTGAAAAAGCAGAAATGAAAACAGCTGAAATAAATTTGAAATATTGCAAAAAAATACAGAAATGAATATTAAAAAATTGCTGTTGATAGAGGCATAAGAATAGCTGAAATTATTTTAAAGAACTGCTGAAAATACAGGAAGTGGGGAAGCTGAATTTCAATAGATTTTCTAAAAACAGAAGTTGCAGGAGCTTAAATTTGTTTAAAATTGTTTGTAGTAATATTAGTAGTAGTATTAGTTATAATTGTGGTATTAGTAGTACTAGCAGTAATAGTAGGTTTAGTATCAATAGCAGTAGAAACAGCTGGAATACTATTAGCCATAGTAGTATTTGTAATAACATTAGTAGTAGTTGTAGTATTAATAGCAGTAGAAATACTAGTAGTATGGTAGTAGAAGTATCAGTTGTAGTACTAGAAGTACGAGTAATATTCGTAGTGGGAGACAGAATGTTTGTTATTCGCACTTAAAAGTTTTTAATTAATAGGCCTCATCACAGACATTACAGTAAAAATTCCCTCCATGGGGCTTTTATTTTGAAATTATTGGATTGGGTGGGGTGGGGGGGAGTAGATAGAGGGAGGGAGGGTGAGAGGGTGAGGAAGGGAGGGGTGGTGAGGAAGAGATAGAGGGAGAGAGAGAGAGAGGAGAAATAGACAGACATACTGACTGAGAGTGATTAACAGTGAGCAGAGGTCAGGGTGGAGGGGGGAGGGGGGGCCAGTGTCTTTATCATATTGGTCTGTTGACAGAAAGCATAGCTGCGTCATGTGACTCCACTAATCAGGTCACAAGGAGCAGCTGTGAGTCACAGACAGATCCTGCAGCGTGTGAGTGCTCGTAACCACGACAACGCCGCACCTGTGCTCATTAACGAGTGGCTGCAAAAGGCAGACACAGAACAGCAAGTTACACAGAATCCACACCTCAAACAAATGGGAACCAGCGCAAAACTATAACAGCTATCTAAAAAATACGGCGTTTGTATGAGACCCAAGACTCTACCGAACGCGTGGATGTGCTTTTTATGTCTGTCCGGTAATAAATACGGCTCCTATGGCCGTTGACAGAACGTGTACCTTGTGGATTTTTGTGAGAAATATGTCGGCAGATTTGTATTGGAGCCTATGGGGCTTTTGGCAGAGGTTGTGTCACTCAAACACTCCTTGCGCCAAAACTAAAAAACTCTGGGATTCCATGAACACATTAATCCAATCAGCACAACCATACCCTCATTAATCTGAAGAAATTAAGCCTCTAGAGTGTATACTTTGGCTGCAAGGACAGAAGTTCCATACTTTTTTAACCAGATTTCTGCGCTGCCCCACACTCTAGCCTCGAGCTCTCCACTCTAGCAGACGCAATACACACTCATGTAAAAGTCAGAAACGGAGCGAAAAACTAGTGAAACATAATCAGTGATTATGAAAAAAGTACAATAGATATCAAGAAGCAGTTTTTTTCATAAAATAGTTGAGACTTGTGTGAACATTTGAGAGTTGAAATGGTGTCTGTAGCTGAAAGATTGGCGAAGCTGAAAAATCTGAAAGTTGAAGAAGTTGAAGAGGATTTGAAAAGCAAACTCCATTTGAAAACCATGTTAAAATATTAATGATTATTGATTTATATAAATTCAAGCTTAAGAGCTAGAAAGCTGAACATACATAGCCCTCAAGCCAGAAAGAAGCTGAATATTTTAAAATTTGAACGGTTTAAATAGCTGAAAATGGGAAGCAGTTGAAAGGGGGCGCGGAAGAAATATAATAATAATAATAACTAGAAAAAGCATTTCCTGCTGAAAATGCGTTGGAATGCAAAAAGCTGAAAGCTGCACTGAATATTTAAAAATAGCTGAAAATACAGAAAGTTGAAGGGAATTTGAATACATTTGCTGAATATTTAAAAATAGCTGAAAATACAGAAAGTTGAAGGGAATTTGAATACATTTGCTGAAATAAAAGATATTAGAAAAGCTGAAATTAATTTGAAATAGTTGAAAATACAGAAATGGGAGAAGCTGAAAGGAATTTCAATAGATTTGCTGAAAAAGCAGAAATGAAAACAGCTGAAATAAATGTGAAATATTGCAAAACAGAAGTTGCAGGAGCTTAAATGAATTTTAAAAAGTACAGAAATAACAAAAGCTGAGATGAATAAAAAGAGGTTTAAAATTGTTTGTAGTAATGTTAGTTGTAATTTGGGTATTAGTACTAGCAGTAGAAGTCGGTTTAGTATCAATAGCAGTAGAAACAGCTGGAATACTGATACTATTAGCCATAGTAGTATTTTTAATAACATTAGTAGTAGTTGTATTAATAGCAGTAGAAATACTAGTAGTATGGTAGTAGAAGTATCAGTTGTAGTTCTACTGAGGTACTAGTAATATTCGTAGTGGTTATAGTAGTATTTGAAAGAGCAATGCGTATTTCAACGAAACCGCTTCATGGTTAAGGTACAGATAATCATTGAGGCTTTTAGTTTGTAATGATGGAATTGGGTGAGGGGGGGTTGGGAGACAGAATGTTTGTTATTCAAACTAAGAAGTTTTTAATTAATAGGCCTCATCACTAACATTACAGTAAAAATTCCCTCCATGTGGCTTTTATTTTGAAATTATTGGATTGGGTGGGTTGGGGGGGTGTAGATAGAGGGAGGGAGGGTGAGAGGGTGAGGAAGGGAGGGGTGGTGAGGAAGAGATAGAGGGAGAGGAGGAGAAATAGACATACTGACTGACTGAGTGATTAACAGTGAGAAGAGGTCAGGGTGGAGGGGGGAGGGGGGGCGAGTGTCTTTATCATATTGGTCTGTTGACAGAAAGCATAGCTGCGTCATGTGACTCCACTAATCAGGTCATAGAAGCAGCTGTGAGTCACACACAGAGATACTGCAGCGTGTTTACGAGTAACCACGGCAACGGCGCACCTATTGCATTGGGTGGGGTGGGGGGGTGTAGATAGAGGGAGGGAGGGTGAGAGGGTGAGGAAGGGAATGGTGGTGAGGAAGAGAGGGACAGGGGAGGAGAATTAGACTGACTGACTGACTGAGAGTGATTAACAGTAAGTAGAGGTCAGGGTGGAGGGGGGAGGGGGGGCGAGTGTCTTTATCATATTGGTCTGTTGACAGAAAGCATAGCTGCGTCATGTGACTCCACTAATCAGGTCACAAGGAGCAGCTGTGAGTCACAGACAGATCCTGCAGCGTGTGAGTGCTCGTAACCACGACAACGCCGCACCTGTGCTCATTAACGATCTGCTGCAAAAGACAGAGACATGGCAGCAAGTTACACAGAATCCACACCTCACACAAATGAGAACCAGCGCAAAACTATAACAGCTATCTAAAAAATACGGCGTTTGTATGAGACCCAAGACTCTACCGAACGCGTGGATGTGCTTTTTATGTCTGTCCGGTAATAAATACGGCTCCTATGGCCGTTTACAAAACGTGTACCTTGTGGATTTTTGTGAGAAATATGTCGGCAGATTTGTATTGGAGCCTATGGGGCTTTTGGCAGAGGTTGTGTCACTCAAACACTCGTTGCGCCAAAACTAAAAAACTCTGGGATTCCATGAACACATTAATCCAATCAGCACAACCATACCCTCATTAATCTGAAGAAATGAAGCCTCTAGAGTGTATACTTTGGCTGCAAGGACAGAAGTTCCATACTTTTTTAACCAGATTTCTGCGCTGCTTCACCCTCTAGCCCGCGAGGTCCCCCTCTAGCAGACGCAATACACACTCATGTAAAAGTCAGAAACGGAGCGAAGAACTAGTGAAACATAATCAGTGATTATGAAAAAAGTACAATAGATATCAAGAAGCAGTTTTTTTCATAAAATAGTTTAGACCTGTGTCAACATTTGAAAGTTTAAATGGTGTCTGTAGCTTAAAGATTCGCGAAGCTGAAAAATCTGAAAGTTGAAGAAGTTGAAGACGATTTGAAAAGCAAACTCCATTTGAAAACCATGTTAAAATATTAATGATTATTGATTTATATAAATTCAAGCTTAAGAGGTAGAAAGCTGAACATACATAGCCCTCAAGCCAGAAATAAGCTGAATATTTTAAAATTTGAACGGTTTAAATAGCTGAAAATGGGAAGCAGTTGAAAGGGGGCGCGGAAGAAATAGAATAATAATAATAAGTTTAATAAAGATTAGAAGAACAATACTTGGAATGCTTAAAGCATTCCAACTAACTAGAAAATGCATTTCCTGCTGAAAATGCGTTGGAATGCAAAAAGCTGAACGCTGAAATGAACTTTTTAAAATAGCTGAAAATACAGAAAGTTGAAGGGAATTTGAATACATTTGCTGAAATTATAGATATTAGAAAAGCTGAAATGAATTTGAAATTGCTGAAAATACAGAAATGGGAGAAGCTGAAAGGAATTTCAATAGATTTGCTGAAAAAGCAGAAATGAAAACAGCTGAAATAAATTTGAAATATTGCAAAAAAATACAGAAATGAATATTGAAAAATTGCTGTTGATAGAGGCATAAGAATAGCTGAAATTATTTTAAAGAACTGCTGAAAATACAGGAAGTGGGGAAGCTGAATTTCAATAGATTTTCTAAAAACAGAAGTTGCAGGAGCTTAAATTTGTTTAAAATTGTTTGTAGTAATATTAGTAGTAGTATTAGTTATAATTGTGGTATTAGTAGTACTAGCAGTAATAGTAGGTTTAGTATCAATAGCAGTAGAAACAGCTGTAATACTATTAGCCATAGTCGTATTTGTAATAACATTAGTAGTAGTTGTAGTATTAATAGCAGTAGAAATACTAGTAGTATGGTAGTAGAAGTATCAGTTGTAGTACTAGAAGTACGAGTAATATTCGTAGTGGGAGACAGAATGTTTGTTATTCAAACTAAGAAGTTTTTAATTAATAGGCCTCATCACAAACATTACAGTAAAAATTCCCTCCATGTGGCTTTTATTTTGAAATTATTGGATTGGGTGGGTTGGGGGGGTGTAGATAGAGGGAGGGAGGGTGAGAGGGTGAGGAAGGGAGGGGTGGTGAGGAAGAGATAGAGGGAGAGAGAGAGGAGGAGAAATAGACAGACATACTGACTGACTGAGTGATTAACAGTAAGTAGAGGTCAGGGGGGAGGGGGGAGGGGGGGCCAGTGTCTTTATCATATTGGTCTGTTGACAGAAAGCATAGCTGCGTCATGTGACTCCACTAATCACGTCATTGGAGCAGCTGTGAGTCACACACAGAGATACTGCAGCGTGTTTACGAGTAACCACGGCAACGGCGCACCTATTGCATTGGGTGGGGTGGGGGGGTGTAGATAGAGGGAGGGAGGGTGAGAGGGTGAGGAAGGGAATGGTGGTGAGGAAGAGAGGGAGAGGGGAGGAGAATTAGACTGACTGACTGACTGAGAGTGATTAACAGTAAGTAGAGGTCAGGGGGGAGGGGGGAGGGGGGGCTAGTGTCTTTATCATATTGGTCTGTTGACAGAAAGCATAGCTGCGTCATGTGACTCCACTAATCACGTCATTGGAGCAGCTGTGAGTCACACACAGAGATACTGCAGCGTGTTTACGAGTAACCACGGCAACGGCGCACCTATTGGATTGGGTGGGGTGGGGGGGTGTAGATAGAGGGAGGGAGGGTGAGAGGGTGAGGAAGGGAATGGTGGTGAGGAAGAGAGGGAGAGGGGAGGAGAATTAGACTGACTGACTGACTGACAGTGATTAACAGTAAGTAGAGGTCAGTGTGGAGGGGGGAGGGGGGGCGAGTGTCTTTATCATATTGGTCTGTTGACAGAAAGCATAGCTGCGTCATGTGACTCCACTAATCACGTCACAAGGAGCAGCTGTGAGTCACACACAGAGATACTGCAGCGTGTTTACGAGTAACCACGGCAACGGCGCACCTATTGCATTGGGTGGGGTGGGGGGGTGTAGATAGAGGGAGGGAGGGTGAGAGGGTGAGGAAGGGAATGGTGGTGAGGAAGAGAGGGAGAGGGGAGGAGAATTAGACTGACTGACTGACTGAGAGTGATTAACAGTAAGTAGAGGTCAGGGGGGAGGGGGGAGGGGGGGCTAGTGTCTTTATCATATTGGTCTGTTGACAGAAAGCATAGCTGCGTCATGTGACTCCACTAATCACGTCATTGGAGCAGCTGTGAGTCACACACAGAGATACTGCAGCGTGTTTACGAGTAACCACGGCAACGGCGCACCTATTGGATTGGGTGGGGTGGGGGGGTGTAGATAGAGGGAGGGAGGGTGAGAGGGTGAGGAAGGGAATGGTGGTGAGGAAGAGAGGGAGAGGGGAGGAGAATTAGACTGACTGACTGACTGAGAGTGATTAACAGTAAGTAGAGGTCAGGGGGGAGGGGGGAGGGGGGGCTAGTGTCTTTATCATATTGGTCTGTTGACAGAAAGCATAGCTGCGTCATGTGACTCCACTAATCAGGTCACAAGGAGCAGCTGTGAGCCACAGACAGATCCTGCAGCATGTGAGTGCTCGTAACCACGACAACGCCGCACCTGTGCGGCTGCAAAAGTGCAGACACAGGACAGCGAGTTACACAGAATCCACACCTCAAACAAATGAGAACCAGCGCAAAACTATAACAGCTATCTAAAAAATACGGCGTTTGTATGAGACCCAAGACTCTACCGAACGCGTGGATGTGCTTTTTATGTCTGTCCGGTAATAAATACGGCTCCTATGGCCGTTGACAGAACGTGTACCTTGTGGATTTTTGTGAGAAATATGTCAGCAGATTTGTATTGGAGCCTATGGGGCTTTTGGCAGAGGTTGTGTCACTCAAACACTCCTTGCGCCAAAACTAAAAAACTCTGGGATTCCATGAACACATTAATCCAATCAGCACAACCATACCCTCATTAATCTGAAGAAATGAAGCCTCTAGAGTGTATACTTTGGCTGCAAGGACAGAAGTTCCATACTTTTTTAACCAGATTCCTGCGATGCCCCACACTCTAGCCTCGAGCTCTCCACTCTAGCAGACGCAATACACACTCATGTAAAAGTCAGAAACGGAGCGAAAAACTAGTGAAACATAATCAGTGATTATGAAAAAAGTACAATAGATATCCACAAGCAGTTTTTTTCATAAAATAGTTTAGACCTGTGTCAACATTTGAAAGTTTAAATGGTGTCTGTAGCTGAAAGATTTGCGAAGCTGAAAAATCTGAAAGTTGAAGAAGTTTAGGAGGATTTGAAAGCAAACTCCATTTGAAAACCATGTTAAAATATTAATGATTATTGATTTATATAAATTCAAGCATAAGAGGTAGAAAGCTGAAAAGTCATAGCCCTCAAGCCAGAAAGGAGCTGAACATTTTAATATTTGAACGGTTTTAATAGCTGAAAGTGTGAAGGAGTTGAAAGGTGCCGCGGAAGAAATAGAAGATGAAGAATAAAGATTCGAAGAACAATACTTGGAATGCATCGTTAATGCATTCCAACAACTAGAAAATGCATTTCCTGCTGAAAATGCGTTGGAATGCAAAAAGCTGAAAGCTGAAATGAACTTTTTAAAATAGCTGAAAATACAGAAAGTTGAAGGGAATTTGAATACATTTGCTGAAATTATAGATATTAGAAAAGCTGAAATGAATTTGAAATTGCTGAAAATACAGAAATGGGAGAAGCTGAAAGGAATTTCAATAGATTTGCTGAAAAAGCAGAAATGAAAACAGCTGAAATAAATTTGAAATATTGCAAAAAAATACAGAAATGAATAGTGAAAAATTGCTGTTGATAGAGGCATAAGAATAGCTGAAATTATTTTAAAGAACTGCTGAAAATACAGGAAGTGGGGAAGCTGAATTTCAATAGATTTTCTAAAAACAGAAGTTGCAGGAGCTTAAATTTGTTTAAAATTGTTTGTAGTAATATTAGTAGTAGTATTAGTTATAATTGTGGTATTAGTAGTACTAGCAGTAATAGTAGGTTTAGTATCAATAGCAGTAGAAACAGCTGTAATACTATTAGCCATAGTCGTATTTGTAATAACATTAGTAGTAGTTGTAGTATTAATAGCAGTAGAAATACTAGTAGTATGGTAGTAGAAGTATCAGTTGTAGTACTAGAAGTACGAGTAATATTCGTAGTGGGAGACAGAATGTTTGTTATTCAAACTAAGAAGTTTTTAATTAATAGGCCTCATCACAAACATTACAGTAAAAATTCCCTCCATGTGGCTTTTATTTTGAAATTATTGGATTGGGCGGGTTGGGGGGGTGTAGATAGAGGGAGGGAGGGTGAGAGGGTGAGGAAGGGAGGGGTGGTGAGGAAGAGATAGAGGGAGAGAGAGAGGAGGAGAAATAGACAGACATACTGACTGACTGAGTGATTAACAGTAAGAAGAGGTCAGGGTGGAGGGGGGAGGGGGGGCGAGTGTCTTTATCATATTGGTCTGTTGACAGAAAGCATAGCTGCGTCATGTGACTCCACTAATCAGGTCATTGGAGCAGCTGTGAGTCACACACAGAGATACTGCAGCGTGTTTACGAGTAACCACGGCAACGGCGCACGTATTGCATTGGGTGGGGTGGGGGGGTGTAGATAGAGGGAGGGAGGGTGAGAGGGTGAGGAAGGGAATGGTGGTGAGGAAGAGAGGGAGAGGGGAGGAGAATTAGACTGACTGACTGACTGAGAGTGATTAACAGTAAGTAGAGGTCAGGGTGGAGGGGGGAGGGGGGGCTAGTGTCTTTATCATATTGGTCTGTTGACAGAAAGCATAGCTGCGTCATGTGACTCCACTAATCAGGTCATAGGAGCGAGCAGCTGTGAGTCACAGACAGATCCTGCAGCATGTGAGTGCTCGTAACCACGACAACGGCGCACCTGTGCTCATTAACGGCTGCAAAATGCAGAGACATGGCAGCAAGTTACACAGAATCCACACCTCACACAAATGAGAACCAGCGCAAAACTATAACAGCTATCTAAAAAATACGGCGTTTGTATGAGACCCAAGACTCTACCGAACGCGTGGATGTGCTTTTTATGTCTGTCCGGTAATAAATACGGCTCCTATGGCCGTTTACAAAACGTGTACCTTGTGGATTTTTGTGAGAAATATGTCGGCAGATTTGTATTGGAGCCTATGGGGCTTTTGGCAGAGGTTGTGTCACTCAAACACTCCTTGCGCCAAAACTAAAAAACTCTGGGATTCCATGAACACATTAATCCAATCAGCACAACCATACCCTCATTAATCTGAAGAAATGAAGCCTCTAGAGTGTATACTTTGGCTGCAAGGACAGAAGTTCCATACTTTTTTAACCAGATTTCTGCGCTGCCCCACACTCTAGCCCTGGAGCTCTCCACTCTAGCAGACGCAATACACACTCATGTAAAAGTCAGAAACGGAGCGAAAAACTAGTGAAACATAATCAGTGATTATGAAAAAAGTACAATAGATATCAAGAAGCAGTTTTTTTCATAAAATAGTTGAGACTTGTGTGAACATTTGAGAGTTGAAATGGTGTCTGTAGCTGAAAGATTCGCGAAGCTGAAAAATCTGAAAGTTGAAGAAGTTTAGGAGGATTTGAAAGCAAACTCCATTTGAAAACCATGTTAAAATATTAATGATTATTGATTTGTATAAATTCAAGCATAAGAGGTAGAAAGCTGAAAAGTCATAGCCCTCAAGCCAGAAAGGAGCTGAACATTTTAATATTTGAACGGTTTAAATAGCTGAAAGTGTGAAGGAGTTGAAAGGTGCCGCGGAAGAAATAGAAGAAGCTGAAGAATAAAGATTCGAAGAACAATACTTGGAATGCATCGTTAATGCATTCCAACAATAACTAGAAAAGGCATTTCCTGCTGAAAATGCGTTGGAATGCAAAAAGCTGAAAGCTGCACTGAATATTTAAAAATAGCTGAAAATACAGAAAGTTGAAGGGAAATTGAATACATTTGCTGAAAAGCTGAAATGAATTTGAAATTGCTGAAAATACAGAAATGGGAGAAGCTGAAAGGAATTTCAATAGATGTGCTGAAAAAGCAGAAATGAAAACAGCTGAAATAAATTTGAAATATTGCAAAAAAATACAGAAATGAATATTAAGAAATTGCTGTTGATAGAGGCATAAGAATAGCTGAAATTATTTTAAAGAACTGCTGAAAATACAGGAAGTGGGGAAGCTGAATTTCAATAGATTTTCTAAAAACAGAAGTTGCAGGAGCTTAAATTTGTTTAAAATTGTTTGTAGTAATATTAGTAGTAGTATTAGTTATAATTGTGGTATTAGTAGTACTAGCAGTATAAGCAGTAATAGTAGGTTTAGTATCAATAGCAGTAGAAACAGCTGTAATACTATTAGCCATAGTAGTATTTGTAATAACATTAGTAGTAGTTGTAGTATTAATAGCAGTAGAAATACTAGTAGTATGGTAGTAGAAGTATCAGTTGTAGTACTAGAAGTACGAGTAATATTCGTAGTGGGAGACAGAATGTTTGTTATTCACACTTAAAAGTTTTTAATTAATAGGCCTCATCACAGACATTACAGTAAAAATTCCCTCCATGGGGCTTTTATTTTGAAATTATTGGATTGGGTGGGTTGGGGGGGTGTAGATAGAGGGAGGGAGGGTGAGAGGGTGAGGAAGGGAGGGGTGGTGAGGAAGAGATAGAGAGGGAGAGGGGAGGAGAATTAGACAGACTGACTGACTGAGTGATTAACATTGAGAAGAGGTCAGGGTGGAGGGGGGAGGGGGGCGAGTGTCTTTATCATATTGGTCTGTTGACAGAAAGCATAGCTGCGTCATGTGACTCCACTAATCAGCTCATAGGAGCAGCTTTGAGTCACAGACAGATCCTGCAGCGTGTGAGCGAGTAACCACGACAACGGCGCACCTATTGGATTGGGTGGGGTGGGGGGGTGTAGATAGAGGGAGGGAGGGTGAGAGGGTGAGGAAGGGAATGGTGGTGAGGAAGAGAGAGAGGGAGAGAGAGAGGAGGAGAATTAGACATACTGACTGACTGAGTGATTAACAGTGAGAAGAGGTCAGGGTGGAGGGGGGAGGGGGGGCCAGTGTCTTTATCATATTGGTCTGTTGACAGAAAGCATAGCTGCGTCATGTGACTCCACTAATCAGGTCATAGAAGCAGCTGTGAGCCACAGACAGATCCTGCAGCGTGTGAGTGCTCGTAACCACGACAACACCGCACCTGTGCGGCTGCAAAAGGGGAGACATGGCAGCAAGTTACACAGAATCCACACCTCAGACAAATGGGAACCAGCGAAAAACTATAACAGCTATCTAAAAAATACGGCGTTTGTATGAGACCCAGGACTCTACCGAACGCGTGGAAGTGCTTTTTATGTCTGTCCGGTAATAAATACGGCTCCTATGGCCGTTTACAAAACGTGTACCTTGTGGATTTTTGTGAGAAATATGTCGGCAGATTTGTATTGGAGCCTATGGGGCTTTTGCCAGAGGTTGTGTCACTCAAACACTCCTTGCGCCAAAACTAAAAAACTCTGGGATTCCATGAACACATTAATCCAATCAGCACAACCATACCCTCATTAATCTGAAGAAATGAAGCCTCTAGAGTGTATACTTTGGCTGCAAGGACAGAAGTTCCATACTTTTTTAACCAGATTTCTGCGATGCCCCACACTCTAGCCTCGAGCTCTCCACTCTAGCAGACGCAATACACACTCATGTAAAAGTCAGAAACGGAGCGAAAAACTAGTGAAACATAATCAGTGATTATGAAAAAAGTACAATAGATATCAAGAAGCAGTTTTTTTCGTAAAATAGTTGAGACTTGTGTGAACATTTGAGAGTTGAAATGGTGTCTGTAGCTGAAAGATTGGCGAAGCTGAAAAATCTGAAAGTTGAAGAAGTTGAAGAGGATTTGAAAAGCAAACTCCATTTGAAAACCATGTTAAAATATTAATGATTATTGATTTATATAAATTCAAGCTTAAGAGCTAGAAAGCTGAACATACATAGCCCTCAAGCCAGAAAGAAGCTGAATATTTTAAAATTTGAACGGTTTAAATAGCTGAAAATGGGAAGCAGTTGAAAGGGGGCGCGGAAGAAATATAATAATAATAATAATAACTAGAAAAGGCATTTCCTGCTGAAAATGCGTTGGAATGCAAAAAGCTGAAAGCTGCACTGAATATTTAAAAATAGCTGAAAATACAGAAAGTTGAAGGGAAATTGAATACATTTGCTGAAAAGCTGAAATGAATTTGAAATTGCTGAAAATACAGAAATGGGAGAAGCTGAAAGGAATTTCAATAGATGTGCTGAAAAAGCAGAAATGAAAACAGCTGAAATAAATTTGAAATATTGCAAAAAAATACAGAAATGAATATTAAGAAATTGCTGTTGATAGAGGCATAAGAATAGCTGAAATTATTTTAAAGAACTGCTGAAAATACAGGAAGTGGGGAAGCTGAATTTCAATAGATTTTCTAAAAACAGAAGTTGCAGGAGCTTAAATTTGTTTAAAATTGTTTGTAGTAATATTAGTAGTAGTATTAGTTATAATTGTGGTATTAGTAGTACTAGCAGTATAAGCAGTAATAGTAGGTTTAGTATCAATAGCAGTAGAAACAGCTGTAATACTATTAGCCATAGTAGTATTTGTAATAACATTAGTAGTAGTTGTAGTATTAATAGCAGTAGAAATACTAGTAGTATGGTAGTAGAAGTATCAGTTGTAGTACTAGAAGTACGAGTAATATTCGTAGTGGGAGACAGAATGTTTGTTATTCACACTTAAAAGTTTTTAATTAATAGGCCTCATCACAGACATTACAGTAAAAATTCCCTCCATGGGGCTTTTATTTTGAAATTATTAGATTGGGTGGGGTGGGGGGGAGTAGATAGAGGGAGGGAGGGTGAGAGGGTGAGGAAGGGAATGGTGGTGAGGAAGAGAGGGACAGGGGAGGAGAATTAGACTGACTGACTGACTGAGAGTGATTAACAGTAAGTAGAGGTCAGGGTGGAGGGGGGAGGGGGGGCGAGTGTCTTTATCATATTGGTCTGTTGACAGAAAGCATAGCTGCGTCATGTGACTCCACTAATCAGGTCATAGAAGCAGCTGTGAGTCACACACAGAGATACTGCAGCGTGTTTACGAGTAACCACGGCAACGGCGCACCTATTGCATTGGGTGGGGTGGGGGGGTGTAGATAGAGGGAGGGAGGGTGAGAGGGTGAGGAAGGGAATGGTGGTGAGGAAGAGAGGGACAGGGGAGGAGAATTAGACTGACTGACTGACTGAGAGTGATTAACAGTAAGTAGAGGTCAGGGTGGAGGGGGGAGGGGGGGCGAGTGTCTTTATCATATTGGTCTGTTGACAGAAAGCATAGCTGCGTCATGTGACTCCACTAATCAGGTCATAGGAGCGAGCAGCTGTGAGCCACAGACAGATCCTGCAGCGTGTGAGTGCTCGTAACCACGACAACGGCGCACCTGTGATCATTAACGATCTGCTGCAAAAGACAGAGACATGGCAGCGAGTTACACAGAATCCACACCTCAGACAAATGGGAACCAGCGAAAAACTATAACAGCTATCTAAAAAATACGGCGTTTGTATGAGACCCAAGACTCTACCGAACGCGTGGATGTGTTTTTATGTCTGTCCGGTAATAAATACGGCTCCTATGGCCGTTTACAAAACGTGTACCTTGTGGATTTTTGTGAGAAATATGTCGGCAGATTTGTATTGGAGCCTATGGGGCTTTTGGCAGAGGTTGTGTCACTCAAACACTCCTTGCGCCAAAACTAAAAAACTCTGGGATTCCATGAACACATTAATCCAATCAGCACAACCATACCCTCATTAATCTGAAGAAATGAAGCCTCTAGAGTGTATACTTTGGCTGCAAGGACAGAAGTTCCATACTTTTTTAACCAGATTCCTGCGATGCCCCACACTCTAGCCTGCGAGGTCCCGCCTCTAGCAGACGCAATACACACTCATGTAAAAGTCAGAAACGGAGCGAAGAACTAGTGAAACATAATCAGTGATTATAAAAAAAGTACAATAGATATGAAGAAGCAGTTTTTTTCATAAAATAGTTGAGACTTGTGTGAACATTTGAGAGTTGAAATGGTGTCTGTAGCTGAAAGATTTGCGAAGCTGAAAAATCTGAAAGTTGAAGAAGTTGAAGAGGATTTAAACACGATCTCCATAGGAAAACCATTAGACGAAATATTCATGATTACTGATTTATATAAATTCAAGCTTAAGAGGTAGAAAGCTGAACATACATAGCCCTCAAGCCAGAAAGGAGCTGAATATTTTAATATTTGAACGGTTTAAATAGCTGAAAATGGGAAGCAGTTGAAAGGTGGCACGGAAGAAATAGAATAAGAATAAGTTGAAATAAAGATTAGAAGAACAATACTTGGAATGCTTAAAGCATTCCAACTAATAAGTTGAATAAAGATTAGAAGAACAATACTTGGAATGCTTAAAGCATTCCAACTAATAAGTTGAACTAGAAAAGGCATTTCCTGCTGAAAATGCGTTGGAATGCAAAAAGCTGAAAGCTGAAATGAATATTTAAAAATAGCTGAAAATACAGAAAGTTGAAGGGAATTTGAATACATCTGAACTTACAGATATTAGAAAAGCTGAAATTAATTTGAAATTGCTGAAAATACAGAAATGGGAGAAGCTGAAAGGAATTTCAATAGATTTGCTGAAAAAGCAGAAATGAAAACAGCTGAAATAAATTTGAAATATTGCAAAAAAATACAGAAATGAATATTAAAAAATTGCTGTTGATAGAGGCATAAGAATAGCTGAAATTATTTTAAAGAACTGCTGAAAATACAGGAAGTGGGGAAGCTGAATTTCAATAGATTTTCTAAAAACAGAAGTTGCAGGAGCTTAAATTTGTTTAAAATTGTTTGTAGTAATATTAGTAGTAGTATTAGTTATAATTGTGGTATTAGTAGTACTAGCAGTAATAGTAGGTTTAGTATCAATAGCAGTAGAAACAGCTGTAATACTATTAGCCATAGTCGTATTTGTAATAACATTAGTAGTAGTTGTAGTATTAATAGCAGTAGAAATACTAGTAGTATGGTAGTAGAAGTATCAGTTGTAGTACTAGAAGTACGAGTAATATTCGTAGTGGGAGACAGAATGTTTGTTATTCAAACTAAGAAGTTTTTAATTAATAGGCCTCATCACAAACATTACAGTAAAAATTCCCTCCATGTGGCTTTTATTTTGAAATGATTGGATTGGGTGGGTTGGGGGGGTGTAGATAGAGGGAGGGAGGGTGAGAGGGTGAGGAAGGGAGGGGTGGTGAGGAAGAGATAGAGGGAGAGAGAGAGGAGGAGAAATAGACAGACATACTGACTGACTGAGTGATTAACAGTAAGAAGAGGTCAGGGTGGAGGGGGAGGGGGGGCGAGTGTCTTTATCATATTGGTCTGTTGACAGAAAGCATAGCTGCGTCATGTGACTCCACTAATCAGGTCATTGGAGCAGCTGTGAGTCACACACAGAGATACTGCAGCGTGTTTACGAGTAACCACGGCAACGGCGCACCTATTGCATTGGGTGGGGTGGGGGGGTGTAGATAGAGGGAGGGAGGGTGAGAGGGTGAGGAAGGGAATGGTGGTGAGGAAGAGAGGGAGAGGGGAGGAGAATTAGACTGACTGAGAGTGATTAACAGTAAGTAGAGGTCAGGGGGGAGGGGGGGCTAGTGTCTTTATCATATTGGTCTGTTGACAGAAAGCATAGCTGCGTCATGTGACTCCACTAATCACGTCATTGGAGCAGCTGTGAGTCACACACAGAGATACTGCAGCGTGTTTACGAGTAACCACGGCAACGGCGCACCTATTGGATTGGGTGGGGTGGGGGGGTGTAGATAGAGGGAGGGAGGGTGAGAGGGTGAGGAAGGGAATGGTGGTGAGGAAGAGAGGGAGAGGGGAGGAGAATTAGACTGACTGACTGACTGAGAGTGATTAACAGTAAGTAGAGGTCAGGGTGGAGGGGGGAGGGGGGCGAGTGTCTTTATCATATTGGTCTGTTGACAGAAAGCATAGCTGCGTCATGTGACTCCACTAATCAGGTCACAAGGAGCAGCTGTGAGTCACAGACAGATCCTGCAGCGTGTGAGTGCTCGTAACCACGACAACGCCGCACCTGTGCTCATTAACGAGTGGCTGCAAAAGGCAGACACAGAACAGCAAGTTACACAGAATCCACACCTCAAACAAATGGGAACCAGCGCAAAACTATAACAGCTATCTAAAAAATACGGCGTTTGTATGAGACCCAAGACTCTACCGAACGCGTGGATGTGCTTTTTATGTCTGTCCGGTAATAAATACGGCTCCTATGGCCGTTGACAGAACGTGTACCTTGTGGATTTTTGTGAGAAATATGTCGGCAGATTTGTATTGGAGCCTATGGGGCTTTTGGCAGAGGTTGTGTCACTCAAACACTCCTTGCGCCAAAACTAAAAAACTCTGGGATTCCATGAACACATTAATCCAATCAGCACAACCATACCCTCATTAATCTGAAGAAATTAAGCCTCTAGAGTGTATACTTTGGCTGCAAGGACAGAAGTTCCATACTTTTTTAACCAGATTTCTGCGCTGCCCCACACTCTAGCCTCGAGCTCTCCACTCTAGCAGACGCAATACACACTCATGTAAAAGTCAGAAACGGAGCGAAAAACTAGTGAAACATAATCAGTGATTATGAAAAAAGTACAATAGATATCAAGAAGCAGTTTTTTTCATAAAATAGTTGAGACTTGTGTGAACATTTGAGAGTTGAAATGGTGTCTGTAGCTGAAAGATTGGCGAAGCTGAAAAATCTGAAAGTTGAAGAAGTTGAAGAGGATTTGAAAAGCAAACTCCATTTGAAAACCATGTTAAAATATTAATGATTATTGATTTATATAAATTCAAGCTTAAGAGCTAGAAAGCTGAACATACATAGCCCTCAAGCCAGAAAGAAGCTGAATATTTTAAAATTTGAACGGTTTAAATAGCTGAAAATGGGAAGCAGTTGAAAGGGGGCGCGGAAGAAATATAATAATAATAATAACTAGAAAATGCATTTCCTGCTGAAAATGCGTTGGAATGCAAAAAGCTGAACGCTGAAATGAACTTTTTAAAATAGCTGAAAATACAGAAAGTTGAAGGGAATTTGAATACATTTGCTGAAATTATAGATATTAGAAAAGCTGAAATGAATTTGAAATTGCTGAAAATACAGAAATGGGAGAAGCTGAAAGGAATTTCAATAGATTTGCTGAAAAAGCAGAAATGAAAACAGCTGAAATAAATTTGAAATATTGCAAAAAAATACAGAAATGAATATTGAAAAATTGCTGTTGATAGAGGCATAAGAATAGCTGAAATTATTTTAAAGAACTGCTGAAAATACAGGAAGTGGGGAAGCTGAATTTCAATAGATTTTCTAAAAACAGAAGTTGCAGGAGCTTAAATTTGTTTAAAATTGTTTGTAGTAATATTAGTAGTAGTATTAGTTATAATTGTGGTATTAGTAGTACTAGCAGTAATAGTAGGTTTAGTATCAATAGCAGTAGAAACAGCTGTAATACTATTAGCCATAGTCGTATTTGTAATAACATTAGTAGTAGTTGTAGTATTAATAGCAGTAGAAATACTAGTAGTATGGTAGTAGAAGTATCAGTTGTAGTACTAGAAGTACGAGTAATATTCGTAGTGGGAGACAGAATGTTTGTTATTCAAACTAAGAAGTTTTTAATTAATAGGCCTCATCACAAACATTACAGTAAAAATTCCCTCCATGTGGCTTTTATTTTGAAATTATTGGATTGGGTGGGTTGGGGGGGTGTAGATAGAGGGAGGGAGGGTGAGAGGGTGAGGAAGGGAGGGGTGGTGAGGAAGAGATAGAGGGAGAGAGAGAGGAGGAGAAATAGACAGACATACTGACTGACTGAGTGATTAACAGTAAGTAGAGGTCAGGGGGGAGGGGGGAGGGGGGGCCAGTGTCTTTATCATATTGGTCTGTTGACAGAAAGCATAGCTGCGTCATGTGACTCCACTAATCACGTCATTGGAGCAGCTGTGAGTCACACACAGAGATACTGCAGCGTGTTTACGAGTAACCACGGCAACGGCGCACCTATTGCATTGGGTGGGGTGGGGGGGTGTAGATAGAGGGAGGGAGGGTGAGAGGGTGAGGAAGGGAATGGTGGTGAGGAAGAGAGGGAGAGGGGAGGAGAATTAGACTGACTGACTGACTGAGAGTGATTAACAGTAAGTAGAGGTCAGGGGGGAGGGGGGAGGGGGGGCTAGTGTCTTTATCATATTGGTCTGTTGACAGAAAGCATAGCTGCGTCATGTGACTCCACTAATCACGTCATTGGAGCAGCTGTGAGTCACACACAGAGATACTGCAGCGTGTTTACGAGTAACCACGGCAACGGCGCACCTATTGGATTGGGTGGGGTGGGGGGGTGTAGATAGAGGGAGGGAGGGTGAGAGGGTGAGGAAGGGAATGGTGGTGAGGAAGAGAGGGAGAGGGGAGGAGAATTAGACTGACTGACTGACTGACAGTGATTAACAGTAAGTAGAGGTCAGTGTGGAGGGGGGAGGGGGGGCGAGTGTCTTTATCATATTGGTCTGTTGACAGAAAGCATAGCTGCGTCATGTGACTCCACTAATCACGTCACAAGGAGCAGCTGTGAGTCACACACAGAGATACTGCAGCGTGTTTACGAGTAACCACGGCAACGGCGCACCTATTGCATTGGGTGGGGTGGGGGGGTGTAGATAGAGGGAGGGAGGGTGAGAGGGTGAGGAAGGGAATGGTGGTGAGGAAGAGAGGGAGAGGGGAGGAGAATTAGACTGACTGACTGACTGAGAGTGATTAACAGTAAGTAGAGGTCAGGGGGGAGGGGGGAGGGGGGGCTAGTGTCTTTATCATATTGGTCTGTTGACAGAAAGCATAGCTGCGTCATGTGACTCCACTAATCACGTCATTGGAGCAGCTGTGAGTCACACACAGAGATACTGCAGCGTGTTTACGAGTAACCACGGCAACGGCGCACCTATTGGATTGGGTGGGGTGGGGGGGTGTAGATAGAGGGAGGGAGGGTGAGAGGGTGAGGAAGGGAATGGTGGTGAGGAAGAGAGGGAGAGGGGAGGAGAATTAGACTGACTGACTGACTGAGAGTGATTAACAGTAAGTAGAGGTCAGGGGGGAGGGGGGAGGGGGGGCTAGTGTCTTTATCATATTGGTCTGTTGACAGAAAGCATAGCTGCGTCATGTGACTCCACTAATCAGGTCACAAGGAGCAGCTGTGAGCCACAGACAGATCCTGCAGCATGTGAGTGCTCGTAACCACGACAACGCCGCACCTGTGCGGCTGCAAAAGTGCAGACACAGGACAGCGAGTTACACAGAATCCACACCTCAAACAAATGAGAACCAGCGCAAAACTATAACAGCTATCTAAAAAATACGGCGTTTGTATGAGACCCAAGACTCTACCGAACGCGTGGATGTGCTTTTTATGTCTGTCCGGTAATAAATACGGCTCCTATGGCCGTTGACAGAACGTGTACCTTGTGGATTTTTGTGAGAAATATGTCAGCAGATTTGTATTGGAGCCTATGGGGCTTTTGGCAGAGGTTGTGTCACTCAAACACTCCTTGCGCCAAAACTAAAAAACTCTGGGATTCCATGAACACATTAATCCAATCAGCACAACCATACCCTCATTAATCTGAAGAAATGAAGCCTCTAGAGTGTATACTTTGGCTGCAAGGACAGAAGTTCCATACTTTTTTAACCAGATTCCTGCGATGCCCCACACTCTAGCCTCGAGCTCTCCACTCTAGCAGACGCAATACACACTCATGTAAAAGTCAGAAACGGAGCGAAAAACTAGTGAAACATAATCAGTGATTATGAAAAAAGTACAATAGATATCCACAAGCAGTTTTTTTCATAAAATAGTTTAGACCTGTGTCAACATTTGAAAGTTTAAATGGTGTCTGTAGCTGAAAGATTTGCGAAGCTGAAAAATCTGAAAGTTGAAGAAGTTTAGGAGGATTTGAAAGCAAACTCCATTTGAAAACCATGTTAAAATATTAATGATTATTGATTTATATAAATTCAAGCATAAGAGGTAGAAAGCTGAAAAGTCATAGCCCTCAAGCCAGAAAGGAGCTGAACATTTTAATATTTGAACGGTTTTAATAGCTGAAAGTGTGAAGGAGTTGAAAGGTGCCGCGGAAGAAATAGAAGATGAAGAACTAGAAAATGCATTTCCTGCTGAAAATGCGTTGGAATGCAAAAAGCTGAAAGCTGAAATGAACTTTTTAAAATAGCTGAAAATACAGAAAGTTGAAGGGAATTTGAATACATTTGCTGAAATTATAGATATTAGAAAAGCTGAAATGAATTTGAAATTGCTGAAAATACAGAAATGGGAGAAGCTGAAAGGAATTTCAATAGATTTGCTGAAAAAGCAGAAATGAAAACAGCTGAAATAAATTTGAAATATTGCAAAAAAATACAGAAATGAATAGTGAAAAATTGCTGTTGATAGAGGCATAAGAATAGCTGAAATTATTTTAAAGAACTGCTGAAAATACAGGAAGTGGGGAAGCTGAATTTCAATAGATTTTCTAAAAACAGAAGTTGCAGGAGCTTAAATTTGTTTAAAATTGTTTGTAGTAATATTAGTAGTAGTATTAGTTATAATTGTGGTATTAGTAGTACTAGCAGTAATAGTAGGTTTAGTATCAATAGCAGTAGAAACAGCTGTAATACTATTAGCCATAGTCGTATTTGTAATAACATTAGTAGTAGTTGTAGTATTAATAGCAGTAGAAATACTAGTAGTATGGTAGTAGAAGTATCAGTTGTAGTACTAGAAGTACGAGTAATATTCGTAGTGGGAGACAGAATGTTTGTTATTCAAACTAAGAAGTTTTTAATTAATAGGCCTCATCACAAACATTACAGTAAAAATTCCCTCCATGTGGCTTTTATTTTGAAATGATTGGATTGGGTGGGTTGGGGGGGTGTAGATAGAGGGAGGGAGGGTGAGAGGGTGAGGAAGGGAGGGGTGGTGAGGAAGAGATAGAGGGAGAGAGAGGAGGAGAAATAGACAGACATACTGACTGACTGAGTGATTAACAGTGAGAAGAGGTCAGGGTGGAGGGGGGAGGGGGGGCGAGTGTCTTTATCATATTGGTCTGTTGACAGAAAGCATAGCTGCGTCATGTGACTCCACTAATCACGTCATTGGAGCAGCTGTGAGTCACACACAGAGATACTGCAGCGTGTTTACGAGTAACCACGGCAACGGCGCACCTATTGCATTGGGTGGGGTGGGGGGGTGTAGATAGAGGGAGGGAGGGTGAGAGGGTGAGGAAGGGAATGGTGGTGAGGAAGAGAGGGAGAGGGGAGGAGAATTAGACTGACTGACTGACTGAGAGTGATTAACAGTAAGTAGAGGTCAGGGGGGAGGGGGGAGGGGGGGCTAGTGTCTTTATCATATTGGTCTGTTGACAGAAAGCATAGCTGCGTCATGTGACTCCACTAATCAGGTCATAGGAGCGAGCAGCTGTGAGTCACAGACAGATCCTGCAGCATGTGAGTGCTCGTAACCACGACAACGGCGCACCTGTGCTCATTAACGGCTGCAAAATGCAGAGACATGGCAGCAAGTTACACAGAATCCACACCTCACACAAATGAGAACCAGCGCAAAACTATAACAGCTATCTAAAAAATACGGCGTTTGTATGAGACCCAAGACTCTACCGAACGCGTGGATGTGCTTTTTATGTCTGTCCGGTAATAAATACGGCTCCTATGGCCGTTTACAAAACGTGTACCTTGTGGATTTTTGTGAGAAATATGTCGGCAGATTTGTATTGGAGCCTATGGGGCTTTTGGCAGAGGTTGTGTCACTCAAACACTCCTTGCGCCAAAACTAAAAAACTCTGGGATTCCATGAACACATTAATCCAATCAGCACAACCATACCCTCATTAATCTGAAGAAATGAAGCCTCTAGAGTGTATACTTTGGCTGCAAGGACAGAAGTTCCATACTTTTTTAACCAGATTCCTGCGATGCCCCACACTCTAGCCTCGAGCTCTCCACTCTAGCAGACGCAATACACACTCATGTAAAAGTCAGAAACGGAGCGAAAAACTAGTGAAACATAATCAGTGATTATGAAAAAAGTACAATAGATATCCACAAGCAGTTTTTTTCATAAAATAGTTTAGACCTGTGTCAACATTTGAAAGTTTAAATGGTGTCTGTAGCTGAAAGATTTGCGAAGCTGAAAAATCTGAAAGTTGAAGAAGTTTAGGAGGATTTGAAAGCAAACTCCATTTGAAAACCATGTTAAAATATTAATGATTATTGATTTATATAAATTCAAGCATAAGAGGTAGAAAGCTGAAAAGTCATAGCCCTCAAGCCAGAAAGGAGCTGAACATTTTAATATTTGAACGGTTTTAATAGCTGAAAGTGTGAAGGAGTTGAAAGGTGCCGCGGAAGAAATAGAAGATGAAGAACTAGAAAATGCATTTCCTGCTGAAAATGCGTTGGAATGCAAAAAGCTGAAAGCTGAAATGAACTTTTTAAAATAGCTGAAAATACAGAAAGTTGAAGGGAATTTGAATACATTTGCTGAAATTATAGATATTAGAAAAGCTGAAATGAATTTGAAATTGCTGAAAATACAGAAATGGGAGAAGCTGAAAGGAATTTCAATAGATTTGCTGAAAAAGCAGAAATGAAAACAGCTGAAATAAATTTGAAATATTGCAAAAAAATACAGAAATGAATAGTGAAAAATTGCTGTTGATAGAGGCATAAGAATAGCTGAAATTATTTTAAAGAACTGCTGAAAATACAGGAAGTGGGGAAGCTGAATTTCAATAGATTTTCTAAAAACAGAAGTTGCAGGAGCTTAAATTTGTTTAAAATTGTTTGTAGTAATATTAGTAGTAGTATTAGTTATAATTGTGGTATTAGTAGTACTAGCAGTAATAGTAGGTTTAGTATCAATAGCAGTAGAAACAGCTGTAATACTATTAGCCATAGTCGTATTTGTAATAACATTAGTAGTAGTTGTAGTATTAATAGCAGTAGAAATACTAGTAGTATGGTAGTAGAAGTATCAGTTGTAGTACTAGAAGTACGAGTAATATTCGTAGTGGGAGACAGAATGTTTGTTATTCAAACTAAGAAGTTTTTAATTAATAGGCCTCATCACAAACATTACAGTAAAAATTCCCTCCATGTGGCTTTTATTTTGAAATGATTGGATTGGGTGGGTTGGGGGGGTGTAGATAGAGGGAGGGAGGGTGAGAGGGTGAGGAAGGGAGGGGTGGTGAGGAAGAGATAGAGGGAGAGAGAGGAGGAGAAATAGACAGACATACTGACTGACTGAGTGATTAACAGTGAGAAGAGGTCAGGGTGGAGGGGGGAGGGGGGGCGAGTGTCTTTATCATATTGGTCTGTTGACAGAAAGCATAGCTGCGTCATGTGACTCCACTAATCACGTCATTGGAGCAGCTGTGAGTCACACACAGAGATACTGCAGCGTGTTTACGAGTAACCACGGCAACGGCGCACCTATTGCATTGGGTGGGGTGGGGGGGTGTAGATAGAGGGAGGGAGGGTGAGAGGGTGAGGAAGGGAATGGTGGTGAGGAAGAGAGGGAGAGGGGAGGAGAATTAGACTGACTGACTGACTGAGAGTGATTAACAGTAAGTAGAGGTCAGGGGGGAGGGGGGAGGGGGGGCTAGTGTCTTTATCATATTGGTCTGTTGACAGAAAGCATAGCTGCGTCATGTGACTCCACTAATCAGGTCATAGGAGCGAGCAGCTGTGAGTCACAGACAGATCCTGCAGCATGTGAGTGCTCGTAACCACGACAACGGCGCACCTGTGCTCATTAACGGCTGCAAAATGCAGAGACATGGCAGCAAGTTACACAGAATCCACACCTCACACAAATGAGAACCAGCGCAAAACTATAACAGCTATCTAAAAAATACGGCGTTTGTATGAGACCCAAGACTCTACCGAACGCGTGGATGTGCTTTTTATGTCTGTCCGGTAATAAATACGGCTCCTATGGCCGTTTACAAAACGTGTACCTTGTGGATTTTTGTGAGAAATATGTCGGCAGATTTGTATTGGAGCCTATGGGGCTTTTGGCAGAGGTTGTGTCACTCAAACACTCCTTGCGCCAAAACTAAAAAACTCTGGGATTCCATGAACACATTAATCCAATCAGCACAACCATACCCTCATTAATCTGAAGAAATGAAGCCTCTAGAGTGTATACTTTGGCTGCAAGGACAGAAGTTCCATATTTTTTTAACCAGATTCCTGCGATGCCCCACACTCTAGCCCGCGAGCTCTCCACTCTAGCAGACGCAATACACACTCATGTAAAAGTCAGAAACGGAGCGAAGAACTAGTGAAACATAATCAGTGATAATGAAAAAAGTACAATAGATATCAAGAAGCAGTTTTTTTCATAAAATAGTTGAGACTTGTGTGAACATTTGAGAGTTGAAATGGTGTCTGTAGCTGAAAGATTTGCGAAGCTGAAAAATCTGAAAGTTGAAGAAGTTGAAGAGGATTTGAAAAGCAAACTCCATTTGAAAACCATGTTAAAATATTAACGATTATTGATTTATATAAATTCAAGCTTAAGAGGTAGAAAGCTGAAAAGTCATAGCCCTCAAGCCAGAAAGAAGCTGAACATTTTAATATTTGAAGGATTTTAATAGCTGAAAGTGTGAAGGAGTTGAAAGGTGGCGCGGAAGAAATAGAAGTTGAAGATGAAGAAATAAAGATTCGAAGAACAATACTTGGAATGCATCGTTAATGCATTCCAACAACTAGAAAATGCATTTCCTGCTGAAAATGCGTTGGAATGCAAAAAGCTGAAAGCTGAAATGAACTTTTTAAAATAGCTGAAAATACAGAAAGTTGAAGGGAATTTGAATACATTTGCTGAAATTATAGATATTAGAAAAGCTGAAATGAATTTGAAATTGCTGAAAATACAGAAATGGGAGAAGCTGAAAGGAATTTCAATAGATTTGCTGAAAAAGCAGAAATGAAAACAGCTGAAATAAATTTGAAATATTGCAAAAAAATACAGAAATGAATATTGAAAAATTGCTGTTGATAGAGGCATAAGAATAGCTGAAATTATTTTAAAGAACTGCTGAAAATACAGGAAGTGGGGAAGCTGAATTTCAATAGATTTTCTAAAAACAGAAGTTGCAGGAGCTTAAATTTGTTTAAAATTGTTTGTAGTAATATTAGTAGTAGTATTAGTTATAATTGTGGTATTAGTAGTACTAGCAGTAATAGTAGGTTTAGTATCAATAGCAGTAGAAACAGCTGTAATACTATTAGCCATAGTCGTATTTGTAATAACATTAGTAGTAGTTGTAGTATTAATAGCAGTAGAAATACTAGTAGTATGGTAGTAGAAGTATCAGTTGTAGTACTAGAAGTACGAGTAATATTCGTAGTGGGAGACAGAATGTTTGTTATTCAAACTAAGAAGTTTTTAATTAATAGGCCTCATCACAAACATTACAGTAAAAATTCCCTCCATGTGGCTTTTATTTTGAAATTATTGGATTGGGTGGGTTGGGGGGGTGTAGATAGAGGGAGGGAGGGTGAGAGGGTGAGGAAGGGAGGGGTGGTGAGGAAGAGATAGAGGGAGAGGAGGAGAAATAGACATACTGACTGACTGAGTGATTAACAGTGAGAAGAGGTCAGGGTGGAGGGGGGAGGGGGGAGGGGGGGCGAGTGTCTTTATCATATTGGTCTGTTGACAGAAAGCATAGCTGCGTCATGTGACTCCACTAATCACGTCATAGAAGCAGCTGTGAGTCACACACAGAGATACTGCAGCGTGTTTACGAGTAACCACGGCAACGGCGCACCTATTGCATTGGGTGGGGTGGGGGGGTGTAGATAGAGGGAGGGAGGGTGAGAGGGTGAGGAAGGGAATGGTGGTGAGGAAGAGAGGGAGAGGGGAGGAGAATTAGACTGACTGACTGACTGAGAGTGATTAACAGTAAGTAGAGGTCAGGGTGGAGGGGGGAGGGGGGGCGAGTGTCTTTATCATATTGGTCTGTTGACAGAAAGCATAGCTGCGTCATGTGACTCCACTAATCAGGTCACAAGGAGCAGCTGTGAGCCACAGACAGATCCTGCAGCATGTGAGTGCTCGTAACCACGACGACGCCGCACCTGTGCGGCTGCAAAGGGGCAGACACAGGACAGCGAGTTACACAGAATCCACACCTCAAACAAATGAGAACCAGCGCAAAACTATAACAGCTATCTAAAAAATACGGCGTTTGTATGAGACCCAAGACTCTACCGAACGCGTGGATGTGCGTTTTATGTCTGTCCGGTAATAAATACGGCTCCTATGGCCGTTGACAGAACGTGTACCTTGTGGATTTTTGTGAGAAATATGTCGGCAGATTTGTATTGGAGCCTATGGGGCTTTTGGCAGAGGTTGTGTCACTCAAACACACCTTGCGCCAAAACTAAAGAACTCTGGGATTCCATGAACACATTAATCCAATCAGCACAACCATACCCTCATTAATCTGAAGAAATGAAGCCTCTAGAGTGTATACTTTGGCTGCAAGGACAGAAGTTCCATACTTTTTAAACCAGATTTCTGCGATGCCCCACACTCTAGCCTGCGAGGCCCCGCCTCTAGCAGACGCAATACACACTCATGTAAAAGTCAGAAACGGAGCGAAAAACTAGTGAAACTTAATCAGTGATTATGAAAAAAGTACAATAGATATCAAGAAGCAGTTTTTTTCATAAAATAGTTGAGACTTGTGTGAACATTTGAGAGTTGAAATGGTGTCTGTAGCTGAAAGATTTGCGAAGCTGAAAAATCTGAAAGTTGAAGAAGTTGAAGAGGATTTGAAAAGCAAACTCCATTTGAAAACCATGTTAAAATATTAACGATTATTGATTTATATAAATTCAAGCTTAAGAGGTAGAAAGCTGAAAAGTCATAGCCCTCAAGCCAGAAAGAAGCTGAACATTTTAATATTTGAAGGATTTTAATAGCTGAAAGTGTGAAGGAGTTGAAAGGTGGCGCGGAAGAAATAGAAGTTGAAGATGAAGAAACTAGAAAATGCATTTCCTGCTGAAAATGCGTTGGAATGCAAAAAGCTGAAAGCTGAAATGAACTTTTTAAAATAGCTGAAAATACAGAAAGTTGAAGGGAATTTGAATACATTTGCTGAAATTATAGATATTAGAAAAGCTGAAATGAATTTGAAATTGCTGAAAATACAGAAATGGGAGAAGCTGAAAGGAATTTCAATAGATTTGCTGAAAAAGCAGAAATGAAAACAGCTGAAATAAATTTGAAATATTGCAAAAAAATACAGAAATGAATAGTGAAAAATTGCTGTTGATAGAGGCATAAGAATAGCTGAAATTATTTTAAAGAACTGCTGAAAATACAGGAAGTGGGGAAGCTGAATTTCAATAGATTTTCTAAAAACAGAAGTTGCAGGAGCTTAAATTTGTTTAAAATTGTTTGTAGTAATATTAGTAGTAGTATTAGTTATAATTGTGGTATTAGTAGTACTAGCAGTAATAGTAGGTTTAGTATCAATAGCAGTAGAAACAGCTGTAATACTATTAGCCATAGTCGTATTTGTAATAACATTAGTAGTAGTTGTAGTATTAATAGCAGTAGAAATACTAGTAGTATGGTAGTAGAAGTATCAGTTGTAGTACTAGAAGTACGAGTAATATTCGTAGTGGGAGACAGAATGTTTGTTATTCAAACTAAGAAGTTTTTAATTAATAGGCCTCATCACAAACATTACAGTAAAAATTCCCTCCATGTGGCTTTTATTTTGAAATTATTGGATTGGGTGGGTTGGGGGGGTGTAGATAGAGGGAGGGAGGGTGAGAGGGTGAGGAAGGGAGGGGTGGTGAGGAAGAGATAGAGGGAGAGGAGGAGAAATAGACATACTGACTGACTGAGTGATTAACAGTGAGAAGAGGTCAGGGTGGAGGGGGGAGGGGGGAGGGGGGGCGAGTGTCTTTATCATATTGGTCTGTTGACAGAAAGCATAGCTGCGTCATGTGACTCCACTAATCACGTCATAGAAGCAGCTGTGAGTCACACACAGAGATACTGCAGCGTGTTTACGAGTAACCACGGCAACGGCGCACCTATTGCATTGGGTGGGGTGGGGGGGTGTAGATAGAGGGAGGGAGGGTGAGAGGGTGAGGAAGGGAATGGTGGTGAGGAAGAGAGGGAGAGGGGAGGAGAATTAGACTGACTGACTGACTGAGAGTGATTAACAGTAAGTAGAGGTCAGGGTGGAGGGGGGAGGGGGGGCGAGTGTCTTTATCATATTGGTCTGTTGACAGAAAGCATAGCTGCGTCATGTGACTCCACTAATCAGGTCACAAGGAGCAGCTGTGAGCCACAGACAGATCCTGCAGCATGTGAGTGCTCGTAACCACGACAACGCCGCACCTGTGCGGCTGCAAAGGGGCAGACACAGGACAGCGAGTTACACAGAATCCACACCTCAAACAAATGAGAACCAGCGCAAAACTATAACAGCTATCTAAAAAATACGGCGTTTGTATGAGACCCAAGACTCTACCGAACGCGTGGATGTGCGTTTTATGTCTGTCCGGTAATAAATACGGCTCCTATGGCCGTTGACAGAACGTGTACCTTGTGGATTTTTGTGAGAAATATGTCGGCAGATTTGTATTGGAGCCTATGGGGCTTTTGGCAGAGGTTGTGTCACTCAAACACACCTTGCGCCAAAACTAAAGAACTCTGGGATTCCATGAACACATTAATCCAATCAGCACAACCATACCCTCATTAATCTGAAGAAATGAAGCCTCTAGAGTGTATACTTTGGCTGCAAGGACAGAAGTTCCATACTTTTTAAACCAGATTTCTGCGATGCCCCACACTCTAGCCTGCGAGGCCCCGCCTCTAGCAGACGCAATACACACTCATGTAAAAGTCAGAAACGGAGCGAAAAACTAGTGAAACTTAATCAGTGATTATGAAAAAAGTACAATAGATATCAAGAAGCAGTTTTTTTCATAAAATAGTTGAGACTTGTGTGAACATTTGAGAGTTGAAATGGTGTCTGTAGCTGAAAGATTTGCGAAGCTGAAAAATCTGAAAGTTGAAGAAGTTGAAGAGGATTTGAAAAGCAAACTCCATTTGAAAACCATGTTAAAATATTAACGATTATTGATTTATATAAATTCAAGCTTAAGAGGTAGAAAGCTGAAAAGTCATAGCCCTCAAGCCAGAAAGAAGCTGAACATTTTAATATTTGAAGGATTTTAATAGCTGAAAGTGTGAAGGAGTTGAAAGGTGGCGCGGAAGAAATAGAAGTTGAAGATGAAGAAACTAGAAAAGGCATTTCCTGCTGAAAATGCGTTGGAATGCAAAAAGCTGAAAGCTGCACTGAATATTTAAAAATAGCTGAAAATACAGAAAGTTGAAGGGAATTTGAATACATTTGCTGAATATTTAAAAATAGCTGAAAATACAGAAAGTTGAAGGGAATTTGAGTACATTTGCTGAATATTTGAAAATACAGAAAGTTGAAGGGAATTTGAATACATTTGCTGAAATAAAAGATATTAGAAAAGCTGAAATTAATTTGAAATAGTTGAAAATACAGAAATGGGAGAAGCTGAAAGGAATTTCAATAGATTTGCTGAAAAAGTAGAAATGAAAACAGCTGAAATAAATGTGAAATATTGCAAAACAGAAGTTGCAGGAGCTTAAATGAATTTTAAAAAGTACAGAAATAACAAAAGCTGAGATGAATAAAAAGAGGTTTAAAATTGTTTGTAGTAATGTTAGTTGTAATTTGGGTATTAGTACTAGCAGTAGAAGTCGGTTTAGTATCAATAGCAGTAGAAACAGCTGGAATACTGATACTATTAGCCATAGTAGTATTTTTAATAACATTAGTAGTAGTTGTATTAATAGCAGTAGAAATACTAGTAGTATGGTAGTAGAAGTATCAGTTGTAGTTCTACTAGAAGTACTAGTAATATTCGTAGTGGTTATAGTAGTATTTGAAAGAGCAATGCGTATTTCAACGAAACCACTTCATGGTTAAGGTACAGATAATCATTGAGGCTTTTAGTTTGTAATGATGGAATTGGGTGAGGGGGGGTTGGGAGACAGAATGTTTGTTATTCAAACTAAGAAGTTTTTAATTAATAGGCCTCATCACAAACATTACAGTAAAAATTCCCTCCATGGGGCTTTTATTTTGAAATTATTGGATTGGGTGGGGTGGGGGGGTGTAGATAGAGGGAGGGAGGGTGAGAGGGTGAGGAAGGGAGGGGTGGTGAGGAAGAGATAGAGGGAGAGAGAGAGGAGGAGAAATAGACAGACATACTGACTGAGAGTGATTAACAGTAAGTAGAGGTCAGGGTGGAGGGGGGAGGGGGGGCTAGTGTCTTTATCATATTGGTCTGTTGACAGAAAGCATAGCTGCGTCATGTGACTCCACTAATCAGGTCATAGGAGCAGCTGTGAGCCACAGACAGATCCTGCAGCATGTGAGTGCTCGTAACCACGACAACGCCGCACCTGTGCGGCTGCAAAAGTGCAGACACAGGACAGCGAGTTACACAGAATCCACACCTCAAACAAATGAGAACCAGCGCAAAACTATAACAGCTATCTAAAAAATACGGCGTTTGTAAGAGACCCAAGACTCTACCGAACGCGTGGATGTGCTTTTTTTGTCTGTCCGGTAATAAATACGGCTCCTATGGCCGTTTACAAAACGTGTACCTTGTGGATTTTTGTGAGAAATATGTCGGCAGATTTGTATTGGAGCCTATGGGGCTTTTGGCAGAGGTTGTGTCACTCAAACACTCCTTGCGCCAAAACTAAAAAACTCTGGGATTCCATGAACACATTAATCCAATCAGCACAACCATACCCTCATTAATCTGAAGAAATGAAGCCTCTAGAGTGTATACTTTGGCTGCAAGGACAGAAGTTCCATACTTTTTTAACCAGATTTCTGCGCTGCCCCACACTCTAGCCTCGAGCTCTCCACTCTAGCAGACGCAATACACACTCATGTAAAAGTCAGAAACGGAGCGAAAAACTAGTGAAACATAATCAGTGATTATGAAAAAAGTACAATAGATATCAAGAAGCAGTTTTTTTCATAAAATAGTTGAGACTTGTGTGAACATTTGAGAGTTGAAATGGTGTCTGTAGCTGAAAGATTGGCGAAGCTGAAAAATCTGAAAGTTGAAGAAGTTGAAGAGGATTTGAAAAGCAAACTCCATTTGAAAACCATGTTAAAATATTAATGATTATTGATTTATATAAATTCAAGCATAAGAGGTAGAAAGCTGAAAAGTCATAGCCCTCAAGCCAGAAAGGAGCTGAACATTTTAATATTTGAACGGTTTAAATAGCTGAAAGTGTGAAGGAGTTGAAAGGTGCCGCGGAAGAAATAGAAGAAGCTGAAGAATAAAGATTCGAAGAACAATACTTGGAATGCATCGTTAATGCATTCCAACAATAAAGATTCGAAGAACAATACTTGGAATGCATCGTTAATGCATTCCAACAATAAAGATTCGAAGAACAATACTTGGAATGCATCGTTAATGCATTCCAACAATAAAGATTAGAAGAACAATACTTGGAATGCTTAAAGCATTCCAACTAACTAGAAAAAGCATTTCCTGCTGAAAATGCGTTGGAATGCAAAAAGCTGAAAGCTGCACTGAATATTTAAAAATAGCTGAAAATACAGAAAGTTGAAGGGAATTTGAATACATTTGCTGAAATGACAGATATTTGAAAAGCTGAAATTCATTTGAAATTGCTGAAAATACAGAAAGGGGAGAAGCTGAAAGGAATTTCAATAGATTTGCTGAAAAATCAGAAATGAAAACAGCTGAAATAAATGTGAAATCTTGCAAAAAATAGCTAAAATGAATTTACAAAACGGCTGAAAATACAGAAATCCGAAATCGTACCAACAAGCCGAAAAACTGAAATGAATTTAAAAAATGCTCATGATATAGAAATGACAATGTACCGGCAAGCTCAAAGATGAAATTAAGTTCAATTTCTGAAAATATTGAAATTTCTAATGGCTTTGCTGAATAAGTGTTAATGCCAAAAAGTGAAGACCAGCACAGCAGGATAACATAATATTTTAATTTCAAAATTGGCAGTGTGGAAGATGAAGTGCAGCATTTAACAAAGCTAAGAGTTGAAATACAACACAAAAGAAGATCCCGTCTTTACATCCTTTTTTGACTCATTATCTTCTATCAAAATATAATGAAATAAGATAGATGAGTACAGTGCACAAGTACTGTTGTATTGGTCATAATTATTTTGAGTATTTCGTGAAAGATAAAATCTTAGAGTGAGAAATGTATCAACACAGTTTTGTGAACATTGGTCCCTGTGTTATTCATGAATAAATGTACTATAGTTTCAATAGTTAACAATATGGTTCATTTCCTACAATCAAAGGTTTTTCACATCGTTTCCAGACTTAGGTTAATACTCAGTTCAAGACTTCAAGGTCCAGGAGCCCTGGACAGATAAGTCTTGACAACATTGTCGTTTAGACTATCCCAGCGTTAAGCTCAGTTTACTGAGGCTCACAGACACACTGGGTTCTCCTTATTTTGATGGAACATGGGTTAGAGTCACTTGTTGACTCAAGGTTAGGACCCAAGCTTTGTAGGATTTGTTTTCCTATTAAATCTTTTAGAGTTTAGGTTATCCTAAGGATCGGTGTACACATGTGAAAAACCTTGAATATACCTACCAGCTGAAACCCCATACTAATGACTCATTGTGATACAAATATGTCATTTCTTCAAGGTTAATTTGTTCATATGCATGAGGCAATCAAACAAACATTTTCATCCTTAATTTTCTCATAAATCTGACTGAAAAGGGACGGATGACAAATAAAAAAAATAAATAAAATAAATACAATCAACCCGACTTGGTTCTGAACACTGCGATACACAAGAGTCTCATCAACAGCAGAGCGTACTTCACATCTGACAACAAGCAGCTGAGTCCTGACTCCAGGTCCAGAAAGCTGTCCACAGCTCCAGGTAAAGGTTCTCCTAATGTGCCGTACCTTGAAAGCTGAGTCATGTCTGCATGGTGTGTAGCGCTGCGTGCAGGAACTTCATCAGTGAGCTCGTCGGTGGTCAGATAGATGTGATCAGTGACTTGTTTCCTGGTCTCTCTATACATCGTGTTACCTTTATCCAAAACATGGTCCAGGTCTGCTCTGGTGATGCTTTCATTCTCATGGAGGAATGCAAGAAAGGTCAGTGAGTTACAGGTGCACTGCCGATTCCTGGATCTGCCGTATCTGATAGAAGCCTGGCTGTGGGATGCACGGACATGTTGTTCAGAAGGCTGATCTCCAGGGTCTACACGGTCTGCATTAGAAGGTCCTGCTGCACATGGTTCTTTACTGGGTTGTCCTCTCTTTACAGTATCTGATACCTGTGGTACACATGGCTCATCACCTTGACCTCTAAGGTTAACCTGCCTGACATTAGAAGGTCCTGCTGTACATGGATCCTCACTGTGACGTCCACTCTTTACTGCGTCTGCATATGATACCTGTGACTCACTTGGAACTCCCTGTTTCACACTTCCAGCATGAGACTCTGCAGACATCTTTACCTCTCCACTGCTCTCAGGACCAACACATTCTGCTCCTTCAGTCGTTGTTGCATAGGGATTCTCTTTGGTCCGCTGAAAGCGCAGCCTCTGAGCTTGTGACCTCTTACTCTTTCTTGGCATTGTTGTGTTTCAAAACCACAAATGTTATTGTTTTACTTGTATTGTACACAACCAAGGTACTAAACACAATATTAATGGTAAAATAGTATTATTAACAAAGCCGGATGTAAGGATAAATTAAACGTACGTCTTAGCAGTTTGGTTAAATGCTTCAAAACTATACAATTTGTTATGATATACCAAAAGCAATTTCAGTATCCAAGCAAATGCCTTTGTAGAAAATCCCAGCCAGGAAATAAATGTGATGTCAAACGTAACACTATAAAGAGATTAATATCAATGCTCAAATTTGACTCAAAAAATATATATTTGATTGTCAAATCCAGTGACAGCAACTTTGAGTATATTCCTTAGTCTTATTATATTAAGGCTATATCTAAAACCCTAAATCAAACAATATAGTTTATAAATACTGTGAGCAGGTATATACTGGATCTGCAAACTTACTAACAGTATATATTTGTTAAATATACTTCTAGAAGAAACCTTGACAAATCTTTGGAAATATTTATTCAATATAAAATCTAAAGTTTAACACTGAACAACCAAATCAAAATGAGGCTATTTTAAATGATTGTGAGCCACCTAAATCTCTTTAAGTTAAAAATGACTCAGCTTATAGCTACTTACTGAGGGAACCGAATCTACAGTGCAGAAATGGTATGTAGTACAATTCTAGACGCACTAGGACGAAAATATTCTGTTAACTTCAAAGTTTTGTGGAATATGTAAATTTAATTACACAGAAAATACAATTTAAATATTTTGCACCAATCCACAACCAGCAGTCCAATGCCAGATCTCTTCTGAGCCTTAACTGTTTGCACTTACCAGCAAGGAATATCTAATATTATTACTATGCTATGGTTTTTATTCAAATCGGGAACAGTTGTTGTGGCAGCGAGATGACAGATGAATCCTTCTGAAGAATGTTGGGTCTGCAGACAGGAAGCAGCAATTCCAAATAAATCCTTTTCCTCCTTGTAGATGCTTGTATTTTATTTCAGTATGTTAGACATCAAAATGCATAGACTGAATGATTGAAACAATGTAAGTTTACATCAAAAAAATACTTAACACACTAAATAATTATTAATAATACCGGTAGTGAAATTCTTTTTTTGTATGTAGACTAATCAAGTTAACAGTGTAAAAATGTCAGCTACCAAAACAAACCAACAGGTGTCCACAGCAACTAAAAACCCTTCTCTAATATGGATTTTCACTTCAATGTATTTTTGTGTATTAAGAAAGAAAATGCACTTTTATAAGAAATTATATATTTTGAAAATCACCAGATTAAATTCTTAAGTATAAAATGTGTAACCTTTGTCAATTACAACCAAAGATTGTGGAAGTTGTACGGTTTCTTTACAGTTTATAATCTCAAAAGAAAAATATATCAAATGTTTTCTCCAATTTGTTAAAGCAGTAATAGTAGTCTACAGATAGGTGTATGTGTTGTAGATAGAAGATTGAAAGAGGTGAGCGTGAGAGAAGAGAGTCTCTCAGATTGTCCAAAAAAGATAGATCAGGTACCAATAACCCGAGTCAAGGTGAGTGATCAGAGGAGAGACAGAGAGCGTGAGAGATGAGAGACTCTCAGAGTATTCATCAACAGACAGGTACTTGTAACCATAGCAAAACCAAATCAATTTGGTTATTAGTCAGGGTTCCAGGTTTTGGTTCAGAATCAGGTTCAAGGTTTTTCAGTAATGTTTCAAAGTTTCATCACAGATCAGAGTGGGATAGAGGGGGACACAAAGAATGAATTTCCAAATGCAAAGATAGAGCGGTAGATTTGACAGGAAAGCTTGAGGCACCAATGTTTAGACAGAGTGGATAGAAGGTATAGGAAAGACAGAGAGCCAATATGATAGGGGAGAGGAGAGACCCTGGACAGCAGGACACCTGCAAGACACAATGAAACACCCATTAGACAGCAGGTTGAACAACAATTTAAGTAACTTCTCAAGGTGACAGATCAGTGAAGGTTTTGCTCACATAACCAAAATATAAACCAGGTAATAGTGCAGATATTTATATGAAAAACATGTTTGTTCTTAAATGTATCAATTGAGTGCTGTTGTCTAGATCTAGATTGTCTAGATCTCTCACACGAGTAGTTTAAGTGTTGCTGCTGCTGCTGCCACGTGGTTTTCTTTTTATGATAGCCATACTGATTCATTTAATAAACAGAATTTGTATTTCAGAAAAGGGTTAGAGGTTCTCATTCCTAGTATATTAAAAATCCACAATTAAAAGCTGGTACTCTATGAATTTATGGAGCCATGAAAGTCTTTCCAGTTTCTCTCAATGTCCTGCAAATATTTCCCAATAAAAGGCCTGTGTTACCGAATGGGATTCTGGGATGGGAATCTCTAAAAAGAGATGCAGCTCACACCCAGCTGAGTCAAGCGGCTGCACTGCCTGTGTGAGCAACACACCAGGAAGAGTCCGGGAAGGAGTGGGAGGGTGAGGGCTGTGAGGGAGAAAAAAAGAGACAATTTTAGTTCCCTTCAGAAAATAACCCCCAGAGCTTATTTGTATTATAAGTACTTTCAATTGGACAATTGACTTCTATACGCATTATCAATGTCTTTAAAGTTAAAGTTAAAAAAGGTATATTGCAGTGTGAGTTGTGTAGCAACATGGACTGTGTTGTCAACAAGACAAAACTGTATTCCTGTAATATGTGTGATTGCCTGTCAGGATCTTTAAATATGCAATTGTCTCTATTGCATGGTACACAACATTGTACACTGCCACAATTATGTGATTGTTTGCTGAGTATTCCAGTCTCTGAAATGTTAATCCTTTCTGGTTGCTTTACTCGATGACGGTAAACTGAATATCTCGGATTTATGGCCAAAACAAGACTTTTGAAAGACAACATCTTCTGACAGATTCTTTCGGATGATGATAATATTTTCCACATTTTAAAAAGACTAAACAACTATTCAATTAATTCAGAAAACAACAAATACATCAACAATAGAGAAAAAAACAGAAAAAAAGATTTCCAGATGCTAGAGAGTTAGTCACATTGAAGTTATTTTGTCTGCTATCAACTTAACATTACAGTATTTATATACTTACCAACTAACGCGCAGTGTACTGATGTTCTGTGGTCTAGGAGAGGAAACAATGATAAACCTGACAGTGAGTATGTTTAACTTGCAGCCTTCAAACCAGACTACAACTTTGTAAATGGCTAAATAAAGGATCTATTCTGTAATGCACAACATACAATACAAATATATTACCAACATTGTATGAGAAATCAAGATTGAATTAATTCATCAGTCATTCATTAGGGCGAGATGAAGTTTTGGCTAGTATATGTGTTGTGTAACTACTAGGGAAAACAAAATAAACAGCATCCTGAATGATCCTATAACTAATCTTGCCTTAAAGTTACCTAAATGCTGCCAACAGCGAAAACTGCTGGTAAACAAAAGACATTTGAGACAAGCATTCCCAGTATTAACATGAAAAGACTACTATTTTGTTAGTTGTTTTAAAAATGCTTTGACATTGGTTTGTAACTCATCCATAATTCCAACATGAATGGTAGAGCTTAATATGTAACATAAGTTGAGGAAGTCCTACATACCACACGAAAGTAAACGCTGTTCATATTAATATTCCAGAGGCAATCTCGAGGTGTATTGACTGTGCTAAGATTGATGCTGTAAACCAGCCACGTGTCGGCTGGTTTACAGCTGTAGGGGCCGCGCTGATTGCGCTGATTTAATTGCACTAAACGAATCTTGGTAGGATCACCCATAACGTGTTGTTAGTGGTACATGTACTTAAAATAATAACTTGCTCAATTTTCCATCGATTTTTAACAGATGTAGTTATGACACTGCATACACCATAATAATAATGTTATGTTCTAAAATTAGAATAATGTTCTAAAGTAGTAAAGAGTAGTGTAAAGATTAGTAGTGTAAATATTTTCCTTAACACATATTCATCAAGAAATGCTGCATGTAAAAAGAGATGTATTTATGACACTGCATACGTATGAATAATTATAACCATGGGTTTTCATACGAAAATGATATTAAACAGAGCATTATTCATAAGTATGCAGTATCAGAACTACATCTCTGACGATTATAACAAACCGTTTAAAAATCGGTTGAAAATTAAAAGTTAATTTAAGTACATGTACCACTGACAACACAACGTTATGGGTGAGCGAGCTGACCGTACCAAGATGGCCGCCATGTGCGGACAATCTATACTCCGCCGTAAGACATATAGCCTTTATATATATATCTATTCTCCAAATAACGTCACACGTTTGTACTATATGGTTCATATAACTAACGTTAGTTTCGTACCTTCTTCAATAATATTAGGAATCATAAGGATACTGACAGGTTCAGCCTCCGTCTTTCAATTGACTTTGTATGTTACATTAATCTCCTCGCTCAAAAAAATTCGCGGTGTTTTACGCGTGAACATGACGTCATGACGCTAACCATTGGCTAACACTAGCATTGCGGCTAACGCTGACTTTGACAAAGTTGTAACGCTAACGTAACTTGTTAACGTACTATATGGTTCATATAACTAACGTAACTTGTTAACGTTAGCCAAGTTAGCCAGCTAGAAAGGCTATCGGAGTAGTTCACAAACTGGTACAAGTAGTTTAGCCACATTAACTCCTTAGTTTGGCGATTAACATTTCGTCAGTGGTAGCCGCTATGCTAATGACGGACCATGACGGACAACATTGAACAGCGGAAATATGTCGCTCTTTCATATATGTTAAAACTCTGTATGAGCTACAAACCCATTTTAATGTATTTTTGAAACGCAAAAAAATATATTTTAATCATTTAAATGATTAGCCATTAGCAGAGGGACTCAATGCTACTTACCAGAAAGACTTCAGGATAAACGAGCGGAGCTACGCAGTGGAGCGTTGGGTTAGAGGTCACTGAGGCGTTCATGGGCAGTCGGAAATTCAGGCGTTAAACGCACAAGCACGGAACTTCTCTGAGATAGAGCAGTACAGTATCAAGAGCACGTACGGTGTCACATTGACGACAAAGCTTACTTCAGAGTCAGCCAGCTTATTTCATCATTAATAAAAACACACATATCCTTAACCCTTACACGCTGTTCATATCGCATACCTTCACAGTATGTTTCAGGTCCATTTTTACCCGGTCCAAGAATGACCTCATGTCTGTACCACATTTTAAACTACACGTCTATTTAGAATGTCTACATAGCCTGTCTCATAAATTAATGTACAATTATCCCTTAATACATGTTTAAGAGAGCAGGGAGAGTATTTTTTAACACATGATCATGTGCTGTTTTACATTTTACATAAAATCCCTGTGTGGGGAAGGTGTTGTCGCTTTTGCATGTAAAGAGTCACAAGAGCTTCTCCGAGCTCCTCCAAGAAAAACCTCCTCCAGTTCCTTTTGCCCCCCATGTAAGATCCAGCTTGCTGCATACAACAAAGGCATTGTAGGTTGATGCTGTGGTTTGAATATTACAAAAGGCCATCGGGTGGTTCTCCTTTGGCAGCAGAGTGTCAAGGACGGTGGCTTGTTTTCTATCTTCCCACCTTTGAAATCAAATTGTTAGTTTATTGATTGTTTTATTCCATTGCAGGAGCTTGTGCTTGCAGGTGCAGTGTCAAGGCAGCCTTTGACCTCTGTTCCCTTTCTGCAATGTATATGATCACTCCTATCTTGTTTTACTATTTCACTCTTTGGAGACCCCCCCCCCCCCCCCCCTCCCGTGCCCCTTGAAAGACAGCAGGTGTTGTCTCTGCGGGAACCTGGATAAATGTTGTGTGAACACAAGACAGTTCTTGTCACGGTGTCGAGGTCCCCCTTGACCTCTGTCACCTTTGTCTCAGGAAAATTACACACAAGCATCGCCTGTACAGTTCAACAGTTTGAAGATTCCCTAAAACCATCATTTTCTTGTTTTCATCGACACTGGGAGATCTCAAATAAATTGATAAATTCAGATCAATTTGACCCGAAACAGCCTCAGTGAATAAAAATGTGTATCACCTGTACAAAAGTACAAAACAGAGTTAATGTGAGTTAAGAGCAGATTTTAATTTTATAAAAATATGTTCCGGATTCTAACATTTGTTCAATACGTTTCATTATTTCCACTACTAATGTTCTTTTAGGCAAGGCGAGGCAAGGCAATTTTATTTGTATAGCACTTTTCATTCACAAGGCAGACTCAAAGTGCTTCATTCATCATCAACATTTCATACAATAAAGTGAAATAAAATGGAGGAATTAAAAGACGATTAAAAACAGCAAATAAAATTATAAATCAAAATCTTATTTAAATTGTTTAATTAAAGGCAGAGGTTAAAAGTGCAATGTAGGTCAAATTTAGCAGAAGGCGAAGCTGAACATAAAAGTTTTCAGTCTTGTTTTAAACGTGGTCAGAGTTGGGGCAAGTCTTAAATCTTCAGGAAGTTTATTCCAGCTGTTTGTTGCGTAGTAACTAAATGATGCTTTCCCATGATTTGTATTTACTCTGGGAATCACTAACAGATTGGTGTCAGAAGATCTTAGTGATATTGAAGGCTTATGTAGTGGAAGCATATCAGTGATATACTTTGGCCCTAAACCATATAGTGATTTATATGTGAGCAGTAGGATTTTGAAATTAATTCTCTGACATACTGGGAGCCAATGTAAGGATTTAAGAATTGGTGTAATGTGCTCACATTTTTTGGTCTTTGTTAGAACTAGCAGCAGCTTTCTGAACAAGCTGGAGCTGCCTGACAGTTTATTAGTTATCAGAATGTAATGCGTGTATCCAATTATTGAATACATTGACTTACATTACATGTTATCCCCTGGCAAGATGATATGACTCAATAAATTATAGTTTAACTTTGGGGACTTCATCGGGCTGAATAAACACCATCGCGCTATGGAGATAAAATGCGCACCAACTGAGTGCTTTTCATCTCACCGCATTGGACCTTTCATGTGCGCGCGTGTGTCTTTGTGTTTTTGTTAGTTTTCCAATCATTGTCAGTATTGAACATTTCTCTTCTATGAAGAGCCGAAACTCACCTGTTGCTACATCCAAAGCGACAATATAAAAAGCCTTAGCGAGCAGACGGACGATCTTTGACACGGAAAAGTTGAGAGAGGTAAGTGCTGTTCCTCCTATATGCGATATGTAATATGAATAATATTAACAATACTGACATGAATTAAGTGCACGTTTATATGTATATCTATCGTTTTATAATATGTTAAAGAAATGAAATGAGAAGTGAAATATAAAAGACACGTAACATAATTTATTTTTAAAAACTGCCCTATTGTTTAACGTATTGTTCAATTAACTGAACACAATTTAACTCGTGTTTCTTGTATTATTTCAGAATAATGGCCCTGCACAGTCTTTTGTGGACCAAGCCCCCGACTCCTTACCACAGACCCCCAGTTATCCACCTGTGCGTGGTGGCGGTCGTGGAGCAGCGCAAGGTGGTCGCTTGGGAGTTCGACTCCACTGGCGCGAGGCCGGTGACCATTAAAAACAACGTCTTGGCATCGGTGTCGGACGGGAAGACGGTGGCCAAATTTACGGCCTACGAAGAGTTTGCCCACAAATTTAAAGCGGGCGGGCATTACATGCTGCGGGGGCATTCCCTGAGAGGGGGGTCTCCCCCGTACATGATTAATATTACTAAGGAGACGGTGTTTTTTAGGAGCGCTCCTCTCACCGTCTCCCAAGAGCTCAGAGCGCAGGCGGAGGCTTTAATCCGTCCCCCGTCTCCGCTGACCCCCCTCAGCACCTGCAGGGACGCCAAGGACCTCCTGACTGTGCAGGGGGAAGTGGTCGAAGTAAGTACATTTTTCGATTATGCTAGATTAACTACGGGAAATGGCGCATATTAACATGCGATTTTAATGAACCCATAAATCATCTTGTTCAGATGTCCACGGTGAAAAAGATCACCAAGGGAAGGGAGAGCTTCCCCATGCGCCACATCAAGCTGCAGCAGGTAAGCGATCTACTTTATATTGAGAGAGCGACACAGACAGACCATTAGAAGTACATTTAATATGTATATAATAATGTAATGTAATAATGTATTAATATGTAATATGTATACATATTATTTTACTTCACAGGGGGAAACGCAAATGCCGGTGTGTCTGTGGAGGGAGGCAGCGGTGGAAAAGACGCTCCAGATCGGGACGCATGTAGAGATTTCGCATCTCAAAGCCACCAACTCCGACTACGGAGAACAACTCCAATCCACGCCGTTCACACTGGTCGAGGTAGGCCTACTTGGTAGTTGCTGTGGTATTTAAAATTATTATTATTATTTCTTGGAACAGGCATTCATTAAAAAAAAAAGATTTAAAGTGACAATAAAAAAAACAAATTTAAATAGAGCGTACACATATGTATAGTTTAATTGGACCAATAAAAAAGGGTATAGGAGTATGATTAATGTTTTGGTGATTGGTGACGGAAGGAAAATATCTAACAGAAGTGTATGTCTCTCTTGCCAGGAGCTCAACTCAGACAGCGTGGTCGGTGTGATCGGGGTCGTGGACCTTGAGGGCGAGCCAGGCACCCTCAGCATGCTGCTGGAGGACGGCCGGACGGTCCTCATCGAGGAGGGTCTTTGGAAAAAGGTGGAGGACCAGTTTACTGAATTGCCACTAAGGGCAGCAGTGCAGCTGACAGGAAATAGAGTCACGTCTATTGACACTATTAAATAAAGTTGCTGTATTCTTAGCTTGTTATTTTTGTATTTTTCCTGTATATATTGTTCTGTTACGTTAATAAATTACTTAAAGTACAACTCAACCTTTGCTGTGCATTGTTTCACCTAAACTTACTTTTTGATTTGAAATGCTGTGATTTATATTAGATGTTTATAATAGAAATGCGTCTGAGTCAAGCCGGTTCTGCAAATAATGTTGGAGAAACAAACGGAAGGCTCCTTTCACAGGCCCTGCTCTCCTCTAACACAGTATGAAGGCCTCTGCGCTCCCTGAAAATAGATTGAAGCACCACATTAATATAATAATACATGTAATTATAGCCACATCTACCGGGCTCTAGATGGGAAGTTGTATTATAAGCCTGTTCATTTATACATTCACACAGTTAACAGTTGTATTGGTAACAGCGACAAATCATTTTTTTCTTGGTTGATTCTCTTGTTTTAATGATTAGAGTTTACATTTCTCTTTTTTTAGTTTAATCTAAGGCCCTGTCTCCAAATAGCAGCCAAAGGACTCTGGGCAGCGCTTCAACCCAGTGTTTTAACTAAAAAGAGTTTTCTAAACACCGCCTGAAAAATCCTGATCATCTGTGGTTGATATGCCAATAGATTATTGACTATTGATGGCACTGCTGCTGAACTGTCAACTGTTGCCGTTTTTGCCTGTGCATTAGTCATTTTAAATTCTGCTATTGTGTTCAATTTAAAATGAGGGAGAAAGAGGGAGGTAAAGAGATATTGAGAAAAATAGAGAGAAAGAAAGTCAGAAAAAGAGGAAAGTACAGACAGAGATACAGCAGCGTGTGTGTGAGTATGTGAGTGAGCAACGGCGCACCTATTGGATTGGGTGGGGTGGGGGGGTGTAGATAGAGGGAGGGAGGGTGAGGAGGAGATAGAGAGAGGAGGAGAAATAGACAGACAGACAGTCTGTCTGACTGTCTATTTCTCCTCCTGAGTGATTAACAGTAAGTAGAGGTCAGGGTGGAGGGGGGAGGGGGACGAGTGTCTTTATCATATTGGTCTGTTGACAGAAAGCATAGCTGCGTCATGTGACTCCACTAATCAGGTCACAAGGAGCAGCTGTGAGTCACAGACAGATCCTGCAGCGTGTGAGTGCTCGTAACCACGACAACGGCGCACCTGTGCTCATTAACGATCTGCTGCAAAAGACAGAGACATGGCAGCAAGTTACACAGAATCCACACCTCACACAAATGAGAACCAGCGCAAAACTATAACAGCTATCTAAAAAATACGGCGTTTGTATGAGACCCAAGACTCTACCGAACGCGTGGATGTGCTTTTTATGTCTGTCCGGTAATAAATACGGCTCCTATGGCCGTTTACAAAACGTGTACCTTGTGGATTTTTGTGAGAAATATGTCGGCAGATTTGTATTGGAGCCTATGGGGCTTTTGGCAGAGGTTGTGTCACTCAAACACTCGTTGCGCCAAAACTAAAAAACTCTGGGATTCCATGAACACATTAATCCAATCAGCACAACCATACCCTCATTAATCTGAAGAAATGAAGCCTCTAGAGTGTATACTTTGGCTGCAAGGACAGAAGTTCCATACTTTTTTAACCAGATTTCTGCGCTGCTTCACCCTCTAGCCCGCGAGGTCCCCCTCTAGCAGACGCAATACACACTCATGTAAAAGTCAGAAACGGAGCGAAGAACTAGTGAAACATAATCAGTGATTATGAAAAAAGTACAATAGATATCAAGAAGCAGTTTTTTTCATAAAATAGTTTAGACCTGTGTCAACATTTGAAAGTTTAAATGGTGTCTGTAGCTTAAAGATTCGCGAAGCTGAAAAATATGAAAGTTGAAGAAGTTGAAGACGATTTGAAAAGCAAACTCCATTTGAAAACCATGTTAAAATATTAATGATTATTGATTTATATAAATTCAAGCTTAAGAGGTAGAAAGCTGAACATACATAGCCCTCAAGCCAGAAATAAGCTGAATATTTTAAAATTTGAACGGTTTAAATAGCTGAAAATGGGAAGCAGTTGAAAGGGGGCGCGGAAGAAATAGAATAACTAGAAAATGCATTTCCTGCTGAAAATGCGTTGGAATGCAAAAAGCTGAAAGCTGAAATGAACTTTTTAAAATAGCTGAAAATACAGAAAGTTGAAGGGAATTTGAATACATTTGCTGAAATTATAGATATTAGAAAAGCTGAAATGAATTTGAAATTGCTGAAAATACAGAAATGGGAGAAGCTGAAAGGAATTTCAATAGATTTGCTGAAAAAGCAGAAATGAAAACAGCTGAAATAAATTTGAAATATTGCAAAAAAATACAGAAATGAATATTGAAAAATTGCTGTTGATAGAGGCATAAGAATAGCTGAAATTATTTTAAAGAACTGCTGAAAATACAGGAAGTGGGGAAGCTGAATTTCAATAGATTTTCTAAAAACAGAAGTTGCAGGAGCTTAAATTTGTTTAAAATTGTTTGTAGTAATATTAGTAGTAGTATTAGTTATAATTGTGGTATTAGTAGTACTAGCAGTAATAGTAGGTTTAGTATCAATAGCAGTAGAAACAGCTGTAATACTATTAGCCATAGTCGTATTTGTAATAACATTAGTAGTAGTTGTAGTATTAATAACAGTAGAAATACTAGTAGTATGGTAGTAGAAGTATCAGTTGTAGTACTAGAAGTACGAGTAATATTCGTAGTGGGAGACAGAATGTTTGTTATTCAAACTAAGACGTTTTTAATTAATAGGCCTCATCACAAACATTACAGTAAAAATTCCCTCCATGTGGCTTTTATTTTGAAATTATTGGATTGGGTGGGTTGGGGGGGTGTAGATAGAGGGAGGGAGGGTGAGAGGGTGAGGAAGGGAGGGGTGGTGAGGAAGAGATAGAGGGAGAGAGAGAGGAGGAGAAATAGACAGACATACTGACTGACTGAGTGATTAACAGTGAGAAGAGGTCAGGTGGGAGGGGGGAGGGGGGGCTAGTGTCTTTATCATATTGGTCTGTTGACAGAAAGCATAGCTGCGTCATGTGACTCCACTAATCACGTCATTGGAGCAGCTGTGAGTCACACACAGAGATACTGCAGCGTGTTTACGAGTAACCACGGCAACGGCGCACCTATTGCATTGGGTGGGGTGGGGGGGTGTAGATAGAGGGAGGGAGGGTGAGAGGGTGAGGAAGGGAGGGGTGGTGAGGAAGAGATAGAGGGAGAGAGAGAGAGAGGAGAAATAGACATACATACTGACTGAGAGTGATTAACAGTGAGCAGAGGTCAGGGGGGAGGGGGGAGGGGGGGCCAGTGTCTTTATCATATTGGTCTGTTGACAGAAAGCATAGCTGCGTCATGTGACTCCACTAATCAGGTCATTGGAGCAGCTGTGAGTCACACACAGAGATACTGCAGCGTGTTTACGAGTAACCACGGCAACGGCGCACCTATTGCATTGGGTGGGGTGGGGGGGTGTAGATAGAGGGAGGGAGGGTGAGAGGGTGAGGAAGGGAATGGTGGTGAGGAAGAGAGGGAGAGGGGAGGAGAATTAGACTGACTGACTGACTGAGAGTGATTAACAGTAAGTAGAGGTCAGGGGGGAGGGGGGAGGGGGGGCGAGTGTCTTTATCATATTGGTCTGTTGACAGAAAGCATAGCTGCGTCATGTGACTCCACTAATCAGGTCATAGGAGCGAGCAGCTGTGAGCCACAGACAGATCCTGCAGCATGTGAGTGCTCGTAACCACGACAACGACGCACCTGTGCGGCTGCAAAAGTGCAGACACAGGACAGCGAGTTACACAGAATCCACACCTCAAACAAATGAGAACCAGCGCAAAACTATAACAGCTATCTAAAAAATACGGCGTTTGTATGAGACCCAAGACTCTACCGAACGCGTGGATGTGTTTTTATGTCTGTCCGGTAATAAATACGGCTCCTATGGCCGTTGACAGAACGTGTACCTTGTGGATTTTTGTGAGAAATATGTCGGCAGATTTGTATTGGAGCCTATGGGGCTTTTGGCAGAGGTTGTGTCACTCAAACACTCCTTGCGCCAAAACTAAAAAACTCTGGGATTCCATGAACACATTAATCCAATCAGCACAACCATACCCTCATTAATCTGAAGAAATTAAGCCTCTAGAGTGTATACTTTGGCTGCAAGGACAGAAGTTCCATACTTTTTTAACCAGATTTCTGCGCTGCTTCAGCCTCTAGCCTCGAGCTCTCCACTCTAGCAGACGCAATACACACTCATGTAAAAGTCAGAAACGGAGCGAAGAACTAGTGAAACATAATCAGTGATTATGAAAAAAGTACAATAGATATCAAGAAGCAGTTTTTTTCATAAAATAGTTAAGACTTGTGTCAACATTTAAAAGTTTAAATGGTGTCTGTAGCTGAAAGATTTGCGAAGCTGAAAAATCTGAAAGTTGAAGAAGTTTAGGAGGATTTGAAAGCAAACTCCATTTGAAAACCATGTTAAAATATTAATGATTATTGATTTATATAAATTCAAGCTTAAGAGGTAGAAAGCTGAAAAGTCATAGCCCTCAAGCCAAAAAGGAGCTGAACATTTTAATATTTGAAGGATTTTAATAGCTGAAAGTGTGAAGGAGTTGAAAGGGGGCGCGGAAGAAATAGAATAATAAGTCGGAAATAAAGATTAGAAGAACAATACTTGGAATGCATCTAATGCATTCCAACAATAATAATAAGTTTAACTAGAAAATGCATTTCCTGCTGAAAATGCGTTGGAATGCAAAAAGCTGAAAGCTGAAATGAATATTTAAAAATAGCTGAAAATACAGAAAGTTGAAGGGAATTTGAATACATCTGAAATGACACATATTAGAAAAGCTGAAATGAATTTGAAATAGCTGAAAATACAGAAATGGGAGAAGCTGAAAGGAATTTCAATAGATTTGCTGAAAAAGCAGAAATGAAAACAGCTGAAATAAATTTGAAATATTGCAAAAAAATACAGAAATGAATATTAAAAAATTGTTGTTGATGGAGGCATAAGAATAGCTGAAATTATTTTAAAGAACTGCTGAAAATACAGGAAGTGGGGAAGCTGAATTTCAATAGATTTTCTAAAAACAGAAGTTGCAGGAGCTTAAATTTGTTTAAAATTGTTTGTAGTAATATTAGTAGTAGTATTAGTTATAATTGTGATATTAGTAGTACTAGCAGTAGAGCAGTAATAGTAGGTTTAGTATCAATAGCAGTAGAAACAGCTGTAATACTATTAGCCATAGTAGTATTTGTAATAACATTAGTAGTAGTTGTAGTATTAATAGCAGTAGAAATACTAGTAGTATGGTAGTAGAAGTATCAGTTGTAGTACTAGAAGTACGAGTAATATTCGTAGTGGGAGACAGAATGTTTGTTATTCAAACTAAGAAGTTTTTAATTAATAGGCCTCATCACAAACATTACAGTAAAAATTCCCTCCATGGGGCTTTTATTTTGAAATTATTGGATTGGGTGGGGTGGGGGGGTGTAGATAGAGGGAGGGAGGGTGAGAGGGTGAGGAAGGGAGGGGTGGTGAGGAAGAGATAGAGGGAGAGAGAGAGAGAGGAGAAATAGACAGACATACTGACTGACTGAGTGATTAACAGTAAGAAGAGGTCAGGGTGGAGGGGGGAGGGGGGGCGAGTGTCTTTATCATATTGGTCTGTTGACAGAAAGCATAGCTGCGTCATGTGACTCCACTAATCAGGTCATTGGAGCAGCTGTGAGTCACACACAGAGATACTGCAGCGTGTTTACGAGTAACCACGGCAACGGCGCACCTATTGCATTGGGTGGGGTGGGGGGGTGTAGATAGAGGGAGGGAGGGTGAGAGGGTGAGGAAGGGAATGGTGGTGAGGAAGAGAGGGAGAGGGGAGGAGAATTAGACTGACTGAGAGTGATTAACAGTAAGTAGAGGTCAGGGGGGAGGGGGGAGGGGGGGCTAGTGTCTTTATCATATTGGTCTGTTGACAGAAAGCATAGCTGCGTCATGTGACTCCACTAATCACGTCATTGGAGCAGCTGTGAGTCACACACAGAGATACTGCAGCGTGTTTACGAGTAACCACGGCAACGGCGCACCTATTGCATTGGGTGGGGTGGGGGGGTGTAGATAGAGGGAGGGAGGGTGCGAGTGTGAGGAAGGGAATGGTGGTGAGGAAGAGAGGGAGAGGGGAGGAGAATTAGACTGACTGACTGACTGAGAGTGATTAACAGTAAGTAGAGGTCAGGGGGGAGGGGGGAGGGGGGGCTAGTGTCTATATCATATTGGTCTGTTGACAGAAAGCATAGCTGCGTCATGTGACTCCACTAATCACGTCATTGGAGCAGCTGTGAGTCACACACAGAGATACTGCAGCGTGTTTACGAGTAACCACGGCAACGGCGCACCTATTGGATTGGGTGGGGTGGGGGGGTGTAGATAGAGGGAGGGAGGGTGAGAGGGTGAGGAAGGGAATGGTGGTGAGGAAGAGAGGGAGAGGGGAGGAGAATTAGACAGACTGACTGACTGAGAGTGATTAACAGTAAGTAGAGGTCAGGGTGGAGGGGGGAGGGGGGCTAGTGTCTTTATCATATTGGTCTGTTGACAGAAAGCATAGCTGCGTCATGTGACTCCACTAATCAGGTCATAGGAGCGAGCAGCTGTGAGCCACAGACAGATCCTGCAGCATGTGAGTGCTCGTAACCACGACAACGACGCACCTGTGCGGCTGCAAAAGTGCAGACACAGGACAGCGAGTTACACAGAATCCACACCTCAAACAAATGAGAACCAGCGCAAAACTATAACAGCTATCTAAAAAATACGGCGTTTGTATGAGACCCAAGACTCTACCGAACGCGTGGATGTGTTTTTATGTCTGTCCGGTAATAAATACGGCTCCTATGGCCGTTGACAAAACGTGTACCTTGTGGATTTTTGTGAGAAATATGTCGGCAGATTTGTATTGGAGCCTATGGGGCTTTTGGCAGAGGTTGTGTCACTCAAACACTCCTTGCGCCAAAACTAAAAAACTCTGGGATTCCATGAACACATTAATCCAATCAGCACAACCATACCCTCATTAATCTGAAGAAATGAAGCCTCTAGAGTGTATACTTTGGCTGCAAGGACAGAAGTTCCATACTTTTTTAACCAGATTTCTGCGCTGCTTCACCCTCTAGCCCGTGAGGTCCCCCTCTAGCAGACGCAATACACACTCATGTAAAAGTCAGAAACGGAGCGAAGAACTAGTGAAACATAATCAGTGATTATGAAAAAAGTACAATAGATATCAAGAAGCAGTTTTTTTCATAAAATAGTTAAGACTTGTGTCAACATTTAAAAGTTTAAATGGTGTCTGTAGCTGAAAGATTTGCAAAGCTGAAAAATCTGAAAGTTGAAGAAGTTTAGGAGGATTTGAAAGCAAACTCCATTTGAAAACCATGTTAAAATATTAATGATTATTGATTTATATAAATTCAAGCTTAAGAGGTAGAAAGCTGAAAAGTCATAGCCCTCAAGCCAGAAAGGAGCTGAACATTTTAATATTTGAAGGATTTTAATAGCTGAAAGTGTGAAGGAGTTGAAAGGGGGCGCGGAAGAAATAGAATAATAAGTCGGAAATAAAGATTAGAAGAACAATACTTGGAATGCATCTCAATGCATTCCAACAATAAAGATTAGAAGAACAATACTTGGAATGCTTAAAGCATTCCAACTAATAAAGATTCGAAGAACAATACTTGGAATGCATCTAATGCATTCCAACAATTACCGATAAACAAAAGTGCAGTGGACGTTGGAATGACGTCACGGAGCGGTGACGTGTGCCCCTCCAGATGACCAAATAAGGAGAGGGGCACATGAAAGTGGACTTGGTTCTGCTCCGGTTCGGTATGAATGAGGAGTCACGTGCTCGTGCCGACACGCCGATAAATCGACCCGTCTGAGCGGCCGTGTGCGCGTGCGTGTGCCCGTTGGTGCGCGAGCTGCTGTAGTTTCTTGAGGAAAAGAGAAGAGGAAGCAGTTCCGCCCCCACGAGCTGCCCCGGAGGTCGAACCGAGCGCAGCAGAAAGAAGACGCGCACGCACACACGCGCACGCGGCGGCTCGAGTCTGGGACGGAACTTGTTGCTCCGGCGGACTCGTCGCGTCTGACTGTGAGTCAAAGAAGAAATGAGTAAAGTTTCCGTTCGAAGCTGAAACCCTCCGCGCGCCCCGCTAAGAACAACGGCACCGAGCGACCCGCGGCTCCACTTCACGCCCGCTCAGGCTTTCCGACCCGGACCGATCCCAGTTCCGAACCAGTATGAGCGGAGAAGAGGAGCGGTTCAAACTGGTGGTGGTGGGAGGAGGAGGGGTGGGCAAGAGCGCCCTGACCATCCAGTTCATTCAGGTACGGCCTACTTTGTATCACACACCTCGGCGGAAGTGCCGGGACTTTATGTCGCTGTATTCCGCCTGTAGAGACTAACGTGTTCATGCTGCTGGTCATCAGCAGCGCTGCTAATGTCCACGTTTCTCAGGGACCAGGTGTGGCTGTAGGGACACGTGTCTCAGTGATCACTAAATACATACCATAATAGGGTGGGAAGCCTTTCCAGATGTGCTCCGCTTAAAGGTAATGCGTGTGAGGAGGATCCTTCTCAACCTGGCAACCCATCCGATGATTAGTTATTGCTCATTACGTTACATTAGATGACGCTTTTATCCAAAGCGACTTACAATAAGTGCATTTCAACCATAAGGACACAAACCCAGAAGAGCAAGAAACAAGTGCAAGTTCATCAAATAAGCTAATTTACCATTTGCTGTAGATAAGTGGCGTTATAAGTAGGATTCTCGATCCATGAAGTGGTCATGAAGCTATCGAATAAGCATGTTATCATCTCTTGCGTCTCGGCAACCCTGGTTGGTGTTTCCATCCTTTTATATGGAAGTGAGATCAGGTTGAAGGTCGCCTGCAGTAGGGACACGTCCAGAGGGAACACATCAGCATTCACCAGCCAGATGTTCTGCATGTGTGTAACTACACAGTAACGGAGTCTTTAACTGCTACATGTTGAACAAATGTCAGAGATGTCCCGCTGTCTGATGGCAGGTGGCGCTGTGTCTCCATCACCCTCACGGTCCTCGACATCCTGGTCTCCATGCGTCAGCAGCGTGAGCTGTTTGCACTGCGAAGGGTCCTTTTAATGAGCATGACGGTTGTTGGTGTTTCCTCTGCGTAAAGTGGCTGCCGGCTCCATGTCCCCACGTGGGCCTTGGCCCCTCCAGGCAGCCCCTGTTCCCCGGGGAACATCAGGCCCTCACAGCCAAACAACAAATGCAGATGCCGCTGTGTTTTTGCAGTAAACCGTCTTTCTAGTACCTGCAGTAGTGGAGGTAGTATTCCGACATAAGAAGGTCCCGCTGTGTGATATCTGTCCAGTCTCTAGTAGCTTAAGCTGTCGGGGAGATGGACTACAGCAACAATATCAATAGCTGAGTTATGTCCCATTTGCGGTTACACAAACGCGTGTGTAGACGAATTTCTTTTTCTCACCATTAGTGGCAACAGACGGACGTTGGAGCCGACGGTATTTGTTGCTTCTGACTGGACTGACTGAATACAGCGCTTTGTTTAACATTGATTGTGTCCCACAGTCCTACTTCGTGTCGGACTACGACCCCACCATCGAGGACTCGTACACAAAGATCTGTTCTGTGGACGGGAAGGAGACCCGGCTGGACAGTAAGGCGATGTGATTTCATGCTGCACACTGTTTGTGTGAGGCAGAGGGCGTGTTGCACGCTGCTGTGATATGACAGTGTGTTTGCTCCCTGGTTGTTTCATTCCCTTGTTAGGACTTGTTACTGTACGCAGCCCAGTTTCACCACTCAGTGAATCATCAGACGTATGCAGATGCATCCTCTGTACCTACAGTCAAACATCACCAGGAGTCACATAATATGGGAGTAGTGAACAGAAGTAGTGTCGTCACATCTAACAGCTCTTACATTTGATTTATGAGCGCCGGTGTTTGTGTGCACGTTGGCGTGTGTGCTGTGGGTGGGAGCAGAAGAGCGTGACACACATCTTAAGTTAACCCCCATGCATCCGTTTCAACATGTAAGAGAAAACTCTACGTACCTTGTGGTGTGTAGCAATGTTGTGTTGTGAATATATAACGTGTGTGTGTGTGTTTCAGTCTTGGACACTGCAGGTCAGGAGGAGTTTGGAGCGATGAGGGAGCAGTACATGCGCTCAGGAGAAGGCTTCTTATTGGTCTTTGCACTCAACGATCGGAGCAGGTAGTGTGTGTGTGTGTGTGTGTGTGTGTGTGGGGGGGTGTGTATCAGCGGATAGCAAAGGTGGGATTTCTCGTGTTTAGCGTGATAAACGTCTTTAACTGAAGGAAAGCGAGGACGGGGAACCGCAGTTGGTGTCGTTCCTTCTGCATGTTTCCTGCTGCCTTCAGACATGTACATGGCACAAGAATCTCCGTTTGTGGACACGAGGATCACTGATTCGTTCCTCTGTCCTCCGCCAGCTACCACGAGGTCCAGAAATTCCACACTCAGATCCTGCGAGTCAAGGACCGAGACGACTTCCCCATGGTGCTGGTTGGGAACAAGGCGGACCTGGAACAGCAGCGAGTGGTCAGTGGTGGAATAGGGTGGTGTGGACACATGCGTGTTGCTGGAGAATCACCTCGCTGAAGGCTCTTGGTGCTTTGTGTGTAGATCTCCAGAGAGAATGCCGTGGCATTCGCCAGAGAGAACCGGATCCACTACATGGAGGCTTCAGCCAAGAACCGCCACAACGTCGATGAAGTCTTCCTGGAGCTGGTGCAAATTATCCGGTACATCCTTGTTTCAGGAGGAACACATTCTGAACATAAGTCATGTCACGGCCCCTTTGGGAGCTAAAAACTCTTCTTCATCCACAGACGGTTTCAGGAGATGGAGAGTCCTCCTCCTCAAAGTCATCACACAAGGAAACAGAAAGGGGGGGGCTGTCCCTGTGTCCTCCTCTAAGCAACGTTACCATGGACACCAAATCCCTCAGAGAGAGCGAGAGAGAGGGAGAGAGGGAGGGAGGGGGAGGGAGAGAGATTAATTTGCACTTTTGATACTTTAAATCAGTGTAATCGTTTATTTTAGTGCGAGGTGTCAGTAACCATCTGGTGGAGAGAAGCGAGTGTGAAAGGGACATCAACTGACCAAACAGCTGTTAGAAGCCTCTGTGGTGAATGATGACGTCCATGGGCTGTCATGTTGCATGCCTCCCTGCAGGGGGAAGCAGACCCCCGCTCCTGTTGTGACAGTGGGTTGAAAAGACCCCTGAAGGCAGCACGGAGGACGTGATCAGACGTGCGTACAGAAGCCTTCAGCTTGTGCAGTATTCATGACAGCGGAAGTTGCTTCTGCATTTGCACATTTCCTTTGACTTCAGTAGTCCTGGGCGTTTATTGTTTTGGTGAAAGGTGGACTGCATTCTGGTACTTTGTATTTCTTTTGATCTTAATCTGCTTGTTACATCATCCGTGTCTTTAATAAGGGATAAATGTATAATAATGTTTTTTCGCAGACATCTAGTGGTGAAAGTTTACTCTCCAGTCTTCCTGGAGCTTTTAACTTCATCTCATGGGCTTCTTCAGATGATGGTTGGACTCCCTGGCGATGGTTCAGATGTCGTCACATGAGATAAATGTTGGACTTTAGTATAGCGATGTGTCAGGTGTCAACGGTCTGGTGGATGCGCTGTGATTGGCTGTCCCATGTGACGTCATAAACGGTGGAGTACCTGTCTCCTGGGGCCGGAGGTCCAGCTCCATAAGCAGTCCCTCTGCATGCTCTGCGTCCTGTTCAACACAAACTCTCCTCATTCTGAGATCGTGTGTTAACGTCTAAGCTCTCTTCATGACATCCGAGCCAGCTTCAGTCACCAATGACTTTTGATGTCCAACATTTCAGACAAAGCGAACAGGTGGTCTGTGACGTTCAGTGGATGGATGTGCAGCTGCTTTGGTCTTAAAGGTGTGCAGCATTGTACCTTCTGTATCGTATGCAGTGTTTCCCTTAGGGTTTCAGCTTGGGGGAGTTCGCGTTAGGCCCTCTCACCTGTGTGCGTGTGTGTGTATGGGCACATTTCCGCGTATGGGGGCACTTGGTAGGGTGGGGGGGTGGGGCGCGTCTTGTTCAATGGTAGGGGAGACACTGGTATTGCATTGGACAGTTCTATATTATCTCCATTACAAACCTCACAGAACGGGCTGGCGCTCTGCTGCATGGCAGCATCCCCGTTTATCATATGTGTAAGTCTCCCTCTGAGATCCTCGCCCCACCTCCCCGCGTCGGTGCAGTAGCCCCTATCCACCGGTGGAGGTCACTATGAGCAACCAGCTTCCCACACACATTCAGGCGAGACGTGTAGCCCATTCCCAGGGTGTGTGTCCTTGTATTGGTGGCGCCAGAATATAACAACACATCACTGCTTTTTATTTGCAACAAAAGATGAACGCACTATTATGCACACTAAGACAGTGAAAAATTTAAGAAAAATGAAATGAAATCTCTCATAATACATGTCCACTAATATCCACCATCTTCATTGCTTTGGACAGTGTTTATTTTTTCTTTAATAGAAATTCATGTGTGTGTATCTATATTACAAACTGCAATTCACATCATTCTATTTTCTATTGCAATGAAAGCCAAATCTCTTTTATACATTATTAAAACATTTACAACCTAACATCTCTTCCTGTTGTGTGTTCTGTGACCCATTGGCACAGTTTAGGGCTTCAGAAATGTCACAAATAGGATATTGGTCCATGACTTCTAGGTGCTACATCCTTTAGTGGAGTATGTCCTGTAATGGTAGAACATATGTAACCACAGTGTTTATTGTACAAACGGGTCCATAGACTGCATGCAGACATTGTGAGGCAGTGGGAAGGAACCGTGATCTCACAGATGATTCACATCTTATGGAATGTAAGAAGGTTTCTGCTGATTCCATCATGGAACCGAACTGTGTCTCCTGAGGTATAAAAACTGCTCTGCCTCTGTCTTTACATGATGCTCCTCACGGTCTACTGAGCACATCGAATGTGTGACCTTCATCACCTTGACTTTAATAGTCAAAATACAAACTCCAAGGGAAAAGGAACAGGGACCAGGCACAGCCAAGACTTCATTCAGTGAAGCGACCAGGGACAAGAGACACACAGGGGGAGGTGCAGGTGATTGAACACAGGTGGAAACCATCTGGGACACAGACAATGACGGGATGACAGGACAAGGCAGGAAGTGAAGTAACCCAGGGACACAAGAGGCAGGAAACTACAAAATGAAACAGGAAACAAATCCAAACCGTGACACGAGTTGTACTTTTGGTTTCAAGTATCTGTAATCCTTAGATCATCAGACAAAGAGAACCAGGGCGGAGCTCAAAGAGTCCACCCATCGGAAACAACGTTTCCCTTTTGGTCAAGAAGGACATTGCCCCTGTAGGAGGCCCACGAAGGGGGGGTTGGGGACGCTCTCGGGGAAGGCGGGACAGTCCGATGGACGGGCAGGTACAGGGGAGGGGAACATAGCTACCTGTGTACATGCATCTCACACCTGTCACACAACACACTGGAAGCAGGGAAGTGAAACACACACACACACACTCTCAGCTGCCTGCAATGAAGATGTGCTTTCTGCACCAACATTCACACACCCAGAACAACAGCAGGTTCTCACAGATATCATCGCTCAACCCGGAGGGAACAGAACCAGAACAACAAGAATCAAGAAAGCACAATTTCTTCAAGAAATCTGAACTACTAAATGCTAATAACATGCTAACTAGTCGGGAGAGGTGTGTTTTTAGTTGCTGTCCATTAGGAACTGATTCCACCATTTAGGAGTCAGGACATCAAACAGTGGTGATGTTGTTGAGTGTTCAGCTCTCTGTGAGGGAGCAACCAGCCTGGACCTCATCTGAAGCCCACACGGTACAAAAGTACCAATGTTTGAAACGGATGTGGGCAGCTACTGGTAACCAGTAAAGGGAGACTACTGGTAACTAGTAAAGGAAGACGACTAGTAACCAGTGAAGGGAGCAGACTGGTAACTAGTGGAGGGAGACTACTGGTAACTAGTGGAGGGAGCGGACTGGTAACCAGTGAAGGGAGTGGTGGCCCAGCGTAGTGGGTGAATTTAGGTCAAGGACCAGTAGAGCTGCTGCATGGATGAGCAGCAGAGGTCAGGTGCCACTAGCAGGTAGACCTGAAAGAAGGAAGTCACAATAGTCACGGCGTGAGATGACGCCTTCTGAGTGACGCATTCTAAAGCCTAGTTCATGCTTCTGCGTTTTCAGAGCGACGCAGACGCAAGCGTGTCCCTTGCGTTGCTTTTCACACCTCCTTGCGTCGTTGCGCGTGTCGAGCCATTTTTCTAGGCTTTCGACGCAAGCAACTCAAGCCTCCCGCAGCGCACCAGGCTGCGATTGGTCCGCTAACTACGTCCTTTACGGAGTCTCACATTTCCGCTTTCATAGCCCGATACGGCCATTATTAAAACGAAGGATTTTTACGAGAGAACGGATCAGATTGAAGAACTTTTGTGGGAAGAAATGCGTAAATATGAGCGCTTATACAAGCCGTCATTGGCGGGTTGGATTCACGGAGGGAGATCGCCGCAAACGCCGGTTTGCCGGTCGAGAGGAACAAAGTTGTGGAGGAAAATACGGGACAAATGTGTCCTTGATGAAAAGCAGCAGTGTCAATGCACGGGGCAATAAAGTCTATGATAAATAAACAAATAAATAAATAAATAGACGTGACTCAGAATGAGGAGAGTTTGTGTTGACTCTCTCGTCTTCAACAAAAACCCGTCACTCCGCCTGTTGTTCTGGCGGTGAATTGCTCTGCAACACACGTCGACGCAGACGCAGAAGCATGCGCCGGCCTTAACACCTTCGGCGACCGGCATGAAGCTCAAGTACTCTATCCCACAGCTGCTGACTCTCAACAACCGCTCCATTCCAACGTGCATTGCAGCCATCAAAGAACTTGGAATTCATCGTCGCCCCCGTTAAATAAACAGAAGTTCCCGTTGAAAGTTTGTTTACCATCAGCCTGGCCAGCCTGCTTCAAACATTCCATCCATCTGGACCACTGTCGTACGTCTGCCGCGCATCAGAGCAGTGTCGCTCTCGGTGCTAGCAACACGGGAAACATCGCGGGATCTCTGCACACTCAGTTGAGCAGCTTGGGAAACACCGCGAGATCTCGCTGCACTGAGTCGGTTGCCTTCTACAACCAATCACAGTCTCCTAGATCTCCACGCCCCTGTCAAAACTAGAACTGTCAGCTTCTTACGCTCAGCCCCCTGGTACACTTACGAACTCCGGCAAATGAAAACAGCTGGGCGTGTCCTTGAGCGGCGCCTCAAGGCCTCAGGACTCTCTGTTCATAGACAGGCCTACCGAGAACATCAGAAGTCCTATTCAACGTCCTTGAGAGATGCATGTTCACAGTTCTATTCCAACATTATCAATAACAGCCCTGCCACCTCCAAGCAACTTTTCTCTACCATAAATGACATTCTTAAACCCAAACTCACTGTCATTCAGAAGCCACAGATGAGAGGTGCAACAATTTCATCAGTTTTTTCAGAAAAAAAGTAGACACCATCCGCTCCCTGCTATCCAGTTTCTCCACACTGCCTGTCCCGACTGCTGACCCACAGCCTGGGATTTCCAACCTCTCTGCTGTTTTTTTGCCATCTCACAGCAAGAAGTTGAGGACATCATCAAAAAGATGAAACCATCCACCTGTGCCCTGGACCCCTTCCCCACAGCCCTGGTCAAAAAACCCACCCAAGACCCAGTCTTTGCCAACTACAGGCCCATCTCCAACCTTCCATTCCTTTCCAAGGTGCTGGAAAAAGTAGTTGCCGCACAGCTTCAGGACCATCTAACACCAAACAACCTGTTCGAGAAATTTCAATCTGGTTTCCGCCTTGCCCACAGCACAGAAACAGCCCTGGTCAGGGTCACAAATGACCTACTGATGACTGCAGACGCTGGCTCCCCATATCTTCTCATCCTCCTGGACTTGACTGCAGCATTCGATACTGTGGACCACAACATCCTCCTCCACCGTCTACATTCCACTATCGGTCTTTCTGACCTCGTCCATCAATGGTTTTCATCCTACCTCACCGGGAGAACTGAGCATGTCGCCTTGAGAGAGGCTAAATCCCTGACACACAATGTCACCTGTGGTGTCCCTCAAGGCTCAGTGCTCGGCCCCACCCTGTTCATTATCTACATGCTCCCCCTTGGCCATGTCATCAGCCGGCATGGAATTTCATTCCACTGCTATGCTGATGACACTCAACTCTACCTCAGGACAAACCCAACCCCCTCTGCTGCCCTGCCATCATCCACTCTGACCACCTGCCTGAAGGAGATAAAGGCGTGGATGAAGCAAAACTTTCTGCAGCTAAACAGCTTCAAGACTGAAGCCATCTTAGTCGGCACTCCGCACCAGGTTTGGTCAGCTGACATTACCAGCATCACCTTCTCCGGCCAAAATATTCCACTTTAAACATTAGTCACCAACCTAGGTGTTAAAATGGACTCCCATCTGACCTTTGAGGCTCACATCAAACATCTCTGCAAGACCTCCTTCTTCCCACCTCAGGAACATCGCCAAACTCTTGCAGATGCAGAAAAGCTTGTCCACGCTTTTGTCTCCTCCAGGCTGGACTATTGCAATGCGCTCCTCGCCGGGATCCCTGAGAAAAGCCTCCAGAAATGCAGTATATACAGAACAGCGCTGCTAGGATCCTGTTGAGGGTGCGCAAAGATGAGCACATCACCCCCATCCTCAAATCACTCCACTGGCTTCCTGTCTCACTCAGGGTTGAGTACAAGGTCTCCTTCCTTACCCACCAGTTCATCCATGGTGGCGTCACCCCCCTACCATAAGGAACTCCTCTCCCCACAGACCTCAACACGTACTCTCCGATCTGCCTCAGCACATCTTTTAAAACCTGTGGAATGCTCTCCCTGACCACCTGAGGACCATGTTTAGTATCTGTCGGGTTATAACCGTTAGACACCACTTTGCTGTTGTTTGAGGAGCCAGCCCGGGCTGTGAAGGCTGAGTCCTCCGAAGGATGCAGCCTAGGGAATTGAGACATAGCTAGTGTACATCTAGACCTGACCTTCTGTACACACTTCTGGCCAACAGTGACATGGTATTGTATGTTGATGGATCTGCCTCACAGGATCCACAGACTGGTTCAGACTCAGCTGTGTTTTGTTCTGGTCATCTCCCACATCAGGCCAGGGAGCAAAGCTCGCCGATACTACATCACATGCTTCTAGCACAGCTATTGGAGTCCATTTTGTTGCCCACGGCTCTTGCAGACTGCAAATGTGTTGCTCACACCTCAGTCTCTGATGACATCTCAAAGGGTGATGCTTGTGCCGACACAGCTGCAGAAGCTGCTACTCGACTTCCTTTTGACGCACCACAACTTGACCATATTATGGTTTCACTTCCCTCCTCTCACAGCTCTGCGGTCCATCTTGTCAGTAGAGTGGATGCGACTTTGGTCCCCATCTTGCTCCAGATTTGTTGGCAACACCTGGCTGGGTCCTAATAGCAACCCTTGCCTCGCAAAATACTTCTTTTGTCATTATGCAAAAGGAACACGTGGGTTGGACCATGTGTCAAAAGGGGTGATGTTTTATTGATCAAATATGGTTGACTAAAGGGTTTTATGGTGTTTGCACAGCTAAGCATGCACAATTTGCGCCGCACACAACATAGGCAGATCCCTACGAGTACCAAGCAGCACATCCACCACCAACTCAACCTTTTGAGCACTTTTGTAACACCTCGTGATGGTAGGCACGTGGTCAACGTGGGTTCTTCTTTTTCCGTCTAGTAAACAAACCGCTGCTACTGTGGCATATGCTTTAATCTCAGATAATTCCCCGGTGAGGCATTCCGACCTCACGACCTCTAGTGACAATGGATTGCATTTTGTTAACCAAGTAATGACTGAACTAAGTGCATACATTGGGATAAACACACTGCGCCTATCATCCAGCTAGTGAGGTCGTAGTTGAACAAGAGAACGCTGAAAACCAAACTTTTTAAATGCTGCACAGACACAGACCTATAGTGGACAAAGCCCTGTCCTTGCTTCTGATGTACATACGAAGGAGGGAAAGAACAGTTCTCAGTTCTTTTGAAAGAAAATTACATGCTAACCGATGGCATTAACGCGTCTTCTATGCTGTCTGATACAAGAAAACAGGTTGTTGCTGCACTGCCAAAGGAGGCTGCGGGTCCTTTGCTCAATTTGCAGCCTTGTTGTGCAGGAGCATTTCAGACAAAAGAGCTGGAAAGCTGAGCGGTGGCAAGGGCCTTTCCAGATCCAGAAGGTGGCTGACAGGGTAACCTGGATAAACTCTGATGAGTGATTGAGGGATGAAGATGTGGACTTCACCTATACAAGCACCTCCTTGTTCCCTCCTCGGTAATCTGCCTGCCAGCAGACTAATATGGGGCAAATATGAAGACATTTGTAAAAATATGATATTTTCTGTATCATACTAGGCAGAGAGGTCTTTACACATGTCTGTCAGTCTTTGTCTGGAATTATTAGAAAAGCATTTTTATTGCAGCTCAAATGGTCTTTTAGAACTGGCAACTATGGGGCTTTTACTTTGGAGGAATATCTAAATTTGTACAGTAAACATATATCATATACTGCACAAGAGTCTGGAATGTTTAATTAAACAGCTTTTATTTTGGTTACAGAGTTGACCGCAGTCATGGACAGCCTGTCAGTCTCAGTGATCGTAGCACTCATGAACGTTATGGCAGTCTCATTAAATACTTATTTATTCTTTAGTCTATTTCCACCAACAGAAATAGGATTCATAGTAGTGTATTTCCCCTTCCTCATCTCATGAAAACACGTGTTTTAAATAGGACTCATACTACTATATTTTATACTACATTCATCGGAAGTGTCCTATTCCTGCCAGGGGGGTCATACATTTCTGCTCATAATTACACATTGATCACTGTATGAAATCTGATGACAATATTCTAACGACAGACGAGCTCCTGATAACGTGAGATAACGTTATAAATGTGCACATTGTGGTTCATAAGAAGCAGGATATGAACCCCCGGGGGGGTTTCAGGTGAGGAGACCGCCTGGGTCAGGCGCTGGATGGGGGGGTCAGTAGGACGCCACCTGGGCACATCTGTATCCTTGTTAACAGCAGCTCGTCTGTTATTACTGAAGTCACTTTATTGACTTTAGAGGCTGACTTGCATCCTACTGAGGCTGTGACGCGTTTATGGACTCAGGTAACATTAAACTTAGTATGAATGTAATTATTTTTATTATTATAATTTCCATGAATGCACTTTGATTAAACGCTTGTGAGACAAACCGGATGTTGTCTCACGCCGGTCTTTGCGCTAACTTTGTCCTTCGTGCGTTTCATGTATCCTCGGATTGTGTTACGCTGTGAGTCTGCGTATACTTCACTACATGTGGACACAATAAACTCCCCACCGACTGAGCGCACGCACACACGCACGCGCACGCACACACGCGCCCGCTGAACGAAACCAGCGGAGGAAGACCGGTCGGCGCGCTTCCTCCCCCAGCAGGTATGCGGTCCAACAGGTTCGCGATGGGGCGGGTTTCACGGAAAGCAGCGGGGCGGTTGAGGAAGTGTCCACGGGACTGACTGCGATCGGGACATCCACGTCCCCGCCGGTGTCCAGAAGCCTCGGGTTGACAGACAGGCGCGTGTTGGGGCTCTGGCCGCAGGCTCCTTTGCGCTCTTCGATGGCCGCATCGTCCGCGCTGTGGGTCGCGCTGCTGTCGCTGCTGCAGCTGGGACACGCCGCAGGTAACCCGCCTCTTCTCACCTGCGGTCGGTTCGGCGGTGGCGCTCCAGTCGCTAAGGACGTCATCGCGGTTATGAGTTCACCATTCCGTGTTGCTCTTTTAGTCCGCGCTCGTCAGCTCTCATCCGGAACACAGGCGTCTTTTATTGATTTGACTTGCATGTTGAGTTAAATTAAACGGGGCAGATCACGTGACCACAGGGCCAAAACTGCTCTCACGGTAAACGCATCAGGCGCGAGCGCAGAAAGATTAACGCGAGTCAGCATCCGGTTTTCAGAATAACAACATGAATTATATTCACATTTAGTATTCAACGTGTTACCTAGAATTTGTGAGTTAAAGAGGAAAGACAACTTAAATGTGACATAAAAAACACATGTAACTACACCACACTTTCTAAAGTATAAGTCTGGTATTTGTAAAGAGAAAAACGTCATTTCTGAGTATTTGAAGTTTGATAAAATCAATTTAATCAATAGTTCCAAATAATGAATGATGTACATGTGTTCAGGACCTCTCTGACTACTCCTATACCAAATTGGAAATCATTTTATTGTACGAATAAAGCTATCAATTCATTTTATAAATTGGAACATTTGAAAAGCAAATATCTATCTAGTATATAATATTTGAGGTATTATAAAGTTAATTTTCTTAATTACAGGAATCAGGAAACATTTATTGCCAAAATATGTCAGACACAAGGAATTTGACTTGGCGGTTGGTGTGTGACAGTAGACAGTATGACAATAGACGACAAGACAGCAGTGCACGAGTAATAAAATAAAATGCTAATGCTATCGGTTAGTAGTATAAGGCTATGGGTTAGTTTAAATTAAAGAATAAAAGTGAAAGTTAAAAACATATTTAAAGAATAAAGACAAATAAAGACAATGATTGATGTGTGTTCAGGACATCTCCGACGTTCTGGAAATTAAATATTTTTACTGCACCAATTGATAAATCTTCCAAAGTAAATGTTATTCATTTGAACAATTTAAAAGCTGATATCTGAATATTTAAGGTATTATGAATGTACTTTTCAAAGAGGCCCATAGTGACTCTGAAGGAGCTGTATGGCGTCAGTTTAATGACAAAACTCACACATGCGAGGAAACGTCTATTCGAGTGAATTTCAGGTTTTCGCAAGCGTAAATTTCTTCTGCGCACTCAATTTTAGCAGGCGCGAGAGGAAATTCAACAACTGCGAGCGCAGGGACTGACATACTCTCTCGCGAAAACTTGATCTGCTCGCTCGAAAACTTGATCTGCTCGCTCGAAAGTATGACTTTTGGCAGTGTGTGGCCAAAGGAGGACGGGCTCTTCTCTGATTGGTCCTGGTTTACGCTTGCGAAAACCTGAAATTCACTCGAATAGACGTTTCCTCGCATGTGTGAGTTTTGTCGTTAAACTGACGCCATAGAGCTGCAAAGATCCACATCTGAGGAACAGAAACTATTAGCCGTGTACTTTATGGGAGCCACTAATCTGGCCTTTATGAAAGAGTGGCAAGAAGAAAGCTGCTGTGGAAAGTCAACCATAACAAATCCTGTTGTTGGAGAACAGCAACCAGGGGAAGAAGGTGCTCTGCTCAGATGAGACCAGGATGGAACCTTTTGGCCTGAATGCAAAAGGCTGTGTGATGAGGGAAAGATGGATGGAGTCAAAAACAGGATAATACTTAAAGAAAAAATGATGGATTCTGCAGAAAGCTTGAGACCAGGGTGGAGGGTCGTGTTGCAGCAGGACATTAACCCTAAACATACAGCCAGAGCTACGATGGAAGGGTTTGGATCAAAGCATGTTCATGTTTTAAAATGGCCCAGTCATCAATCCGATTGAGGATCTATGGCGAGATTTTAGTCTCCATCCAATCCAACTGAGCTTCAGCTTTTTTGGATCAGGACATCTGTCACCAACCACATTTAAAATCAAACCATTTTATTTGAGAAATACATTTTTTTAGAACTTTGAAATTATGCAACCATGAGCATCAAACCTTTTCACAAATTATAATAAGAAACAAACAAAGAAAGACAATAAGAGACAACAATTCCAATTTGACTTTAGCGCATTTCTAAGACTTGCTGAGCCGATTTGAAAGCATTGGCTGTGGAACAAGCGCGAACGGATGTCGACTGAATCTAAATTGCTATAACTCATACTTCCATTGCTATAACTCATAAGTTGTGGATAGAAGTGAAATTATACTGTAAAAATGGGATTGGCGTTAATTAATATCTACTAAATAAATAATAGTAACTGTTACATAATAAAAAAGTACAGTTTTGAATTACATTGAGCTGAATTTAATAAATGCTGTTTATTAATTACATGTTACTTAAATTTGCTGGAGTAAAATCAGCTGTGAATCACTGAGTAGGCTTTAATTATATTTTATGAGTAAAGTTTAATATGCAATGAAAATGATGGATTTGACTCATTTAGAGTACGTTGTTTTCAATTGAGTGACACTTCCATCCCACGCATTTTGAACCACGTGGACATCTGCTGAACAGGGGACGCTGTTCTCCTGAAGGTAAGACCTGTGTGATTATCGTTACTGAACAAACGCCTTATAACCACGTTGTTGAAGCAGTTTAACATTCTTCTGCTCTTCTGTAAAGTTAACAAACATGCCAACTTTACTGCGCTGTAAATGTATTTAAGTCATTAAGCTGACGTTTTTTTTTTTATGTTGGTTTTATGTCGTCATGTTGTTTCATAGTTTCCGTGACAAGCTAACCTCCCTAGCTAGCTAGCTTTAGCTAAGAAGCAGCACATATGAGTTATATTTGTAAACAACTTTAACATGACAAACTGTTAAAAGCAGCCGGGTTTGACCAGGTGGCTTTAATGGTCGGTGAAACTAACTAAACGTTAACGTTACATTTCTGGAAAATAGTCAGTGAAATAAACTAAAGGCCTGCGCGTGCGTCTGCGTCGTTGCGTCGACGCGCTGGTTTCACTTCCTGGTTGTAAAGTCTCGCTTGTGTTGCAGAGCGATTCACCTCCAGAACAACAGGTGGAGTCACGTGTTTTGTTGAAGACGACCTAGAGAGTCACGTCTTTGTGTTTCGAAGTTGTTTGTTGCTTTATTTATTTATCATAGACTTTGACGCCAATGACGGCCAATGACGGCTTGTAGAAGCCTTCATATTTACACATTTCTTCCAACGAAAGCTCTTCAATCTGCTCCGTTCTCTCGTAAACATTCTTCCGTTTAATAATGGCGGTATCGGGCTATGAAAGCGGAAATGTGAGACTCCGTGAAGGACGTAGTTAGCGGACCAATCGCAGCCTGGTGCGCTGCGGGAGGCTTGAGTTGCTTTCGACGCAAGCCTAGAAAAACTAAACGTGAAAACTAAAAAAACTAAACGTGAAATCTCACTATGTCCTTTGTGTTCACAGGTTTACCGTTTTTCCTGAAAAGGCCATGTTTCTGAATTTGTCAGAAGAATCCCACATCTGTATTCTATGTAGAAAGTCCTAAAATGAACAACTGTGAACATCATTTTCTTGCGTGTTTAAATAGAAATAAGACACTGTAGAGAATAGCTTTGAACTCAGATGTACACTTGCTAATGTAAGTAAATGTAATCAATAGTTTCAGTTTAAAGTTCAAGTTTTAATCTAGTGGAAATGAAATAACAGTATGAACATTTTGTGACGGGTTTTCTTCACATGTATCTTTTATAATGTATATATTCTAAAATCTATCCTATCCCTGCATCTATGTCAACTGCCTGTGTGCCTGCAAGACTTGGAATGCACTTTTAAGCCACTTGTCATCAGGTGTCATCGGCCCTCCAGACATACTGAACTGACCACGCTTAAATTCATCATAAGGGTTGTTCAGTGAGTGACTTAAAGCCTGGGAAACTGCAGTTAGAAAAGGGAAATGCTGTGTAGAGATCAAACAAGACAAGGTTCTTAGTTCAGAAACAAAGTCAGGTATTCTGGAAAAGGTAGCAGAAGGTTGTCCAAAAGTCCAAAGCTCCAAAAGATTCATTGCCAGAAAAAAAAGTTAAGACACAGAGGAGAGGCCAACTACATACCTGAAAATACCAACGGGAGAGGCCCCAGACAAATTAGAAAAGGAGACTGTCACTTTTAAGTGAAGTAAAGAAGCAAAATTATTGTGCTGTGATAAAGGACAAAAGGGCAAAGACTTTTTGACTGCGAAGACAAGAAATCGTGGGAAAGGAATTAGGAGTTGAAAGAGAGATGGCCTGCATCGTTCACAATGGATAAGGCTAGTAACTTTTGTAATCAATACGTCAGTGATTGCCTATTTAATTAATGATATTATCCCCTATCATTAGAAACCTGCAAATAAAGGATGCCATACAAATTCAAAAAAACACACACACCACAAAGTTGTAATGTAACATGTAATGTACTATTTTGTTTTTTAAAGATCAATGGGGAATTTCTGAGAATCACAACCGCGATTCCTGGCTACCTTGGACAAGCAACCACAGCAAGCTGATTGAGACAATCAAACGAGGGAAGACTTGTCAGAATGAAGTCCTGATCAATTGTGATGTATTGATACATACATCCATACTTGATCATTATCACATCAATAATAATTTAAAAAAGAAGAAATTGTGTTCATTTTCATAACATGTTCCCTTGAGGAGTTAGATCAAATGTTGGAAGATATACTGCACGTTATCTATTGACTGTGAGAGGGCTTTTAACTGGTTTGCTCAAACTAGAGCTGAGACGTCTGACAAAACATTTTTTCAGATCATGTCTATGAACTCAATGTAGCAGGATGCTGGTTTTGCACAGGTGAATTGTTATTTGCAACACTGCATCAGTATAACTGTGCATAAGCAGTACACTGCATGAACCAGTACACTGCATTAACCCGTATACTTCCCAGTAGTAGCTGAAAGCCTCTGTAAATCTCAGTTACTGTAACTCCAAGTACCTATTCGTATATTGTACAGTGTCTGCATTTTTTGTAAAGTGGCAAAATTGGACAGTATAACATTTTTCTGTGTTTGCACTGTAGAGCCTTGAGGTGAATCTGAGTGTCTGCTGAAGTGCATCATTCTGTACCTCGAGTAAACCTGAAGGTCTTTTGAAGAGAATTTTCCTGTATTTATTCCTATTATGTAAACGAGATCAAACATTGACCGTGACAGAATGTTGACATTCTACTTTTCTATCACAGAAAATATTTGTTGTGACATTTTATTTGAAATAAAGCAAAATATAGAATTGTATTGGACTACTGTCTTGTCATGTCAGAAGAACATTTATAAATTAAGCTATAATCATACATTTTAGTTTGTACTGAATGAGAAATGGAACTTGATGAAACCTGATAAATTTGCCTGTAACAAAATTAGGGCATTTTAACTACACTAAAGTAAAAACCTTGACTTCGATGGAATATTAAATACAATTTTTTTCCTAAATGAAAAAATCAAGTGGTAACAAAGCTAAAATGGTGTATGGTTGTATCTTTTTTTTTTGTATCTTTTGTATAAAATTACATTTTTATCTTGGGTAAAATTTTTTTTTTATTATTCATGTTAAATTACAATTTTAGGTTTAAACCAAATACAAAATACAATTTAAAAAAAGGTAATAAATTTAGCTTTAACAAATTAGAGCAATTTTTAAAAGTTTGTCCAAAGTATCATTTTTTTCAGTGTATTCATAGAAATTTGCACAAATTAATTTTAACCTTTAACCGTTACTGTTACACTAAAATGTATTGAGTGAGTTAGACATAGAAAAATTGTGGCAACAAAGTGACACGTAATTTTATTTTAAACAATTACTTTAAGTCCAGAAGGGCAATGGCAATGTGTTGAATTAACTAACAATGTGCTAAAATGTGAGTGGATATAACTTATTTTATTCAGTAATTCAAATTCAATTTGACCTAGATTAGTAGTATATAACACTCAATTTCACCCAAATAATCAGTAAATGTAAGTTAATTTCACCCAAATATCCAGTATCATAAATGCTTTTTGATAAGTAAACATTAATCAATTTTGCTTACTAAATATCTTTAGTGCCGCCCCATGTTTTATGTATAACACCTTAATTATTCAGAAATTAGCCTTTCAATTGTACAAATATAGAGCATTTACGCTGGATTATCATCTAATATATAAATTGTATGAAATTATTATAACGAAAGGTAATTTTTATAATACTTCAAATATTTTTTCTTTCATTTTTGATATAAGGGTATTCAGAAAGTTCCTAAAGGTATCAGTCATTGTTTGGAGCTGTTGATAAAACCCCTTTTTATCAAAGCCCAAGGCTTCAGAAATGAGTTTTTTGAACGTACAAATGTAGGACTCTTATTTTGGAAATGTCTAAATAAGTACTGTAAAATTATCTCATTTTCTGTTTGCCGAGAGATCCTGAACACATGTATATCAGTCAGAACTATTGAGCTTTTATAGTACAATTTGATTAAAACGTCAGATTTCAGTATGGTTGAAGTCTAAGATGTCCTGAACACACATACATGATTCCCTGTCTGGAATTATTGAGTAAATCGCTTTTATAAAAAACTCAGAAATGACCCTTTTCTCTATACAAATGTAGGACTTCTACTTTAGAAAATCTCTCAATTGGTACAGTGAAATGTTTTGTGCCTCTGCGTATTCTGCAGGAGATCCAGTGGTGGTGGGGCAACAGGACGCCACCTCCTTCCTGTCCCGCTCGCTGCTCTACAACAGCTGGGACTTTGAGCTGGTGGCGACCGGCAATCTGGAGAGGGAGTGTCTGGAGGAGGTTTGCAGCTATGAGGAGGCCCGGGAGGTGTTCGAGGACGACACAAAGACGGTACTGCTGCTGTAGTGAGCGTCTCCATACCCCCTTTGAAGAATCCCACATCTGTATTCTATGTAGATAGATCCGCAGGACAGACTCCACAGCGTTAGTAGCACACTGCTGTTAGGCTTACCTGTGGAAGGGTTGGGAACCCGTTTCAAATTCCCTATTATACCGATGCACGGCCGTAATAACTGTTCCACACTTCAGCGTGCAGTACATGTTATATTACATTGTTCACTGAATCCCGTTAAGCGTGCAGCGGTCGGAGGAATCATGACTCCATCTCAATACACACAAGACAAGTAGCTAATAAAGTTATAACTTTATAACAACAATTCATAACCCTCAACTTTCATGGGGTAAAACACCCCGACAGCAGCTTGTGACACATAAACAATTTGTAACTGTAATAACTGTACATTTATAAAATGACCCCGCCGCACTGCATGCTGGGTACACCTGCAGTTTAATAGAACAACAACTGTTTACCAAAATATACTTTACGAATCATTCCTTTTGCCTTGAAAAAAATACTCTTGAGGCTTTTTCACGTTGGCTGAAATGTTTATTTGTTTTCCTATTTAATGAAAGTAAATTATGAAGTCTTCTCTTGCTTCCATTTTTAGGAAGCATTTTGGACCAACTATGTGAACAGTCAAGGTAATTTATTATCAAATGATTATGGTTATATTAAAGTAGAATATGATATCTCACACAGCTTGGCTTTGGCATCAGGCAGCCAGCTGAATGTGGTGTTTCCACTGAAAATGTACACACAACATTAATAACTTAAATGTTGTAAAAATGAATGTACCACTTTAGTTATCAGTGTGTTGCTAATATTGTTTTGTTGCTACATGGGGAAAGATGCATTTTTTGTTACAGTGCTATTGAATGCTACCACATGTAGCATCTTTGGTCATTCATATATCTCATGCTCTTTTTAAACTACTTCATAATGAAATGTTGTGTGTAACATGGTCACTCTGAGAAGCATTGCTTTCATGTCACTGCGCTCTGTCTGTGAAGAGAATTCCCCCCGAGTGGATGTGTCTGGGCTGGTGGCCGGCATCGTGGCCATCCTGGTGTCTGCTGGGATCGCCACCGTGCTGGGAATCTACTGCTACAAAAACAAGAAGAAAAGTGTAGCAGGGTCGGCGCGGTAAGTCCACTCATGGGACACGAGCCGTCTTTAACGTGTTACCCCAATAATTGTGGCTACTACAACCAAAACGGAAAAAGGAAAGGACCAGATCTACAGGAACCGGTCCCCAAACTGTTGATCTTAATCATACAGGCGACTACAATGTACGAGACGAAGGCACATCTCCAAATGTTTCACAGCAAGGGGAATGACCCTGGTGTTAATATGATTATTAATTGCGTGTACCACGAAACAAGAACAAAGGTGAATTATGCAGTCACATTCACTACAACTAAATAAATAAACATTCTGATATAATCACATTTGAGACTGGGTCACAAAAATAATGTTCTTCTATTGTATTATATTTTATTCTATTACAATGTATGTATGCAACCTATTCAACATTCTGTTTTCTTATAGTTATGACTCGCTATTTAGTTTCTGGCAAAGAAATCCTTTCACTCTGTAAACAAGTCAATTTCATATCAGAATACAATTCTATCAGCAATTTGAGTGAGAAGTGATGGTTGGCATGGCAACAGAAAGTTCTGGTCTCACAGATCTCTCCAGTACCCCCATCTGGTGAGCATTAGACATCGACTTTAACAGGAAGTGAAAGCCATGAAGTCCCTTCCATTGAGCACAGTGATGCTGCTTTGGGTGGCTGGTTTAACTCTCCTGACTTGTCTTCTGTGTGCCGGTCCAGAGCTCCGGTGAGGATGGCGGCAGATGGGCAGCCCGCCCTAGAGACGGTACCTCTGGCCCCCCTCCCGGCTCTACCCAGCTACAACGAGGCTCTGCACCGCAGCGGACAACACGATGCCCCACCACCTCCCTATTCAGGGTAAGATGCTCCAGTCGGATCAGAATCAGAAACATTTATTTGCATGGCTCCAGGTCAGTGTCTAAGATCCAGCCCGAAACCTACAAGAACAGTAAAAAAAGACAAAGCTACATTAGTAGGTACAGCATGTTAAAATACACCCGTTATTCCCCATTTTAATAAACATACACTTTTCTGGTCCTTACGGTAACATATTTCAATGAAACAGAAGCACCTGGAGATTCAGCAGCTTTCCATTCCTCAACACCCTGTTACATCATGACACATAGCAAGAAGCATAGCAAAACACAAAAGGGTCATATGTCAATGTGGTTGTGTATCAGGACGAGTGGCAGCTAAGTGGAGCGCAGACAGGTCAACATTAACGTGTTAATCTATGCGATTAATGTGGCCGAGATTAATGCGTTAGAATATTTTAACGCAGTTAGCGCAACTTTGTTGCTGCTTGCCGCCGCTATCTCCAGTTAGACAAATCCAGTTAATAAAGCTCTCAGTCTGGCAGTCTGGAGCTGAAGATGGAGAGAGTAAAACAAACAGAGGAGAACTGTGCAGAGGAATGACTCCACGTGTCAAACAGAAGGGGGGGGCAAATGGACCACTTTACGCACTGCTATGCTAAATTAGCTGCTAGGCTACTTCCATCTCAACATCTAACATTACCCTGCGCGACACATCGTCTGCAGAGACACCAATGTGTCCCTAAAAATGCAATTAATTAGTTAAGTAAAAAAAATCTTTTGACAACCGTAATCTGAGCAGGAAAAAGGCGCAGAACCAGCGACGGCCTCATAGTGTGTGTTTGATCGCGGCCTCATTGTCTGGGATTACACTTCGGATCACAGTGGTCCTCAGTGTGCTGCAGCCTGTCTCTGTGAAGCCTCTTTGCCTGCTGGACGTCCATGTCCCGTCACGCTCACAGTCTCTCGTTGACCACAGGGGGGCGCCGTCCGAGCCTGCTGATCCCGGAGACAACGCATGAGAGGGATCCTTGTTACAGCTGATGGGCGCTGGTGGTTAAGTGAACTTTGTTTTGTGTTGAATAGTATCTATAAGTGAAGTGAGGACACAAGACAGCATGGTGTGCACATTGTCTCCACTACATGTGTGAAGGGCGCACAGCTCAGGGTGTGGTTCATTTCTGTGGTTTCACTGTTGCTACATCAAACTGTGTCAATTCATCAATGCATAGATACTGTATGGTCTGTGTTTTATTTAATAAATGACATAAGAAAATACACATGCGTCCAGTGTTTTTATGCATCAAATGCAGCAAGTAACCAGAACATGTGTGCAGCTGCCTGCACCACCCAGAACATGTGTGCAGCTGCCTGCACCCAGAACATGTGTGTAGCTGCCTGCACCCAGAACATGTGTGCAGCTGCCTGCACCCAGAACATGTGTGCAGCTGCCTGCACCACCCAGAACATGTGTGTAGCTGCCTGCACCCAGAACATGTGTGTAGCTGCCTGCACCCAGAACATGTGTGCAGCTGCCTGCACCATCCAGAACATGTGTAGCTGCCTGCACCATCCAGAACATGTGTAGCTGCCTGCACCATCCAGAACATGTGTAGCTGCCTGCACCATCCAGAACATGTGTGTAGCTGCCTGCACCATCCAGAACATGTATGTAGCTGCCTGCACATCATGTTGTAACTTGCGTGTGTTGAAAGAGCAGCTGGGTACAGAAGCTGGGCTTCTTCAGCTCACTGCGCTGCTGTGCATGACAAATGGTGTGTGTGTGTGCGCGTGTGTTGGCGTGCGTGGGGGCAGCAGAGGTAGAACGCCTGCCCCGTCACTCCCGTTGAAAATGGCGTCTCGCGAACCAAATGAGCGAAAGTGTGTCTCCTCCGGCTGAGAGACAGCTGGACCGCCCGGCTGCATCTGTTCCACGGTCCACCCGCTCCACGCAGGAGACAATAGACGGTGAACGACACGGGCAGCGGGGAGGAGGGAGGAGGTGCTCCTGGCTGCTGTGCCCCCCCCCCCCCCCCCCCTCACCCGCTCCTTCTCCTCCCAGTCTACAGGCTCGCCAAGCGGAGAAATAAACAGAGGCGAGCGCCGAACAGAGGAGACATTCCTCCCTCCCCTCCCCCTCACTATCTGCCCATCTTCATCCAGTCCCTTCCTCCATGGAGAGGAACTATCCCGCTGCAGGCTTCGGGGATCTGGGGGCCGGGGCGGGATGGACTTACGACCGATCGGCCAAAGCGAGGTAAGCTGCGGGGCTCGAACAATGCGCCCCACGGTGACCGGGCGCAGGTAGAGCCAGCCCATTGTCACCGGGGACAGGGGAGGCTGCGGGGGGTCTCCAAAACGCACGGAATGCGGTGGAAGGTTAATAGTGGGAAGGAGAAAGGGGAGAGGGGGGAGGCGGAGGGGGATGGGTTTGCTGGGAGCAGATCCAGTGTGTCATTTAAACATAAATGACAGGTCCCGCGATGGTTCCAGCGCGGCATTGTCTCCGCTGCAGCTTTGTCCCGCTTCTGACATGACAGTGCATGACAGGCTGCCCGATGATTGATTGATTGATTGACTAATTGGCTCCTCGTCGGAGCAGTGCGATGCGTTTAGCTCCTGTCGGCTACTCAGCAAATGAAACCAACCCGCATCACTGCGTTCGGTGGAGGAGAATCTGATCTGCGTTCATTAGAAAAGGTGCAACGAGACGAAACAGTACACGCGCAGCTGGGCGGCAACAGCAGCTCTGTGGACACATTCCTAAAGGAACCTGTTGGGCTTTAACGTCCCCTTATGAGCCGTAACACTGCTCCAGTATGGAGTCAACGTGATGTCCATGTTGCCCTTGGTAACGTCTTCCTGCCACAGTAACCACAGTGTGACCGTGAACGCGTCGCTGCAGCGCAGCGGCTTCTCCGTGACTCGGTACCCGCTAGCTAGCGGCTAATTGCCCCCAAAGACGTCACAAAAGTCCACACGTATGTCCACCTGGCGCCACCACGTGACGGACCGAGCGGGGTTTCCGGACCCGCTGTGGTGTGTTGGAATGAGGTAGCATGCTAACGTTAGCTAGCTCCTCCTAGCTCTGCTGCACGTTAGCGGTCGCCTTGACAACCACATCAGTCTTCCTCTGACCTAATATGGTTCCATCTGCGGAACCTCGTTCGCGTTCCGATTCATGGCATTATTTTAGAAGTCTCAAATGAAAATAGAGCAACGGGAAAGGAAAAGCGATGCGGGAATGCTGTAATATAGTTGCTTTAGTAGCGTACGTGGTTGCATCACCCTCCAACACAGGTTGTTGTCTGAGTCATTGCCTCTGTGTGCAGAGGAGAACAGTTGATCACAGGAGATCACATGCATGCATTCGGGCGTCTGTGTGTTCCTTTAATCAAAATACCCGGCTGCTCTGGACAAACCTTCTCCTCACTGTGTGAATCCTTGAATGTTTGTTCTGATGTGCAGATGTTACAGCATGGTAGCTCCCGTAATTTGTGCAGTGAGGCTGGAGGAATCCAGTTTGCCATGGCCATGCTATCAATGCAAAAAAGGTATCAAACACACATTAGTACTTTGCAGTTAAATATTAACATTTTTTTCCAACACTTTAACATTATAAGAACATCCTATTCATACAATTCATTATATTAATTAATTCATACATATCAAATATTCAGTATGATATAAAAATACCTCACCATATGAATATACAATATAAATATCATGTATATCGTAGATAATATGGCGTGGTGGTGCATGTAGTAGATTGATGGTTGGTGGACCAAACCCTGGCTGCTGCATGTCCCGTGTCCTGGGAAAAATGTGAGCCATGGGTTAAAAATCCAATGTAAGTCGCTTTGGAGAAACACGTCAGCTAAATGTAATTTATTATAAATGTATTTATACATAATACATGTACACAGCAAATTTCAGAGAGTTAAATTGACTCTGTCAGATTCAATTTTAACTCTAAGCTGGTGTTTATATTGTCCCGATCTTGTCAGTGTTAAATCAACACTCAACGAAGTGTTAACAATTTATCTCGGAATAAGCAAATAAATCTGCTCAGTGTTAAATACACCTGTACGTGGAGTTAAACCCAACCCCAACCAGTGTGGCACTGGTGTACAGTTACATTTCAAGTGTCGCAAATGAACCTGATCAGTGTTAAATACACTCTCTGTAGAGTTAAAGACCCAGGTCCTTGACACTCCAGCTCTTTTGTACAATTGACTCTGTAACAGTTGAATCAACTTTTTTAAGTTCCTCTAAGAAGCTAGTTTGTTGGGGAAACACCCAATCAAGGATGTTGAGGAACGACTAAGCCCCACAAAACTTCACACAATCAATTATTTTGGATAAAATTGCCTGTTTTCATCACCCTTGTTGTTGCGTTACCGCTGTGTGTCCGTCGTCCAGCTAGCGATGTTAGCGTTCCCTAATATAGCTAGCTTGAGTTATCCGTGTATGTCCTGATGTTTTGGGGTTTTAATTTTTCCAAATAAGTGCTTTGTGTCCCTTACTCCCGTATCTGTTCATGCTGGATTCTGTCCCCGTCGATTTCAATAAGCAAGCATGGGGAGCCATATACGGCGTTAGCACGACTAGCATCCAGCTAGCTAAACCTTCCAGTGTAGCGGCCTCTACAGCACGCCGGTCCGTTGTCTGATAGTGAGGTCTGGCTGATCTGGGTCCAGGTGTTTTACCTCTAGTTTCTCTGGCAAAGTGATTCTCTCAAACGAGTCTTGGAGGAGAGATTTTACCGAGTTTGAGTCGGGTCTTACTGCTCGTGCTCATTGCCATGTCATTAAAGCGGCGCTCAGGCTGAATCTGAGTCTGAGCCTTCACACCTTCCAACGCAAACTAAAGACATACCTTGACTAAAAAGACTAACAAATTGTAGCACTTAAGAGCCATTATAAGTACAATTTATCATTACTATAGCAATTTGTAAATTAAAAGCTTATTTAATGAAATTGCACTTTCTTGTTTCTTGTTCTTTTGAGTTTGTATCTTTATGGTTAAAATGCACTTATTGTAAGTCGCTTTGAATAAAAGCGTCAGCTTAATGACATGTAATGTAATGTAACCTATTTTAGGATGCCAATTTTATTTTGTATATAGCCCAAAATCCAAAATCACAAATTTGCCTCAGAAGGCTTCACAGCCTGTAAACATGCAACATCCTCCGCGCTCAAACCCTCACATCCTCGGAATGAGGCTTTAACACAACACTAGTTACTCTGCCCACACAGCCTCCTAATGGCATAGGCATTGATTTAGAATTAGGCAGTGTTTATATCACTCACTGACTCAAGGCAGTTGAATGATAGCCGAGGTATCCATGTGACGGTTTAAAAATGATGAGACACTGTATTCATGAGAGACTCCCTTCAATTAAAGTTGTGTTTTGCTTAGGGCGACTGTGGGTGAGTGGGGAGCACGGTCGTCCTCCTATCAGAGGGTTGTCGGTTCGACCCCATCATTGCTCCTGTAGCTGTGACTACAGTGTGTGGATGGTAGTTACTGATGGGCAGGTGTCACTGTGTGTGGTTCTCCTGTCATTAGCGTATGAATGGGTGTGAATGAGTGAATGGTGTCATGTAGTGTTAAAGCGCTTTGAGTGGTCAGAAGACTAGAAAAGCGCTATACAAGTACAGTCCATTTACCATTTATAGGTATTTCTGGAGATGATCGTGATTGCAAAGTGTGATTTAGAAACTTCCTCCTTCAGGTCCGTTTTCAATGGACTTTTCTGTGAAGTTAGAGACATCATCCGTCCAATTATTTTCATACTCATATATATAGGAGATTTAAGAACCGTCTTAATAAGGTAAATTGACTAATACACTGTAGGCCCAACCGAACAACCAGTCCTGTGTGAGCAGACCTGTTGTAAATAAGGGCAAGCATCTAAGTCATACCTAATACCATGTGTTCCTCAGCCTCGTCTATGGGAGCTCAAGGTCGTCCCACCCAGACTCAGAGCTGCTCCATCGGCAAGCCTATGGCAGTCCTCACACCCTCCAAGGCTATTCAACCAACCACCACCCAGGGAGCTCCAGGCAGGGGGGGGGCTGGGGTGCTGCTGGACGCACAATTGGTAAGGATCGATCAAACAATATACCTGTAGAAACAAATCTATAAATATTGTATTTCTTTCAATATATTGTACGGTCTTGTATTTGGGCATTACTATTAGTTGTATTTAAGGAAATGTACATTGACATTAAATGTTGCATAGTTTAGTTGAGAGAAAGTAGCTAATATTTTTTATTTTGAACATTTCCAACACAGTCTTGTTAACCTCTATGGCAGAGTGAATGTGAAAGTGGACGGGTGTCTGCCCATAAGAGTCAGCCCTGGGGTAGACTGGGGAACTATACATGGTGTACCCAAGTGGCAAACTCAGGCTGTCTGAAGGCAGGGTCGAAAATGAAAAAGGCATCCAGCTGCATGCAGTTGCTTACAAGCATCCAGACAATTTTCTACCACTATATTTCTTCCAGGGCAAATTTTTATTTTCGGAAGGTTACTCTAGCCCCACCGGTTACCGGTGTTAAAGTAGACGTTAGCTCCTTACATTGGTTCAAGGGTCGCCACCGACCATCAATGCTGACAACATATCCGGGAAGCCAATTCTGGCCTTTCACAATAAGATATCCCTCTTCACCTCCAAATAGCGCAATAAAAGCTCTTTTATATCGTCGCCCCGGCATTGCCCGAGTGAGGCGCATGCTTCTGCGTCTGCGTCTTTACGCACCGTCGTGTCGACGCACTCGTTTCAAGGCACGCAAGGGACACGCAAGGGACACGCAAGGGGCTCTTGCAGAGCTGCCAACTTTTCAAAAAACCTTGGAGTGAGATTTTGTCGGGGGTGACCAAAATTTTGCCGCGCACGCAGCCACACACGTTGGTGGCTCAAATATCAGGAAATTGGAATTCATTTGGCGTAGTACCCATGTTGTACCCTGCATTCTGGTGGTTTGTGGGGCCCAAAGTCGTTGATAGGGGCGGCCTACTGGAGATGGACAACATTGGTTACATTCTGTGAAGCAAAGACGTAGCTGATGGTCCACCCCAAGGACATTTTGGTTTAAGTAGATGTTATTTCATGCATTCTCGTGGATTTTTGGGTGGTATGCCTGAACTTATTCTGATTTATGTTCATCTGCTCATGACTTGTTGGGCCTTCTAGACTTGAGCTGAACATTCAACCAGAAAACTATTGCTGTGCCTCAATGACTGTCTATGTACCACAATATAGCCTAATTAATAGACCTGTGTTTAAGATTAGATTAGCAGCAGTGCTGCTTGTTATGACAGCTGAGTTTACATTCACCACTCAAAATCACACGCACAAACACAACAAATAATTTCTTTCAAGATTTAAAGTTTAAGAGAGTGAGTACTTAATTGAACCACATGTCATTAACATACCTTAGTCTTTGCTCCTCCTGAGTTTCTCCCGCGGTTGTGTCTGTTTGAAAATCTTCTTCTGTTGCTAACTTCGGCACTCTTTGGGGTAAATAGGATGTCTATGCAGCGAATGGGTTTACAGATGCGCTCCTTAGCGCCATCTATTGTCGGGGAGTTTGAAAAGGAACGAACGCGCTTCGGCCCAAAATCAGATTTTTTTTTTTGCCGTGAGAAATTGGTTGTGTGGCGTGAGTGCGTGTGAAAACATGCAAAAGCGTGTGTCACACGGCGAAACCGTGAGAGTTGGTAGGCCTGCTCTTGCGTCTGTGTGTCCTTGCGTCTCTCTGAAAACGCAGAAGCATAAACTAGGCTTTACTACTTTCTCAACATCAAAGTAACTTTCCTGCAGTAGAAGACATGTAAATATTTATATTCATGAGATTTGACACAAAGATTCGTTCACATGTATGAAATGACATCACTTACGTTTCGCGGGTGATCGACAAAAAAAAAAGACCGTAAACAGCGTCAAACTACGAGTGTCCGGGTTATGCTAACATTAGCTTTATCTGTCTTTCTTAGCTTTATCGGGTCAGGAGACAGTCACGTTAAGTGTGAAAATTACAGAAAGACATACATTTCTATAAAAGTAGCTGATATTCCTAATCAGTCTACTAGGGTTCACACTCTGTGAGTGAGCGCAGGGGATTAAAGCTGGTAGATCATTGCCATTAAAATCACATCAGGTCACCACGCCACATGCGTCAATCGCAGGAGCTAACAGAAAACTTGGTAGTGCTAATTATCGATCCTTGCTTACTAACGGACACATTTAATTTCATTCAAAAGCAACCCTGGCTAACTCCATTCAATGCAAGTCATCCAAGTTAGGTAATGACCAAAAATGTGGAGAATGTTGTGACAGTTCCCCCCTTCTGACAGACTATAGTCTTGTTTGTTTTTTTAGGGTTAGGGTAACTTCCCGAGCGAAAATGGCGAATAAAGGGTTAGGTGAATAATATTTAATCTCTTACTAATTTAGATTAATCCAATTGAATTCATTTTATTTTGTATAGTCCAAAATCGCAAATTACCTTACATATTTGCCTCAGAGGGCTTTACAGTCTGTACACATGCAACATCCTCTGTCCCAAAACCCTCACATCGGCACAGGAAAAACTCCCCCAAAAAATGGAAAACCCTTCCATGGGGAAAAAAAGATTAATTTTTTTGTTTATTTTACTCGGCTGTGCCAATCACAGAGTACCATGTTCACTAAGGAGAAGACACACTCGCTGTCCAAATTTGTCTGTACTTTGCTTTTTTTGCATCACAGAGATGTATATCAATTGTAACTCGTTAAGTCACGATAAAGCAGTGCGGTGAGTAAGACAGAAAGTTTTACTTTAACTGTTTATAGGATGATGCTACGATGCAGGAAATGAATATGATTTAAGTGAGACTTGTGGTTTGTTGCCAGGCCTGTCGGGGCTATTTGATGCCAGCCTCCACCATGCCAATCACTCTGGTCCGGACCCCTCGGTCATGAATCTAATATCAGCTCTGGAGTCCCGGGGTCCACAGCCGCCACCCTCTGCTTCCTCCCTTCTCTCTCAGTTTCGCACTCCTTCTTGGCAGACTAGTAAGTATCAGCTTTTTTGTGTAATGCCACAAAAAATAATTGCCATTTGTCATTAGGCTTTTTTCTATTTAAATACTATTAATATTCCTGAATTATGATTAATAATTGAATTTACAAAATCAGTTGCAGTTTGATTTGCAGTAAGTAAAAAGTTTGTAGTCTCAAACAGAAAAAGGGATAATTTGTTAAGTGTGAACAGTGACTTGGATTTCCCCCCCTTTCCATGTATTGTGTGTCTTGTAGCAATGCACACACCAGCCCCAGCGGAGCTCTTTATGTCAGGTGCACTTCCTGGTGCCAGCTCCTTTCCCTCGTCCTCAACTCTTTCTGCATACCAGCATCCTGGCTCCTTCTCTGGACGATCCTTTACTCCCTCCCTATCCCTTCAGGACGCACCTACATTTAGCCCGACACCCAACGCTTTGCTATCCCCCCATGATCCCTTGCTGCACATCAAAACACCCTCCCAGGCCAATTTAGGCTTTGATCGCTTGCTGTCATCCCACAGTGCCACCTACCGGGGCTCCCAGGAGACGCCGATCTCTCCCCAAACCCAAGCCCTTCCCACCTCCTCCAGTTGCCACCTACCCCCTCCTCAATTCAACCTGTTGTCCTCCCAGCTCCACAACCAGTCCTCCCAGCTCTATAATGCCTCCATGTTCTCTTCTACACCAGCGTTGCTGCCCACGGCTCCCCTTACACCACAGCCTTCTTCAGAGAGGGCAGTTTCACGGCAGGATAGTGTGATCAAGCATTACCAACGCTCGTCCCCAACCCAGTCCACAACACTCCCCCCACAGCAATATGTCAGCTGTGGTGGCTCATCAAGCTATCAGCAGATAGCCAGCCACCACCGGCATGCTGGAGTGTCTTGCAGTCCACTTGGGGAGCAAAGCCCATCCTCTGACCCCAAGCCCCCAACAAGGCTGGAATCCAAGATATATCGACCTATCATCCAAAGCCCCTATGCATCCTCCGCATCCAGCACGTCAGCCCCTTCCTCGACTGGCACCAAGGGACCCAAGAATCCCAGCTCCAATAGTGGCTACTCTTCTTCGGGCTCAGCTTCATCCTCTTCTCTTACCCAACATACTCCCCCATCAGCTTCCTCCACTTCCTCTTCAAGCTCCAAGACAAGCACTGGCTCCTTGTCTGCTCCCTCTTGTCAGCAGCCTACATCTCAGTCAGCACCAGCTCCACCACCTTTACCAGTGGTGTCATCCAACCTCGTTCAGCAGCCAGCACCCAAACAATGCGTCTCCACCTATGCCTCTCCGCCAGTGGCCAAATCCAGTACAGGCCTACCAGACCAGACCCCTACCCAGCAACATGCCCAGTCCTACTCTCCCAACCAGCCTCCATCTGCACACATAACCCAGTCTTATGGAGGCTTTAGCTCACCCCACGCACAGGACCTGAGCTCTGGAGCAGGGGATTCTGGCGGCAAGGCCTTCACCGGTACAAGAGGACGCTCCTTTTCTGCAGAGGTCGTCTTTGGAGATTCCAGCTTTGGTTCAACTCCTCTCAGAAGAGCAGGTAGTCCTTCCTTAGGGTATGGGAGTGCTGGAGGATCAACAGTAGGGGGACCCGTATCAGGAGCTACTTCACTTGGCAGTGGCGTTGGATCTACAGGGTCAGGGAGCGGGGCAGCTAGCGTTGGTAATGGAGGCAACAGCTCTTACCACCTGTCTGAGTCTTGTCCCTCACCCTCCATCAATTCTACTATCAGTCGCTCTGGATTGCACTCTCCTGCGTCTGTCCGCCCCGCTCAGTCCCCTGGAGGCTCAGGGGCCACCAAATACTTGTCCTCCATTCTCTCTCCTCCTTTTATGTCCTCACCACAAGGTTTCCCTGATACACGGCAAACACAGAGCCAATCCTACCACACAACACCACCCAAGCCAAAAACGGACAACAGAATGTTGGGAGTTCAGCAATCCCAAAACAATGAAGAGGATGAGGACGATTTCCTCATCCACCATTTACTACATGCCCAGAGCTCAACTCCCCATCCTTCCCAGCATCACCCCTCTCCTCAGCAGCTACCACAGCCACTCTCACAAGCTAGAGACGGGGAAGGCAAGGGGCTGACCTATAACATTAACAAGATCTCAGAAGAGCGTTACCACCTTCAGAGTGTCATTCGTACTAATAACATCACCAGCAGTTCAGGTGCTGGAACGGCAATGGATGACGTTGGCTTAAACAGTCAAATGGACGCATCACAGAAGAAATCGCAACAGGCCAAATCAGAGTTGACCGTATCAAAGTCCAATGACGGAGGTGTAGGAGGGATGCCTGACTCTCTTTCTCACTCTCATAACACCCACTCCCATCAACAACAGCATGACTCGCTGGGCTCTGAGGTCCATTACGGAAGAGGGGACCCCTACATACAGCATTCCCATCACACCTCACATGTTTCATCACACACTCAGCAACACTCTCAGCATCCCCAAAACTCTCGGCATACTCAACACACCCAGCACTCACAACATCCTCATTCCCACTCCCACAGTCACCCTCACATGGAGCTGAAGAAGCTTACAGATGGAAATGACAATACCTACTTGTGCAACACGTCGGATGTACAGCAGGCCCGACCCCGGCAGGTCCCGCTTTCCCTGATAGATTCACCGCCAGACCCTCCCCAGCAAACTCACATTCTGCAATCTGTCCTTTCTCATACGACTTGCACAAAGATGGATCCCCAGCAGGCTCCTTCACAGCAGCATCCTTTGAGCCAGCAGACCATGATGGCTTCATCTGGAAGAGTAGGGCCAGCAATAGTTGAAACCCATCCACAGAACCAGTCCTCACAGTTGCAACTCCAGCTCCAGACCCAGAGTTTAGATACACACTATAGCCTTGGAGCCCAGCCAGGAGACCAATCCAGAGCCATTCAGAACTCAGTTTCCCCACTAAACATAATAGATCAATCTCTTTCCCGAACGAACAGTAGAGGTGGCGGAGGAGCCCTGGACAGGATGGGAGTTGGAGGGAATGTCACAAGAGGGGAGGGAGGAAGTGGAGATAGACATAGACAGCAGCACAGGCATCCCCCCCAACACCATACCCAACAAACAGCCTCAGACCTCCATGATTTTCTCTCTGAGCCAGATTTGGGTTTGGCCACCCCCTCACATGTGCACCACCTCAACCAGGCTCAAGCCCATGCCCACAACCATGCCCACCATCAAACCCAAGCACACTCTCACCATCAGATGACACACTCTCAGTTAGTTCACCCACAGTCCCACCGAATGACAGCAAATATGGGAACTCCGCAACAACAGCAGCGTCAACAAAGGGAGCCGGAAACTCTGTCACACCCCCAGCTAGACCAGCTCAAACAGCACCCGTTCGACACAGTGAGCCCAGTGGATAAAGTAGGACATAATCAAGTTCAGCAGCAACAGCAGCGCTTTGCGCCTCTGACGTCCATCTGCTTTCCAGACTCTTTGTTACACGATGAAGACCGCTCATTCTTTCCTGAAATGGAGGACATGTTTTGTTCAGCGGATTACAAATCAAGCTGTGCTGAGGATTCCCGGGCAGGACAGGATGCTCAAGAAAGCATTAGGCAGGGGCAAGAAGCTATGGAGGCCTTAAAAACAGGAGGTGATGGAGAGGGCTATGATATGGTTGGCCATCCGAGTGATCAAAACTATGGACAGTATTGCCACAGCCTTCCAGGAACAGGGAATGGCAGTCTACACTTAGACCTTGACTCTATGAAGACCCACGAGCTTCCCTCTACGGTGAATACTGATCAGCTAGGCCTCATCCAATCCCAAACACCCAATATTGCGTTGAGTTCAGCAGTTCAAGGGGATGGCTCAGTAAACAAGCTGATGGGAACTATAGGAGTGGCTGGCAGTTCAAATACAACTGGTCTGTCCTCACCTATATTCTGTTCCTCTAGACCCAAGAAATTGTTGAAGACCAGCTCATTTCACTTGCTCAAACAGCGGCGTGAGCCACAAACTCAAACAAAGAAAAACTATGCGCAGGAGTATGAATTTGAGGATGATGAGAATAAAGCAGATGTTCCAGCTGATATTCGCCTCAACAGTCGACGCCTTCCTGACCTGCTTCCTGACTTGGTGTCTAGTTGTAGAAAGGTGGGTGGCACATCAGGAGTAAGTGCGCTCAGCCCACTGACGAGTGACCTGGACTTCTGCAACCCCTCCAGCTTCGCATCCTTTGGACATCCTCCACAACTTCTCCCCCATGATGGCCCTAAAAAACGGGGTAGGAAACCAACTAAACCAAAACGTGAAGGCCCTCCTCGCCCACGAGGTAGACCACGCATACGTCCTCTTCCAGAGCCTCCTTACTGCAGGGGGCTGATGGGATCCGTGACTGGAGAAAGTAGGAGGGGCCGGGGGCGGGGACGGGGGCGAGGCAAGAGGGAGGAAGTCCACGTTGAAATGCATCAAGATATGAAAGTTCAAAGCCTCCCATATCAGCAGCAGCAGTTCAGTCAACAACAGCAAATGCAACAGCATCCACACAACCATCCCAGGCAGCAGGCAGAGCATCACCAAGCACCACAACAACAGTATCACCTGCACCTTCAGCAGCAGCATATCCCCTGCCCAAACCACCAACCGCATCATCAACAGCAGCAACATCAAAGGCATCATCATCAACAGCAACAACCACCCAAGGAGCTGCAGCGAGAACCAATCAGGCCTGTCAAGGTAATTCTGAACCGACCAGATCATCTGGGTCTGTAGTAGTTGGGAATTATAGTGGTGTCTAAAAAGCTAGAATGGGTTCAAATGTAGCTTGGAGTGAGTCATTAGTTAAATTCCTACCTGCACAAGTGAGAAAAATAGAAGGTGTGCATTATTTGTAATGTGCATTTGGCTGTTTTGAAGTGGAGTTTAATGAGGTATTTAAACACTGAATAAATTACCTACACTAGATAATGTTTGGCATGATCCCAGTTTGGAGAAACAGACGACAGTACCAGCGTACACAGGCGCAGCAGCAAAAACGTAAAAATTACAACAGCAGTTTGAGTGCGCTAAGGCGCTTATCTGTGCTTATCAAAGCCACGAGAATTCTTTGACAAAAACAGTCCCTAAAAATGGGAGAACATGGTGGTTCTTTTGTAAAAGTCCACCTCCAATATGTCTTTCTACGTTTTGTCACCATAGTGTGCGATACATTTCCCTCTGCCAGTTCCAGCCCAACAAAAATGAGATTAGTCTAAAAGCAAATTAGGAAAGTCATGCACACCTATGTAGAACAGTAGAATATATCTCTGTTAAACCAACCCTTTTTAACGAGATCAGTACTGGCTCATCTTGTCTTGTAGATATCCTTGGTAGCCAAGTTACAGCAACATTTTTTTAATCCTAAAAGTCCTTCTAAATGTGTCCATCCTTCCCTGACCCTTCCACTTTGTCTGTCTCCAGATCAAACTACCCATTCCCACCATGTCTTCATCGGAATGCCTGTTGAGGACAGACTCACTGTCCAGCACTGAGCAAGTTCTGTCCGACGGATCTGTGGGGTCGGCACCATCTCTCGGACTGAGTCCTGAACCCAGTGTCGCCATGGACATCAGCAGAAACGAGGACAACCAGGTTCAAGACAAGATAATGAAGCATCAGCAGAAAGCTGTAGAGGTAAACAGCACACTGCTCATTAGTTCTGCTCGTAAAGCTCCCTGATGGTTTTCTCTGTGAGAACGCTGAACTTGTATTTGTTGTGAATGAACACATTCATTTGAACCAAGTATTGAAATATTTAATAATTGTGGTGACCAGCTTATACGAATTCAATGCTGGTTTTACCATGCAAATAAGAATGGACGTGATACAATGTGTGATACAAGCCGAGAGGGTGTCTCATTTCCTCAGTTAAATTATACACAACAGGGGGAGTGTCATTTCGTAAGGGTTGGACAAAATGGCAAATAACCAGCAAATAAATCTTATTTGGGAGAAATTTGAGGATAATTTTGTTTTAATCATTTGAAGATACTTATTCAATAAGGTAATTTGCTGGTGAAAGTTTTTGTGGGAGCACAACCTTGATTCCGTTTATTAGTAGTTAATTGCTTATATGCAAATTACTGCTTTATTTAATATCTAAGATACTGCTTCTTATTCAAAATTAGTTTTGACTTATGCTCCTTAGAACCGTAGCAGAATATTTGCAGGGATTTAAGGCAATTGTCAATTCATTAGAATATCCTTTACCATTCCACCCTTGAAATCAAGGAGGATCATCTATCTGTTGAGGTCCGTTGATATCAGGGTCTGTGTGAGAAGGAGTGGTTGATGTAGCAAAGGGTGCAGAGGCCCGATGCATGACAGCTGCAGTGTATTTCGTGTTGGAGCAAAATGAAATGTAGTTGCCCCAGCAACAGTGTGGTATACTGCAACTGCAGTATTTTGACAGTGAAGTAACACCTTCGATTTTTAAATCAAGTCCTGCTGATGATATGCTGTTGAATTAGTAAGAATTTGAACAGCTATCGTCTCATTAAGCCGGCTATGTATTCCAGAACATTAGCGTCCATTACCATGGACCGATGGTAAATCTCGGAGTCAGCTTCAAGGACTGAGCCCCTCAAATATCTACCCCCGCAATTACAATGCAGGAGGGCAGTGGGCCTTAATGTAGTGCAGCCATGGCAACCAAGGAGTTTGAAAGGTCCAAACAGTGGGACAGTCCTATAATTTAAATCCACCTGAGCACGGATTGAAGAAATACTTTATCATACCAGTGTTACCTTGATTTATTTTCCTGTCTTGCATGGCTTGTCAGTGAACAAACCACTAAAAAACTGAAAGTAATTTTGGCCATGTTTAAGAAATAGTTTGGTTTTTCCGAAGATGGGTGATTTTTAAATAGTGGGCATATGACTTGTAAATAAGATTTGAAAGGCGGGAAAAACAAACAATGGGACAACATAGATAAAAGACACAAAAAGAGAGACAAAATTATATTCTATGAACATTCATCCTCTCAAGCATCATAGATGCCTGATTTTATACAAGCCCCATAAAATCTCGTGATCACATCATATTGTTGTGCATGAAGAAAAAATAAACTAAACACAGTTTTGGCCGTAACAATTTTTTTCTTTTTCTTTTTTCTCTGATGTTGGCTCAGATGACGTGGAAGAAAGACATTGACGATCCTCTGAATCCTGAAGCCTGGGCTGCTATGCAGAAGCTCAGTTCCGTAAGTGGCCTCACACCCTATAAGGAGATAGGAGCTTGATATTTTGTTCATACCTCATCCATTCAACCTCGAGAGAAAGGAGCACATTCTTTGCCTTCCACACATCACAGCTGCCTAAAGGCTTTATTGCCAATTCATGTGTAAGGTACCATTGGTCAGGTATGTGTTCAGACTAAATGTAAAAATGTCGTCTCCAGTGGAACCAAGAAGTGTTTTAATTTTCAGTAATGTCATTTTGATTTGAGGTTTGGAGAGAAGGAGGTTATATTTGACCGACAGCCAATTCTTTCTGACTGACAAAAGAGAGAAGAGAGATGGCTGTTACTAGGGCGGCTGTTGCCACGGTTACTACATTTTCTTCAGTACAGAACCCTTGCTGCCACCAGCTGTCTGTTAAGCTTCATTACCTACTACCACGTTTCCAGGGCCTGTATTTATTTAATCTCATTTAATAATCACTTAAAATGTCATTTGAGAGCTGACGAAGTAAGTCAAAGGTATTATTTATTTTGAGTTTTTCATCTTACAAGATTATATAAGAGGTACAATGGTTTCTTAAGGTTGTCATTGATTCCATTTGCACTCACTTCTCATTGATCCTCCCTGCGTGCGTGTTAATGGGGTTTGACTTTAATTTCACATGATTTCAAACTCAAATAAAGTACATGTAGAAAATACTAAAACAAGATCAGATCAGAGAGTAAGATGTAGTGTTCTTATATTTGGTTGAGTTGTGTTATTCTATGACTCCTTACAGTCAGAAATATAGATTAATAGTCCAAAATCAAACCGAAATGTTTGGAGATTTCATTGATTATCTAAGCAGGCGATCAACAGAAAGATAAGCAGCAATTGCTAATTGCTTCTCAATAATCAATCAATTCATCAAGAAATGAAACCTTAATTGAAGATGAAGATGATAAAGCCCTTACATGTCATGCCAAATGTTGTAGTGTTGTTTCTCTGTTAAGATATCCAAAGGGAAATGGCTTCAGAAATAATGTAATATTTCTATATATGTATAAGGGGTCAAATGAGGTGATGAAAACTACAAACTACAACATCCATGCAAATCTGCTCCCCTGTTCCGCCCTCGTTTGACTCACTCTCATTCATCCTTAGTGTCTGCTAAGTTCTCCATAACTTTATATGGTACGAAAGTAATGAGACAAGCCTCATAAAGCTCTAATCAATGATGAGATTATGCTCCTTTGCCTTTTGCAGGCTGATGAAAAGGCTTTTGACTTCAAACCTGGCTTCATGGCCTCTTTTCTGGACTTCCTGAAGACAGGCAAAAAACAGTCAGGCTTTGAAATGGGACATGATGGAGGCGAGCAGGATTCACTAAACCCCTGTTCCTCTATGAAGGGGGGGATCAGGCCCTTGTCCCCTCCTCCTCCCCCTCTACCACCAACTCCTCCCCAGCGGCCTCCACAAACATTCGGCGAGGGAGGCCAGGGCGACAGTGGAGACCTGGCTCTCAGCAGCTGCCCAAGTCCCTGCAAGCCACTGGACGAGGAGCTGAAGGGAAACCTGGAGACGCTGCCCTCCTTCTCCTCTGATGAGGAGGACTCTGTTGGTAAAAACCAGGACCTGCAGGAGAGCATCTCATCCGCCATCTCTGCCCTTTATGACACCCCCCACTCGTTAGCTGCTGCCGTGGCTTCTGCCATGGCCAAGGCTCTACCCAACCTGTCCCCGCCTATCCCACACGAGCCGCCGCTCACCCCCCCGGTCCCCGCCATGCCTTCCCTCATCCCTAGTATGGAGGATGGAAAAGAGGTCCTGGCTTATACACAGGATCATATGCAGGACAAGGAAGAGGAGAACGTGGTCTCCCCACAGTTTAATGTAGAAAAGGTGGATGAAATAGAGGCTGAGCATGAAGCAGAAGAGGAAACGAGGGGAAGTGGGGAGACTGCAGACGATGAAGAACAAATGAGGAAGCCACAGACTGTGCAGCAGGGAGCCGGGGACGAGCTGGAGGAAGAGCAAGAGGAGAGGATGCAGCTTTTGGAGGTCCCTCAAGTTGAAGGTAATGCACAGTTTATTCGCTCTGCTTTTAGCCAATTGGGACCGAGAAATCATGAACTTGTCATTGCCTGCCGGTGAGGCTCCTGGCTAACAGGTGACTTCCTGTCCCCCCAAAAGAGTATTCCTATTGTAATTGCAACTTTAGGAAAAATGTCTCACCACCCACCCCCCTTCTTTTTTAGATTCTCCATCAGAACCAATGCCTGCTCCTGGCCCTCCATCCCCATCACTGTCTATCACCCCCCTCACTCCACCAACATACTCTTCGCCTTCACCCCTGCCTCTCCCAAGTCTCTCTGCACCCTTGCTACTCCCGACACAGCACGACACAGAGAATACCAGTCAAACCTGCCCCCCCCCTGAGCAGCAGCACTCCTCCTACCAACCGGCTCCAACTGGCACCTCCCCTCCCCCATCGACCTCCCCTCCAGCTATCCCGCCCTCACCCAACCTTTCCCTGGGCCAGTCCATTCCCCCTCCGTCCACCACACCTCCCCCATCATCCTCTGACCAGGACCAGGAACCAGACGCTGACCAGCCCTCCTCCTCCTCACCCACCTCTTCCTCACCCTCCTCATCATCCTCTCCACCACCATCACCTCCAACCCCAGAAGAGGCCCCAACATCTCAGCGTCTTACCTCCCTCCACCTGGCAAAGAAGCAGGCTGACGCCGCCATAGCTGGGGAGAGCGAAGAGGAGGACAGTGAGAGCGGAGGTGAGGGAATCTTCCGCGAACGGGACGAGTTTGTGGTTCGTACTGAGGACATCGGGACGCTTAAGGTGAGTTCCCCCCACAGCACCCAGAAGGCATATATGGCGAATTGATTCTTTTACAATAATGGTGTACGCTGTGATTGTTGGTATCCCCAGATGGCCTTGCAGACAGGCCGGGAGCCCCCACCCATCTGGAGGGTGCAGAAAGCCTTGCTCCAGAAATTCAGCCCAGAGATCAAAGACGGTCAGAGGCAGTTCTGTGCAACCAGTAACGTGAGTTTTACAGCATTTTATATGCAGAACCACCACAGATCCAGTCGATAGTAAATGGCTTTGGACAGAGAACTAATGGGATGCAGTTCTTTATGGGCGCAGAACATTCAGAGACGTCCAACTTAGTTTGATGCAGACCAAGGCAGTGTTTCCCAAAAGCTTCCTCTGAAACATCCCTCTCATAAGGACTGGGAGGATTAGAGACGGGTCATCATGTGAGTCTAAGCTCATAAAAGGCACAGCAGAGAAGTGAGTGAGTGACCCCCACCTGCCCACTGACGGCTCAGACAACCTGCAGAGCAAACACCAATACGTAGAATGAGTTGGGACACAATTGTTTAATAGCAACTACGGTGTGTTTGTTTGTTTGTATTTAACAACCTCATCCATCACGAGGCTGCTCGGCTCCGTGTGCGCTGGTCAGCTCTTTTAGTAACGAGGAAAACCCTTAATGGGAAAAGGGTTTAGCGCCTTTTCATGAGTGAAGTCTGAAGTGCGTCTTTCAATGCACTGAGTGCTCCGTTTACAGTCCCACATACAGATAATGTTTGATTTATCCCCCTTCATAGGCAATTCATTAACTGTGACCCAGGACATTTGAACGTACCCGTTTGAATGGTTCTTATTCATTTCTTCTGTAAGTAATTGGAATATTTTCATAGAGAAAAATACTGTTTAGTAAATTGTTATTTTTACTATTTCCTCCTTAGTATCTGGGTTACTTTGGTGATGCCAAAATGCGCTACCAGCGCTTGTATGTGAAGTTCTTGGAGAACGTCAACAAAAAGGATTTTGTCCGGGTGTGTTCTCGGAAGCCGTGGCACCGAGCCGGTCTCGCTCTGAGGTGAGGACACGAACGTCACCTCTTCACTCAGAGGAGGAACCGACACAAACACAACATCGGCCGCTGAGAGATGGAGGCTTTCGTTCACACGGTGTTTCCCTTGTTGCACTCACCCACTGACAGACGGCAGTCGCTGCCCAAACCGCTGCCCTCCACTCAGAACCAAACGCCACCCCGGCTGGAGAGAGACGACAAGGAGCGGCAGAAAGAGCGGGAGGCCAAGGAGCAGCGAGAGAGAGAAAAGGATCAAAGGGAGAGGGAGCACAGGGAGAAGGTAAAAAAGGAACACAAGGAGAGAGAGAGGAGGGAGAAAGGGGAGAGAGAACAAAAAGAGATGAAGGAGAAACGGGAAAGGGAGCGGAAAGAAAGAGAGAACGTGGAGAGGGAGAGAGAGGACAGGGAGCGCACAGGGGAGAGAGAAAGAAGGGAGAAGGAGCAGAAAGAAAAGGAGAAAAGAGACAAAGAGAGAAGGGAGAGGGAGCTGAAGGAGAGGGAGAGGAGGAATAAGGAGCAGAGGGAGAACGAAAAACAGGACAGGGACAGGAATGAAAGGGAGAGACAGGAGCAAACAGAAAAGGAGAGACAGAAAAAAGAGAGGGAGAAAGCAGACAAAGAGAGAGAAAAGAGGGAGTGTAGAGAAAAAGAAAAAGAGCAGAAAAAACGAGAACACAAGGAGAGGGAGCAGAGAGAGAAGGAGGGAGGAGAGAGGGAACAAGACAAAGAGAGACAACGGCTCGATGAGGAAGAGAAAAGGGTGCCGGAGGAGCGAGAGCGGAGGGAGGAAAGCTGGAAAGAGGAGAGGAGAGGAGGAGAAAAGATGGCCTGTCGGCCCAGAGCAAAGACTTCCAAAGACAAGGCTGAGCCTCCTCCCAAGAAGAGGAAGAAGTGGATGAAGGAGGTGCCGTCGTCTTCCTCTTCGTCAGACTCCTCCCGACCCAGTGATGATGAAGGTGCGTGTGAGGCATGGGACGCACGTGTCGGCGGGTCGGAGTGTGCGTCCGGGCCCTCAGAGCGGCGTCTTGTGTTGCAGGACCTGTGCGGGGGGGAGTCAACAGCCGGGCCATGAGGGAGGTCTTCAGGAGCTACGTGGAGATGCTGGTCAGCACAGCGCTGGACCCTGACATGATCCAGGCGCTGGAGGACACTGATGGTGAGCGCCCGGGGGGGACACACAGGGATGAGCGGTCACACTCTCCAAGGAGCGTCTGAGCTCACGATACCAGGCGTCGGGTTGTTGAAAGTAATATTTACTTCCAAACGTCAACTACAGTCGCAGTCTGGAAATACGTGTTTTGCTTATGCCAGATTATTGTTGCTTGGCGGATTGGTTTTAAAGTGCTTTTTACGTCATGTACATTAAGGACCAGTCGTCAACAACCATAACATGATGGCCGATGTGAGAAATAAAAAATATCCATGTTATGCTACGTTTCTACAAAAAGAATGTGATTGTTCATTCAGTGGATATGGATTAGCAGCACTTAGCAGCCATGGAACGGACAGCTCGACAGCTGCGCTGGTGTTTTGCGATAAATCTGCCATGATGTGTAGCAGACTGCCATGTGCATATCGGATAAGTCCTTGCTTGCTTTTTCCTGCTGGACAAATGGACTGTAAAAGCAACCTCCATCTCCCTTCATGGTCTTGGCAGATGGTGCACTTGACCGGTGTTGGTGGTATCTGAACTACACATTTACTACCCTGAATCCCTTTCACGCATAAGTGGGGGTTGTTCACTCGGAGTTGTTTACTTGGAGTCTGCATGTTCTCCCCGTAGGTGTGTGAATGGTTGCATGTCTCTGTGTAGCCCTGCGGTTGGCTGGTGACCAGTCCAGGGTGAACCCGGCTATCGCCTGAAGTTGGCTGGACAGACTCCCGCCCCCCTGTGAGCCTCTGTGCAGGATAAGCGGTTTGCAGATGGATGGATTCATTATAGCTTTTGTAGCTTGTTTCCTGTACAATTTCAATTGTTTGCTGCTGTAACCGCGTGGATCTAATAAAGGATTACGTTACTTTCTCTTATATTATACGCCCAGCTCAATAGCCCTTTATAGTCCGTCCCACTGACCCACGTATGATACTAAACCCCTTTTGAAACTAGCTGGACACTGGAGCTCCTCACAGGTCAATCATGTTGATTTCAAAGTGTAACAGTGATGAACTGGACGCACAAATGCTTCTTCTTGTGATTTGTAGAAAGGTCCTCTGCAGGTTTCTCACGGTTCGTCATAACATCAATGAGCGTTAGTACTTACTACCACCACTTCCTCCTCAGATGAGCTGTACCTGCCCCCCATGAGGAAAATTGATAGCCTGCTGGGTGAACAGAAGAAGCGTCTGTTGAGGAGAGTCAACATGAGTGTTCAGCACCAGGTAAGCCTACACATCTGTTCGAAGGGACGGTCTGGATCCAGTTGGGTGTAATCAATGGAGACCGCTGTACCGTCACTGCCTTCTGCTTTCCTGTCTCCAGGAGGCTTTACATATATTCCCCAAAATGATGGCGGACCCCCTGGATTGTGGAGCTGTCAAAGTTCACCTGGGCGGAGAGGGGTACAACCGCAAAACACTCAACCGGGTCAAGAGGAGTATTCCTAAGCAACAGGTGAGAAAAGGCCCTTCACAGCGGGTCACCGTCCCCACCATCATTTTATCATGGACACATAATCTCAGCTGGCACGTCTTACAAGTATAAAGAAACATCACGATGCTGTTTTGTTACTTTGTGTTTATGTGTTTTTGTGAGTACAAAGGAAAGGGGCAAAGTGGGACAGTTACTTCATACCAGAAACCGTTTCTTCTCTTCTTTTTAGGATCTAAGGCTGTCAATTGAGAGTGGCCGGATGTACAGTCTGTATCATTCCCTCCACCACTATAAGTACCACACCTTCCTGCACTGCAAGAAGGAGGTAGGCATGGCTGCATCAGGGCTAAATAGCTTCTTCTTGTATGAAACGCTGAAAGGGGCATATTCAATCTCTTATTATCTTAACTTACTCTTTCTGAATCCTCCACTCAGGACAAGTGTTGCCTGTCAAGACAATAGTTGATCTAGTCGTTCCCCTGTAGTTTCTTCTCTTTTGCAGTCAGTTTTGTCCTTGTGACAAGCTGCAAACGCTCAACGCTGTTAATGCTCTCCAGCTGCGTTCATGGCTCCATAGTTAGAAGCTGTGGTATCAGCAGGGGTTAGAAGGAGCCCCAGCGTGACGCTGCTCACCGTATCGTATTCAGATTGTCATCATTTCCACGTAAAATATATGGTCTCTTCAGTGTGAACGAATTGACGCGGGGTGCAGACCAGTAACCGACTTGTGGCTCCCTGCGCAGACGGACAGCATCGAGCAGGCGGCGGAGGACCCCGGGCAGGAGGAGGTGGTGCAGCAGTGCATGGCTAACCAGGGCTGGCTGGAGAGCCTCTTTAACTCCTTCATGGAGCTGCTCAGCCTCAGTGCCAAGGCCTGAAGGAGGCGCACACCACTCACACCTGCAGTATGAAGAGGATAAAGACATCCGTACGGATGCTTGTACTATTGGATTGCTTGTCTGAGATTTAACTTTTAAAGTGTTTGTTTTCTTATTAAGTCCGTTTAAATGGCCTCTATTTCAAGAAAAGTATTGAACTATGTGAATGTGATGGGTTTCCAGGAAAAGTGAAGAAAAAGGATCAGCACTACACAAGGCTTCTTTGTTCAGACCTACAGGATCCTGAGAGAGACACTATGTCTACAGGTGAACTATTATGGTTTGTATAGCTGACACAAGGACATCTCCAAAAATGGACCATCCTGAGCCGGGATGGTTTGCTGTTATTATTGTTGTTAGTTAAAGGGGACAGACGTGAAATGGCCCGCCTGCAGTCCTTTTGTCCATCAGACAGACAAAGATAGTTGAGTGAGGTTAAGCAGGACTATATGATAGTCTCTCTTTTCTAACTCTTCAGTTCAAAACAGAAAAACTAAGCTGTGTTCTTTGTTTGTTCTTCAGAAGACAATGAAGAGGCCTGTAAGACGATGAATGAAACAATTAAGCACGAATTTCTTGAAGGAAGTGAGGTGAAAGGATCCAAAATCATAAATATCAATGTTTAATGTCAGTCACTTTTATCTGTTTGTTGTTGATTGATATTTGCTATTCTTTGACCTCTCAGAGGATATACGTGTAGAGCAATTCTGTTGTTTTGATGTGTATATATTGTACAGCTACTTCATTCTATAGTTTCCAGTTGCTCTTCTTTACATGGAATTGCTGTATTTGACATAATGAAATAAAACTGTTCAGATGACAAAGGGAATGATGAATACAACAACTTGTGCTCGAGTGATTTCACTGAAGTCTGTCGATGCACGAGAAGTGGATTCCATTCAACATGAGGTCGAATCCCGTTTCCTGATCCTTTTGTACTATTACGGAACAGGGAATCTCTGCCCTTTAACTTATTTTCTTTTATCAAACTCTACGTCATCAATGTACACAAAGTGTCCGAAGGGTGTTTGTTGATCTTTTGTAGATAAATATGAATACTAATAAAGAATCCAAACCCTGAGATCGAGAGAATCCTTTCCCGGGTAGCAGCGCCCCCCCACACATGACTCACAATGAACTTACCGCAGGGAGGAGAAGGATCCTTGGATCCTTTGCTGAGTCCTTGACTAAAGCCTCTGCAGCCACGTGAAGTTCCCCTTTAAAAACACCAAAACAAGTCGTGTGTTAGTGATGGAACTGGTGTCTGTTGATGGGACATTTACACATTTACATTTCATGAACATTTGATCCTTTTTATGATCTCCTCCCAGGCTTTGAACATTGATAAAGATGGAATTTTCTATATAATGTTTGTTAAATGACTCAAAGTTTGTGTCTTAAATATTGTATTGGCAGCACTGACTTGGACTTGATTTGGCTGGAATTGCTACAACATTTTGTCCTGTATGTTGGAATCTGCGTACGTCTGTCAATAGTCAACACTTAGCCAAATTAAGTTTGGAAAAAGCAGTTTTGTGTTTTGTTAAGATAAGACAATGGTAAGTAGACGTATTGGTTTTATAGTTTATACTTCATATTTATGAACAGAAATGGTTCAAAGTGAGCTGAGGTTATGAACCTGAAATATCACTTTCTAAGTCTAGCGTTACAGAATAAATACACAGAAGAAACTGCTTTTGTTTAGTGGTGTGATTATGAACTAACTTTAGTTGTGTTTTATGGAGCAGGAGGAAGCAGCATCACGCTGAAGGAGAACGATTCAGCTTGTTACAGTTCAATTAGCTTGTATCCTATGCAAGAAAAAAATAAAAAGTCCTTGATACAAGTTAATAAATGTGTTTGATATCGTGGTTTCCATTTTCTGTATTGATTTACTTTGTTTTAAGATTAAAGTATTACTTTTAGCTAAAAGTACATGCCTTAACCAATTTGGATGACTTTAAAATAACCGGAAAATGTGCTACATGAAATATAACATGCTCCGAGGGAGTAGTCAAGTCATTTTATTTTGTATAGCCCATAATCGCAAATTACAAATTTGCCACATAGGGCTTTACAGTCTGTACACGTACAACATCCTCTGCCCCAAAACCCACCATCGGCACAGGAAAAACTCCCCAAAAAAGGAAAAGACCCTTACAAGAGGGAAAAAAGGGAAGAAACCTTAGGGAGAACGTCAGAGGAGGGATCCCACTCCCGGGATGGACAGACTACAATGGATGCCATGTGTACAGAATGAACAATGTATCATACATGCAATTCCTATGACAGAAATGATTCAAGTAATTGTGAGTAGTAAGCCAGGCGCACAGCAGGACCACTGCAGGGACAACCACCATCAGATAGAACCACCATCAGATAGAACCACCATCCACAGAAGCCTGTGGGGAGGGAGAGCACAGAGATTTTAGGAGAGGGTTTACGAGTAAAGTAATATGATTAATATCTAAAATAATGATGATGATGACGATGATGATGATGATGATGATGATGGCAGCAGCAGGCGTCAGCAGGGCCACGGTAGGTGTCAGGACCAGGGTCCCGAAGGAACCACGATCTACGGAGACCTGATAGGGGAGAAAGCACAAAAAAAAACTCCCGGAAAGAAGCTGAATTAGTCATGTGCATTAATAAAACTTGAATTATGGTTTAAGAAGCATATCTTCCTAAATGAAATGAAATTAGAAGATTACCATCTTTATCTGCATGAACTCTGCAAGAACTTTTGTGTTTTAAGGCTTTTACTGTTGTAGGATATTAGAAATAAACTGACAACCCGGTTCATAAAATTAACAAAAATGCATATAGTGTACACCAAAATACAGCCATGATTCTGAAACTGTGTAATCAATAAAGTAATGACCAGTGCTGTAGTAGTAAAATTAGAGGTGGGTAAACTGAATTTTGTGATCATGCAGACCTCGATGCGATGCGAAGCAACGCAACACAAAGCGTTGCGACTCTGTAAGGCTGTCCTGGCTATATTGCATTATGTTATCAGTAAAAGTCATATACAATCAATGACAATGAAAACATGTGTTAGTAGTTTGTAGTTTATTAAATTTAAGAAAACAGTAAAGAAAAGTATGTCAACACAACAACACAATTGCAGATTAAGAACTATCTACATATGGAGTCTCCTTTTTACAGTAGTGCCCAGAGGGCCTCCTTGTCCTCCACGTCAGGTCCTGCCTTGCTCTGTGCTTCTCTCTCTATTTGACCTGGTGTTTCTCCTCTCCCTGTGCTCTCTGCATCATTGCTGGTGTTTTAAAATTACACGAAGTTTATTTCGGATTATTCCAACGGAAGAATACAAGGCGCAGGGAACTTTGAGGTGCGTAAACGCCAATTAGAGGTGCGTAAACGCTATTTCCAAATTCTAGAGGTGCGTAAACGGTGTTTACATGCGTTTACCCTCCACTACAGCCCTGGTAATGACAATATTGTAAAACCACTGTAATTCTGCAACTTTAATAGCATAATACCAATGTACAGTTATGATTGTATTTGATGTAATGTAATCAACTGGAATGCATGCATGTAATACTTGAACAACAACTGATAGACATTAGATTGACTGAGAGACATTCGAAATCCGAGTTACAGTGAACTCACCAGAAGACTCCCAGAGGTGTGGACACTAACTTTCACAACATTGGTATAAATACCTGTAGGAACCATTGTTCTTGAGTTCACTGGTGGAGACAACAGACGGGCAATAGGGATGGTCAAAGGACTGACCTGGGGCCTGTTGGTTGCTGAGACCAGCGGCTCCTCAGCTGAGATGTTCTTTTTACCACAACACCATCTCTTTTATTAAATACGTTTGATTTAACCTTTTGATCCAGGTGACCTCTGTCCATCCGACGTTTCTTCATTTTTTAACACAACACTGTCAAGCAGCAAGTTGCTAGGCAGCGGGAGCAGTGGGGGTAAAGCTGATGAGTCCCCCCTTTACTGAACCAGTGAAGGGGGGGACTGGTAACCAGTGAAGAGAGAGGACCGGTAACCAGTGAAGGGCGAGGACTGGTAACCAGTGAAGAGAGAGGACTGGTAACCAGTGAAGGGCGAGGACTGGTAACCAGTGAAGAGAGAGGACTGGTAACCAGTGAAGGGCGAGGACTGGTAACCAGTGAAGAGAGAGGACTGGTAACCAGTGAAGGGGGAGGACTGGTAACCAGTGAAGAGAGAGGACTGGTAACCAGTAAGGGGCGAAGACTGGTAACCAGTGAAGGGGGGGACTGGTAACCAGTAAAGAGAGAGGACTGGTAACCAGTGAAGAGAGATGACTGGTAACCAGTGAAGGGGGAGGACTGGTAACCAGTAAAGAGAGAGGACTGGTAACCAGTGAAGGGGGAGGACTGGTAACCAGTGAAGGGGGGAGGACTGGTAACCAGTGAAGCGAGAGGACTGGCAACCAGTGAAGGGGGGGGGGGGCTGGTAACCAGTGAAAAGGGAGGACTGGTAACCAGTGAAGAGAGAGGACTGGTAACCAGTGAAGGGGGGAGTGGTAACCAGTGAAGAGAAAGGACTGGTAACCAGTGAAGGGGGGGGAGGGGGGCTGGTAACCAGTGAAGAGAGAGGACTGGTAACCAGTGAAGGAGGGGGAGTGGTAACCAGTGAAGGGGGGAGGACTGGTAACCAGTGAAGCGAGAGGACTGGTAACCAGTGAAGGGGGGGGAGTAGAGTGAGTGAATTTAGAGTCGAGCTGCAGAGGTCAGTGAGATGCTGTGCAGATCTACACGTCATTTTATCTACAAGTCATTTGTTATTTTTTTATTACCAGTGAACAGATAGATAACATTTAAAACCAATACTAGTATTGTTTTTAGACTTACCCAGGTGCTTGGGACCACATTTGGGTAACATTTACTTGGGGTTTTAAACAAGTTGAATGACACCTCACTATTTGAATGTTGCCGCCGCAAGGAATTGTAGAACATAATCGTCTCCTTTCCCTCCGTCAAGGATGGTCTAGTGGTTCCTATGCTAAAGGAGCTAAGAAGGGAAGCAATGCAGTGCCTTTCCTTAGCATTAGAGAATTCAGCCTGTCACGGTGTGGTTCACTTCCTGTCGTATTTTGTAGTTTTCTGCCACTCGTGTCCCCGGGTAACTTCACTTCCTGCCTTGTCCCGTCATCCCCTGTGATCGTCTAATAGTTTCCACCTGTGTCCAATCACCTGCACCTCCCTTGTGTATTTAAGCCGTGTGTCACTTGTCGCGTCATTGTCTTTCGTCGTGGATGTGCGTAGTTCCTGTCTGCCGTTTTCCCCCATGGTTGCTGCGTGTTTTTTGCCCCTTGGCGTTTTGCTTTTGCCTTTTTGACAATTAAAGTCTTTTGCTTTCCAAGAAGTCTGCGTTTGAGTCCTGCCTCCTCTACGCATCCTTGACACAGCCCTTATCATGGCGGCCACCTCCACCACTAACCATGATCCATGGAAACCTGTGAGGTGAGAAAGCACACATACAAAGTTAGTGATGCCTGTTAATGTTTACAGCAATAGAAATGGGAATATCAATGGTGTTAGATGTTGTAGGTGTCTTAGGGGCCACGCAGGAGTCAGGACCAGGGTCCAGACAGAACTAAGATCTTAACAGAGCTGACCGAATCTGCCCCCCGGACTGAAAGTGGAACCTGGTTCCACAAAAGAGGAGCTTGATAACTGAAGGCTCTGGCCCCCAGCCTACTTTTTAAAGCCATAGGAACAAGTAACCAGCATCTATGGAGCGCAGCTGCCTTGTAGGACAATACGGTGTTAGAAGCTCTTTAAGATACGACGGTGCCTCACCAGAGAGGTGATCTGTCCTGCTTTCTGCTCCAGGTTGTTCTGACTGCACCAGCTGCCTCCCGTCTCTACTCAGACTCGTCATCGACCCCCATGAAGCCGATGACGGCTGTGTTGTCTGTGAACTTTCTAAGTTTTTGTCTTTTTTCATTGGTGGGTTTAATGTTTTCACTGTAATCAATAAATGTAATTCATACATTTATTGCGTGCCTGATAATAAGTTATTTGCATGGTCTGTTTAGCTGACGTGCTCACATGGATTCAAAATAAACAAAAGTGAAAACAAATTTAATGTAGATGGTTTATAACTTCTTTATTTTTGCTGTGTTTTAATTTTATTTGAGAGATACAACAAAGCTACTTGCTTAAAACATTGGACGCTCTAATATGCTTTGGGAGTAGTCAGCAGTATATGAAGCAAATCCAGCACTTGGTAGAATGGCCAGTTTGTCTTCTTTTTGAGTACAGCAACAAAAAGCACGTCAGTGAGACGCAGCAAACAGAATGATCCAACCATTGTGGAACAAAGAGTGAAAGGGGGGACAAGTGGGCCAGGCTTTACAAGAGGTGGAGGAGGGACGAGACGCAGGAAGAAATGGGAAGGGGAGGGACACAGAGGGGGCGGGTATGAACACACATCTGGAAATAATTGGAAAGAGAACGAGAGAGAGGCAGGCAGTTTTGTTCAGAGATCGACTTAATAAAGTTGGGTAAAACCCTCCAGGTGGACAATTGCTTAAAGTCAATACAAAGTTCTGAGTCGTGGACGAGGACAAATTGATTTGGGGACAGCGGGCGGACAACGTCGACCAGTGAAGAACAATAGAGACGGAGACAAGAGAAGCCCGGCTGCTCCTGGGACCGATGCCAAGGGGAGCTGGAAAGAAAAGAAAAGTAAAGACCAGAACCGGGGAGTGAAAAAGCGGGACGTAGAGACTCAGCTTCAGGTAAAGCCCTGTCGTACCCACACACACTAAATGTAGACACCAGACGCTTCCACTTTACTTCAAGTTCAAAAGTCAGTATGTTTAAATGAAGAAAATATGTCTCACCTCTAATCACGTTTGCATGAATTCAAATGGAACTGCTTTTACTGTGTAAAACATGTTGATCTCATTAGTCGCTTTGCACTGCTGACCACGATAACGATCCGCATAATGATCTCAGTAAGGCACTAAATACGTAGAAAAGATTGTCCCTCCAACCTGTTGACTAAAATATGCCTGTAGTCACTCACCTATTTCCATAAGCATATGAGCACATCTGTGATATGGATTACATGTGCACCTCCTACTCTAGTCTTCAGACCCCTCACAGAGCTCCACATGGCCTCCGTAGAAGCCTCCTGTTTTACAGTATGAATACGCTAATGGGTTAGTCGAGGACAGCCCCACTGCTCAGCCTCACCAGTGACTGCAAACTCTTCAGGGGACCGACTGAAAGGGAATTTGACCCTAAATGTGTGTTTCATACATAGATGGTCAGCCCTTTATTGATGGATTGGTTTTAATCACACATGCATTCAGCAAAGCCTTCTGCATTCTCCTGCCTCTGTTTGTGAGACTCTAGGTCTCGTCGTGTCCTCCAACTATTCACCTAAAGTAGCTGATAGAAACTTTCCTCCTCGGTTTATGCAATCAATACAACGTCAAACACCGTTCTGGGCCATACTTTGCTTCATAAGGGTTTGTAGAAGATGTGTGACCCACAGGTCTGCTGTGGCCCCGGCTGGTGCTTCCAGCATTATAATTAGGTCTACTGAGAGAGGAGGGAGCTTCCTTCCTGTCAGCAGTTTGACTTCCTGTGTAGAGTCAGTACTCAGTGTAGGGACCACTTAGTCAGAGACCAATCACACCCCCACTGTGACCGTTATCTCACACACACAAGAACATCACGTGTTGTGTTTCAAAACGTTGAGAAAACACAAGTCATAGGAGGTTTCCCACTCAAAGAGCAGTCAGGAACCATTCCTTGTAGCCATTGTGACCACTCCTTGACTTCCAAATGAGGGATTGAGCAAAATGTCTAGCTTCGTCATCCGGTGCAAAGAGAACAGGAAGCTGTTTGTTGTACCACTGAAACAAAGTACAAGTACAATATGTGATTATATACCACAACATATAACTGGGCCACTGCAGGGCAAGGAATGCTGTGTGTGGAAACACACACATTCATGTACCCTTCCTGTCCCCACTACTCACATTACAGAATCCTACAATCCTGTATTTAACACGTCGATTTAAACGATCACAAACAACACAATTGTTATAGAAAGTTTCCATACTTTTTAGTTGGTTGAAATCAGTGGATAATGTCAAAAGTATCTTGAGCTCGGTTGTGATTTAGTATTTATTACACTGTTCCATTGTGGATCAGTTTCAGTCCAGAATAGAGGTCACAGAGTTAAAGAGAGAACTCAGTGTGCATGAGATCAATCAATTCCCCCCGACACCAACAACATTAAGATGAATACATTTCATTACGGCCAAAAGTATTGAAATAATAGCAAATTGTTTTTGGAAGTAGCCAATCCCAACGATTAGAATGATGTCCTTCCTGGACACATCTTATAATTCACGCTTTCTCGCACATTTCTAATCTCATTGGTGACTTGCTTCCCGCTCACACACGCCAACAAAGCCGCAGTTATTTAACCGTAGAAGGTCACATGAGGCACACAAACACAGCAGCCAGGATGAGTTAACTGTGACATTGTTGTTTGAACGTAGTCTCTTCTGTTGCAGGATGTCAGCGTCTCGAAGGTGTTTGTGCTGTGTCAAATATTTGATGTTTGTCTTTAACCTCATCTTCTGGGTAAGTGTCATCACCACTAAGTTGCTATCATACACTTGCATTCATTTCGCCTTCACTAAGTGTTACTTAAAATATGCTCATCGCACGCCTCCAAAGGATTTAATGTGCATGGGGCATGTTAATCTTTGCCTCGGTAGTGAGTGATGCTGCGTTGTCCCTCTGGCTTGACATTACGCTTCTTGGAAAGCTAGGGGGATGCGGCTTGTTCGGCATTGGGGTCTGGCTGTCCTTCACGCAGGCGGAGTTCTCCTCTCTTCCCCTGTCGTTTCCATCCCTCTCAGCGGCCAACCTGCTGCTGGTCGCCGGTGGCATCACCATGGTGACCGGCTTCCTGGGTTGTCTCGGAGCCCTGAAAGAGCAGCGCTGCCTGTTGTTCATGGTGAGAGGTTGACATGGGGAAGAAGTTGCAGATATCTTTGGTCATGATGTCAGTCTCCAACTGCTTTCCTCTGTTGTGCAGTTCTTTGTGATCCTTCTGCTCCTGGTCCTGACAGAGGTCACTCTGATGCTGGTAATACACATCCTCCATGACAAGGTGAGCTCTACCAACGCGATGCACACTGAATAAATTGGGTGTCTTAACATCATGCACAGTGAATGATTGAGACCAAAAATATAAAGGAGGTGAAAATGCAACTGAAATTGTTGTTGTAGGTGGAACAGAAAAGGATATGGGTAAGTTCCTATCAAGGTTTGCTGAGAAGACCTTTTGGTTAAGTTGACTGGAATCCTCTTTCTCAGATTAGGTGATGTAGTTCTGCATACATCACATATCCAAATCATGGCAGCAGGTATTATTTTCAAATTCACTGACAAAGACCAAAGGCATGAGAAACGAACAAGAGCAGTTTGGGGTTTCTGTGGGGACCGGACTCATTGAGGATCCACTTCTTCTGTACACATACGTGTAGCATCAGGGTGGGGGTGTTAAGTCTCAAGACTTATTGACTTCTGTTCCCTTTGGAAAGTTTGATGCACGGAAATAAAATGTCTCTTATATAAGTTAGCATTAACGTTTTAACATATTGCATTAGTAATAGCCAGCAGTGATTGAATCAGGAAACTTTGAATGGATGAAAACAGTCAAATTGAAACCCACAGAGTGTTTAATGCTCGATAATAATTACAAAAAAAAAGATAATAATTAAAATAAAAAGGTAACTTTTTGGTTAATCAAATATTGTCACAAGGAACTCATTGGCAGAAATCCAGTTCTAAAGATGTGCATCCATTGAGCTTGACACGGTCGCCTTGTAGCCGGAGGGTTCTGGGTCTGACCCCGCTGGCTTGAATTGCATCAGCATGGATTTTCATCCAACAGTCAATGTCATGCAGTAAATAAAGGTGATCAATGTCATGCAGGTTAGCTTATTTGCCGACTCCAAAGGACTCGCCTCTCCCGCTGTGCCTCGAAAAGGTTCCTGTAACAGGCCGTCTCTTCCCAGTTGTTGAGGTCAATGCATCATTTCCTCAGGTGGCATATGAGCAATATGATCCATGTAGTGCGTTTTTGTTCGTCTTGGCTGTGATTCCCCTCCTCCGATTGGCCGTAAAGCGGCTGTTTCAAGGGGTGGAGTTTGGAATATGGATTATGGTTCGCCCATCAAAGCTGGCATCATGATAGTTGTGGAGAACTTGGTCCATGTTGGCTTCCTCCAGGATGCTAATGTTTGATTACCTGTCTTCCCAGTGTGTGGGATTTGGCACCGTAGAGGAGGAACAAAGTACTACTTGATAGAGAGGTCTGGATCACGGCTAAAATCAGTTTCTTTCTTCCTTTTTTTGAAAGCTGGATTCAAGAGCACAAGGTGAATTAAAGGAAGGTATGAAGATTTATGAATCGGAACCTGAACTTCAAAAATCCTGGGACAACGTCCAGATAATGGTGAGAACTCTACAAAGAACGCATGAGTACTTGTGTTGCATGCGTGTACAGTAGGTACGTAAAACCGAACAAACGATGTCACGGCCAAACACTCACAAACAGCCAGTAGTGTGTACGATATGTCAGCAGATCCCAAACCTCTTCTGTCTATATAGGAACACTGGAGGACCTCCCATGGGCCGTATGAATTGCATTATAATTATAATGTAAAATCTATCAAATATTAGTTTTCCTTTTTATAAGTGCGTGTTTCCTCCCCCCAAGTTATCTTCCCAGGATTTAGCAGCATATTCGTCTTTATCTTATTCAGTTACATGACCATGGTGGGGGGTTTCCAAGTGTCTCATCACTTTAGTGGGCTTCCTACTGTCTGCCTCCAGTATTTTAAGACACTCACCGTGGGGTCTCTCTTCTTGGCCGATAGTGGTCATAAGGCCCAGGGACAGATATGCCTCCTTATGTTTTCATACTTTCACCTTTATTTGTGCTGTTGTTGTGTTGCCTGCATCACAAGTCACAGATATGTTCATCTTGGTACATCGCAACGGTACAAATGTCTTACCTTTCTCTCTCTCTTTCCTTCGGTCTCCAAATTGTATTTTTCTTAAGTGAAACCATATGAAATAGTGCACTATCTTTATAGTGACATAGTAGATAACTTTACAACTCGTTTGCAATTGTATGTGTTATCCTTTTACCAGTGTGGGTTGGTGATGAAGTTGGTATTGGCCTCGTAGTACTCTAATCTTTCTGCCTGGCTGTCTTCTCCCAGTTCAAATGCTGTGGAGTAACGAACAAAACGGACTGGTATGACGTGCTGAATGGAACGCTGCCCTCCTCCTGTTGCTCAGTCGGGACGGTCCAGTGTGTGGACGGATGGAGTGAGGTTGGTCTGCTGCTCAGCTATAAAACAAGATGTTTTGTATGACTCTCCCAGATGAAATCTGAATGTGATCCAGAAGAAAGGCCTGATGATATTATGCTTTACAGTTATATCAACAGTTATCAGCGACTGCCACTTCTAAATGCAGTTGGTTGTAGGATTGATCATTTAATAAGACTGCTGAACGTCAAACCAGGTGGATTTCCATACAGCGCAGACATGTATTCAGAGCAAAAGTAGTGCCGCAGAGCCTCCAGCTTCCCAAAGTGCCCTGGAGTAAGATGCTGAACCTCAGACTGCCTCCAGGCCATCTGTGTAGTTGAGCTCCTGGCAGGAACGTGGCACCCAGCAGGGCAACCTCTGTGTACCAACGCTGACTTGTGGCTTTGAATAGTTGGAAGGTTAGAGTGTCGCTATACAAATGTCCTTTTGAAAAATCTATTTACAAGCATTCAAGGAAATACTCTGCAAGTAATGCAAACTATCTGATGTGCAGATTCAAATATTTATTTAGAAATAATAAAATGGCCACAAAGGACAACGTTGCTAAATGGTGTTGAGGTGCCACGCTGTACACACTGAGCGGCTAAAGGATGGACACAATCCTCACCGTCCTCCTGTGTGAGAATCGCACACCCTCGCCCATCTGGAGCCAATCACACATAGCTTAAGAGAATCGGGCTGTTTAAAATACCCAGTAGGAGATTATCTTAACTAAAGAACGGCAGAGTAAAAGTAAAACGGCTAAATTCTCAGGAACGGACAGCAATGTGTTTCTCACGTTTCTTCATAGATTTGCTCGTTGTCTGTTGCTCAGGACAGCATTGTTCCTGTGGACAAAGGGTGAAATCTTGGAGCACAATAACATCCCTACAATGAAGCGTAATAGGACAACAGACACAGGCAGTCAGGTTATCTGACATGGTGGAAACAAGCCATCACAATATCCACATTCATTAAAAGTGCTTATGTGAAGGAGAAACTGAAAGTGAATACTGAAATGTTGCTGATGATCGCTCAGTAAACAGGAAGTAGTGTGTGCGGCAACCAACAACAAGTCTACACATTATAATTCCTACAACTTCTTGAAGATCACGAGACATGTTCCTCACGCAGAGTCTCCACATCTCTGGACAACTCGAGTACAAAGTCAGTTGTGCTAAAAGGGATGACGGCCAGAACTAACATGATACCTTTTAATGCAATCGCCTTTTAAATGGATTCCTGGACATCAGTCTTTTTATTGCTCCCATGTCTCTGTTTGTCTCTGTCTGTCCCCGGCAGCCGTGTTACCAGAAGGCCAGGCAGTGGCTGCTGGACAACATCCCCTCAGTCCTGGTGTTTGGAGTGTGTATTGGTGTTGTGCAGGTAATTGTCTTCAATAATCATTCTCACATATATTATTCTGCCCAACGTTAGCAGCGGGACAGAAGAGATGTTTGTGATTAAATAAATATGGATGTCCTAATAGAAAGTGATCATCTTTGATTTACCTGGAGTGTACATTTCACTGTACATCCTGGCCGACCGTACGTCCACCCTGGTGTATATGCACTGTACTTGTATTTCTCTTTTCTAGTCTTCACACCCCTGAAAGGTCTTTAACCCACACGCATTGACACACTGATGACAGGAGCTACCACACAGTGAGCCACCTGCCCATCAGCAACCAACATCAATCTATACATCCATAAACCCCCACGTATCACGTACTGTCTGGCTGTTTCAAACAGGATCACGTACACTGTACATATTGATTTTATCTGATCTATATATATTGATTTTATCTGATCTATATATATTGATTTTCTGACCTGCTCTCTCGACAGATCCTTGCCCTGTTGTTCTCCCTGCTGATGTACTGTCAAATTCTGTGTGCTGAGAAGAACCTGGACTGAGACCAGCTGTTCACAGGCCCCTGATGAGGGTACCCATCACTAACTCCTCTGAGATCTCAAGGCCCTCAAACCCTCAAAAGCCCAATCCAGACTGTTGCTGCGCTGCTCTGTGGTTTCAGGTCCAACACGGTGCTTTTGGCTATAAAATGTAAACTTTCTAAAATGCTAATGTGGCTCCATCCAGCCAATGGACACTAGCGTACGGACCCAGGCAGTACTGACAGACTGAGGGTTGATTTCACCGGCACGGGGATCATTATGACAGTTATGCCAAATCAGTGACGTCACACAGTGAAATACGATAACGCAATGCGAGGGGAAGTACTGGGTCCGCTGTCATGTCCCAGCAGTATGTGTCTGTCCGTACTAGTATTTTGTTTCCAGGCTCTGCGTGTAGGAAAAAGTAGAGTGACATTTTCTTATTGATTCGGCTTATCATATTTTTAACGAGATGCATTTTCTTACTCAGTACGGTCACTGACTATTCCAAAGGTCATTATCGGGATTCCAAGATCTGTCCAGCATGTCAACAAGAAACAAAAGAAAACATTTTATAAAGCACGGAGTTCACTTTCTTGATACCTTTGAGCCTTGTATGTATCGCTAAACTGTAGGAGCACTTTGAACATTCTGTGAAGTTCAGTGACTTTAGGTTTCTTTTATTTCCATTTGTTTCATCTACTCATGACAGCGACACAATACTCCCATGGTAACGCTCTCATACACTCGTTTATCCAACCTTTTGTAACAGGACCATTTTCCATTGGTAAAGTAATACAGTATCGACTAGTCAGGACAGTATTGGTCCCTTCTGTCCCCGGCTGGGGGCGTGGCTTACGTGTGCGTGTAAAGAAAGGGGAGGCGGCTGATTGCTGCTGTAATCGCATCACTTATATCGGAACAATAGAAAAACAGAACGAAACTAAAGGCTCAAATCCAAAGAAAATGAAGTTGGATTAAAGGATGGCCGCCCGGATTCCTTTTGCATGTCCTTTTTTTTAAAGATGTTTCTGTAACAAACAGGTCAAATAAAGATGCTGACAAAACATACTTAGTTCTTACATATATAAAAATACATATATCTTGTGAATAAATATCTGTCCTACAGTCGGTTTCTTGTAATTTACTGCACTTTGTGGTAATGTAGTTATTTAAATGTATAACAGAGCATGCTTTATAATAAACACCATACAGACGTTCAAAGTGCACATAAGACCAGTATGTGTGTTCTTTACAGCTTAATAACATGACTTCCAAACTACTTTAGGGCCAGGTGTTCGAGGTTTTGGGTTATGTATTCATAATTTATCATGGGACATTTTGTTTTGAAACAGTGGAAGCAGGCCTGATTAGTGCAGGACACATCAGAGGAACCAGTGGTAGAACCTGGTTCTATTGAAGAGTCAGTTCCCCAAAAAGCTAAAGACCCTTTTCTTTAATAAAACGATTCATTCGCAATCACTCTGCTGGCCCAGCCATCACCACAATGAATCTGTAAATGAATGTAAGTCAAATGATTGCAGTACCTGTAACAACCACGGGCAGTAAAAACATGAACATTGATGCCTGTGAGGGAAGCTGCTGCAGGATCTTCAGGAGAGCATCACGCGCGTCAGGGAGGCAGCTTGAATACAGTACAAGTCAAAAGTCTTTTTCCACAGGGACATCGATCCACAGGGACCTGCAGTAACCTGTAACTGCAACAGGAGGAACTCACTGAGGTAACATTTCACTCCTCGCAAACTGATCAGCAGGTCCTTGAATTAAATCATTTAGACAGCTTCTGTAAAAACATGAAGCCTCTGTCACAGAACGTGGATCCCACATGGACATGAAGCAAAGGGCATTCTGGACTAATGTCACAGTCCAGATGAGACTCAGTGTTTTTGGCGCGTCCACAGCTCAGGTTGACCAGTAGGCTCAGTCGTACTCCAGTGGCTCCTCCAGATCTACCAAATTCTCCTGAAGAGGAAAAAAAGGTGTGTGATAAGCATAAATAAAGGCAAATAAAGCTTAAACTATACTGGACTACTTACATACATCTCAAAGCCATGACTTGTTTAAGTTAAGCCACTTACAGGTCAGTCTTGTGTGGGTGACTGCTGACACATTGCAATGGACATTGGGGACTCTCTGTGTCTCTGTGTCTTAGCCTTTCCCGTGTTTTAGTTCAGATTATCATTACACGCATTGTGTCTTTTACAAATAAACTTCCACCTGGCTTGACTTTGGTTGTAAGTTTGGCGAGCGTTTTTTCAAAGCTCTGCAGAGACACATTGGTCTCCTGTGACCATGTCCTCACCTTCATGCTGCTGGTTACACATACCCTTGGGTTTCGAAAGCGGGGAGGGCAAGATCCTCCAGCGGAGACATTACAATCTAGCATGGGGTGTGCAGGCACAGGACAGGAGGCTCTAAAGCGGGTCCTAAACCCCCCAGAACGCCCATGCTAGAGACCTAGGATCATAATAGCATCACCAGTGCCTCCTCAAACTTTCCTGTAAGGCTTTTGGTGTCCTCCACGTCACTTGATTCTTATGTGACCACTGGTCTCTTTGTAAGACATTGTGTTTGTGTAGAATGTTCTGATGGACCACTCACCCATCCTCCACGGCTCTTGACCCAAGGGGCAAAGCTCTCCATGTAGCGCTCTGTGTAGCCTTCCATGCGCTGGACTCCGGTGGCTGTAACTATCCTCCGTGAGACCTCCATGGTGACAGCCATGCGCCGCAGCGTTGGACTGGCTGAGGGCAGCTGGGCCGGTGACCCGGATACCAGGCTGCTGCCAAAAAAGTCTAGAAGCTTGGAGTAGGATGCATAGGAAAGCCGGGCCAGACTCTTCCGTAGGAAGGGGTTCGACTCGATCTGTCACGGTTTGCATGACATACACAGTGCCCGTTTAGCTGCCCATATTTGACAAATGCATAATAATGCAGCTTTATAGTTTATGATGAACCACTTCCTACCTTAAGGTTGATAGAATCTCCCTCCAAAGACAGCACCTGAGCAAGCTGCTGCACCACTGCCTCTTTCTCAGACCCTGCTGAAAGAAAAGATGCACATCTGGGGTCATGGAGGGTAGCTCAGGGTATCAAACCTGGAGTCAGGTTCGGATACTAGATCTGGTTATCTAGATCAGAGGTCTGCGGAGGTACTGCAGGGGGGTCGCGATCATTTTTTTTTTCTCCACAAATTGAATTGTCTTTAAATACACATTAACATGAATCCAACATATTGTAGCTAACGGACCAACTGATGGAGAAGACGTTAGCTTTCAGTCCCACAGGAGCTCATGCAAATACGACAGCACAGGCACCAGCCAGGAACCAGGCGGATCAAGTGAGCTAAGTTGTGTTGTGTCCTCTCTCCTCTCCGTCACCTTCTCGGTCTGTTCCCTCAGTCCCCTCATATTATTGTCCCTTGAATTATGTGTGTGTGTGTGTGTGTGATTACCTGGTGAAGGCTGGTCTGTGGGACTCAGTTTCTTTATACTGGTGGACCTCAGGGCAATCTTTTCCAGTTTCTCTGCTACTTCATCATAGAACTCGGGAGGGTGGGCTACAGCAACACATCATAATACTACATTCAACTTTGAACGTATCCCTCTGCTGCAGTCATACCAATAAATATGCAGTGTGTATGTTGACAGTTTGCTTACACCTTATTATAGTGCAGATTCAGACCACATGCACATTTAACGTAGACTTAGCAGCAGATAAATGCACTGCACCTACGGTGTGTTGTGATGGAGGAGCTTACTGGGGGAGATGAGGACCGGGGGAGACTCTACATCTTTGTTGATTGCCAATGTGGAAGGCCTCTTGGGAGGAGTGTCAGAGCCCTCTTTCTCCGCTTTGTCTAACTTTCTCCTGAAGAATTTGGAGAGCTTTTTTTTTAGCTTCTTTTGCGTCATCTTCTTATTTTGTTTCTTCTCACTGTCGTCTTCTTCTGACGTAGAGGAGGGGAGTTTGCCAGCATCCTGTGGAAACAGGTTCACGGGTTGCTTACATCAAAAAGTGTTATCTCCCCCCAGAGCATGAATGTGAAGAATACATGCGATCATCTGCATATTGGACAATGAGAAACCGGTGTAATCAGTGGTACAGAGACCATGCTTGGCACCTGGTGTACCAGTGGGAACCCACTCACCACTGCAAGGCCAGTGCCATGGAGGGATTGTGTAATGCTGGTTTCACTGGGCCTTTAAGGGGGGGGGGAAGAGGACTTGTGGGCGGATGCTCTGGCAAGTGTTAAAAAAATACTCATAAAGTCATAAAGGCCTGTCACGATATACAATATACTTATCGGACAATACAGGAAAGTGAGTGCGTTCATTTTTGGTGGTGCGATGTTCATCTACATATAAATGAACGTCCATCGCGCTGTGCTCGTCTGCCTCATTGTTGGAGGCGGGGCTTAGGCAGCGCCTCCAAGCGCACAGAGCGGACACCGACAGGAAGGGAACGCGTGAACCCGCCGTGGTGTGGAAAAAGTAAACTAACTCACTTAAGACACATCCAACAGGTCTGAACTAGTGTCGGGTTAAAGGTCCCCGGGTTAAAGGTACCCGGGTTAAAGGTCCCCGGGTTAAAGGTCCCCGGGTTAAAGGTCCTCGGGTTAAAGCGGGTTAAAGGTCCCCTCTTCTTGCACTGAGCCCGATGCTTCTCCCCGCTCCGTGTCCCTTGCACTTATTATTATTATTATTGTTTTCTTTATTTAGAATATATTTTTTCACATTCCCAATTCTATATAATATATATAATGACGAATAAATCCTTCTGTGTTCTTCGACAGACCGTACCTGCATTATTATGCTATTATATTGTCATTATGTAATCAGGGTCTGAAAATTGCAATAATTTGGGTTATTAATGTTGGTGCAATAATAGGACAACAAAAGCTCTATAAACTGCCGCCACAGTTCATAGAGGTAGGAACAACACCTGGTCACTTGACTGTAGAGACCAAGAACTGGACAGACTGACTGACAGATGGACCGAACAGTGTTACCAAGACCCAGCCGCAAGGGGCCTAGATCTGAGCTTTTTTTTTAGGATACAGAGCCGACTAAAACACGCATTTCCTTACATCGGTTTGATCTCTCAGGTGGGACACTCTCGTCCTACTGTCTCTGTCCAATGAGCCTCTAGGGTCTTGGGCAGGACAACGTTTGCTGTTCTGATGGGGAAGCTGCTTTATCAAATCCTTGAATCCAGTCCTCTTCTCATCTGCTGAATTGGACTCATGGGCTTGACGATCCCGGGCGTTCTTCGTCTTTGGCTGTGGCTTGGAGCTATGGAAACGGATAGTCTGGTGAACAGGGCTGGTAGACGCTTCGAGCATCTTAAAAGGTTGACTGGTAGCACACTCAAAGTAACTCAAAATCATTTGCAGGATCTTTCCACTAGTGTGTATTTAACGACTTTCCTGGAATTAAGATATATAAGATTTGCTGGTTGAGGAACTCCAAAGAACGAGCCAGAGTCTCATTAAGTGAAAAACCGATAAGTGTGTTGTCGAGAACAGGATCACAGGCATCTCACCTGTACTTGTTGTGCTCTTTGTAGGCCCCTCCCACTGGGCCTGGCCTCTCATTCAGAGGGGTGGAGAGGGCGCGATGGAGGAAAGCTTGGATCACCAGATGAGTCTCAGCCTTGATCTCCACCAGAGAAATGGAACAGACAGAAGAGACAGAGGAAGGGCGTCCTGCAGACCCTGACATCACTAAGACCAGGGCAAACAAAAGGTGCTTTTATTATTCTGTTATACACGAGAGAACATCCTCGAAATACAGCATACGATAGGTGTTGGTACAAGCATTAAACCAGTAATGTTCTGTGTTCTATATTTTTGTTATATTATTTTGAAGAACGGAAAACAGCAACACTGGCAATTACACGTAACAGACAGACATACGTCCCCTTATTAAAGGGGACGTATTATGAAAATTCCACTTTTAGTGCTTCTACACGTTAATCTGGGTATCTGGCATGTCGACCGACCCAAAAAAGACTCGATATGTTATGGTTCTTGTACCAGAAACCTCATGCTTGAGTGACTGAGAATGAGCTTCCTTATCATTCTCTCGTCACAATGTAATGGTTGTCTCTACGTGGCCTTGTCCCCCTCCCCCCCCCCATCTCATCCCCCCGCCCCCCTACACTCACTATAGATGCTGTGGCGTTTTGGGTGTAGTGGCTCACTCACAACACGGAGGGGAAAGGACGTACGGGCAGGAAGCCTTTTATTCTTGTTTGAGGAGCACAGTGAGAAGACCCCCCCCCCTAACTTGACCAGTCCACAACACCAGAACACCCGCCTCCCCCGATCGCCTGCATTTAAAGGAACAGGCACTCAAGACAGGTCACTCTGTGGAGGGCCGTTTCAGACGGGGTAAATAGGTGCTGTTTTAAATGATTCTTGTGGTATTTTGACCGACGTGTGTTACAGACCCAAGGAACCATAACCAGGGATGCAAACGCATGTATGGTCAAAAAAGAGAGGGGTAACTGAAGCCCTCGCCCTGCGTCAAATATCCATATACTTGATATGGACTGCGGTCGACGGTTGGCGTGAAAATCACTGTTGATATAATTATATTATATCAGTAGTAGCCCCGCCCTAAATCATAGCCGGATGTCTGGTCTATTTGACTCTAAATAGATAAGAACTAACCAAATGGACCACATGCTGTATGTTAAGCATGTTTACAATGTTTACTGAAGGAAAAATCCAGAGGAGCAGAGCAATTTTCTCATAGACGTCTATGGGACCAGAGGAGTGACCCCTGGTGGTCACTACAGAGAATGCAGCTTTAAGACATCAGGAATTTGAATTACATACCATAATTATCCATTCAATAGTTGATGAAATATTTCAGTCTGAACTTACATGGCAGATTGATCCATCAAATTGCTGCAGCTATTGGGTCTAAACCACGTATGAGTTTTCAGCTGGAGTGAATGTCTACACAACTTGTATTTTATACAGTATTAAAACAAATAGAAATCAATGAAGTGAAATGAAAACGATCAACTTTAAAAACTCACTGTAGACGTGTATGAAAAACTGGTTGTATTGTCAGTTTAATGTGTCTCGAGGAAATCCACTAAGTGAAAAGCTTTGGGTTGAATTAATCATCAAGCTTCATGAAACATCCTGCCCACGACGTAGTGAAAGTAAAATTAACAGACGGACCTGGACAATCGAGTCTGTCAACATTCCCTTCTATTATAGTCCTTCTCAATCGGGTCAGTTTCAGTCATGTCTGAAACCTAAATCCACTTTTCTTTAAGTTCATGGATTTATTCAGATTTTGATATTCTTTCAGACACAGAAAAGTATTGATTTGAATAATCTGCTTCTGCATGAATCAAACAGGCAACACAGTGTGTAAAAGTCCCTACATACGTTTGCAAGGACCGGTTAGCTCTCTTTATAGTGGAATCTCGTCTGCAGAAAGTGACTTCAGGCCTTCAGAATGAAAGGTAGGAGAGCCTAAAACCAGGAGCTCTCTAGTCCAGACTTCAGACATCTGACCGCTGTCTGTGAGCAACCAAACCCTTCCATCACGATAGACGATAGTTAATTCACTGCTCATGTCATTTAGGTGTGTCGTTATGTGTCGTTACAAATAACTGTTTTCTTGTGCTTGCCTTTCAATCACTTAACTTCAAAGACTAATAACCAATATATCAATCACAGTTCTATGGATCCACTAGATACCAGGCGGTGGTCCTTAATGTGTAAAACATGACTCATTTGTTTGTATAAATATAAGAACTTAATCTCCAGAGACGCTGTACCTTATAGAAACCAGTCCCTATTATCAGTCCGATGTTATTCTGTGAACAGTGTTCATACAGAGGACACTTCATTATGCTGACAGAAATCCTGTAGATTGTTGGAACAGTGAAGAATTTGTCCAAACAGAAAAGGGAAGAAAAGACCAGGCTCCTCACCAGGTTCCTCACCAGGTTCCTCACCAGGTTCCCAGGTGTATGGAGGGTGTACGGGGGGGTGTACGGGTGGTGTACGGGTGGTGTACGGGGGGTGTACGGGTCAGCCGACCAGGACGTCAGCCAGCGGACCCATGTTGGTGGCACAAGTGAAACCAGAAGCAGACGCTGGAGGAAGCTCGCCAGCTGACGCTGTTTCTATTGATACTTTAGTCCACTAGTTGCTTATTAGTTGAATAAGTTGTGGAACTACCGCTCCGCTACTGTCTCAGCACGAGCCATGATCTTCTTCTGACCTGCTAACCATCTCAACACTTTAACCACAGCGCACGAAAAGGGTGTTTGCTCTCAAATCGAGGCTCAGAAGACTCTGCTAGCTGCACTTTCTTGTGTCCCTTCATCTGAGGTTCCTGCTCAGCGCTCCGTGCACTGAGGGAGAGGAAACATCTGCCAAAGCAGCTGTTCGAGGAGAAGACATAGATTCCTAAACCGATTGTATGGAGAACCTAGACGAGCTGCGGTCACATGATGAGGAGAACGCGTAAGAACGCAGCTAACAACGACCAATGAAGACAGGAACCTCCCACGGTGAGAAGCGACCCGACCGGGAGAAGCGGGAGCAGGAAGAAGGTGGCGGGACGGGAACCGGGGACGGTGAGGACCAAACACCAGGAAATAGCTGCGTTCAGCAACGGGAGCTCTCCCATTAGCCTCCCGACACCTCCGAAACACTTCCCGTTGACTTCGCGGACACTTTACCAGAGACACACACGGAGGTCCAGTTAAAGACGTCTTCTTCCTACCGCGTTCGTGTGTTTCGGCGAGTCTCCCCCGGACCGCCGCTGCCTCGTGTCCCGGGTCCCGGGTGTGCGACCGGCTGCACGCTGCGCGGACGGACTGCGCTCACGCAGACCACATCACAGAGTGCGCCTCTACTGCGGGCGTTACGGTAGAGAGACGCCGCCCCGCGTCATCCGCACTAGGACCTCCTCCAGCTGCTCCACGCCCATCGATACTGTCACGGTGTCTTACTGCGCAGATTCTGAGGAAATCACACTCTGTAAAAACACGATACATGGTGTTCGTCATTTTCCCAATCTTTGAACGGTCTTTACACCAGATCCTTCAATTCCACCGCATTTGTGTTGGCAGGAACCTCCTCTATGATCATGTGTATTTCTATATGTGATATTATACTGTCAGCAGCGGTTTGCAAACTCAAGAATGCCCACTTTGAAATCTGAAAATCTTTTGCGGCCCACCCAAACCTTCAATCACAACTCTGGTCAAAACATAAACTAGGGATGATTAAATTACCTTAAGAATTTAACCGATTAAAAATGTATTAAACGACAATGTATGTTTTGTATACCAATTTCTCCGGAGCTCATACATATTTACTTTAATACTACAAGAGGTCGCCCCATTTGACATATTTTTATATTAATTTCAAACTTTTCAAAATTGAAAATTAAAAACATTTTATTTATTTATTGTAAATGACTTCTCGCGCCCCCCTGCAGTACCTTCGCGGCCCACGCTTTGGGAATCGCTGCTGTACAGTTTGAGAAAAAGAAAGATAGTCATCAAAATGACATTGTATACATTATTTCATCTTAAAGCTGCTCTATAAAAGGTTAGACTCAAATTCCACTTGCTTTTTTTCCAGAGTACTTTTCGCCATACCAATACAGGATCGTGTGCATGCACAACATTGTTTTTTTGCTTGTTGTGTTTGGGGGTGTAGTTGGTGGACCTAAATGCACAGCAGTTTGATTTCTAGCCAATGATTTTATTTCCTATACAACAGGAAAAACAGAAGACAAGCGAGGCAAATAGTCAACGGGGGAACAGAAAGTGCTCCTCAGGCTCAACTGGAGTCGGGAGGGAAACTCCACCGACGTTTTGTGGTCTGGAGGGATAGGCAGTGTTCCTGTGTGGAAACCTGAGGTGCGACGTCATAACCAGAGCCCGATTACAATGAGTCATGTGTCCTCAGCGGTACTCCGGGGGTCCGACAGTGAAGGACAGGGGGAAAAAAACCACGCAAACTGGTCATCAGTTCTATGTCAGCTGCTGGGCGTCAGGTAAAGATCTATACCTTTTCTTCCAGATTTTCAAGGGCCAGCGAGAGTTCACCGCTTGACCTTTTCAACAGTTTTATGTCTATGGGCTGAGCCTTGATTGGATAGAGACAGGCCCTCGAGCGGCACCGACCAAGCGTTCTCACGTACACCACGTTGCCCCCGACCAACCGCAATTTGGCACTGGGCTCTTCCCTCTACTGCCACGATACTTTTTAGTTGTTTTTTTCCCTGCGCTTAGTAAGATGCTTAAATTCAGAGGGTTACCTTGTCTGATCTAAGATGTTGGTCGGAGGGTGGCTGCGTGTCTAGCCCCCACCGGAACGGGGGAGATGCTCACAAACTGCTGGAGCGTCAGAGGAGGGTCCCACTGTAACCCACGCCAACCCCCAGCGGCCACCCCCGGACCAACGCCGCATCGACCAGAAGTCCACCGGCAGTCAGATTCGCAAATGCTGATTCAAAGGTGCCCCGCATCCGCCCCCGATGGTCGGGTAAAAGCTGCGCCCAAGGAGGAAAAAGGTCTCAACAGGGCATCCCGGGGTCTGCACGTAGGAGGACAATGGACCCACTGAGCTGACTTTAACTTACTTACTGTGAAAATATACATGGGCATAGAGGAGGTCAACTTAAACAGGAATCAAGTATAATTACAATGTAACCTTTTATTGATCTGGTTTCAAAGCTATGGTCATTTTTGCTGATTTTATCTTTAAATTTCTCAAAAACTGTAAAGTAAATATTACATTGCATGTAATTTAGCTGACACTTTTATCCAAAGCATTTTTAACCCATGGCTTTTAAAAAATTTGCCCGGGGAGCAATTAGGGGGTAGGTGTCTTGCTCAGGGACACTTTGACATGGGACATGGGGGCAGCCGGGCATTTTGGGGTGTATACGCCCATTTACTGTAACGCCTTGAATAGAATTGCATCTCATTTTGAAATGTGGTCCACATGACTGTAGTGTGGACGGGGAGGAGCGTGTCCTCGGTCCGGGCAGCACAGCGGTGTGAAGGGAAAGGACCTGTATGGTAACGTTACTTCATGTTACAAATCACTACACACTGGCCTGAAGGGTTCCATCTCTCTTGTTGATGAACTCTATGTTTGAAAAACACAACAATTGTTGTGAATATCGTAAATGTATCATCATCAAACCAAATCAGTCAAAACTCTGCTACATGATATTTACTCAATACTGCCATGGTTAATGTATAGGATAGGATTTTCTGGTGTTTTGACGTCATACTCCACTAGATGTCCCTTCAGCTCCATCTTTCTTTCCTCCGTTAAATTCATTTTTTTCTGGCCCAAAATCACAAATGACACATTTCCAAGCAGATTAGATTAAGATTTTGAATTTAGAGAATTATCCAAAATAACAGTTCCATCATTCGATGTTCAAAATGAAAATACTTTGTAAATACTGTACAAATACAATTTATTTTATTAATGATTTTTCTGAAATAAAAGTTGTATATTTGAATGTTTAAACAACCAGCAAACTTTGGTCGAGCCTTACGGGGTCTAATGAGTATTAAACAAGCCCTTTTTAAATGGGCCTAGAGGTCACCAGCTGCTGAATCATTATCACTCACAAGAAGTTAAGAGGCCATTCCACAAAGCAAACAGACAGTTTAACATCTTATTCATTATATTAATTAATATAATATTCAGTAAATTACATAAATGCCATATTGTAAATATTATACATATACAATATAAATATGAATATCATATAATAAATATACTCTAATAAAATATATATACATATATGTATTAAGATGCCTCTATGAACCTAGTTTGTCAGTGTGTTGAGGAAAGACCAACTCGAAAGCCGCACAAAACTTCACACAATTAATTATTTTGGATAAAATGTGCCCGTTTCCATCCGCGTCCTGTTGTCCTGCGTTGCGTTGAGTCCGTCGTCCAGCTACCAATGTTATCGCTCCCTGATACGCCGAGCTTAGTGGAATTATCCGTATGAAATGTGCTTCATGTATCTGTCCCGACTTCATCCAGCTAGCTAAACCTTGCGGGTGCAGCAATCTCTGGATGTGTGGCTTCCCTTTCATGCCAGTCCTGATCCGGGTCCAGTTGTTTTACCTTCTAGTTGTTTTTTCAAACGGGTCTCGGAGGAGAGATTTCACCAAGTTTGGGTTGGGTCGTCTTTTAAAGAATGCTTCTCCTGCTCGCTGTAGACCCTTTTTGCCTACAAAGTGAGGTCCCCTTGATTGGTGTTTCGAGTTTGTTTTGACACGTTTAAATACTCCTTAAGACATCTCCACTTGTCTTTATTGTCCTTTATTTTGTTCATTAGTGACAGCATCAAATTATCTTAATACATGCCTCTTCCACGGTCGCCCTGTCACGTTCAGTCGGTCACGCTCAGTCGGTCACGCTCAGTCCTTCACGTTCAGTCGGTCACGCTCAGTCGGTCACGTTCAGTCGGTCACGTTCAGTCGGTCACGTTCAGTCGGTCACGCTCAGTCCTTCACGTTCAGTCGGTCACGTTCAGTCGTTCAGTCGGTCACGCTCAGTCGGTCACGTTCAGTCGGTCACGCTCAGTCCTTCACGTTCAGTCGGTCACGCTCAGTCGGTCACGTTCAGTCGGTCACGCTCAGTCCTTCACGTTCAGTCGGTCACGTTCAGTCGTTCAGTCGGTCACGCTCAGTCGGTCACGCTCAGTCGGTCACGTTCAGTCGGTCACGCTCAGTCGGTCACGTTCAGTCGGTCACGCTCAGTCCTTCACGTTCAGTCGGTCACGCTCAGTCGGTCACGTTCAGTCGGTCACGCTCAGTCCTTCACGTTCAGTCGGTCACGTTCAGTCGTTCAGTCGGTCACGCTCAGTCGGTCACGCTCAGTCGGTCACGTTCAGTCGGTCACGTTCAGTCGGTCACGCTCAGTCGGTCACGCTCAGTCGGTCACGTTCAGTCGGTCACGTTCAGTCGGTCACGCTCAGTCGGTCACGTTCAGTCGGTCACGCTCAGTCCTTCACGTTCAGTCGGTCACGTTCAGTCGTTCAGTCGGTCACGCTCAGTCGGTCACGCTCAGTCGGTCACGTTCAGTCGGTCACGCTCAGTCCTTCACGTTCAGTCGGTCACGTTCAGTCGGTCACGCTCAGTCGGTCACGTTCAGTCGGTCACGCTCAGTCCTTCACGTTCAGTCGGTCACGCTCAGTCCTTCACGCTCAGTCCTTCACGTTCAGTCGGTCACGCTCAGTCGGTCACGTTCAGTCGGTCACGCTCAGTCCTTCACGTTCAGTCGGTCACGTTCAGTCGTTCAGTCGGTCACGCTCAGTCGGTCACGTTCAGTCGTTCAGTCGGTCACGCTCAGTCCTTCACGTTCAGTCGGTCACGTTCAGTCGTTCAGTCGGTCACGCTCAGTCGGTCACGTTCAGTCGTTCAGTCGGTCACGCTCAGTCGGTCACGTTCAGTCGGTCACGCTCAGTCCTTCACGTTCAGTCGGTCACGTTCAGTCGTTCAGTCGGTCACGCTCAGTCCTTCACGTTCAGTCGGTCACGTTCAGTCGTTCAGTCGGTCACGCTCAGTCCTTCACGCTCAGTCGGTCACGCTCAGTCGGTCACGTTCAGTCGCTCACGTTCAGTCGGTCACGCTCGCGCTCCTCGCTCACGTTCCACGGTCAGAAAACTATTTAGCTTCCCACAAACCCAACCCAGTGCCAGTGCTTAATCCACCTGATAACGTTGACCCTGCTAAGTTATATGTCTCATATCTTTAATCAGTAATTGGTAAACTGCTTCTTGGACCTGCCTCTTTGGGGTGAGGACCCAGCCCAGTTGACACATGCAGACAGGCGGAGAGGACGTGCAGGAAAAGCAGATATTTCAAAAGGACAAATACACAAATATTGACAATTTGAAAAATGTATTTTTAATATAATAAAACTAATTATAATTTTGTTTTGTGGTTCAAGGTGGGACCAGGCCCCTTGGCGCTCTATGGGCCAGCGGCCACTGACTATTATGCAGCAGGGCGCTTTGCCATATGCAACTTTATTATAATTACCATGAAGGATTCAAGTCAGATCATTAGATCAACAAACTGTTTCATTGAGCCAAATGAAGCAAAGTGGTTTGAGGGTGTTGCCGTCCCCATGGGGCATCACAGTCTCTCAGGGTACAGGGTACGAGGGAGGGGGGACCCATGAGGACTTCATGTGCTGCACCAGCTCAGCCTTTATTCGTCAGACTGGGACCAAGCAGCACATCAGGTTTATTTATGTAGCCGAAAATACATAACATTAACCATGCTAATTTAACAAGATGCTACTTTGCAGAGCTTCAACTGAATTTGATGACTGAAATGTGACTCGCGCACACTGGAAGTCTCATCTGCTCATTGAGTTAACATTCCGTTTGTCCCAAAGTATTTGTAATAAAACAAAAACCAATTAGCATAAACGCTTTCAAGTTTACTCTTCACTCACAAGACACTAACATACATAGAACTAACACAAAAACACGTAAAGAAGTTTTCTATTCGTAGTCATTTATTGATTGCATTTGTTCCACAATGAACACAACGCCGTCCTGTAACTTAATTAGTGCGACTATTGTTTGGACCAAAATGTTAAGTTCATATGAGAAAATAAACATTGTTTCTTAATAGTATTTACAAGCGCAGATCACTCATGAAGAGAAATAGACACAAAGGTTCACGCAGCACCTGTAGTCCTTGGCACAGCCCCCCCCAAACCTGTCCAGCGTCACCGTGGTAACGACACTGGTACAAGGATTGGGAGTGACCAGACCAAGGAAAGAAGGGAAGAAGACTAGACAAGTCAGCAAGTACGCTTCTGAATCCTGAATGTGATCTGAACAGCAAGTTACCTTCAAAGTATGTGGAACCAAGTAATAGGTGAACATGTTCATCCTTTCAATGAGGAATTAACGTTAAACAAGATATAAATAGAAGGTGCATATATAGTATAATGTAGAATATAAAGTTAGTTCAGTTGTCTCACCTCCTCCGACACAAAGCCATTTCCTCTCTGCGGCGAAGCGTCCAACCCTCAGTCCCCTGAACTCATCGCCTGTCTTCTGTGTGCCCGTGTCTCGCTGTCCACACCCGGTCCCTCTTCTATGCTCCTGTGATGCCCCCCCTTCCTCACCCCCAAAAATCACTGTTCATCTGGAGCCAATAGGGAGCCAGGCGGCAGGGTGAGGCACTTCCTCTGTGACAGGAAACTAACAGCAAACACCCAGAAACCACGGCCCGGGGGGGGGGGGGCTTAATGAGACAAGGGGAGATAAAGAGATGCAGATGTTTAATGGCTCTGAGAAGAGTTCTAAAGGTCGGGAAAAGGTCAATACCTAACATCTAGAAATGCAAAGTAGTTTGACTTTAGCCGTACATGAGTCTACGTCATTGTACTGTATGATTTTCCTGCAGTACATTGTTGTACTAACTGATAAATCCACTCACATCTCCGTATTGAGGACTGTGCGTGAGATACATTGGTTCTGTCCTCACAGGTATCTTAACATTAAATAACACGTTCCAGGGGTCCGTTCATGCTTCGTGCATGTGCACATTGGTCAGCGTGTGTGTGACGTCTGTGTGCAGGCCACCGTTGTGGACAGAAGGCAGTTCCGTTCCGCACTGCAGTCCGGTTGGTGGTTTGCACCTCAAGCTGATTTGCTAAGAAGGACAAAAATGCCAGAAGAGAGAGAGAGAGCTTGAGGAGATATTTAAAAGACCCAACTGGCATCAAAGTCCTGGCAAACAATGTAAAGTGCACATGGAATAAAGAGTCAGGAAATGCAAATGCCTCCTCAGATGTACTACCTCGGTCCGTCCCAGATCGCTCATCTTGTCGATGCTGCTACAGGCTCTGTGAGAGTGGCGCTGGACGCTATTGCTCCTCTGGAAAGAAGAATGGCAACAAGAAGGAGGTTTGCTCCTTGGTAAACCCTCAAACCTGCAACTTGAAACCGACTTCAAACTCAGCTTAAACTTAAACTGCAATTCTTATGGCGTTCCACCAAATCAGAAGGATCTAGGCTAGTTTGGCAAGACAGCCTTAAAACATAAGAAGGCTCTCCGTAACGCAAGAGCATCTTATTACTCATCATTAATAGAGAAAAATAAAAACTACTCCAGGTTTCCGGGTCTCAACTGTATAGCGACTGTGGGTGAGTGGGGAGCAGGTCGTCCTCCAATCAGAGGGTTGTGGGTTTGATCCCAGGCTCGGCTAACCTGCATGCCGTTGTGTCCTTGGGCAAGACACTTAACCCAACATTGCTCCTGTAGCTGCAACTACAGTGTATGAATGGTAGTTACTGATGGCAGGTGTCACTGTATGTGGTTCTCCTGTCATCAGTGTATGAATGGGTGTGAATGGGTGAATGATGTCATGTAGTGTTAAAGCGCTTTGAGTGGTTGGAAGACTAGAAAAGCGCTATACAAGTACAGTCCATTTACCATTTACCATTTAACTGTATCTGTTGCTCAAGACAGAGACGGGCCAGCTTGTTAGACTTTAAGAATGTCTTGAAGACATCAAAACGTGGATGACCTGCAACTTCCTGATGCTAAACTCAGAAAAAAAAGTTATCCTGATAGGCCCAGAGCGCCTTTGAAGCCAGCGGTCACGCGATACACTTTTTATGGATGGAATGGAATAGCTCTGGTACCCAGCAGCACCGTCAGGGATCTGGGAGTTCTCTTCGACCAGGATTGGTCCTTCGACTCTCATATAAAGCGCCCACTGGGAAGGTCCACCTGAGCTGCTCCGGGCCAAGTCTTCTACCAAAATACAAGTCCCTTTCTGCGTTCTTCCTCTTTGGATTCTGTCCAATAAAGCAAGTATTAAAGGTACACAGACCACGCTGGTGTCACAAATACGGACTGCGGGCCAACTCTGGAACACTCAAACAGCACATGTGTAGGTATGTGTAGGTTTATGTATTCTTGCCCTTAATAGTCAAATAACCAAATCGATACAAGAAAAATGACATAATTATACCGGGTTGTCTAGATTTTGTTTGACTGGTACTCTTTCCATCACGTCATCTCAATATGATGATGACATGTGATGACACATTTCTTACAGATTTTCTGAAAAAGTCGTGTGAATGTGTACGTGTGATCTCTTCTTGATTAGTTGGAGCTGAAGTCCAGCTGATTAGTGTTGATGATGGGAGGTGATCGCAGCGGGTGGGCAGGGTGCAGATGGAGTGATAGACGCGGGCTCATGTTCAAAGAGTGCAGATAAGGAGGACTGCTCCTGATAGCTGCTGGGCGGGCTCTCTATGGGGAATAGTTGTTTATGGAGGAGGTCTAGTCCCACTTATTATCTGCTGTAGTATACTTCACCACCCTCCCCACATCGTTACCTCCGGACTTTATGAACTGTGCCAGCACAGCAACCCGACAACCTGAATGTGACCTTATATGGTCCGTACTGGAACTGCTGCTGTGATGACTGCAGACTCAACAGGGACTTGATATGCTCTGTTTATGTGTGCAGGAACATGGGGCTCTGCCCTGGTTAAAACTAGACACATCACGCTTGTGGAATAGAATGATGTGTTTTTGGTTCCTTTCTACTGAAGACAGCACACATGCACGGCCAGGCCAGCAGCCCTTCGTTCTGTGCATCTGTACGTGCAGTGGGTGTAAGGGTCTACGAACAGGAAATCCACAGTCACATAGGCAGGAAATGCTGCGTTCACACAGAAATAAACAGTTGTTACAGGTTCTTCTAGCAGCACTGCTGCTTCAGGGTTTTTTCCTCCAGAGAGTTGATCTGATGCACATGCACAAAAGACGGACCCCGATCAAACATACGACATCCTTTATCCCAGAACAATAAGCGCTTTGTGGAGCCAAAGCTTAATTCAATTTCCAGAACGTCTCGAATCATAAATGTCCTGCTCGACTTTTAGAAACAGTTTTCAAACGGCACAAGGCAGCTTGAATATTTGTATTTCATTTAAGGATTTTTAGGTGGAGGAGCAAGACTTTGAGGGTTGAATATTTTCACTTTCACTTTCCAGGTCACACAGTGGGAATTGATAGTGGTTAAACCTAAACACAAAGTGAAATGATACAAATTGAAGACAGTTTGGTGGTCTCTGTGAAGGAATGGTTCATTGTCCAGTTTGTGTTTATAGAAACTAAAATCCTTCAGAGAAAGGTTTTCTGCTCACAGATTTAGGAAACGTTTTCAATGTTGTAGTTAGCTCATATATTAAATGGTACATTTTGATGCCATGGTGTTTTACACAATCTGACCGTAAAGTGTGATAACATTTACAAGTGCATTCAGTTCAGCACGATGGCCGCGCAGAACCCGCCAAACCCTTTGAGTTACAACGGTTTTGGATTGATATCTGTCCAGTTTTCAGATCTTTGTAGTGGCTTCCTGCTGTTGCCTCTGCTGCTGTGCTGTCCAGGCCCCTCCAGTCGTCTGGGACGGGTCTGACGTCCCCAGAGACCCACCTGAAGGAGGAGAAACGCCAGTGCCTTTTTATGCATCAAGTATCTGGAACCCTTAGTTCTTTTAATCAGGAGTGAAAACGTTTCCACTTGTAAACATTCATTCAGCCAGATTTGTCTTGTCTTATTGTAGCTCATCGGTATCTCTTACCTCATTCGTGACAGTATTTTACAATCTTAATCGCGTCTGTTATGTGTGTAGTGACCAGAAGGTGGCAGTAGAGCGACATGAAATATTCCAGGCGCCGTCAAACGAAAAAGAATAAGCGGAAGCGGAGTGACGGAAGCAGTTGAAGCAACGAAGAAGAAAAAGAAGCCGTGTCGATGTTTTGTTGTTAGCTTCGCAAACCTCACAGCACCACTCGTACGTACGTTGAAAGCTGTTATTGTTCTAATGTGACGCATTTGTTTTGTATGAGTATCGATGCTAACCCTAAAATAACAGCGCGGAACATTAACGTGACCTCTTTCAGACTCCCGCAGAGCGCGATGACTCGCCACGGAAAGAACTGCACGGCCGGAGCGGTGTACACGTACCACGAGAAGAGGAAGGATACCGGTGAGGCGCGCGCTCACTCCGCGGTCCCCGCTAAGCTGCCGGACACGTCGTGAGACTTGTCCCCGGCCTTTAGTCGCTGTGAGACCCGGCTGCCTTCTCGAAGCAGCTCGTGCGTGCGCGCGTGTAATATCTTTGCTGCGTGGCTCCGTGATTAAACAGAGTCGTTCTCCAATCAGGGGTTCGATCCCCAGCTGCTCTATGTCGATGTGTCCTTTGGCTAGCTCCTTAACCCCTGACTCCTAGCTTGTTCCTACAGTGTGTGTGTGTGTGTGTGTGTGTGTGTGTGTGTGTGTGTGTGTGTGTGTGTGAGAGGTTTGACTAGAAAACAGATGTACTGTCCATTCAGGTATGAATTGTCGTCTCAGATAGCAGAACACACACTTAATGTGAAGTCTTGGTTTTGAAGGACTTATATCCTGCATTTAGTTTCTGAACAGAAAATGATTAATGGTGTACAGTCGTACTTTAAACAAGGATAAGTAGGTTTAATTGGAGGCGGTGGGATCTTCACCATGTAAGCACACCATGTGTCCCTGTCTCCTGCCCAGCGGCGTCTGGTTACGGGACTCAGAGCATTCGGCTGGGCAAAGACGCCATCAAAGACTTTGACTGCTGCTGTCTGTCCCTGCAGACCTGTCAGGATCCTGTGATGACGTACGTTAACACACACACACACACACACACACACACACATGCTGTGTGACCACCACGTGACCATGAATACGTAAACGTTGTCTTCTTCTCAGTCCCGACGGATTCCTGTATGAAAAACAGGCCATTCTTGAATACATTTTGCACCAGAAAACCGAAACTGCCAAGAAACTGAAGGTAAGCCGCGTACTACGCTGTCTAATGTCTTGATTTGTCTATAGAATGTTGTCTTCTTGTCCTCTTTCCAGCCAAACTATGCCCCCGTCTTACTTTAAGCTTTTATCCGATGAATTGGACACAAATACAGCTGTGGGCTAATCTCAAGGATCCGATGCCCCTGTAACGTGGAAGCTTAGACGGTGTGAGAGGTTGGAGGCCTCCGTGGGTCAAACTGCTATTTGTCAGCCCCGGTTCCATGTATGGATCTTGGGTAACCCTATCTCGTGTTGTTCATCACCTCTACTGTATTTGTGTTTTGACAGAACTCTTAAAACATGTTCCCCTTTTCTAATTCCATTCCGTGTTTTTCCTCCTCTAATTCTTCAGGCTTATGAGAAGCAGAAGCAGGCGCAGAAGAGCAGCAGCCGACTGGAGTCCAAGTCAGAAGAAAGAGAGAAAGTGGAGAGGTTTAAGACGCGGGAGAACAGCATTGTGTCCAAACCCATCAACCCATTCACATCCGGTACGCGCTCACTCAACATGATGCCTCGGCCAATCAGCGTTAAGATCTCTACAGCGTCTTCATTTCCCTCCAATCCTTTCACACCAAATAGAAGTGACTGCCAATACCATCTTATTATTATTATTACCATACACACAAAAGGTTGCGGTTATGAAAGCTTGACACGTGGAGGGTGTTAAGCTTATGCTGCAATGTGACCCGTGGTGTCGCGTCTTCATCTTCAAGGAGTCGTCATTACGGGATTGTAAGATGAGGTGTAGTTGTTCATGTCTCACTTAAACGCGCCAAAGAATAGAACATGTGACCTGTTCCCTTCAGGACTAAACCAGGGAGGAGAGACGGGCCGGACAGACAGCAGCTCGGCACAGTCCTCCTCCTCCTCCTCTTCCTCCTCCTCCTCTGCTGCTTCCGTGGCCTCATCCAGCCAGAGCCTGCCCAGCTTCTGGATCCCCTCTCTGACCCCACAGTCCAAGCCCACCCTGCTCAAGAAACCAGTGAGTGTCCCCATCTCCTGTGTGGGGCCAGTTCCCCCCCGGCTGGGCGCTGAGAAGGAACAGTAGACCAGTCTGTATCTCGGGGGTACTTCGTCTCCTGAGCAGGAAGAAGTTCCACTTGTATGTTGTTCAGATTTAAACACATCGGTCTCATGCACGACGGGTCGCTTTTACGTTAAAGTCACGGCGGTAATCCTTCGAGGCTGAACCTGAGACGGTGTGTACGAGCTTTAACACGACGTCGCACTGCAGCCCACAGAGCGGCGTGCTCGTATTCCATCTACTGATCAGCGCGCTGCCGCTCCCTGTAGATGCACGAAGCGCCTTTTAATCAACAGGTTGGCGGGTTCGAATGCAAACAATGGGCGGGAGCAAGTTTAACAACTGTCACCCAAGTGTTTAGTAAGAATCACATTTATAAGATTTTCTTTAAAAAAAATCCAAAAGATCAAAACATCACAATTCTGAAATCTTATTGTTCTGTAGTTTGTCAGCAGGATCTCAAATGTTTGAACATATTTCACCATCCTTTTATAGAAAAGAAGTCCATGTGCCAACCTAGAACTCATTAACTCTCTACATTCAATGGCTGATAGCAGCACCCCCCCCCACAAATACTGCAGTACAAAGTCCTGACGTGTACTTAGTTTATTTACACGACTCATTTACTAAACTCTGAAAAGCTCCTTAGATTTCAATATAACATGACAAAGATTTTAAATATCAAGCTCTTTTGTGAGAGCTGGTATTTTGAAGTTGTCCAGACGCCCCCTCATGAGACGTCCTCTTCAAGGTCCAGTTGTCCTCTTCAAGCAAAATCAGGACTCCACACAGATAAACGTGTGGATTGAGCGGGATCGACCCAAACGTGCACCTCAGTGTCCAGAAGCGCCTGCTGTGTCTCATGAGGTCAAATGTCACGATGTCCTCTGTGTGATGTTGACTCCACCGGCAGGAGGCCCTGATGGCTTCCCTGTGCTCTCTCCTTCCCTCAGAGTAAGACCGTGTTGTGTCCCATGTCAGGAAGACCCATCAAGATGAATGAGCTCATCCCAGTGCGCTTCACCCCCCTGGACCCCGGCCTGGATCGAGTGGCCCTGCTCACCCGACAGGTCGGTTACTTTCACGAGCTCGGGGACTTGTGATCCATTCAAGTGATTAACCCTGGAAGTGTGAAGCAGAGGAACAAAGTGGCCTTCCCCGTCTGACCCGGTGGTGTGCTCACACACACACACACACACACACACACACACACATTGCTCATAGTCAACGAGTTGTATGAAAGCACCGTAGTAGGAACACTACTGGGTTTGGGCTGCGTAGGATTTCTACCTGCGATCATTAAACGATAATCCGATAAAACCAGTGTTTGTAGACGTGATGGAAACATGCAGTGACATCACTGTCCTGTCCTCCTGTCTTGTCTCTCTAGGACAGGTATGTGTGCGCAGTGACCAGAGACATCCTGGGCAACAGTGTCCCCTGTGCCGTCCTGCGGCCCTCGTAAGTTTCCAAATGTCTTCCACCACCCTCCCGTCCACGTGTTCTCTGGCTAACTGCCTCTCTGCCCTGTGCAGGGGGACCGTCGTCACTCTGGAGTGTGTGGAGAAGCTGATCAAGAAGGACATGATGGACCCCGTGTCCGGAGACAAACTGTCCGACAGGGACATCATTCCAATGCAGAGGGTACGTAGAGGAGGTGGGGGGCACTGGAGGTGCTCCGTACTGTACTCTGCCTCAGACAGCCTGTTTACAGTAGCAGGTCTCCTCCTCCAGCACGAGTTACTGATGTCTCCTGGTGTCCCCCCGTTTGTTCTAACAGGGCGGAACCGGCTTTTCTGCGTCTGGAGTCGACCTCCGCGCCAAAGAAGCGCGTCCAGTGATGCAAGTGTGAGACGGAGGACGGCGTTCGCCCACCTCCCCCGCCCTGCTCCTCGCTGCCCTTTGTTGTATTGTTTCTGTTGCCTTCTGGCTTCTCGCTGTAAAGTCGCTTTCCTCCTGAACTACATTCATAGAGCACGAGACTTTCCTCCACAACTCACCCTGTCCCCGTTTTTATAGAAACACCAACATATCCCAGCGCTCTACGTAAGAGTACGATCCAATAGAAGGATCGCTCATTGCTTCATGTGATCCGAGTGCAGTCAAAGGATGGATCTCACGGGGTCTGCTTCACCCGATCCTCCATCCTTTCTAACTGATGTCTGGATGGTCGGGCCAGAGCGGTCTCACCACTTACTTCCTGTTTTAGGCATCAAACTGCAGAAGTTTTGTCAGCATCTCTTTTTTTGATGTATTTGACCATTATTTAGACAAAGGTTAGTACAAGTGATGTTAGTGGTTCAGGATCATTTAAAGTTGTTTTCATTAAACCACAAACTTATGGAAACCACCGCCTGGCTGCTTTTATTGTGTCGTTTGAGCGGGAAAGAGGTCTCTGTAATGACGCACCATGCAGCTCTGTGGTCCCTCTGTCACAGCTCGTCGTGTTCCTCCACCCTCATGCCTCCGTAGTCGGTGATGGTGCTGGTCATGACGTAGTCCATCTTGTCGAGCAGTTCAGAAAGAGTCAAGAGGCCGTCCTGACGAGCATGAATAGAGATGTGGAAATGAATACATATGGCGTTTATTCTGGAAATGCATGTAGCTCTAGAAATACTGGACGAGCCAATCCGGCCCCTTCCAACAGGACTATAATGTTAGCTTAGAGTGAAGTGGTCATCATTACTACAGGAGTCTAGAATGGACAAACCAAACACTCAGACGGTCTCTCATATTCATAGTACATCTAGATAGTGGAGATGTCTTACAGTAAACCGAGGAAATGAAATAAAACAGAGCTGCACTAACTTTTAATCTGAAAATACTTCTCACCAGTCTGATGAAGTCCATCGATCACAGAACCTCTTCATTTATCTGCCTTGATAACCCAATTCTCATTGTGGCCCCTCTCCAAAGAAAGAGCTCTTTCATGAGGTTGATTGATAGGAAGCACAGCACTTTGAATTCAAGGCTTGACACCAAACCGGGTCTGTGCTGCTTACTGACAGCACATGATTCACATGGAGGCTGAATCTCCACATTAATGCTCTACAATCTGAGCATTCATATCCAAACAAGGCCCTGAGCTGCATTACAAAGTGATCACGTATCTAACAAGAAGTCTGCATTGGTATCTGGAGGTGTGACGCCATCCAGTCCCATTACTGGAGCTGGACCTGCCCTGGGCAGTAAACTTTAGGACGGCTCTTCCTGCTGAATTGAACACAGTAATGAGAATAATGAGATGGACAGAATGCCGCGTTAAGAATCCAACAGTGCTGAGCACCTTTCTCTTTTATCAAGTTCAACACAAACACTCCAAACTAAATGTCATATTGTAATAGACAGAAAAACATGTAGAGAGCTACACTGTTCTCATTATCACAACATGATACACAAATGTAACAAGATTGGTTAATGTAAAAACAAAGAAACGGCAATTCGTAGAAAAACAAAACAAAACAAGACTTTAATAAGCGAACTCCCGAGATCACAACATTCCATACACCTTGTGGTTTAATGTAACAGTCTCTGATGCCATGTCTGCATGTTTACCCGTGTGTTGGATGGATGCCACTGAATTATCAGCAGGAGTTCAGTGTCACTGATATGGAACGGTCTGTATTCACATACACAGTATGTGAGTGAATGCTGAGTGGATGTGTGTGTCTGTATGCACATGTGTGACCAAAGGTACATCATTACAACCTTTCTCTCAGAGTAACCACGGTAACCACGGTAACCGCGTTCTCCCAATGAGCTTCTGACAGCTCAAAGCTCATCGTGTCTCTTTGTTAAGTCCTCCCCGTAATTGGTGGCCTGGCTGCCAACAAACATGTTCCAGTTGGCCAGAATCTCCTCCTTGGTTATTTTCTGGTCCTGTTGGATCAGCAGATTCCGTCCAGCAGTGGTTCATTGGTTCATGATTGACAGAAAGAGGAGAGGTGAAAACAAGCAGGAGTAAAAGGAAGCAAGAGACAGACAGAAGCCGGTTAATAATTAACCCACAATCCCCAATTAGATGCAGCATAGCTCCCCGTGTAGTATACGTAATACTGTGATATGTACAGCGTGTAGTATACGTAATACTGTGATATGTACAGCGTGTGGTATACGTAACACTGTGATATGTACAGCGTGTAGTATACGTAATACTGTGATATGTACAGCGTGTGGTATAAGTAATACTGTGATATGTACAGCGTGTGGTATACGTAACACTGTGATATGTACAGCGTGTGGTATACGTAATACTGTGATATGTACAGCGTGTGGTATACGTAATACTGTGATATGTACAGCGTGTAGTATACGTAATACTGTGATATGTACAGCGTGTGGTATACGTAATACTGTGATACGTACAGCGTGTGGTATACGTAATACTGTGATACGTACAGCGTGTGGTATACGTAATACTGTGATACGTACAGCGTGTGGTATACGTAATACTGTGATATGTACAGCGTGTGGTATACGTAATACTGTGATATGTACAGCGTGTGGTATACGTAATACTGTGATATGTACAGTGTGTGGTATACGTAATACTGTGATATGTACAGCGTGTGGTATACGTAATACTGTGATATGTACAGCGTGTGGTATACGTAATACTGTGATATGTACAGCGTGTAGTATACGTAATACTGTGATATGTACAGCGTGTGGTATACGTAATACTGTGATATGTACAGCGTGTGGTATACGTAATACTGTGATATGTACAGCGTGTAGTATACGTAATACTGTGATATGCACAGCGTGTAGTATACGTAATACTGTGATATGCACAGCGTGTGGTCCACTCATTAGAACTAGAGGGACCAGTTTGTTCCTGGCTATAGTTAACTGCTGGTTGTTATTCATCATAGTCACTACCGTACTTCTTTCATCACCATGCAGACACAGCGGACCACCGACCTTCGTCAGTGTCAACTAGCTGCACGGGGCGTCTGTGTCGAAAAGCCCCTTGGTGCATTAAAGGTGCTGTACACCAGAGTGGAGAACATCTACGGCCTCTCAGCTCTAACCGTTAAATGTGGAATGTGGTGTTTTCCGTGTCTTTAAATGGACAAAGCCCACACATGTTGTATGTTCTCCAACATTGTGAACATTGTGGCATTGAGGTCAATGGTGCTTCGGGGTCTACGCTGTGTGGGGGCCACGTGGACCGTACTGGCACAGGGTTCTAGGTGGGGCGGGTCTACCTTGTCGGTGTCCGTCTCATAGATCAGGTGTTTGGCTTCATTGTCAGTATGGTCAACCTCTCCAGGCAGAATCCAGTGGGCCACCTCGTCAGCATCCAGGTGGCCGTCCTGTAGAACATGCAGCACAGCTGCTTAACGGAGGACCGGGTGGGGGCACGGCACCGACGCCTCAGACCCAAATGACACAGCAGCTTTTACCTTGTTGGCATCTCTGAACTCAGAGAAATGTTTCTTCTCGGTCTGGACCCAGTCGGGCTCTCCGCCAGCGTCCTCTGATGTGTACATGTCTCCTGTGGGGACAGCACACACACATTTAGGACAGATGTCCTCCAGCTTTAGGAGAGCCGTGGTCGTAGAGAACACCCACCGATGTACTCCGCCAAGTCGATCTTGCCATCGCCGTTCTTATCGATGTCCTCCACCGTTTCCTACAGGAGAAAGGTACGTTATAGTTAATGCAGTGAACAAGTCATACTTTGTACTTTGCTTTAACCTTGTGGCCCCCATGGATCTACCTGCACCACCACGTCTTTCATGTGGTCGTACTCCTCCGGGTGGAGGAAGGCGGTGAACTCTTCCCGCGTGGCGATACCGTCAGCGTCCCGGTCGGCCCTCTTGAAGCGCCTCTCGTCCCGGGTGAGCATGGATTTATAGGTGGCCTTGTTATCCAGGTCATCAAACTCCTCGTCTGAAAAGAATCATTTGTAGTTCAGCCAGACGGGCAAAACAGACCGAGCCACATGAGGCAAAGCTCCAGAACAGCTACCAACTGGAGCTGGAGGTGTCGGCGCTGGCGGAGCCGAGCCTCAGAGGCCAATTCCTCCCTGTGGGGAAAGCATGTGAGCCGAGGTAGAGACGACGGTTGAGAGACGCAGAAAGTAAGTGGACCTTTGAGTCAAGATCGTTTTAGAACGTCGGCGTGGATTTATTAGCCTAGCGTGCAGACCCAGTGTGTGCCGGGACTGGCTCCAGGCAGCCTGCTGGGACTGGTGGTTTACAGAAGAGGGCCGCGGGCTCACTGGGACAGCTGGGAGAAAGCGGGGTTTGTGTGAGCTATGGCTAAGTGAGTGGCGCTGGTTGATGTGGTCGGTTCGATGAGCACGGACTCCTTTCAAGTGGCTTCATTTGTTTTGTCAGCGGACACTGAGATCAGTTTTTAAATCGCAAAGAGGGAGGTAGAGAGAGAAGTGAAAGTAAAGGACGCAGCATTACCCAGGTAGTAGCCATAGGTGGTGTTTTTGTACTCCTCCCAGCCGATCTTTCCGTCTTGGTTCTTGTCGTAGTCCTTCCAGTGCTTGTTCACGTTCTCCTCGATGTACCTCCTCTGCCGGTGTTTGATCCAATAGTGCAGCTCTGCGTGGCTGATGTAGCCATCCTTGTCCATGTCAATGCGCTCCACTATCTTCCTGTACGGGTTAAGAATAATTGGGACTGAAATGATCTGCATTAGACATCAAACCCCAAATTGAGATCGACACACAATCCAGAAAGCAATTATGTCTGCAGTACCAAAGCTGGTGGATTTGTACAAATACACAAGTTGAAGCTGTGTTATAAGCACAAAGTTGCATTGCTCATGCAAATGTACAAAAGCTAATCAAATGCTCTGCTGCTTTTGTTTTCATCTCACACAAACAAAATATCTCCAGTGCAACGCCATTGTATATAATGATGATATAACAATGTGCTTCTGTTTACTGGGCCGTGAGTGCTGGAGCAATGGGCCCTTGTATTTGGGATAACTAGACATGGTTCAGTCCTGTGAGACACTTTTAGTGTACATGGATTTGAGAATATTTGATCACATGGTATGCAGTATTTCATTGATCATCACTGCGCTGTACAATGACAATAAATGAACTTGGGAGTGCTGCTGCCGTGGACAGTTTAGAAGCAGCATGGTGAAGGTTAGTGAAACCTACGCTAATTTGTCTTTGCTCTCCTCGGGCGTCAGCTGATCGAAGGTCTTGGCCTCCTCTTTGCCCAGGAAGGCTTCATGGTCGTACTGGAAGCCGTCGGAATCGTCGTGGGCGTGGTCACTCAGATCGGCCTGGTGATGGATGCGCTTCTCCTGAGCAGGGACGGCAAAGGCAGCGGCGGCCAGGACGCACAGGGAGGCCAGTGTCCTCAACAGCATCATCGTTGACTGGTGGAGGGGCGACGCTGCGGGACGGCAGAAATTAAGGAAAAAGGAAAACATTATTGGCCTGAGATCATACAACAACCGAAAACAGGAAACTACGTTTAAAACACAGTACAGTCAGCATAAAACTAGAGAAAACATAGTCCCGGTTGAGATGCTTGGAGTAAAGGTCCACAGTGTACAGCGCCTCCTTCAGGTCAGAGCCTCTACTGAGGGACGCGAGGCTCAGCGGTGTCTTCTGACCGTACACAGTTCACCCAGAATCCACCTGGGTTCCCCCATTCTTCTGCTGACCCAATAGGAGAGGCTGGTGGACTTGATCTGCAGACTGGCCGAGTCCCTCCGGAGCTGCTGAGGGAACTTCTGCCAGCAGCTCTTTATCAAACATGAGACTTTTCACTGTCGGTCACAACGAGACTCTCTACAGCTGCAGTGAAAGACCAGCTGCCAGAAGCAGTACTTTCCTCAGTCCATATTTGCAGTTTGTGCTAAAAGGCCGAGTACGACGACCTCATCGGCCACGACATCCATCATTGAATGAGCTTGTACAGGAACATGGACACGTGGATCATTCTGACAGGTCACTATTCGTCCAGGATGAGGATTACATCATAAACATTCTCTCTCAGCAACAATGTCATTTTCAATCACTTCATTGAGAGATGTTGGGTAAATAGTACAGCATTGATGAGAATGTGTGTGGAACTGAGATGCTCATTCACACGTTTTCCTTCATATTTCCTCATCTGAGCTGCAAACTCTAAATGGCAGCGGAGCTACAAAAGCACAAATTACACCGCTCGACACTTTTCTTCTAATATAACGGTTTACAGCCAAGATAAAAATAACTCACCAGTTTCTCGGCAGCTTCTCGCGACAGTCTGGTCGGCGTTGGCACTCTGTACCTTTAAATAACAGCGTCAGGAGGCGGGCCTTGTTCTTCAGCTACCCAATGAAAAACGCCGTCAACGGGCCTCCCACCAATGAGAAGTAGCCTTAGCGGAAGGCATTTTGGTGAACTCTTATTGGCTGTGAAGTGCCACGTTGTCACGCCAGACGGACCGCTGCTCAACGCGAAAGCAAACGAGGGGAGCCCGAGTCCCGCCGAGGAGGTCTGACAGGGACCCGCACACACACGTCTTCATTCTTAGCACTTTACCTGACATGGAGAGCCAGACAGCTAGGGAGGTAGAAAGGCAGGTAGACAGCTAGCGAAGCAGACAGACAAGAAGACAGCTAGGGAGGCAGACAGACAAGACGACAGCTAGGGAGGCAGACAGAGAAGAAGACCGCTACTAGGGAGGTAGATAGAGAAGAAGACAGCTGCTAGGGAGGTAGACAGAGAAGAAGACAGCTGCTAGGGAGGCAGACAGAGAAGAAGACCGCTACTAGGGAGGTAGATAGAGAAGAAGACAGCTGCTAGGGAGGTAGACATACAAGAAGACAGCTAGGGAGGTAGAAAGGCTGGTGGACAGCCAGGGAGGCAGACATACAAGAAGACAGCTAGGGAGGCAGACAGACAAGAAGACAGCTAGGGAGGCAGACAGACAAGAAGACAGCTAGGGAGGCAGACAGACAAGAAGACAGCTAGGGAGGTAGAAAGGCAGGTAGACAGCTAGGGAGGTAGACAGGGAAGAAGACCGCTACTAGGGAGGTAGACAGAGAAGAAGACAGCTAGGGAGGTAGAAAGGCTGGTGGACAGCCAGGGAGGCAGACATACAAGAAGACAGCTAGGGAGGCAGACAGACAAGAAGACAGCTAGGGAGGCAGACAGACAAGAAGACAGCTAGGGAGGTAGAAAGGCAGGTAGACAGCTAGGGAGGTAGACAGGGAAGAAGACCGCTACTAGGGAGGTAGACAGAGAAGAAGACAGCTAGGGAGGCAGACATACAAGAAGACAGCTATGGAGGCAGACATACAAGAAGACAGCTAGGGAGGCAGACAGACAAGAAGACAGCTAGGGAGGCAGACAGACAAGAAGACAGCTACTAGGGAGGTAGACAGAGAAGAAGACAGCTAGGGAGGTAGAAAGGCTGGTGGACAGCCAGGGAGGCAGACATACAAGAAGACAGCTAGGGAGGCAGACAGACAAGAAGACAGCTAGGGAGGCAGACAGACAAGAAGACAGCTAGGGAGGCAGACAGACAAGAAGACAGCTAGGGAGGCAGACAGACAAGAAGACAGCTAGGGAGGTAGAAAGGCAGGTAGACAGCTAGGGAGGTAGACAGGGAAGAAGACCGCTACTAGGGAGGTAGACAGAGAAGAAGACAGCTAGGGAGGCAGACATACAAGAAGACAGCTATGGAGGCAGACATACAAGAAGACAGCTATGGAGGCAGACATACAAGAAGACAGCTAGGGAGGCAGACATACAAGAAGACAGCTAGGGAGGCAGACATACAAGAAGACAGCTAGGGAGGCAGACATACAAGAAGCTAGCTAGGGAGGTAGACAGACCATAAGACAGCTAGGGAGGTAGACAGACCATAAGACAGCTATGGAGGCAGACAGACAAGAAGACAGCTGCTAGGGAGGTGTACAGACAAGAAGACAGCTGCTAGGGAGGTAGACAGACAAGAAGACAGCTGCTAGGGAGGTAGACAGACAAGAAAAAGAAGAAGGCGGGTAGACAGCTAGGGAGACAAAGGCAGGTAGACAGCGAGGGAGGCAGACAGACAAGAAGACAGCGAGGGAGGCAGACAGACAAGAAGACAGCTAGGGAGGCAGACAGCTAGGGAGGCAGACAGACAAGAAGACAGCTAGGGAGGTAGACAGCTAGGGAGGTAGACAGCTAGGGAGGTAGAAATGCAGGTAGACCGACAAGAAGACAGCAATGGAGGTAGAAAGGCAGATAGACAGCTAGGGAGGCAGACAGACACAAAGACGGCTAGGGAGGCAGACAGACAAGAAGACAGCTAGGGAGGGAGAAAGGCAGGTAGACAGCTAGGGAGGTAGACAGAGAAGAAGACAGCTATGGAGGTAGACAGAGAAGAAGACAGCTGCTAGGGAGGTAGACAGACAAGAAGACAGCTGCTAGGGAGGTAGACAGACAAGAAGACAGCTGCTAGGGAGGTAGACAGGCAGGTAGACAGCTAGAGAGGCAGACTGACAAGAAGACAGCTAGGGAGGTAGACAGACGAGAAGACAGGTAGGGAGGTAGAAAGGCAGGTAGACAGCTAGGGAGGCAGACAGACAAGAAGACAGCTAGGGAGGCAGACAGACAAGAAGACAGCTAGGGAGGTAGAAAGGCAGGTAGACAGCTAGGGAGGTAGACAGGGAAGAAGACCGCTACTAGGGAGGTAGACAGAGAAGAAGACAGCTAGGGAGGCAGACATACAAGAAGACAGCTATGGAGGCAGACATACAAGAAGACAGCTAGGGAGGCAGACAGACAAGAAGACAGCTAGGGAGGCAGACAGACAAGAAGACAGCTAGGGAGGTAGAAAGGCAGGTAGACAGCTAGGGAGGTAGACAGGGAAGAAGACCGCTACTAGGGAGGTAGACAGAGAAGAAGACAGCTAGGGAGGTAGAAAGGCTGGTGGACAGCCAGGGAGGCAGACATACAAGAAGACAGCTAGGGAGGCAGACAGACAAGAAGACAGCTAGGGAGGCAGACAGACAAGAAGACAGCTAGGGAGGCAGACAGACAAGAAGACAGCTAGGGAGGCAGACAGACAAGAAGACAGCTAGGGAGGTAGAAAGGCAGGTAGACAGCTAGGGAGGTAGACAGGGAAGAAGACCGCTACTAGGGAGGTAGACAGAGAAGAAGACAGCTAGGGAGGCAGACATACAAGAAGACAGCTATGGAGGCAGACATACAAGAAGACAGCTATGGAGGCAGACATACAAGAAGACAGCTATGGAGGCAGACATACAAGAAGACAGCTAGGGAGGCAGACATACAAGAAGACAGCTAGGGAGGCAGACATACAAGAAGACAGCTAGGGAGGCAGACATACAAGAAGACAGCTAGGGAGGCAGACATACAAGAAGACAGCTAGGGAGGCAGACATACAAGAAGCTAGCTAGGGAGGTAGACAGACCATAAGACAGCTATGGAGGCAGACAGACAAGAAGACAGCTGCTAGGGAGGTGTACAGACAAGAAGACAGCTGCTAGGGAGGTAGACAGACAAGAAGACAGCTGCTAGGGAGGTAGACAGACAAGAAAAAGAAGAAGGCGGGTAGACAGCTAGGGAGACAAAGGCAGGTAGACAGCGAGGGAGGCAGACAGACAAGAAGACAGCGAGGGAGGCAGACAGACAAGAAGACAGCTAGGGAGGCAGACAGCTAGGGAGGCAGACAGACAAGAAGACAGCTAGGGAGGTAGACAGCTAGGGAGGTAGACAGCTAGGGAGGTAGAAATGCAGGTAGACCGACAAGAAGACAGCAATGGAGGTAGAAAGGCAGATAGACAGCTAGGGAGGCAGACAGACACAAAGACGGCTAGGGAGGCAGACAGACAAGAAGACAGCTAGGGAGGGAGAAAGGCAGGTAGACAGCTAGGGAGGTAGACAGAGAAGAAGACAGCTATGGAGGTAGACAGAGAAGAAGACAGCTGCTAGGGAGGTAGACAGACAAGAAGACAGCTGCTAGGGAGGTAGACAGACAAGAAGACAGCTGCTAGGGAGGTAGACAGACAAGAAGACAGCTGCTAGGGAGGTAGACAGGCAGGTAGACAGCTAGAGAGGCAGACTGACAAGAAGACAGCTAGGGAGGTAGACAGACGAGAAGACAGGTAGGGAGGTAGAAAGGCAGGTAGACAGCTAGCGAAGCAGACGGACAAGAAGACAGCTAGGGAGGTAGACAGCTAGGTAGGCAGACAGACAAGAAGACAGCTAGGGAGGTAGACAGCTAGGTAGGCAGACAGACAAGAAGACAGCTAGGGAGGTGGAAAGGCAGATAGACAGCTGCTGGGGAGGTAGACAGACAAGAAGACAGCTAGTGAGTCAGACAGACAGACAAGAAGACAGCTAGTGAGTCAGACAGACAGACAAGAAGACAGCTAGTGAGTCAGACAGACAGACAAGAAGACAGCTAGTGAGTCAGACAGACAGACAAGAAGACAGCTAGTGAGTCAGACAGACAGACAAGAAGACAGCTAGTGAGTCAGACAGACAGACAAGAAGACAGCTAGTGAGTCAGACAGACAGACAAGAAGACAGCTAGTGAGTCAGACAGACAGACAAGAAGACAGCTAGTGAGTCAGACAGACAGACAAGAAGACAGCTAGTGAGTCAGACAGACAGACAAGAAGACAGCTAGTGAGTCAGACAGACAGACAAGAAGACAGCTAGTGAGTCAGACAGACAGACAAGAAGACAGCTAGTGAGTCAGACAGACAGACAAGAAGACAGCTAGTGAGTCAGACAGACAGACAAGAAGACAGCTAGTGAGTCAGACAGACAGACAAGAAGACAGCTAGTGAGTCAGACAGATAGACAAGAAGACAGCTAGTGAGTCAGACAGATAGACAAGAAGACAGCTAGTGAGTCAGATAGACAAGAAGACAGCTAGTGAGTCAGATAGACAAGAAGACAGCTAGTGAGTCAGATAGACAAGAAGACAGCTAGTGAGTCAGATAGACAAGAAGACAGCTAGTGAGTCAGATAGACAAGAAGACAGCTAGTGAGTCAGACAGACAGACAAGAAGACAACTAGTGAGTCAGACAGACAAGAAGACAGCTGTTAGGGAAATAGACAGACAAGAAGACAGCTGTTAGGGAAATAGACAGACAAGAAGACAGCTAGGGAGGTAGAAAGGCAGGTAGACAGCTAGCTAGCTAGGAGTAAGGGTGTTTGCTTTGTGAGCCCAAAGAAGCCCGCAGTAGTGTACAGCCCTTTTCTCTCTAAGGGGTGGGTGTCTCTGTGCGATGAGGAAGCGAGCCAGCAACCAATAACAATACTGCTCAGTATTGGGCTGCTCAGTCTATCATTGTATCTACATCGCTACCCTGGTCTGTGAAGTCGTATTATGGATCACATGTTTTATTGACAGGAGTTGAGATGGGCACAATGTCTGTGCCGTGGACTGGGTTTATCTGTCGTCGTCTATCGTCTCTGGCCGTGTGGGTGTGGTCCCACGGTTGCCAGTAGATGGGGTGTCGTTTCTACTGGGCAACGACATAGCAGAGGGCAGAGTGGTCCCGGTCCCAGAGGTTGTGGACAACCCAGATCCCGCCTACACTGGAACAGAGACAGACGGGTCAGTGTTTCCTGCGTGTGTTGTGACACGTGCGCAGGAAAGAAAAAGGAAGAACGTATATGATGTGTCATCCTTATATCAAGCTGTGTGTGATCCAGACCCACTGCCTCCCAACAAAAAGGACAAGTCTCCTCCACCTTCAGTCGAGCGCATACCTGAGGGGAGTGAGTTAGAGTTAGTAGAGTTGGTAGACACCATTACAAAGAGTAAGGTGATTGAGTGTCGGCAAAATGACGAAAGCCTGCAAAAATGTTTTGAGGCGGTAGATAAACCGTTTTCTAAACCATATGCAACATTGGATTCCTTAACTGGTCTGTTAGTAAGAAAATGGACTGCTCGACCTTCTGTGGGTGTCAGCGAGTGTGTTTACCAGGTTGTGTTGCCCACACTGTTTCGTCAGCAGGTGTTGTCGCTGGCTCATGACTACACGGTGGCAGGGCACCTGGGCATCCGGAAGACTTATGACCGTGTCCTCAGACACTTCTCTTGGCCTGGTCTGAAAAAGGATGTGATCAGGTACTGCAATGCTTGTAAGATCTGTCAGCTAGCAGGAAAACCAAATCAGGGGGTTCCTCGTGCTCCATTGTATCCAATACCGGTGGTGGGGGAACCATTTGACAGGGTTATGATCGACTGTGTAGGCCCTCTGCTAAAAACGAGGGCTGGCAACCGATTCCTGCTGACTATCATCAGCAAAATCACCACCAAAGCAGTAGTTAAAGGACTAATAAAGTTCTTTATCACTTTTGGGTTACCTAAGGAATTGCATTCGGACCAGGGGTCCAATTTCACATCATCCTTGTTTGCCTCGGTGATGAGGTCATTAGCGATCACCCACCAAACGTCCAATGCCTACCACCCTGAAAGTCAGGGGGCGTTAGAATGATGGCATCAAACATTGAAAGGCATGCTAAAAAACATTGCTTGTCTGCTCAGACGGACTGGGATGAAGGGCTACCTTTTGTTTTGTTCGCTATCAGGGAAACAACTCAAGAATCAACAGGATTCAGTCCAAATGACCTGGTGTTTGGTCACACAGTGCGGGGTCCCCCTACAAATACTGAAGGAACAATTGTTGGGTGACAAACAACATACCGTGACTATCGTGTTGGGCTATGTGGCAAAGACACAAGAAAGATTGCATCTAGCCTGTGAATTAGCGAAGGAATCTCTTTCGGCAACACAGAAACGGATGAAGTAAAGGTATGACAAAAAGCAGTGAAGCGTGTGTTCCTCCCTGGAGATCAGGTGCTGGTGTTGTTGCCAGTACCAGGTTAATCGCTATCAGCGCAGTACTGTGGTCCATACACTGTGGAAAAGTGTGTTAGTGAGACAAATGACATGGTCAGGACTCCTGAGCGGAGGCACCCTTTACGCCGTTGTCATATAAATATGTTAAAGGAGTACTGAAATGGGGACAAAACCAAACCTGTACATCAAGTGGGGCCAGCCATAATGTTGCTCAAGGTCCGGTGGCTGGAGTGCTGGTCACAGAGGTTTGTCCTGAGGATGAATTAAGGAAACAGTCTGGTAATGTTTTGACCGGTGAAAGGTTAAACAATTCTGAAATGATCAATATGCTGCCGTCAGGATTTTGTGAATGGTCCTAATGTGGTGCAACTTGAGAAATGTCGTAAAGACGACTTAGCATTGCAGCACACTTCGACATTGTAGTGTCCAAAAATAGTGTAAAAAAAGAAATAAAGGCAACATTGATTGAGAAATTGGCTGAATTAAATGTTTTAGAGGTTTCAGGCAACCCTGAGTCATCTGTTGATGAAAGGTTACATGGTGCAGGTTCCCTAGAAGAACCAAAGACTCCCAGGGAGCAGGAAATTCGCTGAAAGTGATCCTCCTCCTGCACAGTTACCACGCTTTGAGGCTTTCTCTCCAGGCAGCCGAAGTTCTGGCAGTGATGCTAAGCTTAGGGTTTGTCTGGCTCGCCTTCAATTAGAAGAGAAGGAAATGGTGCGTAAGGTCGAGTATAATCATAGTTTGCAGCTTCGTAAATTACAATACGGGAGCTTGACTTAGAGGCCATGAGAATCACTTCCAATCAGGCCCTAAAACTTGATGTTCATAAAACTTGGTTTGTTGTATGTAAGCATATCGCTCTTGTGCCAACATTTAGAGAGCCAGAAGTTGATTCTTACTTTGGTGCATTTGAAAGGATTGCCACTGCAATAGATTGGCCAAAGGACATGTGGCCCATCTTATTACAGCGCAAGTTGGTGGGTAAGGCACAGGAAGTAGTATCTCTTTTGTTGGAAGACAGTTTGAACTATAGAGGTTCTTAAGTCTATTTGGCATACCTATGAGCTTGTGCCAGAGGCCTAAAGACAGAAGTTCAGTTGCTGAGTTTGTACGAGAGAAAGGTGTTCTTTTTGATAAGTGGTGTGCAGCCAATAGTGTTAAGAATAACGTCCCTCCGTCAGTTGATTCTTTTGGAGGACTTTTTTCTCAGAGAAAATTCTTAACGTTCTTAAATGAACAGAAGGGGACCTCAGTAAAGCAGCAGTACTGTCTGATGAGTTTGTTCTTACTCACAATGGTTAGTGGGTTATTCAAAGTTGCTGTTCTTCCTGGGTTACCAATTAAGGGTGTTGACTTCATTCTGAGCAATGATCTGACTGGGGGTAAGGTTGTGCCAGTTCCTGAGGTGGTTGAAAGCTCTCCTACCACTCCTGAGTCTGACCAACTGGGACAACTGCTCCCCAGTGTCTTTCCGGCTTGTGCTGTTACCAGGGCCCAATCAAAGAAGCATGGTCTTGATTTGTCCGACACTATCTTTGTTAATGACCAGGTTCCTGAGATTGCTGTGATACAGTCTGATAGTCAGCTTACTGATCAGCCCACTGACATCATGTCTCAGGCCACTCGGGAGGTTGTGCGGAATACATTGCTGCCTAAAAAGGTGATTCCACTCTTTCCAAATGTCGATCTTCTCTCTTTAGTCAGGAAGAAGCTAAGAAAAAGAAAATGGCTTATCTGTTAATTGATGGCTTGTTGATGTGTCGCTGGACAAGCGAAGTTTCAGAGGGTGTAGATGTAGACTGTAACGCAACTTACCAAGTTGTTGTTCCCACTGTGTATCGTTCACAGGTACTGTCCTTAGCTCATGATCATCATTGGTCAGGACATATGGGGGTTACAAAAACTTTAGAATAGAGTTGTTAGATATATCTTCTGGCCTGGACTAAAGTCTAATGTTGTTAGTTACTGTCGTACCTGCCATGTGTGTCAGGTTTCAGGGAAACCAAATCAGGTGATTGCTCCTGCTCCTCTCAACCCGATTCCAGTGATGGGTGATCCTTTTGGGAAAGTACTTGTTGATTGTGTTGGACCGTTGCCACAGACTAAGAGCGGTAATCAGTTTTTGGTCACAATTATATGCTCTTCCACCAGATTTCCAGAAGCCATTCCGCTACGGAAAATCACAGCTCCGGTTGTAACCAAGGCTCTTGTGAAGTTTTTCACGGTATTTGGTCTGCCTCGTGAGATACAAACTGACCAAGGTAACAAGTCCAGAGTCTTTGCTCAGGCCCTGAGGGCCTTGGGAATAAAGCTACCTCTAGTGCTTACCATCCAGAGAGCCAGGGGCCCCTAGAGAGATTCCACCAGACTCTGAAATCAATGCTGCGCGAACACTGTCATGACAGTCAAAGATTGGGATGACGGCATTCCTCTTTTGATGTTTGCTGCCCGTGAAGCAGTGCAAGAGTCACTCGGCTTTAGTCCTGCGCAGTTAGTATTTGGGCATGAAGTTAGGGGTCCATTAAAAGGTTCTCAAGGAACAGTTGGTGTCTCCAACGGACAAGATAAGAAGTGTTCCTGAGTATGGTGCCATGCTTAAGGTTTGTCTGCAGCGCGCCTGCTCATTGGCTAAAGAGGCTCTAGAATCGTTGTTGTTAAAGTTATTGTCTCACTTGTGGACGTAACATCCTTATTTCCTCCCTTCAGGAACTTGGTGTCTCAGGCTCTGCTCTCTCCCTTCTCTCGTCCTACCTCGACGGCCGCACCTACCGGGTAACCTGGCGAGGATCTGTGTCGGAACCTTGTCCTCTAACTACTGGAGATCCTCAGGGTTCCTTCCTGGGTCCCCTTCTCTTCTCGCTCTACACAACTCTCTCTGCGCAGTCATTCGCTCGCATGGCTTCTCCTACCACAGCTATGCCGATGACGCGCAACTAATTCTCTCCTTCCCTCACTCGGACACCCAGTTGGCGGAACGGATCTCTGCCTGTCTGAGTGACATCTCTCAGTAGATGTCCGCCCACCATCTGAAAATCAACCCCGATAAGACTGAACTACTTCTCTTTCCGGGAAAAGATTCTCCGACCCAGGAACTGACAGTCAACTTTGGCAACTCCGTGCTAACGCCCACTCTGAGAATGCAGCGAATGTAGCCCTTCCTGAACACACTGTTACATGTCCCATGTTTTGTTCTGTGCCTTTAACTGTGAGTGGGGTAGAGTGCTTGTTTCTCGGTTCACAGGTGTGCGGTGCTGGTTGGCTGTTGGCGAGGAGGCGCGGCCGGTGAAGACCTGGAGAGTAATCGGCTACTGAGCTGATTGCCTATATAAACCAGCCTGGTTGCTGCAGAAAGAAGAGAAAGGAGAGAGAGGCCATGTGTTTTGTATGGCCTGTTAAAGACGTTTTGTCTTGAACCCGTTGTGCTCTACCGGAGTTCTGGAGAAGGGGTAGGTAGTTCTGCCCATGGGTGTACATTTGCAACACGTAGGTAAATCTTTGTTACACACACTATGTTAGCTGGGCGGGGGTCACCCCTGTAGTTTTGGCCATAGACAGGTAAGCTGGTTAGGGATAGACTGTTGTTAGGCAGGGATAGGTGTGTAGAAGAAAAGGGACCTTTTGTTTATTTCATTACTTTGACCCCAGTCCCAAAATCCCCTTCTCCTCCCTTCCTTGGTTGTGTGTGTACTTTTTTGTGTTTTGTCTTTTTGTTTTACTAAATGTCCCACAAAGACCAAAAGTGAGTTTCGGGTGTCATGCCTCTTTATTTTTGGTCAGCTGCACCCCACACTACTTCACGGTCCACCGCTGGTTACAATGAGTGCGCAAGCACATGCGTTTACGATCCCCACCTCCAACTGAGGTGGAAACGTAACAGAGACAAACACACTTATATCGTCAGCATAAGCAGAAAAAGCAGGAGGTCTTTTGAGACTGGGAGGACCCTGGCAGTGAGAGACTGCTGAGTCGCCATCTCAGCCTGCACTGCAAAGGTTCAATCACTAGGCTATAAAGTTGCCCTGAAATTGGACATCCTTGTCTTATCCCGCGCTGCACAGGGATTGACCGACTCAGCCCCACCCCGTTCTTAACCAAACATTGAGCACCTCTGTACAATAAACCCACCCAAGCCAGTAAACCATCACCAATACCAAAAGCCAGAAGTGCAGAAAACAAATACGAGTGATCCCCCCCCCTGTCAAAGGTTTCTCCTGATCCAATGACACAATCCCCAGGTTTACATTGTTATTCTTGCACAAATGCAATATGTCTCTCGTGAGGAAAATGGTATCCATAATTGTTCTCCCTGGTACACAATATGTCTGGTCAGTATATACTACCATGTCCAGGCTGACCTTTAGGTTTGTTTGCTCTGGATAGCACCTGTTAGTACAGAGGAAAGCTACTGGCCTCCAGTTCTTTAGTAGTGCCAGACCCCCTTTCGTTGGTGGTCACGCTGCCTCCTGGAAGCTTCAGGCAGGTCATCTGCTTCCTCTGGGCCACTGACCTCTCCAGGTTGAAGAAGATCGAGGTCGGGGCGTCCATGTCTTTCAGCTGTAAGAAATGAGACCTGACTAGAGCTCCCTTCACCCTCCCCTGAAGGAAGGAGCTCAACTCAAGCCTTTTTTTTTAACAGCTGCCCAGTAACATGATTTGAGCCCCTGTGTAGCCCTTCCCCAATTATTATACCCGTGTTTGTACTGCCATCCGACAGTAAAGTTGGTTAACTGCACCTTCTTGTGTCTCTCAGAGTCGTGCAATTGGATCCACACACTTGTCTGCACACCTCACAGTACAAACTGGCCAATAAGATGGATTCAGCAGACTCCGGTTCCGGGCTCACTGTCCTGCCGACGCCATTACTGCAGCAGACTGAGGAACAATTTAATGCAGTTCACCTCGAGATGCAGGGGATGTCTGAGCGCCAGGAGAGCATTCACAGCCAGGTTACTTTTCTGACTAATCAGGTCCAACAGCTCATGGATCGTCTGGACACCTTCACCGCTCCGAGTGCTGTTCCAGCTCCGATCCCAGCTCCAGCTCCAGCTTCACTTCCCGCTGCTTCTCCGCCTGCTGTCCCGCCACGTCTCGCTCGTCCCGAAGATTCTCCGGGGACTCTGGCGACTGTCGGTCCTTTCTGGTTCAGTGTGGGCTCCACTTCGAGTTAAACGCGCCAGCTTTCCAGACGGAACGCTCCAAGGTGGCGTAATCTCGTACCTCTCTGGCAGGGCAGAGAGATGGGCGGCAGCGGAATGGTCAAGAAACTCACACATCTGCTCCTCGGTACAGCTGTTTACAGAAACTCTAAGCAAGATCTTCAACACCACTAATCGCGGTCGAGAGCATTGATGGGATTTCGCCAGGGCAATTGGCGGGTCTCGGATTACGCCATTGAATTCCGCACATTGGCAGCAGACAGTGGGTGGAATGAGGAGTCCTTGTTCGACGCATTCTTGTATGGGTTAGCAGAGCCCATTAAAGATCAATTAATCAACCGTGAGTTACCAGAAGATGTGGATTCGCTCATTGCTTTGGTGGTCAAGATCGATAAACGTCTCCAGGACCGTGGGAGATCCAGACCGGAATATTCTGCTCCTGTCCAGAGGGGGCAGTCGACTTCAGCTCAGCAGTCCTGGCAAGCTCCGGCGCGGTACACACCCATGGCAGGCGCAACAGCGTCCTCTGATGGTGCGGAGGAGCCTATGCAGCTGGGGCGCACCAAGCTCAGTCCAGAGGGGCGTCAGCGTTGAGTGCGTGAGGGTGGATGCATTTATTGTGGGCAGAAGGGTCACTACCTCTCAAACTGTCCAGTGAAGGACCAGGCAACGGCAAGATATACACTGGTGAGTCACACAACTGTGTCTTCTGTTCGACCTTTCATGCAAGCCAAGCTCATCACACTTCTCAGACTGTCAGTTATCCTTTCTTGGTTGACTCCGGGGCTGATGAGAATTTTATGGAGGTTAGCGAAGAGATTACATTTAAGATTAATTCCTCTTCCAAAGCAATTGGAGGCTCACGCTCTAGATGGTCTGTTGTTTACATGCCGCCGGCGGGCAACGTGCACAAGGCACAGCGGACACTCGCCGACCAGATACGTCCTGATCCCATCCCCCACAGCTCCACTAACCTGCTGCAGTCTCCCTCCCCTCCCTCCCCCAGCCCATCAGGTGCTCACGCCTCTTCATCTATATCACCTTCCCCTCCCCCACCAGCAACGACCCTCTCTATTCTGGAGAGAGACGTTAACCGGCTCTTTAGAAGACTTAATCCCCGTAAGGCAGCCGGTCCGGACTCAGTTTCCCCTCACTCCCTGAAGCATTGTGCTGACCAGCTGTCTCCGGTGTTCACTGACATCTTCAACACCTCCCTGGAGACATGCCACGTACCAGCCTGCTTCAAGGCCTCCACCATCATCCCTGTCCCCAAGAAGCCCAGGATCACAGGACTCAATGACTACAGGCCCGTCGCCCTGACCTCCGTAGTCATGAAGTCTTTTGAACGGCTAGTCCTGACCCACCTAAAGTCCCTCACCGACCCCCTCCTGGACCCCCTGCAGTTCGCCAGGTCTGTGGACGATGCTGTCAACATGGCGCTCCACTACATCCTCCAGCATCTGGACTCCCCAGGAACCTACGCCAGGATCCTGTTTGTGGACTTCAGCTCTGCTTTCAACACTATCATCCCGTCTCTGCTGCAGGACAAACTCTCCCAGCTGCACGTGCCCGACTCCACCTGCAAGTGGATCACTGACTTCCTGTCTGACAGGAAGCAGCACGTGAAGCTGGGGAAACATGTCTCAACCTCTCGGACCATTAGCACCGGTTCCCCCCAAGGCTGCGTTCTCTCCCCTCTGCTCTTCTCTCTGTACACCAACAGCTGCACCTCCAGCCACCAGTCCGTCAAGCTCCTGAAGTTCGCGGATGACACCACCCTCAATGGACTAATCTCTGGTGGGGACGAGTCCGCCTACAGGTGGAAGTCTGACCATCTGGTGTCGTGGTGCAGCCAGAACAACCTGGAGCTCAACGCTCTAAAGACAGTGGAGATGGTTGTGGATTTCCGGCGGAACAGAGCCCCACCCTCCCCCATCACCCTGTGTGACTCCCCAGTCACTATTGTAGATTCCTTCCGTTTCCTGGGCTCCATCATCACCCAGGACCTCAAGTGGGAGCTGAACATCAGCTCCATCACCAAGAAGGCTCAGCAGAGGTTGTTCTTCCTGAGGCAGCTGAAGAAACTCAACCTGCCAAAGACGATGATGGTCCACTTCTACACGGCCATCATGGAGTCCATCCTCTGCTCCTCCATCACCGTCTGGTACGCTGCAGCCACAGCCAAGGACAAGGACACGCTGCAGCCTGCCCTCCGCTCTGCAGAGAGGGTGATCGGCTGCAATCTGCCGTCCCTGCAGGACTTGTTCGCTTCCAGGTCTCTGAAGCAGCTAAAAAGATCGCGGCCGACCCCTCCCACCCCGGACAAAAACGGTTTGTGCCCCTTCCATCTGGCAGGAGGCTGAGGTCCATCAGGACTACGACCTCCCGCCACACGAACAGTTTCTTCCCGTCGGCAGTCGGGCTCATCAACAGAGCCGGTCCCCCACTGACTGACTATAACACTCCACCGGTCACTCCCCTTCACACTGCACATGCCACTTTAACTGCAATTCATCACTTGTCACTTTGTCTCTTGTCTGTTACTTGTTTGTTAGTGCACTTTATGCTTAATATTTTTCTTTACTTTTTAATATTTACATTTTTTTTTAAACTTTATTCTCTTGTTTTATACTAACCCATAGCCTTAGCCTTATTCTACTAACACATTGCATTAGCATTTCATTCCACTTTATTTTATTACTTGTGCACTGTTTTCTTGTCTGTCTACTGTCGCGCACTAATCGCCAAGACAAATTCCTTGTATGTTTGACATATTTTGGCTAATAAATGTTTCCTGATTCCTGATGTAAAATAACGCACCGGACTGATTCAATTCAGATGATTATTTTTCCGAGAGACATTCTGAAGTCCTGAGTTTTTACCTTTTCGACTCTCCATGGCTCTCTAAACACAACCCCCACATGAACTGGGTCACAGGGGAGATTACAAATTGGGACAGAAACTGTTCTGTAACCTGCATTCGCGCTGTGTCTATCTCCAAGATATTCCACTCTTCTGATGTTTCTTTCCCCAAGTGTCTAGAACTTGCGTCTCGATCTGCAGTCATCTCTCCCCGCACAGCTTCATCGGATGCTGATTTCCCAGATCTCTCCCAAATTCCCCCATGTTATCTAGACCTCAAGGAGGTCTTCAACAAGACACGGGCTACCTCTTTACCACCTCATCGACCTTATGACTGCGCCATTGACCTGCTACCAGGCACTTCACCCCCTAGAGGGCCCCTCTTCCATGTCTTCACCGGAGGTAAAAACTATGACTGAATATATTGACTCCTCCCTGGCAGCAGGACTCATTCGGCCGTCCTCCTCTCCTGCTGGAGCTGGGCTCTTCTTTGTGTCCAAGAAAGATAAGACGCTCCGCCCATGTATTGATTATCGGGGGATTAAATGAGATTACAATCAAGGCTTTAATACCCCAAGTGGTCACTATGAGTACCTAGTAATGCCCTTTGGTTTATCTAATGCGCCAGCGGTATTCCAGGCGTTGGTTAACTATGTACTTTGTGATATGTTGAACCAATATGTCTTTGTTTATTTAGACGATATCCTCATCTTCTCCCCAGATGAGGACACTCATGTCAAGCATGTTCTCCAGCGTCTTCTCACCCATCAACTTTTTCTTAAAGCAGAAAAATGTGAATTTCACGTGTCCTCTGTCTCTTTCCTAGGGTTCATAGTCTCTCAAGACAACATCCAGATGGATCCGGCGAAGGTTAGCGCAGTGACTGAGTGGGTTACTCCCACTTCTCGCAAACATCTCCAACGTTTTCTGGGTTTTGCTAATTTTTACAGACGTTTCATTAGGAACTTTAGCACCATTTCATCTCCATTGCATAAATTTCAGTGCTCATTACCGGCTGAGAGCGCCTTTCAGAAATTAAGAGTGATTTACTACTGCCCCGATCCTTACGCTCCTGGACCCTAATCTTTAGTTTGTGGTTGAAGTTGATGCCTCAGACGTAGGAGTCGGGGCCATACTCTCGCAAAGATCAGAAGTGGACAAGAAGCTCCATCCCTGTGCTTTTCTGTCTCGGAAACTTTCGCCCGCTGAGCGAAATTATGATGTGGGGAATAGGGAGTTACTAGCTATTAAAGTGGCTCCGGAGGAGTGGCGTCATTGGTTGGAGGGGACGGAACAGCCGTTCTTAGTTTTGACTGATCACAAGAATCTCGAGTACATCCGGTCCGCTAAATGTTTAACTTCCAGACAGGCCAGGTGGGCTTTATTTTGGGCCGACCTTGATTGATTGATTCAAGCATTTTATTTCATGAACATGTAGACATTTAAAAATCAACATAGACCACAACATTTGAAAAGTCACCTTTTGTTCAAGAAAAGGAGTAGAGGGAAGCAAAAGCTTATAGATACCCACCCCTATCTTATCCATATTCTCAATTAGTATATATTACTTTGAAGATTAATATCATACATACATCCACGCACAAATAAATACAATTTAAATTTCCGTCACTGAATATTTTCACAGATCTTATATTTGGCTAATGTGTATAATTTAAGATGTCTTTTGAACTGTGCAATATGTTTACAATCTTTGATCTTATCTGGTAAGTTGTTCCACAACTTCACCCCACAGACCGATATGCACCTGCTTTTGAGTGTAGAGTGCACCTTTGGTTGCCTCAGTTTCAGTCTCCCTCTTAAATTATAGTCTCCTAGTCTGTCGCTAAACCAACTTTGAATGTTTCCTGAGAGTAGGCTGTTTCTTGCTTTAAATACAATCTAACGTTTTAAAAACTTTAAGTCCATAAATTTAATATATTAAATTTCAGAAATGTGTGTGTTCATACCCCACCTTATTAACTATCCGTATTGCTTTTTTTTTTAATTGTGCATATTGCCTGTAGGGTGCTTTTGTAGGTATTACCCCACACTTCCACACAGTAACTCAAATAGGGGGCAAACAGTGTACAGTACAGTGTATGCAGTGATTGTATATTCAATGTGTCTGACTAGTATCCCTACACATCGTGCCAATTTTGAGTGTACACAAGTGACCTGTGGCCTCCAGCTGAGCTTGTGGTCTATCATTACACCTAAAAAGGAGTATTCAAACACCCTTTCGATTTTTATATTATTGATCTTTAGTTCAATGTGTGTGTTTGCTTGTGTGTTACTTTTACCAAAGACCATAAATTTGGTTTTCTTTACATTAAGTGATAATTATTTATATCAAACCACAATTTCAGCTTGGTTAACTCAGTCGAGACCGCCTCCAACAACTGTTCGAGGTTCCCTCCTTCACAGAATACATTTGTGTCATCTGCAAAAATAACATTTTTCAGGATCCTGGAAGCATTACTTATGTCATTTATATAAATAATAAATAGTTTTGGACTCAGTATTGATCCTTGTGGCACACCACAGGTAATATTTCTTAAGGTGGACTTCTTATCCCCTATCTGTACAAACTGTTTTCTTTGTCCTATGTAACTTTGTACCCAATTTAGTCCAACCCCTCTGATCCCATAGCTTTCCAGTTTGTGTAGCAGTATATCATGGTTTGTGTCAAATGAAGAAGGCATTTGACACAATGTATGAAGCCCCCTATTGCCATCTTTTTGTTATCTATTGTGCTTGTCAGTTCTTCTACTAAGTCCATAAGTGCCAATGATGTTGATCGGTTTGGCCTAAAACCATATTGACTATGAGTAATCCATGTTTATCTATGAAACTGTCCATCCTTGTAGCAAATATTTTTTTCAAAATTTTGGAAAATTGGGAAAGCAGGAAGACTGGTCTGTAGTTATTGTAAAGGTTTTTTTCACCTTCTTTGAAAATCGGAATTACCTTAGCAGTTTTCATTTTGGTTGGAAAGAAGCCCGTTTGAAGTGAAACATTACAGATATGTGCTAGGGGATCTGCTATATTAATAATGACTTCTTTTACTATTGTCATATCAATACCATTCCAGTCTCTTGATGTTTTTTTTTTTGAAGTTATTTACTATGGCAATAATTTCATTTTTATCGGTGTCCTTCAGAAAGTATCTGGGTTGCTCTTGCCCAAATAATGTGGTACACATCTCCCTTGCGGAAGGTTTATCTGCTCTTCTATTTTAGGGCCCACATTTACAAAGAATTTATTGAAGCCTTCTACCATCTCCTTTTTGTCATTAATAATCTTATCATTATCTAGAATTTCTTCTGGCAATCCAGAGCTGGTCGATCGATTTCTTATAATTGAATTTAAGATCTTCCATGTTTCCTTTATATTATTTTTATCTAGTAGTTTACAATAATAATCCTTTTTTACAATTTCGCACAATATCAGTTAATTTATTTTTATATCTTTTATACTTCATTTATTTCTCCTTGTTTCTATTCTTGATAAACTTTATATAAGAAGTTCTTCTTTTTACAGGCGTTCAACAGACCCTTTGTAAGCCAAGGTTTATCTGAGCGATTTGCTCGTTTTCTGCTTTGCTGAATTGGACAGCATCTGTCATATAACATCAGAAAAGTTTGCAGGAAGGAATCATAAGCATAATCAACCTCCTCTGGACTGGAGCTTTTACGAACTCTGCACCTGCCAGCCTCCTGTTGGGTTATTATACCAGTGTTTGTACTGCCATCCGACAGTAAAGTTGGTTAACTGCACCTCCTTGTGTCTCCGAGTCGTGCAATTGGATCCACACCTCACAATAGATTTATCTGTGTCCCCAAAGTAGTCACTCACTTTGGCTGTTTTATTAGGTTTCATCTAGAAAAGTCTTTTTTAAGTATCCAGATGTTGTGTCAGACTCATAGTAAATGGACTGTACGTATAGCGCTTTTCTAGTCCACTCAAAGCGCTTTAACACTACATGACATCATTCACCCATTCACACACTAATAACAGGACAACCATACACAGTGACATTGCAGCAACAGAAACCAGTTGTTCCTTTGCGCCTCGTCCTAAAGTTGTGGGTCAATGGCAACAACCGCCACGCCGTCAAATCTGCCGCCGCCACAGGTTCGTCCACGCGGGCTAGTCCGCCGCCGCTCCATTGACCGTGGGCGCCGCGCCCTTGCCAGCGTCCGCAGCGCCAACCTGCTTCCTTCGTGGACACAAACTGCTTGTGCTCCACACTCAACACTTGAGCTGGCGTACATAATGTAGGCACTGTGGCCGTGCTTCACCCTGAAAGACTGAGCAGGTGAGTCCAGGAACATGAACACCTGCCGCCTCAGACTGGACGTGTCTCAGCTTGGGATCTTTACATCCCAGATTAACCGTTTTTATACCACTGGCAAACTTCCCAAACCTCCGCAGCTCGTTAGTGAACACTTCATTTGGGATGAGCGGCGGAACCCCGGACACTATCTGCGTAGAGGGCGCTGTCAGCGGGGACACCTGCATGAGCGCGTCGCTGATGAACATGCCGCTCTCAGCTGGTGGACACGAGGTTCGTCTTTCAGGAACACAACCACAGCTCTGTTCATCCTGGAAGCAAAGGACAGGTTCTCGTGTCCTATCTGCTCCCCGAGAGCCAGCAACACCTCCACAGTGACCGCAATATCCGGCGGGACAATCCCTTACTCCCTGCCAGAGGACGACAAACCTCCTGATCGATCAAAAACAGTCAGTTTGTAAACTCACCGGGGGCCTCATTTATAAACGTTGCGTACGCACAAAAGAAGGCGTACGCCGCTCTCTACGCAATAATTGGTATTTATAAAAAGCAAACTTGACCCATGCGTATGCACAAAAACAGGTGAAATAAAACTTTGCGTAGAATTTGCGCCAGAAGTGGTGTACGGATGAAACATAGGACGTGCGTACGCACAGAAATATTCAGACTTATAAAACCGTGCGCACGCACGTCCTACGCAGTTTTACCGTAATAAATCACATTCACTACTAAATGCAGCGCAGCTGTTGCGGCTTCATGTCGCGCCCATAGTTGCCCATATATAGTCTGGGGAACGCCCACAAATTAATATTCAGCTGTTGCGAAATCATGACAAACACTGAGGGGAAAACGAAGAAACGTAACTTCTCAGTGTGAAGTGGAAATGATCGAGTGCCAAAAAGGCACTCGAGTGGCAAAAGGTTGCAAAGCAACGCTGCAGCCTCACAAACTCGCACCGTGGCCGAAATAAAGAAAAAAATGGTCTGACATCAAAGTGTATGCAAATAAGCGTTTAGCACGCCAAAGTGTGTCAGCCACGGGTAGGGAAAGGACACTGGAGCTGTCCCCTCCTGATGAAAGACTGGCGGCAATGATTGGGGATCAGGGACAGGGTCTGGGCCAACATCGGCATCAGGGGGTCGAGGCACGTTTGGAAGCTGTGCCACATTATGTAGCACAGCACACGCCAGCACGATGTTACACACCTTATCAGGAGTAAACAATAAGCTCCCTCCAGTCGAGGCAGCGCCATCTGCCCTTAAACAGGCCGATGGTGCGCTGCACTACAGCGCCAATCCTTCCATGTGCCACATCTAAGAGCGCAAGATCAGCCATTTCGCGTCATTACGCATTGTGATGGCATCATGCCATTTTATTACCGTCCATTTGATTGCATCTGACAAGCAACAGCTGTGTTTTGAGGATGAATTGCATAACATGCAATATTATTGCAGAACATATTTCACTTTTCTTTTTGAAAATGTGTTAATTTGTATTCTGGTTGTTTTCGCTGCAGATCGATCAAACGGGTGTTCGTGTTATTTATGAGAGGCAGTATCGATATTTTTATTGTCCAGCTAACAGTGTATAACAAAGATTTACCTACGTCAGCGGCCACAGAAAATCTTTTGCGGCACACGCAAACCTTTAAACTCTGATCAAAACATAAACTAGGGATGATTTGAACTTAAGAATTTAACCGATTAAAAATGTATTAACTGACAACCATTTTCTCCGGCGCTCATGTGCCGTGTTTTCCGCACAATAAGGCGCATAAGATACTTTCGTTTTTCATTCGGGTGACATTGACCATTTTAAGCCCCTCCTTTCATATTTTCGGCTTTCTTATTCATGTAATAAGAACAAATAACGGAAATGAACAGTCAAGACAAACTATGCTGTAGTCCCAGAGAGAATTGCAGTATTTCAGAAGAAATGGGTTGGGTCCGTCCACGATGGGACACGTCAGAGTGCCCGGCTAGCTCAGTCGGTAGAGCATGAGACTCTTAATCTAGCGCAAATCACTGTCAAAATTCGAGAGCACAAATCAGGTTGATGCACGCGCGTAAATCAAACATCCGCCAGCAAAAGTTTGTCTCAAGCGAGGTATTTGCTCGCTTGCGAAACGTGAACTTCGTTGCTCGCGAGGAGAATCTCTGCTCGCACTCGCTGTTGTTCTTGGTCTCTACACCTGATTGGTTACAAACCCCGTCTTTGGATTGGCTGGAGTGATGCATTCACACAACTATAGAATCCCATTTCCGCACTAAAGAAAGGGGATAGAAAGTCAGAATAAAACGTTGTCAAAAAACAAACGCCCCCCTTCGGCAATCGTAGTGGACCGTAGATGACAACCAGCTACAACCATCATTACCGGCACATTAAGACCAATGCGTCCAGCTCGCAGACCGGCTGGTGATATGCCGCCATAGCAGTCGTTTGGCGTCGGGGCGGGTGGAGACTGCTTTCAGGGTCCGATCGATGCTGCGACCAACAACCAATCTGTTCGTTTAAATTGTTTGTGCTTCATCAATTAATGTTTCACATAACTAATGTGCCGCATCATACATATTTTTATATTATTTCAAACTTTTCAAAATTGAAAATTAAAAACTTTTTTTTATTGTAAATGACCTCTCGTGGCCCACGGCCCACATTTTGGGAATCGCTGACCTAGATCATTTACAGGTTTGGCATACTGTGCCAAGGAACCCAGGTCGACTGAGGGGGTCACAGAGGTGCCACCAAAGACAATCACTTCAGTATTTTTTTTATTAAAATTTAAAAAGTTTAGAGCCATCCAGGTTTTGACATCCTCTAAACAGTTTAACAGTGGCTTAAGGGAGTATGAATCAGCCTTTTTGAGGGGTACATAGATCTGGCTTTCATCAGCATAACAATGGAATAAAAAGTGTGAGAAGGTACAAAGAAAAGAAGAGGACCCAGCACTGAACCCTGTGGGACCCCACATGGCAGAAGAGCAGTGGAGCGTCAGTAGGTAAATACGTCGTTAACTCTTAAAAGCACTGATTCTGTGCAATGTTTTAAAACCAGATTGGAATATTTCATGAACATTCTGTATTTAAAAAGTCCATGAGTGGCGAGTAGACAATCTAAGATTTTTGAAAGGAAGGACATCTTAGAAATGGGCCTAAAATTAGACATAACAGCAGGATCCAGTCCGGGTTTTTTTAAATCAGTGGCTGCACAAATGCATGTTTGTCTGAACAACAAAAGATCTTGTCTGGATGCAGGTCTCAGATGTAACTACATACTGTCAATATATTGTTTATATGTATATGATGGGTAGAGCTCACTCTACCTGTTGGGAATAACCAATTAAAATGGTGTGGCCAAACAGGTGAGGCCAGATTACTTCCTGGTTTGCACCAGGTTGCCCCAGCTCCACACTTGTCTCGGGAAGGACTAGTCGTGGAGCTCCCACCCCATCTGTGCAGTCTCCAGGAACGGGGAAGTGATGTCGACTTTTCGGTGATTGCTGAATTCTAGCCACTGCCGTTTCTGCCCCTTTGCAAACATATTTTGTATTTATGGTTACTTTGTTTTATCCAATATTTTGATTATGCGTTGTTCGTTCGGAGTGGGAAGGAGTGACGCGGCAGCCCAATACTCTACTCCCCATGGGCTCACCACCTGTGGAGGAAACCGATGGGGTCAGGTGCGCTGCTACAAGGGTGGCAGTGACAGTGGGGGGTCTAGACGGAACAGACCTGGGCGGCAGATGCTGGCTCTGGGGACGTGAAACGTAACCTCTCTGGGGGGGAAGGAGCCGGAGCGTTATCAGTGTGCTCAGAGGATTCGACATTTTTGGAGACCCTGCATGGGGCTCCAGTAGGGGACTCTGGGAGACTTCAATGCGCACGTGGGCGACGATGGAGAGGCGTGATTGGGAGGAATGGCCTCCCTGATCTGAACCCGAGTGGGTGTTTGTTACTGGACTTCTGTGCCAGTCACGGATTGTCCATAACAAAACACCATGTTCGAACATAAGGATGTTCATAAGTGTACGTGGTACCAGAGCACCCTAGGCCAAAGATCAATTCTGTAATCGTCTGATCTGAGGCTGCATGTTCTGGACACTCTGGTAAAGAGAGGGGCAGAGCTGTCAACTGATCACCATCTGGTTGTGAGCTGGGTCAGAGAATGGGGGAAGACTCGGGACAGACCCGGTAAACCCAAGCGTGTAGTGAGGGTGAACTGGGAACGTCTGGAGGAAGCCCCGGTCCAAAAGATTTTCAACTCACACCTCCGGCGGAGCTTCTCACATTCCTGTGGAGGTAGGGGACATTGAACCAGAGTGGTGTATGTTCAAAACCTCCATTGCTGAAGCCGCGGCAGTGAGTTGTGGCCTCAAGGGTTAGGTGCATCAAGGGGCGGTAACCCTCGAATCCCGTGGTGGACACCGGTGGTCAGGGAAGCCGTCCAACTGAAGGAGGCCTTCCGAGTTATGATATCTGGTGGGACTCCGGAGGCAGTTGCAGTGTACCCACAGGCTCGAAGGGCAGCAGCCTCTGCCGTGATGGAGGCAAAGCAGCGAGTATGGGAGGAGTTCGGGGTAACTATGGAGAAGGATCTTCGGTCGGCACCAAAGTGTTTCTGGAAGACCATCCGGCACCTCAGGAGGGGGAAACGGGGAACCATCCAAGCTGTGTACAGCAAGGATGGGACCCTGTTGACCGCGACTGAGGAGGTTATCGGGCGGTGGAAGGAACACTTTGAGGAACTCCTGAACCCAACTACTACGCCCTCTTTGGTGGAGGCGGAGCTGGAGGCGGAGGAGGGATCATCGTCAATTGGCCTGGTGGAGGTCACTGAGGTAGTCAAACAACTCCGCAGTGGCAAAGCCCCGGGGATTGATGAGATCCGTCCAGAGACGCTAAAAGCAATGGGTGTTGGGGGGGTTGTCTTGGATGACACGCCTCTTCAACATTGCGTGGAAGTCTGGGACAGTGCCAAAAGAGTGGCAGACCGGGGTGGTGGTACCCCTCTTCAAAAAAGGGGGACCAGAGAGTGTGTGCCAATTACAGGGGTATCCTGTTGCAGAGACTAGAACATTTAATTGCCATTTAATCACCATTGCAGCTGCCATCATCCCACAACCTGCTTCAGCACAACTAGCTGAAGTAATAGCATTAACAAAAGCCCTGGAATATGCTGAAGGCCACACGGTAAACATTTATGCAGACTCTGCATATGCACATGGTGCAGTTCATGTGGATGCCCCACAATGGATGAGAAGAGGTTTCCTGACAACAGCAAACATGCCAGTGAAACACAAAGAACGACTAATTAAAGCCATATTACTGCCAAACTAAAGTAGCAGTAATGAAATGCAAAGGACATCAAAAATCCCAAACATCAGTCGCAAAAGGAAATGAAGCAGCAGGCCTTGCAAAGAAAGCTGGAGGTTACACCAGACAAATGATAACCATCACAACACCACAACTGCCAACACTGGGAATTGAAGACATCAAACTAATGCAGAAAGAAGCAGGGGTGTATGAACAGAACCAGTGGTCCCAAAAGGGAGCAACACAGAAAGAAGGACTGTGGAGATCACATGATGGAAGACTTATGGCACCAGCAAAACTGTGCCAAGGTTTCATCAAACAGGCTCATGGCACTTCTCATGTCAACTCCAAAAAGAACCGAAGAAGAAGTTTCCAGAATATGGTGGCATCCATATATGAAAGAATTACCACCAAGAATGCCCAACTTGCAATAGTTTCAACCTGAAAAAAAACCACACAAATGTCCACAAGGAGCATTCCCAGTTCCAGATGCCCCCTTCAAAGAAATCTGCATCGATTACACAGACATGGGAGCAAAGAACCGAGTGAAGAGGTACAGATTCCTACTGGTAATGGTAGACCGGTATACCAGGTGGGTTGAAGCAATCCCCTGTAAAAAAAAGAAGATGCCAAAACGGTAATCAAATGGCTGAAGAATGAGCTCCTACCAAGATATGGAGTTCCCAGAAGAATCAAGTCTGACAATGGCACACATTTTTCAAACAAACACTTACACAAGGTTGAAAAGTATTTGGGCATCACACCACACACATGGAGCAGTCTATCACTAAGCTTACCTGGTTGGATGCTTTACCTCTTGCATTAATGTCTATGCGGTCCTCACCAGGGAGGGAAAACTTTCCTTTCTCCTCATTGATGACAGGGAGACCCATGCCGGGTCCAGACAGAGTTGGGAGACAGTCCTATGCTAGACATATTTCAAGTCGAAGAGTCTGAATATTATGGAAAGTTATGTGACCAGCTTGGAGTTTTGTCTACACAGATTCAAAGAGCCAACCAGACACCAGATGATGAGAACGTGTCATCAGCGGAACCAGGTGACTGGGTAAGGTTGAAAGTTCACAAAAGAAAGTGGACTGTACCGCGGTGGATTGGGCCGTTTGAAGTCATTGCAAGGACTTCACACGCGCTCCAAGTAAGAGGTCACACCAAAACTAAGTGGCATCCTCTAACCCATTGTCAAGCAGCAGAACCACCAACTAGATCACTTACACGGCAAGATTTGATAAATTCAAAGGAATGAGTTTAACAGGGATGGAGAATCTCGGGAGAATAATCAGAAAGAGGTGTGGTCTCACTGCTCATCTAAATTCTGGTTAGGGATGGTTTTCTTTACTGGTCTCATACTCTTTACACTTTACACTTTACACTTTTATGGTGGGGAGGAACAATAAAAGTAAGGAAAAACCACCCTGACAAAACCAGAACCACAACTGAATTCCACCTTACATAATGGTAAAGATTTTTGAATTTTGCACAAGTTCATCACCGAACCAAACAATCTAACAGGGAAAGTAACACATTCACCACAAAACCTCAGATCCATGTGAAATGTGTGACCGGAACACCTTGTGTAGCACGTTTTGATTTATGTATGACCGGAGGTTGCCCAGCCGGTTCCTTAAAACTACAATGGAGCTCAATAACTCAAATGGCCAAATATCATAAGTATTTGTGCACTGGAAATTGTGAAAGCTGGCTTGATGTTTTTGCCCACACTGATCCCCATGGTTATGTCAACCCAGAGCATCGACGGACTGGTCAAATAGCCCTAATTGGACACCTACAAACTTGTCCCCAACAAAGCATTGTTTGGCCCTGTTGCAACGCTGTCAACTTGGCGATAGCGTCTCCGCAACTAGACATGACTGGAATCTATAAGCTGGGGGTGGATAAAGAAGGATCTGATCCCTGGTGGGATATTGTTCTGACTGTATCTAACCCAGAAACCCCATCTTCAACAGTAATGCCTGAATCCGAAACTGCGACAGCTCCACCAAAGGAGACATCTCCTATCCCTCAACCATTAATAACGTATTTGAATATCTCCTCCACAAGACTGACCATAGCAACTGACACCGGGTACACTCAGGAAAACCAGTGGCTTAATTGGTTATTGTACACCGCGAAAGACCTTTAAATCGACCCGACTGTTGTGTTGTGAAGTGTGTGCCAAAGCACAACCTCAATTGGCCACTGTGCCCTTCACCCTGAACCCCAATAATGAGCCAGATGGTTTTTTTATGCATGTTGTCCTTCTTCCAGGGGCAGACAAGCAACAACTGTACTTCCTTAAACTTACTTTTCCCAGCAGTGCATCCAGTTAATCCTCAGACGTTCACGTATTATCCAGGCAACTACACTTGTTTACGTCACAGTCAAGTATCAGAAGAAGTTGGAATCTTGACAGACTGTTCCACCATTTTTAACATTACAGCGGGAGAGCGGAATGTGACGACCAGCAGAGTTTTTGAACAAAACACTGCCCGTGCGGACGTGTGGTGGTATTGTGGCGACAGAATACTTGGAGTCTACCTCCCTAGGAGTTGGACAGGTACCTGTGCTATGGTCCGTCTAATCATGCCCATGTCTATCATCCCACTACACAAACAAACTCACAACATTATGAAAATAAGAACCTCCGGCAACCAAGAACTAGACAGAAACCGCAGAGAAATGCTTGCAACTTCATTCGACAAGAACGTCTACATTGACGCCATAGGTGTTCCGAGAGGGGTCCCCGACCAATACAAAGCCCGTAACCAAATAGCTGCAGGATTTGAAACTATATTCCTGTGGCCCACTATTAACAAGATTGGATTAATTACATCTATTACAACCAGCAAAGATTTGTCAATTACACTAGAGATGCAATCGAAGGACTGTTCGAGCAATTGGATAAAACCTCACTAATGGCATGGCAAAATAGAATGGCTCTGGACATGCTGCTGGCTGAGAAGGGCGGAGTGCGTAAGATGTTTGGATCAATGTGCTGTACTTTTATTCCCAATAACACTGCCCCCGACGGATCTGTGACTAGAGCATTGGCAGGACTGAGTTCCCTTAATGAAGAACTAACTGAGAACAGTGGCATTGACAACTCATTCAGTTTTCTGGACTTGTGGTTTGGTAAATACAAGCAATTGTTCTATCTGCACTCACCGCAATCATCATCATCATGGCCAGCATTCTCATCCTATGTGGATGTTGTTGTATCCCCTGTATCAGAACCCTCATGACTAGACTCAGCCACACACTGTCACAGGAAAACCAATCCCGGATTATGCCGGTGGTAGGTATGGATCTCAGTGATAGATGACTTTTGAAAAGACTGACATTGATCCGACTGTCACTCCCCCCCTATGTATTTTGTTCATTACGTGTGAATTGTTTACACCAAGATAGGAGTAAAGGGATGGATTGTAGGTTATTAAAAACTCAATCCTCCTTTGGATTATGTCAATAAAGAAATTAGAACGATGTAATGTCAATGTATAACTAATTCTGAGACCAATCAATTGGTCAATTAGCTAAAATATCATTGTATTAAATGTAATGTGCATACAGGAAAATGTAATAAAACCATTTACATTGACAGAGACACTAAAAAACCCAGGTTACACTGAAAGCGACATTCAGTGGTGCAATACCACATTGCACCACTTCAAATAACTAGTCAACATTGAACGCATCAGAAGACGTCATGTGCCCAGAGGCGTGGACACTGCCTACCGCACCAACTTTAACCCAATCATCATAGAAGAACTCTGTAAACCAATAGTTTCACACCTTTCTGATTGTCTATATATGTACGCGTTTGTCCCTTCGTTCAGGGTTCGTGAGTGAAACCGGTAGACAGTTAACTACGTTGTAGTCAAAGGACTCTCTGGCCTGTGGAAGCTTGCGAATCCTCGATCGAGGTGGTCTTTTTAGCGCAACGATCTACGATCTCTTTTTCGATCTGCGGTATCCTTTGTCCGGAGTTTATTTTTTAACACAACACTCCCTAGGGAGGTGTTCCAGGCCCTGCCAGCTGGGAAGAGGCCCCGGGGAAGACCCAGGACTAGGTGGAGAGATTATATCTCTGCACTGGCCTGCGAACGCCTTGGGATCCCCCAGTCAGAGCTGGTAGATGTGGCCCGGGAAAGGGAAGTTTGGGGTCCCCTGCTGAAGCTGTTGCCCCCGCGACCCGACCCCGGATAAGCGGTTGAAAATGGGTGGATGGATGGTTAATTCGTTTTTTTCTCCTTTCCTTCGTAAACCAACTGGAGTGGGTCCTACTCTGGGGTCCTCAATGCCAGTACAGGTGGGCTGATCATAGGTCTATAAGTCGTGGTTCACTAGGTGGAGGGCTTACTCATTCATAGTTTATTTGGCATGTTTTATATTTTGTTTTGTTACAATTTGGGTGTTTTGCTTTGCAGTGCGTGACTTTTCCTTTCTGGTCCCTGGTGGTGGCCCCTTTCCCCTTCACTCCCCCACTCCTTTAGGCCTCCCTGATGGTCATCTTGTGCTGGTAAAACACCTCAGTGTAACGACAATCGATTTTTAGCATAGATATTTTTTGTAAAAAGCGTTATTTTTAAATCAAGATTGTTAACAGACATGAAGCTTATCCGTAAATAAAACTGGACACTGTTCAAAAGAAACTAGAAATTAATCTCTGCTCCTTAAAAACAAATGAGAACCTAATATTTATACGTGGTATTCTCCGGGTGAAAGTCCCAGAGTGGCGTTGTCTCCTTGCGGCCAGGCACATCAGTTGCCCCGGTCACATATAATATACATCTTTATGCATTCCTATACCATTTCAGGACTGTGGGATCTTTTAGATACGCAAGTATTTGAAAAGGACGGTGAGAAGTGAGTCAGCCAATGCCACTGTGGAGACCACCAGCTATTTGGCTGAGCCAAACAATCCACGGAGTGAAGACCCGCTAAAATATTGGGTCAAACACAAACATGTGTACCCACAATTGATTTGTATTAGCATGTAATCTTTTGAGCATTCCTGCCTCATCCGTGAGAGTGCGTTTAAGGCGGGGGAAAATAGTATCTAAAGAAAAAATCGACTAAACCAATACTGTGAATAAAATTGTGTTTCTCAATAAAAAAATAATAATATTTCATGCTCCATCCCATGTGTCCACAAGCCCAATCACTGCCCCCCTGACCTTTCCTCTGTAAATTACTTCTGCTATTATGATCAAAACATACATGCCACAAAAGGTGCTGAAAGACACATAGATAAGTATTTGTTCCACTTCTTCCCAATGTACAGAGAATTTGAAATACAAAGGACACAATTCAAACCTGAAAAAAAGTTTCATATTAGGAATCCATATATTTTATGATTTATTGGTTCAACTTTTCCTAATCATGTTCAACCCACTGGGCCAAAATATCCTGGTAGGCTATTCGAAACATGCACTACATGTTTAACAGCAGAGGTCATCATAGAGTTTGCGATGCATTAAATGAACCTTCCCCCCAGATACAATTGGATGGAAAGCTTCACTTTGCGATCACTACTCTTCAGTGACACCAAAAGCAACAGGAATCTGCAGGTTTGAAAAGTTAGATTGGTGTTTATCTTTGACGGTCTGGATGAGTCTACTTAAACAATGAGATCTTGACTGATGTCACAATGGATGTGCTCCTCACAAACCTCAGCGGGGGGAAGCTGCTTCCCTCTGCGCGCATCTGGATAACCACACGATCTGGAGCAGCCAATCAGATCCCTCCTGAGTATTTTTAGCATGGGTTCACTGACCCATCAACATCATCCCAGGAAGACGACTACTTCAGGAAGAGGTTCACAGATAAGCAGGCCAGCAGCCGCATTAAGACCTTACAAAGCCTCCACATTATGTGCCACATCCCAGTCTTCTGCTGGATCACTGCTACCGTTCTGGAGGAGATGTTTAAGACCAGAGGGGGAGGAGAGCTGCCCAAGACCCTGACTGAGCGGAGACTGATCCATACTGGAGTCCAGAGAGCAAGATGATGATTGAGGCTCTGGGAAAACTGGCCTTTGATCAGCTGCAGAAAGGCAACCTGATCTATGAATCCGACCGGACAGAGTGAGGCATCGATAGAGATACCTCAGTGTACTCAGGAATCTTCAATCAGATCTTTAGGACTGTACCAGTACACAGTGTTCTGCTTCGTCCATCGGAGTGTTCAGGAGTTTCTGGCTGCTCTTCATGTCCATCAGCTCTGGTGTCAATGCTGTCAGGAGAACAAACAACCTCCCTGGTGTTTAAAGTCTCAAGACAATCCTGGACAAAATGCATCTCTATCAAAAGTGCTGTGGACGAGGCCTTAGAGTCCCAATGGACACATGGACCTCCGCTTTGTATTGAGTCTTTCACTGGAGACCAGACTGAGGTCTGCTGACAGACCGGAAGTTGCTTACGGACCAATCGGGAATTAGTCCAGTACATCAAGCAGAAGATTAATGAGAATGTGTCTCGAGAAAAGCATTAATCTCCACAGATTAAGTCTCCTGCTCTTGGTCAGCTCTGGTCTTCATGTTACGGTCATCACAAGAACATCTGGGAGGTGTTTGACCTGAGGAAATGCTCTGCTTCAGAGGAGGTTCTTATGAGGCTGTTGCTAGTGGTCAAGGCCTCCAAAGCTTTGTGGTTAGGTAGAGTTCATACATAAAAAAAAAATTAAAAAAAATGCTGCCACTCGTATTGCCTTGTCTTCATCCTTATCTCTTCACACTGAAGGACTGTAACCTCTCAGAGAGAAGCTGTGAAGCTCGGTCCTCAATTTTCAGCTCCCAGTCCTCTAGTCTGAGAAAGCTGGATCTGAGTAACAACGACCTGCAGGAATCAGGAGCAGTCTTCTGAACTGGAGAGTCCACATTGTGAACTGGAGACTCAGGTCAGAATAAATTAGGTTTCAAAAAGTTTTTTTTTTTTTTTTTTAATCTATGAATTAGTTGATCAAGATTTCATAAAACCTTTTTTCACCATGAAATAAAATCAGACTAATGTAACTAGAGGAACTAATTTCAGAGACAAACTCTGGATTAAAAGCCCCTTTGGTGAATTCATGTTTGTTTCCATGACATCTCACGAACCTCGAGGACAAGACAAACTTGTTACACAGCAGCTTAAAAAAAAAAAAAGAAAAAAGTACAATGGCTGGAAAAACAATACACAGGTCCATCCTGCCGTTCTTACTCAGGCTTTGTGATGTTAGATATAAAGTAATGAATGAAAAGGAGAAAAGCAGAAGTGAGAAAGAGATTGAGGACTAATGTCTCTACCAGAGACTATCTGCTTAGAGTTGATGATTGTGTATTTCAAATTTAGAAATAAATGGAATTACTCATTTACACTTTCGCTTTCTTTAAAACAAGTCACAGGATAGAGGGGCCTAACTTTGTATTTAACTCAACATTAAATATCTCTGCCTCATCCTGAAGCACTTCCTGTAGCAGCACAATGTCGTTTTCCTCCCTTTTAAAGTAGAACAAAAATAGTAAACACTTTAACTGAACACATTTTCTTTGCGCTTACTGATTTTTATTGAAGGATTTAATTTCAACATACAGTACATGTTATCTTTCTTGTTGATTGCGGTCCTTCAGACTGAGTGGCTGTAACCTCTCAGAGAGAAGCTCAGTCCTCTAGTCTGAGAGACTTGGATCTGAGTAACAACGACCTGCAGGATTCAGTAGTGAAGCAGATGTACAGACCATTTACCATTACTTGTATAGCGCTTTTCTAGTCTTCCGACCACTCAAAGCTGTCTGCTGGACTGGAGAGTCCACACTATATACTAGAGACTCAGGTCAGGATTCAATCAATGTCCACTTTGTCTTCCATCAAATGGTACATGTGACCTTAAGATTTCTGCTTGCTTCTCCAAATATTTCCATAAACATGTGATAATGAAAATAAACTGGACAACACATAATTGTTGAAGGACTGGAAACCAGTTAGGATTGTAACGGCTGACCAACCACAGTTCAGTTTGGAATCACATTATCATGAATCACAGACCTTTTCAACACTTGGCATTAACATTGGCCTACAGCAATATATTGTCACTGGCACTACGTGGTGCCATCATAGCACACACACTGCTATGTAAAGTTATGGAGGAGCCATTTATGACTTAACTATTGAGACACATACTAATGAAACACGCTTTCGTTAATTGAAACACACACACCTCATTTAGGACCTCAGTATGATGGACTGCTTGCAATAATTAAAATATTTTTTCCAGTTTTTCTGGCTTCTGAGATATCCCGGATGCCGCCCCCCCGTGGGTATCATGTGTGGCAATCCAAGGCAAGTTTTTTATGGGATTCTTGATAACAGCAGTGGACAAATAAAATAAAAACTGGGGGGGGGAGGAGGGGGTATTGCCAAGAGACAAATAACCCTGCTGTATTTTCAAATTAATTTCTTACAATTTCCTTTTGTGTAGGAATTTTAAAGAGATTGGTAAGTATAATAGCTATATATTTGTAAGATATGCATGTGCCAAAATGTTTGTAATAAGGAATTAAATGATCTTAAAAATAGTTGTGTTTTTCTTTGGATTACGATAATAGTTTGGGGAATTCCAAAGTACATAAAATACACCTTTCCATAGTAAGGAGAACACTCCCCAATGAAGATTGAAGAATTTGGGGCAGGAACAAACATCGGTAAGTTTGTTTTTTGTCTTATTATTTTTCGTTGTTTTTTTACTTTTCTGTTTTGGGCACACCATGAAACACAAAACATTTTGTAAAAGCAAACAAAAGAAACCGCAAATGACCACCCCACACTCCCTAAGGTGGCCTGATATTTGCTGTCCCAAATCTCCCACTGGAGGATAGGAAGTGAAAATTCCATTACTTGGGTGCAATTTGCATAGAACTGCAAATAAAAGAATAAAATGCACTTTATAAAAAGGGAACTAAAATAATTAAAAACCCATGACAATAAATCCCATATATTAAAAGGCAGCGAGGGGAACAATCTCTTGGGCAATAAAAGTGCTCCTAACATTTCGGTAATGTGCCTTCTTCAGAGGCGGGTAATAGAACGACTAAAAGCAGGGAGTATTTATACAGGAAGTGGGAGTTTCCAACGAATCTGAACTTCCAATTCCTGAGTGTTTGAGTGGACTCACCTGTAGGTAATAAAAGGAAACACCTGTCTTCATTTGAAGATAATGACCGTAACTTCCGATACGTGTCTGTAAGATTTTTTTGTACTTTCAGGGAAGTACAGGTAAAGTAAAGGAATTAGAACACACTGGAGTAAAAACAATAGTGAATAAATAATCCTTCATTATTTGTTGAAAGCCTTTATTAAAAACACCAAAGGTGTGTTGAAACCATATGTGCTGTGTCCTTATAGTGAAAAATGTGAGGATCTCCTGTAATAGATACGGCATTTCACTCTTGTGTTTTTCTCCAATTTAGAAGTTTAAAATCCAAGTGTAATAAAATTATGGCGCTGGCGGATTAGGTAGAGGAAGGATAAAGGTTCTGGTTGCCCGTCATAACAAGTCCACAGGCTCACAATTTGGTTGATATACACTGGTATCTTCATGGTCTGTGTTTAATAATTTATTGTAAAAGGTTGGAATAGGTGTTTGTGTAAAAGACTATAAGAAAATTATTTTGAAAATTTTTAAAAACGTCTTTTTTTCCCCGGAAAAGGTAAATGCTGTTATGGAGATATTGCAATTACTTCCCCCCAAACAGTAGTCATGGACCAATTGTAGGATCCAGTCCTCCAAGATGTGTGTTTTGGTGGTCCATTGGGTAGGGTCCTGTGGTTCCACCTGGAAGAGGTCCTCCTGGATGTGATTGAGGACATTTCTAGAATCTTCCCTCAGGTATGTGTCAATTTGTGTAAATCGATTTCGAGGTCGATTTGTTTGGAACACTGCATGGGTGCCGTGAAGATCCAGGCTCCTGAAAATATCCTTTTTGTGAGTCTGAACAACCTCTGGAATTGTTTTTTAATCATTGTTAGTTGATTATTTCTATGGAGATTGTTCGTCCACAGAGAGATTGTTTTGTCCACAGAGAGGACCACCACATGGACCCGAGGACAGGGATGAAGTTTCACCAAAATTCCAATAAGGTGGTGAATTTTACCCTCCGAGAAGCTGTCCACTTGGACTTTGTGATGGAGGACAAATTTTGATCCCCAATACCACCACCGGACTGTAGGGTTTAAAATCCCACTTGACTACTTCCTGAAATGTATTTGGGTGTATTGCGGGTGTCCGAGGGATTGAAGGACCCCCCCTACGGTGTTGAGAAGGGTGGATCCGGGGGCCCACCGCAATCTGTGGTGTGAACATGGGGATACATGTGTGTGAACATGGGAATACATGTGTGTGAACATGGCCTCGCTGTATGGAAACATGTCTTTCTGTGTCTGGTCTCCAGGCTCAGTTCCCCGACCTACTGAGCCGAGCTCGAGGGCAGGACTCCATGTCACTCGAGGTCCTCGTGACAGGACGTGCTGCGGTTTGAGTTATGTCCTCAGGGCCTGTCTCCGGCGTTGATCCATAATCCGGGTGGTTCCTTTCCTGAGAGGTAAGCTGGGAGAAGGAGGGGGGGTCGGGACTGAAATTCATTGAAATGAAGAAGTGAAAATTATAGAACTGAGTCAAAACTATATTCAACCCAAAATGACATGTTTATTTTAAATTTATTGTTGTATTTTTCTATGTCCAAAACTTAAACTTTCAGGTTCATATTTGTTTTTCAAATGAACAAAACTTTTCATCTGGATTCGGCTCCATAGAGCTACGCTGAAAATGAGGGCGACATCTTATTGGCTACAGACAGTGCCGTAGTGGTAAAATTAGAGGTGGGTAAACTCTGAATTTTGTGATCATACAGACCTCGACGCGATGTGAAGCAACGCAACACAAAGCGTTGCGACTCTGTAAGGCTGTCCTGGCTATATTGCATTATGTTATCAGTAAAAGTCATACAGTCAATACAGTCAATGACAATGAATATATGTGTTAGTAGTTTGTAGTTTATTAAATTTAAGAAAATAGTGAAAAAAAGTATGTCAACACAACACAACAAGACAATTGCAGATTAAGAACTATCTACATACGGAGTCTCCTTTTTACAGTAGTGCCCAGAGGGCCTCCTTGTCCTCCACGTCAGGTCCTTCCTTGCACAGAGGAGCCATGAACCCCAGAACACGCGTTCTGGGGTTCATGGCTCCTCTGTGCTTCTCTCTCTATTGGACCTGGTGTTTCTCTCCCTGTGCTCTCTGCATCATTGCCTGTCCTCTCACTGCCTGAAAAAATATGTTGAATTTAAGAGTTAACCAGTTAAGCAGCCGGTCAATTACACTGACAACATAAGTTAAAGGAACACTCATGTACTACCTACGTCATCATAAATAGCCTATACAGCAGGGGTTTTTTTCACATTGAGAACTGACTTGTTTTCTAATCTACGCGTCACCAGGCGTTTTTCTTGTCCTTTTACCGTGCACGACCAGCGAACACAGAGCGCGCGACTACAACCCCCCCCCGTCGGTTCCGTCCTCAACGACTACTACCCCCCCCGTCGGACCTTCTCGACCGGTCCGCGAAATATTGTCTGACATGAAACCAGTCCGTCAGGTAAGAAAGGTTGGGGTTAGGGTTAGCACTGGGCTGATCCACAGCGTGTATGTGTTTACACACCTCCTGGATCCTGATTGGTGTCGCTGCTGCAGCCGCAAGGCACTGATTGGATGCTCACAGACCGTAATACAGCGCAGATGAAAATGATTCAGACTACAGCGTTTATATGTTAAACAATAGGAAACGTAGTCTTAGCTGTTTTAAAATTACACCAAGTTTATTTCGGATTATTCCAACTGAAGAATACAAGCCGCAGGGAACTTTGAGGTGCGTAAACGCTATTTATAGGTGCGTAAACGCTATTTCCAAAATTCCAGAGGTGCGTAAACGGCGTTTACGTGCGTTTACCCTCCACCACAGCCCTGTTTGCTGGTGAGGCACCTTCTTGAAGAGCTCATAATACCATATTGTCCTACTAGAGAGCTGGGGTCTGTTTCAAGAAAGGCTGTAGATAAGGCCATGTTGAAAACCAGTGAGGTTAGGGGTTAGGGTTAGGGTTACAAATGCAGTGCGATCTAAAAACAAATACATACACATCCACAAACAAATATGAATATACATTGTAGCGCAGGGATCCGTTTCAAGTAGGAGGTTTAACAAACTCTGAGTCAAACCCTAAACTCTGAGTTGATTTACCCTGAGATGTGAAACTCTGAGTTTTGGGTTTCTGAACAGCTGTTCAGAGTTGGTTTAATCAACTCGGAGTAGGTTGACTCAGAGTTGAGCGCGTGCACCACCACAGTATGAAGGCAGCGTGAATGGAGCCACGATACTACGATTCACCATGGCAACCACCACAAACAATCGGTCGGGTACTTGAGCTGGATGTATTAATGCAAGCGTACGCGAGTATAAACCCGTAATTAGAAAAAAAGTGACTGCAGCAAAAGACAGAGAAACGGCGTCGGAGAAAATCCAGAGCGACGCACACGTTTCTCACGGCTCTGCATACAGCAGCTTTACTGATATTATAATGTTGTAAAGGAAACTGACGTTTGCAAAAAAAGTAATACTACACAAAAAATGTGCTCGTATGTGAGAGCCTGTCCACGATGAGGGGCGTTACTTATATGAGGACAGGTGAGGTTGTACACATTTGATGGACTGACTAATGTGGCGACTGTGGGTGAGTGGGGAGCACGGTCGTCCTCCAATCAGAGGGTTGTCGGTTCGATCCCAGGCCCGGCTAACCCGCATGTTGATGTGTCCTTGGGCAAGACACTTAACCCAACATTGCTCCTGTAGCTGCGACTACAGTGTGTGAATGGTAGTTACTGATGGCAGGTGTCACTGTGTATGGTTCTCTTGTCATCGGCGTATGAATGGGTGTGAATGGGGGAATGATGTCATGTAGTGTTAAAGCGCTTTCAGTGGTCAGAAGACTAGAAAAGCGCTATACAAGTACAGGCCATTTACCATTTACCATTTACTGAGAAAGAAAAACGATACCATTCAAACAAGCAGTCACCTGGAAATAACAATATATCTAATCGGGCCTCAATAATCTCTCCCGATGTGTTTAACACCCTGCGAAGTAAAACCGCTTCTTCATCAACAGGATCGTCCTTTTCTGGACGTGCCATGTTCAAGAAAACAATTCAGTCTTTAACGTAACAGATCTTATTTTGTTCATATGTCTAAATTGCACTAAAAATCCGCCTGATACAGAGTCATTGAATAAATGAGGAAATGAAAGTGTGCTGTGTGATTGGCTGGGCTGCTGTCAGAGGGAGGAGACTGCGAAAGAAACTCAAGGTTTATTGAAGAAAACCTGCTCCCGACCAGGTGATGTTCACAGGCTCAGTTACCATGGTGACTGACCCTGAGCTTTAGTTAACATGGTGACTGAGCCTGAGCTTTAGTTACCTCCCTTTGTGAAACAGACAAGCCAGAGTTTCCCTCATCTCAGGGTTAACAAACTCTGAGTTTCCACTAAACCCGCTTCTTGAAACAGACCCCAGCTCTCTAGTAGGACAATATGGTATTATGAGCTCTTCAAGAACGTGCCTCACCAGCAAACAGGGCTGTAGTGGAGGGTAAACGCACGTAAACGCCGTTTACGCACCTCTGGAATTTTGGAAATAGCGTTTACGCACCTCTAAATAGCATTTACGCACCTCAAAGTTCCCTGCGCCTTGTATTCTTCCGTTGGAATAATCCGAAATAAACTTGGTGTAATTTTAAAACAGCTAAGACTACGTTTCCTATTGTTGAACATATAAACGCCGTAGTCTGAATCATTTTCATCTGCGCTGTATTGTGGTCTGTGAGCATCCAATCAGTGCCTTGCGGCTGCAGCAGCGGCACCAATCAGGATCCAGGAGTTACATGTATGTAAACACACATGTGGATCAGCCTGCCTGCCTGCTGTTCGGAATGTGTAATATTCGTGTGCGTGCACTGAAATTTAATTGTCTAAGTACGACACGTACCAGTGAGTTTCTTTTAGTCGGCGCTGTTTGCGTCCATCTTTATTAGCGCATATTTACTTTTGCGCATAAACGCGCACCTTGATGACCTCATCACAACATGACAGACATTTGAACCGGAAGTATCCAAGATACTACAGAATGGATTACCGCCGGTAATTAGCAATGGATATCAGGCGATATTTGAAGAGACCATCGAGTGCTCCCACTCCCACAGATGCCCGCAAAAGGCCTCAAGTACAAAGTAAGACTGAAGAAGATCAATTCACGTTTTTAAACGGTTGCACAACATCGCATTAAGACAGGGACAAACGCTACTAATAACGTGCTTTCAAATACGATGACGCAGGTAACAAGCCAGCCGTCCCGGTCCCATCTAAATAGGCCTAATAAAATGAGTAATTATCCTCATGCATATTGCTGCAGATTAGGCTAATTCATTGAAAAATTGTCGACAGATTATGTGCAAGCCAGTTAGACATAGCTAAGAGAAATGCTAAGTGAAATGTTTTAGTTTAGCTATAGAATCTTCAAATTTCGCGGTCAAAGTCAAATATATTAGTTTTTTACTTTCATGATGACAGGTGAGGCTCTCCCTCAAGAAAGATCCATCACATTATGTGAAGTCCTGGCTGGTGAAGTGGAGCCATGAACCCCAGAATACGCCCCTGCAAGGCAGGACCTGACGTGGAGGACAAGGAGGCCCTCTGGGCACTACTGTAAAAAGGAGACTCCGTATGTAGAAAGTTCTTAATCTGCAATTGTCTTGTTGTGTTGACATACTTTTCTTTACTACAAACTACTAACACATTTATTCATTGTCATTGACTGTATATGACTTTTACTGATAACATAATGCAATATAGCCAGGACAGCCTTACAGAGTCGCGACGCTTTGTGTTGCGTTGCTTCGCATCGCGTCGAGGTCTGTATGATCACAAAATTCAGAGTTTACCCACCTCTAATTTTACCACTACAGTACTGCCAGCAAGTGCCTTGTAGGTGAGGAGAAGTATCTTAAATTCTATTCTTGATTTAACAGGGAGCCAGTGCAGAGAAGTTAATACAGGAGTAATATGATCCCCTTTCTTAGTTCTTGTTAATACACGTGCTGCAGCATTCTGAATCAACTGGAGAGGCTTAAGAGATTTAAAAGAGCAGCCTGATAACAAAGAATTACAGTAATCCAGTCTAGAAGTAACAAACGCATAAACTCACTTTACTTTGAGGAAGTGACACAAGAAGTGCAATGAGGTGTGGGCTTAATTTTTTAACAACCTTCCCACCTTTCTTCAAAAAGTCTAGGCTAGCAAAAGATACACATAGACATTCATATCATTTAATTATTCATTATTATTGTTGACATTTTCAGGTCAAAGTGGACTCGATGGATATGACGAGTTAGTTTTAAACTAAAGGAGCTTTCAACCTCAAGAAACTCAACCAGTGTACTCAAAACTTTGTTTATTACCCACAAATGGACAACAGTTAGAGCCATCTAAAAAAATTACATTGATAACCATGTATCTCGGATCACAAGTGATAATAGTTAATGTCAAAAATGATTAAAGAAGGTCATGATGGATACATGGAATACCGACACTGTTGTCATCACCATCATATTGGACACATGGACACCCTGCAGTTCTTTCTTCATCAAATCTCCTTTTAAACCGATGTCTATACAAGATTCTGATCCCTGTGTAAGTTATGTAGAACAAATTACATTTGGCTAACATAATTTCTGCAAAATAAATGTAAAAAATGTACATAATATTCATATATATATTTATGATGAGTAATAATCAGAAAGAAATGAATGACTACATGTTTTATTAACTGCTACACACTTGCCCAAAAGCTCCACCAAACAATGACCAAGGTCTTACGTAGGTGTTCAGTAAGTGAATCAGTAGAAGAAGAAAAAAACGCTTGGTCAGAGAAAATGTATGCTGTAATGTTGTTCAAGCCTTTATGATCTACATTGTTGTATTGTTTATGATCTAATTGCTGCTCAATGAACAGTTTGCTAATAGGCCATCGGTGTTTGGGTCTGTCTCCTGCACTGAGGGGCAGACGCAGTGGGAACCTCCGGTCAGGCTGAACTAGAGAAGCCTTTCAAAGCTGGATGCAAACTGACAATTCATTCTGGCAACATATGAAACCTTTGAGTTCAACTGAGTTTACCGATGTCTGCTCCCAATAGAGCATTAAAAAATAGGATAATACAAAAATTAGCACATGTAAGTGACATGCAGGCACTAAACAATCTATGACATTGTCATGGTCCATTTAAGATTCATATTTTTTCTGGGCTATAACATTTCAAAATTCATTCCTATTAAGAGCAACACAGAGTCATCACAAGGACGTTTCTAATGGACGGCATTAAATGACATGCAGGTCATAGCTGTAATATGTGCTTCTACATTAAGCCTTCCCTGACACAGAATGGGTGTCTTCTCCACACACATACTGTACATGCTAACTGGAATCCCCCCAGTGACTGAATGTCATACATAATAATCTGTTCTGAGCCAATCAGTGAGGTTGATTAGGAGTTGGGATTTCCCATGTCTTATTTACATTTATCTAATGCTAGAACAGGGTGGGAAAAGGTAGCGATGTACAATCTGGCATTGATGTCCTCCAAAATCAAGTCAGTCTGCAAGTCAGAGATGAGAATGATTCTGGACTTATTTCCATAGCTCTGTTTTACAGAGCATTCTGGAAAATTCTGAGTTCAGCTTTACGGCAGCACAAGCAAAGAGGACATCATTTCTGGCTAAAGAGATGAGGATTGGCTAATAGATCTGAATTCTGAGTAATTGTGGGGATTGTGCTTATCACGACACAGACTGTCTGGAGTTTCCTCCTTCCATTCTGGATTAACTCAGGCTCATGCAGTCTGGTTCCTTCATGGTCACTATTTATTTGTGCTGGGCCAACACCTCGCTGAAGATGTTGAGGAAGATGTGCACGTGGTATTCCTTGAAAACCAGCGATGGACGGAAACGGATCGACCGATCCCCACAACCTCCCAGGAGGACACCTGTCAATGGCAAATACTGTTACAGGGTGTCCACAGGGCACAATTGAAAATGCAGCGTACTGCGCTCTTCAGGAGTTTGGACTGCTGACTTCAATTTGCCAAGTTTGGACTCCAAGGAATCAGGAATCAGGAAACATTTATTGCCAAAATATGTCAAACATTTGTCGGATGGTGCGTGACAGCAGACACAAAACAGACAATAGACAACAAGACAGCAGTGCACAAGTAATAAAATAAAATAAAATGAAATGCTAATGCAATGGGTTAGTAGAATAAGGCTATGTGTTATTATAAAATAAGAGAATAAAGTTAAAGTTAAAAATGTTTAAATATTTAAAAAGTTAAAAAATATTAAAAATAAAGTGCACCATCGAACAAAGGAAGGTGAGTTCCAACCAGGAGAACTCAAATCCCAACTAGTAAATGGTGGTATACTTCCTACCTTTATCTCTGGCCTTGAGCAGGATACTGCTGCGTGTGGCATCATCACAGATATCAATGGCGCAGAAGGTTCCCTGTCCTCGAGCTCGGCTCAGTAGGCCGGGGAACTGAGCCTGGAGACCAGACACAGGAAAGACATGTTTACATACAGCGAGGCCATGTTCACACACATGTATGCTCATGTTAACATCCGTGTATGCCCATGTTCACATCTGTGTATGCGCATGTTCACATCCGTGTATGCGCATGTTCACATCCGTGTATGCCCATGTTCACATCCGTGTATGCGCATGTTAGCATCCGTGTATGCGCATGTTCACATCCGTGTATGCGCATGTTCTCATCCGTGTATGCCCATGTTCACATCCGTGTATGCCCATGTTCACATCCGTGTATGCGCATGTTCACATCCGTGTATGCCCATGTTCACATCTGTGTATGCGTATGTTCACATCCGTGTATGCCCATGTTCACATCCGTGTATGCCCATGTTCACATCCGTGTATGCGCATGTTCTCATCCGTGTATGCGCATGTTCACATCCGTGTATGCCCATGTTCACATCCGTGTATGCGCATGTTCTCATCCGTGTATGCTAGAGCATGGATCGGGCCGACTTTTTCTGTCCGAGTCCGACCCGAGTCCAACAGCCGTTAAACTATTTTGTCCGAACCCGACGGACTCAATGCCTTAACTGTTTTTTTTAATAAATAGCCTGCCTTTATTAAACTCGGGTATCAACAGATAAATATACTCGCTCAAACAAACAAGCGCTGTTTGGGAACCGAGGTTCTACATCATGGGAAGCAGACGTTGACTTCACTACTTATTAAGATGGAATGTTCAACGCCTTATCGCGCTGATGTGTCCGAGCCCGACCCGAGCCAGACTATATTTTCTAAATATTTTTCCGAACCCGGCCCGGCTCGACCCGTCGGGTACCGACGGGCTTGGGTCGGGTATCCACCCTCTAATGTATGCGCATGTTAACATCCGTGTATGCCCATGGTCACATACACGTTGGCCATGTTCACATACATGTAGGCCATTTTAACATACTAAGGCAGGTCAATAGGAAAAAACGTAATGCAACACTATAAAAGTGTTTTATTCAAATGTAACTTCAAGTGAAAAGTGACAAAGAGACACAAAGTACATAAATGAACAATAATCATCAATCATGATTAGTTGTGTGTGTGTGTAAAGTCTGAATCTTCATTGTCGCCAGTAACATTTAACATGTAAATAGTAGTACTAATAGTACTACATGGGTTATATTTTTAGTATCTCAACACACGGGATGTGACTACAGTATGTCATGGCAGGTGTGTAGGTGCAACATCGCAGGCCAGGCCTTCAGCTCGTTCTGAACAGGCATGTTTCCAATGTACCCTGGCGGGATAAGACCAGGGAGACGAGCGGCTAAATATGCACAGCAGCAAAGGGGTGCACACAGAGACATAGTGAAAACACAAACAGCAAATAAAACACAAGTACACGCACACACTACCTGTAGGTCATAAAGGCCGTTAAGCAGGGCTTTCCCAGAGCGGGTCACCTCCTCCAGAAGGTTCTCTCTGCGGATCACATTTAGAACCTCAGCCAGGAGCAGGTTCTTTGATGGGTCGCCCATCCACGTGTTGAAGATGCGATACGGCTGAAAAAAGATACACGAGCAAACATACTAGTAAATAAACACTCAAAAGATCTTTTTTTTTAAATAGTTCAGAACATGTTCACAGTTATGTTTGTTCATTTCAGACAAGCGATTGGATGTGGCTCCGCTTCCTCCGATGAATGCATTCCTCCTTATTGTACAGTAACCTGCCAGTATGCACCCCCATAGGACTTTCCCCCATTTTGTACTGTTACAAACTGGAATTCAAATATACCTGTATAGACCTCTACCCATTTGATCACCACAACATGCACAGAACTCTGAAGGTGCCAAATACCGTTTTATTGTGAAACAATAATGAGAACAAACAAGTCTAAATCTGTTGGATGCACAAGTCTTCACCCTCCTGAGTCAATACTGGGTAGAACCCCATTTAGCTGCAACTACAGCTGCAAGATGGACCTCTGCCCCACTCTCAAGTGTTTTGCAGATTGCAGAAGAAAAGTCCAAGGGGGGTGAATCCTTATGCAAGGTACTGTGAAATGCCAATGACTAACCTTATCAGCCTGTAACTCATCTCTGTGGTAGTAGCCTCCAGTGAGAAGCTTCTTGCTGAAGGACACAATGTCAGCAGGGTCATCCATGCCCCAGTGCTCATGAGCCCACAATTTCCCTGTGTTCCCTCCACCGGTCTGGACTTCATCCACGTGGAAAGCACAGCCATGCTGGGGAGATACAGGGTCAACACAGTGAGCTATGCAAAAGGGACCAAGGCAAAGAGATTAAGAAGGCAGTAGGAGGAAAGGAAAGAAAAGAGAAGTTCTTCTCTTATTGACAGCAGAACCAATGGATAAGAGGATTGAGATGGAATACTGCACTTATATTATCATGTCGGTGATGAGGTCCACAGCTTACAACATCAGCATCCCAGCAGGGAGACACAGCTTGCCTCCATCTTTCAGTATCATGCACGGGCTTCCTGTAGCTGCTTGCACCAGTTCGGCTCAATTTAACGTCCAAGTCACTATTGCATGTTCACTAGGGTCTGTAGTAGGAACCCTGAGTCTCGGGTGTGCAACATGCAAGCTGGTACTGAGGCTTGGAAATCTACAGTGTTTGGCTACACGTGCCTCATGTAATATACATGTCATTCTAAGAAGGGACCAGACAACACCAGGCCTAGTTTCAGCGTCCAAAGTGGGGCTGGATCATTGGTCTAAAACCATTTACTTAAATAAGTGTCTTTTCTCTGAACATTATTACATGTCATTTAGCTCAGTGGTCCCCAACCACTGGGCCGCGGACCGGTACCGGTCCGTGGGCCGTTTGGTACCGGGCCGCACCACAGAAAGCTTATATATATTTTTTTTCTGAAATGTTTTATTGTAATGTAATGTTTTATTTTGAAAATTGACTGGATTTTCTAATTATGTGCTGATTTAGCTGACACTTTTATTTTATTTATTGCACTTACAGAGGTCAACGATCTCAACGTACCCTGTGAATTCACATCCATCCCAGTCTGGTAATAGGATAATATACATTGATATATTGATATTGTGATATCAGACTATATGTGTTGTTAGATTTTGGACCTCACAATATGAATATGTATCTTTTCTTGGTTTTAGAGGCTGCATAACAGTAACAGAACATTTTCTGATCTCACTAGACGGCTCCAGGTGAATATGTTAACAGTATTGATGTCATCTTTCTGTTTGAAATGGTATTTTATTTATATTGTGTAGCACAACAGCACTTCTTCCTAGTTGACGCGCTTTTAAGGTTCTGTTGCCATAGTAGTTACCTTGCGTGCGATGTTGCGGAGGTTTCTGAAGAAGTCTGGGGAGGCGTGGTTATCTCCACCTTCAGCCTGGATCGGTTCAATTACAATGCCAGCCACTGGCTTCCCCTTCTGCCTCCATTTCACAATCAGGTCCTCCACCTGGAGACACATACACACACACAATTAATTATACATTATCATATCAATGGAACTTACACATAAACACTAACAACACAAACATGTTGACACGTGGAATATGGGATGTGTGTCGGGCACACTGTCAATACCTGCATAATCAAACTGGAAAGACCAACAAATACATCATGTTGGACCGTGAGTTTAAGGTATTATTTTTTGTTTCATAGCTTTAAATATGTATTAATCATTAACCGATTAGAAAAATACCTTTACAAAAGCTTTAAATATCATTAAGGATCGTTACAGGCTTTCTTCCTATTACACAGCACAGAAGATACTGTAGGTTTTCGAATCAACAAGGAAATACACACAGGTTGATTCTTTAGTCACTTCTCAAACAGCCCGATGAATTCCACACAATGAAACTGATGACGCAGGTAATTAGCTGCACTGAGGTTCTGCAGACAGTGGATGAAGGAACCTCTGCTGCTCCATCCCCATGGACGGATGCAAACTCTACAATCGACTGCTGTAGTTATGTTAATACATTTATCCAACAATAAGAAAATCAAATGGGGCTGGAGGATATTAGCTTCACCCACACACACACCCACACACACACACACACACACACACACACACACACACACAGCCTACCTCCTCCAGACAGCGAGCCTCCTCCTGAGCGTTCTCTCTGGTGAATTCCTCCAGCGGGTACTGCAGTTTTGGAAACGGAGCGATCGGCCAATCAAACGATGGCACGTCCAGCTTGTGGATCGCTTTAGAGTGTGTCGTTGCCAAGCAACCTTAACGATGCAGAAACATCGTTAGCCATGAATCACAACAACAAGCCGTTTTATTCAACGGTGGTTCAGGTTCACATGTAGTGCTGAAGTGCTGAGTTGAACTGACAGTAGTTTTCCACTAGTAGAACATGTCAGAGTACATGTTATACATGAATGTTTATTCACATATCCAAATGACAACAAGGAAGCAACCCATAACATACCCATGGTTCTTCCATGGAAAGCTCCCATGAAAGATAAAATACTGAGGTCTGGACAACCTGGGACCTGAGACAGAGAAACAGCAACAAGGACCAAGCAAAGACACGTTCAGTACAATATATGTGGAAATCTCTAAATATTCTGATATGTATGGAAAGCTGTGACACACCTGGTTCACCATGCAGCTGATGAGGTCTTCCTCAGACGGGTTGTTGTGGCCTCGCTCCTTGTTCTAAACACACAGATCCCGCTACACTTAGATCATATTCAACATCTTTACTTGATATCTTAAGATACACTGGCAAACATACCCATGAAATATGTGTAAAACATGAAAGCATGTTGGAAAGTAAAAGGTGTGTGTTTCTTGCAGCACATCAGGGTTGTGACTAAATCTAAAAAGGCCTTTTAATGGATCATCAGGTGAGTGTGTTTCCCGTCATGGGCAGTACTACGTTTCCTTCAGATTGCCTCTACTTCAGCTGTGCTCAGATTACACGTTTTAATGGATTGGATTGCATCTTGCATTATTAGAGCCTAAATGTACATTTGTGTTAGTCAAATGTTAATTACCCAGTCAACCAATATGTCATTTGTAATTTATATTTTGTTTCCTCTCCTCATTGTTGTGTAGGATTTCCATGGTTGTAGATGTCGCTCTGTTAACGTGTTCACAGGACCACAGCTTGTGTCCTTCCTGCTCACGTTAGCATTAGCACAGCTACCTGCTAACGCCACCGGCCATCACGCAGGCCGGTGGCCTCCCACTCACTGGTTCTCTGGTTGTGTTCAGAGCTGCAGGAGAAGATGCTCATTGTCCTTTAGTGGACATCTAGAGGAAGGATTTAGCAATATTCTGGAGGGATGGTGTTGCAAGCAGATATCCAGACAAAGATCAAGGATTTCCATAATAAGAGCTGCCATGCTGTGCAAAGGTTACTGCTTCCACCCATCCGGAGCACGTCTGGCTGTGAGGTGACTGTCTGGCCCCCTGGTAAAATGGCCGATGGCAGCAGCAGTAGTAATACTCACTCACCCTGTACAAGATGAACATTGCTTTGTAAGCATTCTCATTGGAGCACGAGCCGCAGGCCATTGTCTGAACCCGGGACATTCCACTGGGAGCCACCTGACGGCAGAGAGGATGGATTTACTGCTAAAATCATTTATTACCACGATATTATCTCACTTTGTCCAATATGTTTGACTGTGCATGTTACTAACCGAGAGAAGACTCTCTGTGAGTTTGTCTGGAAAGTTCTCCGGAGGCAGGATTCCCAAAGCAGGTCGGTTCACGAGTGTACTCTGGAAGACAGACGCGTTTCAGCACCACTGAAGCCCAAGGGACACTCAGCAAAGCCACGCAGCTACACATTTTAAGTCCTTCATCGGTTGAGGTGGGTGACTGTGGGTGAGCGCGGTCGTCCACCAATCAGAGGGTTGGCGGTTTGATCCCAGGCTCTGCTAACCCGCATGTCGATGTGTCCTTGGGCAAGACACTTAACCCAACATGGCTCCTGTAGCTGCGACTACAGTGTGTGGATGGTAGTTGCTGATGGCAGGTGTCACTGTGCGTGGTTCTCCTGTCATCAGTGTGTGAATGGGTGTGAATGATGTCATGTAGTGTTAAAGCGCTTTGAGTGGTCGGAAGACTAGAAAAGCGCTATACAAGTACAGTCCATTTATCATCGATCACAGGCCACATTTACTGCGGTTTGATGACATCACCTATTGTCTAAATAACATTCTGAGAGTGTGAGCCAAAATGTTTTTCCATGTTCTTAGCCTCAATGTCATGCGCTAGTCTCCCACGATGCCCCTGGAGTCATGCATGAATCATTTATTTAGTAATATTTTGACGTGATCCTGTTTAGAGTTTAGCTTTACTAGGACAGTGTCATCCGCTTGTACACTGGAACACCTTAACACACCAGTTCATAAGCTGTGGGGAGGATACTAGTGAGCTGGAGTGTGGGACACCTACCAGACTGCTTGGATCGGACATCAGCTTGATGAGAGCCGGGTGGTTGTAGCCTGGGGGGGGGACAGAGGGACAGTGGGCGTGTGCACAGGAAGCAGTGGAAATGTGGATGGGACAATGTGGGGTCCGAGTGGAGGCCTCTATTCTGGTGTGTTTAACACACATGTTTACAGTATTATTAAACTAACAGTAGAGAATCTCACAGCCCTCTTTAATAAAAGCTGATTGTGTTTAATTAAACTCGAGGGCCTTTATATGCTTGCATGCAATCAAATGTCGGAAATTATTCTTTTAATGTTATAAAATTATTGTGTAAAGTGGAGAGGAAATGTATTCTCCAACTACACTCATTTCCACTCCATGGCGTACAGCCATATTTTGGGCAGACTGTTATCCTGATGGCTTAGTTCACATTTTACATGCCGTGACTGATCTATGTAATAGCCATGTGATATATTGAATCCATGGGTTGACTGTGTATCAATGTGTGTGTTGTGGCAACCCTCGGGCGCAGCACCCTGGACAGCGCCTCAGGAGACTGCACAGGAGCAGAGATCAGCACCAAGGTCAGGGGCAGCGACTAGCAAGGGGTCAGGTGACCAAAAGGGGAAACGTCCCGCCCCCACCTTTTTATGTCTGTTGAAATAAACCGTTCCCTTTTTTTGTGCATCCGAGTGCTATCATTTCACCCACACCCGTTGGTTGCCACAGTGTGTTAAGTTAGCTGGATAACAGTGAATGGCCCCATTGGTGGGTTAAAGATACATGCTAACCACAACTATGAATATTACACATTACCCAACAAGGTGAATGGCTAAAATGGCTCAAATTTGTTGCTGCTGTCTTCTGCTTTTTATTTCCTACATGTATCAGGGTTCCATTGTAGCAATGAAAACATGAGATGATTATGGAGCACTGGCGCAGCGTCGGGACAACAGCAATTCATAAACTCAACTCAGTTTGACACATTTGTTGATTAATTATATGAGTGACTAATCATTTATTTTTTTTAAGTTATGTGCATATTCTCGTTTTCCAAAATCAGTAAATGTGGTGTTTTAAGTGAGAGGCACATTGGAAGGAGAACTCCTGCATGTGTTGGAAGCTGTGAAAGATGCTCTTTGTAGTCAGCATACATCAGCACGGAGGCTTCCAGGTTGTACTTGAAGTATCTTTATACTAATTCCAAGACAGGCAGAACATTTGAGTGGGTTACAGCTAAACATCGTGCTAATGCCCGCCTTGTTCTCTGAACACATGGCAATAAAGCTTTGAATCCTTTTGAATGTTACCTAAAGTGTTCCACTTCCAACCAGCCGAGGGCAGCGCTCCACTTGGGAGACCTCTGTGCGTATTCTCCGTCTCCACCGTGGGTTCTTTTTCCAGCTGGTACACTTTAGAGTCCACTACATGTGTTTCACATTATTCTCAGACCTGTTGTGTAATCCAGTGACATCAGGCTGAGTTCTGAACAACAAACACAAAGTTTCCTTTCTAAAAGCGTCTCACAGCTTTGACCTCTGTAGCTGGTCGTTGTCATTGGTTCCTGTACTGAGCTCCTATGAGGGCAGAACTCGGAGGACCATCACAATCTCTTTACGTGAAATACCTCCACTTCATCCGTAGGAGATCACACGCTCGTCCCTTTATCAATTGAAGGAAGTTTGGGGAAAATCCGTGTTATTACCCTGCGGCCTGGACCAGAGAAGTAAAAAATCCTTTGGTCTCCTAAAGCTTCTATTTCCTATCCATTCTGAGGCAGTGAGCGAGCGCTCCCGGCCCCCGTTGTCCGGCCCTTTCAACCACTGAATTAATTACGCGTGAGTTTTTTGGCTCCAACAGAAGCCCTTCTGTCAGAGAGGCCCTGAGGCCTGAGCTGAAACCACAAACTGTTAATCAGACCGGAATACTGCTGCCCAACTGCAGTAGTGCTTGGTCTCTGGACAAAGGCCCGTCCCAAAGGGAGCACCAACGCATTTTCACATCAGTCTAAGACTTCAAGACTATCAGGAAGGATCTAGTTTTGGCAGCGTCATCTTGTCCACTGGTCAGTGTCTAAACTGCAGATGTTGCTGGTCAATGATCCAAAGGCAAAAGGTAGAGCCATGCTGATGTAGAAGCTGTACTCTCTTGCGTTGTGTATTTATTACCAGCACACTTGATTCACTTCATGGCCGGAAGCGGCCGTTTATTTCCACTGCATATGAAGGCAACCTGGTGATCATGGGGGGGTTCATGTCCTCAGAGAAACACCTCGGGGCATCAAGCTTTGTGGCGTTTAGACACAGACTAGTCGAGTAGAACCTGCAACCACCCCTGGTTCACAGTTCTTTCCCCACACAAACCAACACGACAACAACCGAACAGAGACACCAGCTCCGTCTACATGTGACCTGGATCTTATGCATTACAATCAGACCCACAGGACCACGCCTGGAGGCTTGGGACCTGTATAAATGTGTTTGTTCAGTTGGAGCACATTTCTATTGGTGCATAATGACCCTCAATCAGGGAAACCGTACAAACTAAAGCCAATGTGTGCCCAGCCAACAGTTCTTACCCGAGGGGGGAGCAGAGAGTGGACCTACGCTTAGCACCACCTACACAGAGAAGCTGCTATCTGACGGTTATGGAAGCAGCCCTTTGAGGATGCGTTGCATTGGAACTGAGCGACATGCACGGTTTGATTTTTCACTCCCATATGTCATAAAATGCTGCACAGCAGAAGCGGCTGTGCTAAATGCAGAAGGTGCATTAACAGGAGGAGGTGGAGAAAGCTGCACGTCTCCAAAGTGAACACTGCCGTCCAACAACTGGAGCTGAGCGCCAACTGGTGTTTGGCAGAAGGCCGTCAAGCACGTCTGCACCATTTGAGCTGTGGTGGCTTGTTGCCAAACACGCAAGGTAACAAACTAGAAACACTAGAGTCCACGTGGTGCACCGGCTGCAGTCCTTTATTTATTTACAGTCAGTATTGATAACGTAAGGTTAAGTGGTTATCTGGTGCTAAAGGGTTTTATCTACCTACCGATTGGGATGGAGGAGATCTGAGTGTAGATATCTAGCATGCGGTTGCCGTCCACATCCACCAGGTAGTTCCCCCTGCTCTCATCATAGTTACAGAAGAAGTTGATCGCACCAACATTCTGTGAATAGACGTGTGCTGCATTAAGCACCTTATTCAGAAGGATTCGGTCAAATGTCCCCCTCCTCTCCCCCCCGCAACCAAAACTATAACACAACTATATATAAATGTATAACCCCCCCACGTCAACTCACCTGGATGTCTCCCAGCTGCTTTGTAAGCTCCTACAGAAAACAAGGTCAGTTATATTCACTACAAAGACCTGAAGAGAAGGTGGACTGTGCCCATGTGTGTGTGTGTGTGTGTGTGTGTTACTTGTGATCGTGGTCCAGGAACGGAGGTTTTCATGGAGGGCCCATCGTAGTCATACTCCACCTGGGTCTTTGGCGCCGCCTTACTGACATACCGACAGCCTGTTGGCGGAAACGGAGCAATAATGATCTACACTCACTCACACACACACACACACACACACACTTGCTGACAGAGAGAGTGTGTTTACATGCTGCTCTCCCGGTTATGACCGGTTTTTGTCTGTGACATTGCACATTGTAACATCCCAATTTGGTCCGTGATCGGAATCATTTACTAAATTAGTAAATATCAACCACAGATCATCCGATTGATGATTGACAGGAGAGACGGCCTTTGAGACGTTGATCTCTGAGGAGCCACAACATTGATAATCACATCCTGTTTTTTCTCATTCATAAACATTTACACTGATTAACCAGGTGTCGTTCATCCCTGAGCGCGTTGGACGCGTTATGACTTCTTATCTCTCAATTTAGACCTTAAAACCGATTCAGTGGCGTCCAACACATTCATGGTTTAATAACTGAGTGCAGAGTAAATCATTTTAAAAACAAGATTAGAAGGTTTCAAGGACGTGGATTAGAATGTAAAAGAGAGAGAAGCTGGTCACAGGCTTCATGTGGGATTTACCTGGAGCACTGAGCCACAGGTGCTTCTGCAGGGGGAGAGCAAAGTGACGGCTGATCAATGAGGACGCCATGACGGAGCTGTGTGAGCGCCCGAAGAGTCTGACTCCACCAGATCACCTAGTGAGAGGGAGGGACAGAGAGCTGAGAACCTGTGCACCTTGCTGTTCATCGTTCCAACCTAGTTATGTCAAAGTGACACCACAGCGCAGTGAGTTATTATAGACCTTGGACGGTTCGTTCTTCTGTTGTGCGCGTGTGGTGACGTATCATGGCTCATTTTCTATCAACGGATCGTGATATTGTGAGTTATCCTTGTACCCACACCTAAAGATGATTAATAAAGCACAGCCACTACATATATAGGGCACATTTAAAAGCAGGATACAAGACAACAACAGAATGATAAAGTATGGTCACAATTTAAACACAGTGCCAAAGATGAAAAAATCAAAAATATATTAGTAAAATAAATACAAAGCTCTTTCAACTAGAAGAATTCTTCGGATGTTCCATTTGAGGCTTTTAATTGGCTAGCTGGTGTAACAGCCACATTAAAAGAGTGATTCATAAATAATTATTCCATTTATCTCCTGGGAGAGAAAGCAACAGCAGGACTAAATGTGTGGAGTGAGGCGGGGGGGCTGTCTTATGCAACCCTGGCGGCAGAAACAGGATCATTCCAGATATCTGCTTTCACGCAGCAAAGGAAACCCTGACCCCTGCACACACGCACACACGCACACACACACACACAGCTCGTTTCTTGGCTGCACATCGTGAACTGGATGGAACTGGCTTGGCGAGTGAGTTACACAAGAATGCGTCTTGATATGGCTGGGGGACGTACAGGAGTAAAGTGATGGAGGACGGCTGAAGGGACGCAGCGAGTTGGAACCGGGATGAGCAGGAAGCACACAAACGGAGGACAACACCCCCGGTGGAGCACTCGGGCTGGGAGGATATGTTGGAGGTTTCAGTGGTCGTAACCATAGAGACCATGTCATAATGTAGACGGTTTACTGCATGGTTGTTACTCACTAGTCCCACTGACATTCATCATTGATACACAGTGACACTGGGAAGAATATATGCTGGTTCACTCATTACCTCAATAAATGGTTTATTATTTCAATGGAAAAGTGTGTTGAGTAGAGTGAAAATAGAAACAAATGTTTTCAAATGCTGCACCCCTTTGCACACATTGTGTGTGGCAGTTATGTAAAGAATGAAAAAGAGCGCTAGAGAGAAGTTCAAACGCAGCACATGTTCTCCCCCTCACACACCTTCTCATTCGGTGGACATGAACATGTGGACGATGGAGAGATGTCTCCTGTCAGGAAGCAGCTGTGACTGAAAACAGCCCCGGGCCTCAAACGGTCCGCCGGGCTGTTAATGGAGGCTTCTTGTCCAGGGAAGCGCGGAGACTGAGCAGCCCTCCGTTGGCAGACACCGCGTTCTATCAGAAGCAACTTGCCCCTCATTGGGCAGCTCAGTCAATGTTTCCCTCTGCGGTTGGTAAACAGCTCACTACCACCAGCTGCTACACACACACAACGCCTGGGTCCACCGCTGCAGATGGACGACCACGTCCTAGAGACCACCCAACTACATCGCTACAAGAGCCTGGTAAAGCCTTTACATTAGGATTATTATTTTACATAACACCCCCACCTCCTGTTCAGCAGAGTGCATCACATTATTGTTTATTGTTTATAATATTTATTGTTTAGCTGGCGCTTTCATGCAACTTACAATAAGTGCATTCAACCCAGACGGAACAGAACCAGAACAAAAATGATCAAGACAGTATGATTTCTTTAAGAAAGCCAAAGTACAAAGTGCTAGAAGTAAGTGCTGGTAAAGTGACAACTAGTCCAGGTGTAGTCGGGAGAGGTGTGTTTTTAGTTGCTGTCCATTAGGAACTGATTCCACCATTTAGGAGTCGGGTCATCAAACAGTGGTGATGTTGTTGAGTGTTCAGCTCTCTGTGAGGGAGCAACCAGCCTGGACCTCATCTGAAGCCCACACGGTACAAAAGTACCAATGTTTGAAACGGATGTGGGCAGCTACTGGTAACCAGTGAAGGGAGACTACTGGTAACTAGTGAAGGAAGACGACTAGTAACCAGTGAAGGGAGCAGACTGGTAACTAGTGAAGGGAGACTACTAGTAACCAGTGAAGGGAGCAGACTGGTAACTAGTGGAGGGAGCGGACTGGTAACCAGTGAAGGGAGACTACTGGTAACTAGTGGAGGGAGACTACTTGTAACTAGTGAAGGGAGACGACTGGTAACCAGTGAAGGGAGCAGACTGGTAACTAGTGAATGGAGACTACTGGTAACTAGTGAAGGGAGTGGACTGGTAACTAGTGAAGGGAGACTACTGGTAACCAGTGAAGGCAGGCAACTGGTAACCAGTGAAGGGAGCAGACTGGTAACCAGTGAAGGGACATGGCTGGTAACCAGTGAAGGGAGACGACTGGAAGTCAGTGAAGGGAGACGACTGGAAGCCAGTGAAGGGAGCGGACTGGTAACCAGTGAAGGGGCAGACGGGTAACTCATGAAGGGAGAGGACTGGTAACTAGTGAGGGCAGAGGACTGGTAACCAGTGAAGGGAGACGACTGTTAACCAGTGAAGGAAGACGACTAGTAACCAGTGAAGGGAGAGGACTGGTAACCAGTGAATGAAGACGACTGGTAACCAGTGAAGAGGCAGACTGGTAACTCATGAAGGGAGAGGACTGGTAACTAGTGAGGGCAGAGGACTGGTAACCAGTGAAGGGACACGACTGGTAACCAGTGACGGAAGATGACTTAACCAGTGAAGGAAGACGACTGGTAACCAGTGAAGGGAGCGGACTGGTAACCAGTGTAGGAAGACTACTGGTAACCAGTGAAGGGAGCAGACTGGTAACTAGTGAAGGCAGAGGACTGGTAACCAGTGAAGGGAGCAGACTGGTAACTAGTGATCCAAGCCAGCTAACCAGCTTTTTTTGTAATTTCCTTCCCTGTGCCGATGTGGGGCTTCTTCAGAGGATGTTGCATGTGTATAGATACAATTTGTGATTTCAGGCTGTACAATGAGTTGAAGCTGGCTTGGACAGTACTACAGGGTTGATTATCAACGCACAGCTTCCCTTTTACCTGATTCACGCTCTGTCAAGAATACCATCTGGAGGCGTTGCATGTATTTGGGTATATCCCTATAAATTAACCTCCTGGTGTTTTGATATTCAGACTGCAAACATGATCCAATAAGGAAAATGCAATCAATCCTGTTTCTTACTGAATATAATAAAACAGGAAAGCCCACAGTGATACAACTCTTTCTTATGAAGAGTGGAAGATGAAACAATACCAAATACATGACAGAAACGGGCCTGCACGTTTCCTCTCTGCTTGGAACCGGTCTGGGGTGGTAAAATCAGCTGTCGCCGAGTGACCTGGAATTGCATCGACAGAAAGGCTGTTGTGTAACCACAGCGGCAGTGCGGCCTTATCAAACTCCACAGTCCACTCCTGGGTCTCCTGGCTATCCGATTGGGTCAGAGACAGAGAGGCACATGTTTTCCCACACAGACTTCCAGAAAAACATGGATCAAGAAAGGCTTATGAGTCATGACAGAGAACAAAGGACTCGATCAGGCCGTCGCCTGACAGTTAGAAGGGCTGAGTTAAACCTGAATGCTCTGAGACGGTTTACAACGGCCCTTGTGCACAGGTTCAAGGGCTTTTTGGGACCTAAGGTGGAGCCTGAGGTGCTTTGGCTTCTACTTGTCACTCAGTTAGTGGAGCACAGGTGCATGCAGCACGCGTTCCTCACAAAGAGAAAGAGACACCTTTCCATCCGAGGAGGCTGAAGCGTGTGGAAGGTTCCCTCCCTGCAGTCTTAATTACAGAGCGTGTCCGTGAGCTCCAGGGATACGCCACACTCAATGACAGGAAGTGAAGGAAGGACTCTGGTCTCGTTCCTCTTCATCTATTTATCCATGCTGACATTGTTTTAATAGACTCATCTGGGATGAGAGGATTCTCCTCAACAACTCATTGTTTTCCTTATCCAGCTTATCCAGTATGCGCTACCTCAGCACACTTTAGGAAGAAATGTTAATGGGAAACTGAAAAAGTAACATCCGGGACTGAAACTTTGATTTACGTTTCACATGCTAATCAAAACTAAACTACAGATTGTCCAAGTAAAAAGTGTTTGTTTAGCCCAATCCAGTGTGTGTGCACGAGATGATGGTAGCGTTTACTCCATGAACCTCTTGTTCATGGAGGAAACGCTACCATCATCTTGTAATGAAACGTTAGCATCGTCATGGAGGTGGAAGGGCTGCTCCAAGCCCAGAGCCTGGTGGGTGGAGGACAGTGTGACTCCATTAACACCACCTTTCCAGCATTTGACAGTGCTCTCATTAAGATAATTAAACGCTTCATTGGTCCTTCAAACCCTTCCTTCAACATACTATTTCCTAGGGATGTCAAAATTAACACGTTAATCTATGCAATTAATGTGGCCCAGATTAATGCAATAAAATAACGCAGTTAACGCAACTTTGTTTAGCACTTTAGGCTAAGCTAACTGCTAGGCTACTTCCATCTGAACATCTGCCCTGCAGAGGACCACCACTGTGTCCCTAAAAGACAGTGGTTTGAAATCGTCCTGGGTCAATGTGGGGAGATTGTTGGCACCTCAAACACAGCCGTAAAATGATGGAAAGTTGAGAGCAAAGTGCACGAGGACAACAAGAGTCGCTAGTTCAACATGTTCCACCTCCAAGATGACCACATGTGTGTAGTTTGTGTTTAAAATAACATTAACTAAACAAACAGTGTCTCAAATACACACATTCTAAAGTGATTACTCATCACTTAAAAGATTTAGTCTTTAGGAGAAAAACAAACAAACGTTGAATTTCAAAATGTGTGATTAATTAGTTAATTTTTTGCAGCCCTAGAATTTATTTTGACGCACATTTTCTGTTTTCAAGCAGGTCATAGAGGCACTCGTGGATGTTCCCCGCACAAATCTAACCTGTAAATCTGCATGGTAACCATAGCGACCAGTCACCACTTCCTCCTTCTTCAACATCCAACCCCAACACACCTCTGGCCTCACCTTTGGTTACTTAATCCAAATGAAGGAATTTGTATAAAGCAAATGTGAGTTTTGATTTAAGAGGCACGCTCATGTTCACTCTGGAGACCTTGTGGAGGAGTTACCTTGTAGATACATTATCCATGCATTTTATTTAATTGGGCTAATTATTATTGTTCGTTTGAAGGGATGATGATGCATCCTCGTGGCCTGAGATGATGACATCTCCGCATCCCTTACCTGCGGATGTCTGCTGTCAGATGTGGGTCCAGAGACCTGGAGCAGTGGGGCCCTTTAACACAAAGAGCAACATCTTAAAGCAGCGTGTGTTTGCATGTGAAGTCATGAACACACATGTGGTCCTTCCTGCACGGAGTTACACAAACGCTGCCCCTCTATCAGCGCAGCCCCAACGAGCTGAGAAACGCTTGTTTGTTTCTCCTCAGCTGACGGATCCGGTTCCGACCGGCTCACAGCCGCGGCCGCGCGCTCATCGTAGTTATGGTCTCATCGGGAGTTAGTAGCTCATCACTTGTGTCCATCCGCTGCCCCGATGCTGTAAAACGCTCCGACGGGTCAGCGCCACGAACGGACGTGAACGAGCGCGCATCCGGACGACACGACCGCGCAGGACAAAGTGTCCGCGGGGACACGGAGCATCGCGGGGGGGGGGTCTCACTTACCGGGGATCCGGAGTCTGCAGCGGCGAGGGACGACTGATGGACGGCAGCGGGGAGAGCGTGTCTCCGTGTGTGCGTGCGTGCGTGTGCGCGCGCGCGTCTGGCGCTCAGCAGGCAGGGGGCGGGTCTTCTTCTGATTGGCTCGGTAGCAGAGCTTCATGTGAGGTTAGACGTCATGGTAACGAGTGCTGCTTTGGCTGAAGACACACAGGTAGAACGAGTTTAAGAAGAACTGAGAACACTGAGTTAACGCTACTTCCGTTGTACTCGGTACAAGACACAAGGACAACGCGGCAACCCGCACAAGGCCGTACAGTGTAACAGTAATGAGGACATGTAGCGAGGACAGTCAACAGGTCACCCGCCTAACAGGACACGTCTCCTCACACCTTGTATACTGTACTAGTGACGTTTTATTGTTTTCAACAAGGCTTTTTTGCAAATACGTGTAACAGATATAACTCTGAAAACGAATAAAAATAATGACCACCAACAATCACCGCTATTATTATTATTATTATTGTTATTGTTGTTGTCATTATTATATAACTGAACAGCAGCCCCACAGTCTTTGTCTGACGGAACTGAAGCCACGTGTCACTGTTTACGGTCGGGACGGTTTAGCTGGTGCACCCGCTTGGACCGGAGCGATCTATGGGAGCGACCTGTGACCAGGGCGTCCGGATGTTATCCAGCAGGTAGGCCGTGTTTCCTCCCGTCGCCCCCCTCCGAGCAGCGGGCAGCTCAGTCTGACCCAGCGGGCCCGGGCGCTCGGTACCGGGACGTCCTGCTCCGTGACCCGGGGCGTGTGGGCCGCTAGCTGACGTGATATTAGTATTGTTGTTTCTAATAAAGATTCATTTTCAATTTCTGTATTTGGACAGTGACTTTAAAAAGTCCTTTTAAAGGTTTAAAATACGATTTCAGTTCCCCTGCATGTGCCCTAAGGTGATGACATTATAGTTATTATTATTTATTAACCTTGTGGAGTGAATGCAAAATTACAAAGGAATTTATATTTTTATTTTAAATCTTTATTTTCCATCATGCATCTCGACGCCCATTTCTCTGTAAAAAAAATTATCACATTTTCAAAATAGTGTATCTATTCATCGATCACGTACTGCTAAAATAATGCATAAACGTTAGTAGTGAGAACTGCTCTGGGCCTCTGCCCTTTGACCCTGAGGGGTCCTGCTTGGACCCCACGGGACACAGTTTAGTCCTTTTTATCCTTCTCAGAGACTATACACCTGTGAGTTCTCCTTCTCTGGTCCTGATATCACACACAACCACCAGCGTCCACTCGGTTCTGGACCTCGACAAGGTTCTTCTCAGCCTGCTCCTCAGGTGCCATGTTGTTAGCATTTTCTCTGTTTTATGTTAATATCACTAAAGATAAATGAATGTACAGGGCACAGAATGATGGAGTTTTTTCGACGTTCAGTATCTATTTTAGAGAACAATGATGGGCGTAAATATGTAGTAAACCACCATCTGTTTCATGCTGAAGAGAAGGGGGAGTTGACCCCGCTCTATTTAAAACCACACACGGTCCGAGTCGGTGTAATGGGAGCTCCACTACGAGACTCTAGCCTGCTCGCGTGCCTGCTGCAGGTCTATGCTCCTCCAGATCTGACAGTCTTTCCCACTCCATCAGATCCATTATTAAATACTCACTCATCCAGCTGGGGAGAAAAGTGGTGACCAAGCGACAATCTTCTGTTCCGAAAAGTGAAGGCAAAGCTTCATGTGTTAAAGCTGCATTCTTTGTAGTGACCAGCAGGGGGCGACTCGGCTTGTCCCATAGAAGTCTATGAGAAAATGACTCTACTTCTCCTTGATCTATGCCCTCAGGAAACACCGTAAACATTAGTTTATGGTCTCAATCTCTAGTTTTGAGTATTCTTCAATACAGCTGATGATGGTCCATTTAAAACTAACTATGTTTACGCCAAAACTCTCTTTAAAAACTGAATCGACTCAAAATATAGGTAACACAAGCACACACATTGGAATAAAAAAGCATTAGAAACAAATGAAACAATGAACACATTCATACTCATTCTGTGCTAACGTACCTTTTATTATAGTCCCTGTAGATAGAAATGTTACGTTGTACTCGTCATTCATGGATGGGCGGACTGTGTGCCCAGTCTCTCCAGGTGGGGCTCTTCTCTCCTGTACCATGAATGATCAGCCATGGACCACATCACCTTCCATCATGACACTGTGCTGTCAGACGTTCACATGCTGCAGCCCAATGCACGCCACCTTATGACACGCCTCAACTCTGTTGGACAGCCAGGTGTGTATGATTGTCACTGTGTGGTGCAGGTGTTCTACACACATCTAGAAAAGGTAAACTGCACGCTGTCAGCAGAGACCCGATTCCACATAAAAACATACCTCCCAAAAGCAAATGCGTCCTGTCATTTTCAGGTACACTTAATTTGCATAATTAAATCTATATCTATCCTTTCATGTCCCTTTTGGACATGATGATTTGTTGAATAATCCGTCCATTTTCTGACTCAGGCCCACCAGCGTGAGGAATTTGTTCTTTTAAAGGCAATGTGTGTCTTTCCTTTCGAATAATCACAATGCAGCATGCAGCAGAGGCTGCTTCAGGAAAGGATGCACCAATCCTACTTTATCAATCGGCAGGTCAAGCCCGGATCAATGTGTCCATGGGCACCTCACCAGAACGCGCCTGTGACTGTTAGTTACTGATGGGCAGGTAGCTCCTGTCATCAGTGTATGAATGGGTGATGACATATAGGGTAAAACTGAGTGGTTGGAAGACCACAGTATACAAGATGGAAGAGTACTTCCATTCCAGTGTTTAATGAATAAGGATCAGGTGAGGAAACATCAGACTTGACTTAAACATTGCTAAATGTAACCAGCAATGTACATGTATATGTACATATATTTATATATGTAAATACGGTATGGAATCAGGAACATTTATTACCAGTATTACCAGTAGTATGTCAGACATACGAGGAATTTGACATGGCGTTAGGTGCATAACATCAGACAGTAAGACAGTGGACAACAAGACAGATAAGACAACATAGTACCAGAAAATGTTATGTTCAATTTACAAATGTACAATTTGACTCTACGGAATAAACTATGAGGCTATGGGTATATAGAATAGACCATTTTAAAATAAAGGATAAGAAGAACAGACAACTGTGTTGTGAGTGTATGTGCATGTGGAGTGAAGGGAGTGACCGGTGGAGTCGGTCAGTGGGGGAACGGCTCTGTGGATGAGGGTTAGGGTGAGGGACTTTAGGTGGGTCAGGACTAGCCGTTCAAAAGACTTCATGACTACAGAGGTCAGGGCGATGGGGCTGTAGTCATTGAGTCCTGTGATCCTGGGCTTCTTGGGGACAGGGATGATGGTGGAGGCCTTGAAGCAGGCTGGAACGTGGCACGTCTCCAGGGAGGTGTTGAAGATGTGAAAATGTTCCACTTTGTGTTCATTTCATCGTCTCACTTTCTAACTGTTCATCCGTCCAGTCTTCCTCACTAAATTCAGGATCCTGTCAGATGGTGATAAACAGGACCACGATGACCCAGGCAAGGAGGCGGAGCCAAGTGATGAACCAAGGGAAGACGTCGATAAGGACACTCTAGTCGCGTCAAGTGAAGGAACCGAAGGAGAGGAAGGCGGGGCGGGAAATGTGAAATCATTTCTGGATGTGGACGGAGACCTTGACATCAAGCACCGGTACGTTTAGTCCTAAATCAAGGGGGGCTTCAGACCGGACCAGTACCAGTGGTCCACTCCTCAGCACTCAGCTCTGTCAAACCTCTTTAGTGACGGTGTGCGTTTTCAGAGGTGCACTGCTGTTTTCCTTACATGCATCTCATGCTCTTCCTCTGCAGACCGAGGAACAACCCCAACGAGGAGGGGGGCCGAGACCTGGTCTGTCCAGTCATTCTCAAACAGTCTGAGTCTGCACTGGAAGAGGAAGACGAGGCTACGGATGATGAAGGCATTATAAAGATTGGTAAGAGCAGTTTGAGATTGTATCAACCCCGCTGTTCGCAGCCACTTACAACATGTGTGGTCTGGCCCGCGTTCGGTCGAGGTGGGCTGCATCTGGCCCGTACCTGATTTGAGTTTGGGTAACAGGAACCGCTTCCCTTTTTTCTCCCCATTGAAGGCGTTTCATTTTTCCTGTACCCATGTGAGGGGATCAGGACAGAGGAAGTCGCATGTTTACAGACTCTAAAGCCCTCTGAGGCACATTTGTGATTTGATTTGTGCTTTACAAAATGAAATGAATTGAATTGAACCTCCATTTCTATTAGTATTCTTACCTTATTCAACCTTCAACCTTCAGATGATGCTTATCATCATGGTTCTCATGTTTGTGACTCAGGGTCTGACACACGATAGCATCCAGGCACAGGCCTACCGCCACACTCATTAACACACGCTGCCTGGGCGTTTTATGCTGAGGATCACATTAAATGAAGGGTCAATATATAGTGCACTAACTGAGGAATGCGTAATGTTTATGTTACAGAGCACACAATGGCCACGACCCTCGAGGACGTTGGCAAACAGGTCAGTAACATTGTCTGTTTGATGGATTCATTTCACAAGAACAAAAAAATCCTTAAGAATGCCCAGATATGGGCCCGAGGTTACAGTGAAATGCTTGTGCAATGTTTTATAAGCAAAACATCCAGAGGTCCACTTACTGAGGATTTGTGTTTGTGCTGAAGGGACACTTACTGCAATAAGAGGTGTCTGTGAGTCTGATATGTGTGGTTATCTGACGGAGGTTCCACCTGACGGAGGTTCCATCTGAAGGAGGTTCTATCTAACGATTGTTCTCCCTGCAATGGTTTTGCTGTACACTTACTGTACATCTGTAGTATTTTACGCTGTACACATGAGATCCATTGTGTCCATCCTTAGAAAGGATCTTCCTCTGCCGTTCACACTAAGGTTTTCTCATTTTCTTAATTTTAGTTTTTCCTGTGCCGATGTGAGGGGATCAGGACAGAGGATGTCGCATGTCTACAGACTGTAAAGCCCTCTGAGACTAATATGTGATTTTTAGCTATACAAAATGAATTAAATTCAATTGTTAACAGAAATGGAATATGAAATAAATAATATTATCCATTCATTCTCAAACCGCTTATCCTGCACACAGGGTCTATCCCACCGCTAGATGGATCCTGTTGGCTTTCTGTTTAATAACCATAAAGTAAAAGAGGAAGACCATGAGGATGCTTCTACAATGATCTATACCGTCCAGCCACAACATGTCTATAGGTAACACAAAGGGCCTGTGTTTTATTTAGCCACTATCGTAAAGAGGAATCCGAGCACTATCTGACTAAATGAAGGAAAACACAGACGAAGCAGCTGTGGGGTTCTTCAGTGTGTCATCACACTGAGCCAATGACGGACTCGTCTCACAGTGTCCGTGTCCCGCCCTCACTCCGGAGGAGGAGCCACTCGTCTGATAGCGTTGCCTCCATAGCACTACTGGTTGGTGCGGGTGTCGATGAAGCTGCTGGTGAAGGGTGGTGTCTTTCTGCCCCCCTCAGGTGTGGCTGGGGGCATTCCTCTTGGCGGACTTCATCCTCTCTAAGCCGCACGTCTTCAGAGGAGCTACAGTCCTTGAGCTGGGGGCGGGAACAGGCTTGACCAGCGTCGTCATGGCAACCGTAGCCAAAACACTGTACTGCACCGGTAAAATGCCATCCAGCAGTTGTCCTACTAAAAAATGAAGACACCACAATGTACCACTGGTGTCGGTGACGAAGGCTTCTAAATTCTGCCTTTTGTCAGCTGTAAAGTGTCTCCAGGGGGCGCTATGCATCTAACGCTCCTCCTCTGACCGTCTATCACTGCTCAAACACTTGACTTTGCTCCGCAGATGTGGGAGAAGACCTTCTAAGCATGTGCAGGAGAAATGTCACATTAAATCAGCACCTAATAGAGCCTGCAGGTGAGATAACAATGACTAATCCCCTTTTGAATAGCTCCTTCTGTTACCATGGTTACTGTAGAACGGATGAAACTACATCCAGTAGTGAAGGTTTCTCCAAACTAACAACTTGTGTTTGAACATTTGTGTCAGATTTCTCCATCTTAAATCATAGAATTGATCGACTAAAGGAGAAGGAGGGAGGGCGCCTCAAAACTCAAAAACAACAAAGCTTTAACAGCTTTTAAATAACAGTTGTGTTTGTCCAAAGGAACAGTAACACCTTTCTATAGTAAAGCTTTTAAGACTGAAGAGTTCTTGGGAAATGTAAATTATTAAAGGTCTGTAATAATTACAAACATACTTAGAATCTGCTTGTAGTACTAATTATGGTTGTAATCATAAATATTCACAATGCTTCTATAGTGCATTAAAGTCCCTTTTATAATGTTTACAATGTATCATAATTGAATGATCAAATGAATTATGATCCATATTAGAATGAGTTATAACAATAATGACATTTAAAATGAAGAGTCTATTGTATTATGTATTGCAGCTATAATATACTATGATCCTTCCAGAACAATATGTCATTGGGGGACTAGCTATCATTATTATTATTATGTCTTTTTCCATATAATCTGTTGTGATTATTGTAATGAAGCATTAACAATGGGCTTAAATATAGAATTGTACAGTGTTATCAACAGATCCGCCTGGATCTCCATGCAGTATCTTTTAATAATAAAAGCATAGAGACTGAGATAGAGCTACGAGAATTTGTTCTTCAGTGGTTGTTCATGAGCTTCTACATCTCTGTGTTATTCATCAGGTGGAGAAGTGAGGGTGAGGCAGCTGGATTGGCTTCAGTATGACGTTTGTACAGGTAACACACACCTTCCCATCCAATCGCACACTCACCATACGGACAACGCTGGATGGACACACGGCAACGCACGGCAACGCACGGCAACACACGGCAACGCACAGCAACACACGGCAACGCACAGCAACACACGGCAACGCACGGCAATACACGGAGCATGTTCACAGAACAACTTACACACATGCAAATATTCAGACACCGAGAGACATGAAAAAGTGATGCTTTTGTAATGCAACATGTACATGTGTCTTTGGTCATCGGTTCAACTGCAGACTTGAAGGGGCAGTTGAAGTGTCACTTTAAGTGAACTGTATTTGAACATATGCACATTTTATCTACCTTTTTAGAAGCCTTTCTGACAAGCAACCGAGCTAAAGGTCAAACATAAAAAAACAAAATCCATAAGTTACACTTCTCCCTCATCTACATACAGACATACAGATATTTTATTTCCTGGTTTCTGGTTTTTATTCACATTGGTCACACAATCGTGTGTGATGCGGCCTCATGAAATGCTCCTTTTGTGCCAGATGTAACGGGACGCACACCTTTCAAAAGGCTCACTTTAGTGCAACTATTATTTAGGAACAACTAGTCCCTGATTCCAATCACTTTCTTTTTTCCTTTTATAATAACAATTACTCCAACGTTCCTACAAAGGACCATCTGGGACGTCTGTGGAGCAAGTGATACTTGCTGTATCTTCAACAAGCAGCAGGAGGAATGCAAATATGTATCTGTGATAACAGAGATCCTGGTAATTCCTCCCTCTGCCCTTCAGTTGTCATGACAACTCAAGCCTGGGTTTGACTTTTGACTCCAAGTTGCGTCCGTGGTCATAGTCCGCTTCTTACAGACTATTCTGTCCTCAAAAGACCTGGAGACGGCTCTTCGTGCTCTTCTTACCTCAGCTGGTGCAGAAGGACTTTTAACTGGTACACGCAGGCGTGAACACATTTCACCCATTTTAAAATCCCCTCGCTGGCGACCTGTAGAGTACAGAATGGATTTCAAAAGGTTGCTATTTGTTTTAAGGGTTTAAATCTCGCTCTCTAAGCTCCCTGGGCAGCTTTTAGTTGTCCTTCCCCTTCATGTCAGCTGGTCCAACGCTTCATCGACCACCTCTCAATTTAACATGTCTCTTTGTGGGATTTGTGTCCGTCTGGTTTTCAATGTTGATTAGTGTTTGAATCCTGATTGTATATCTCTGGGCAACTTGTCAAGATGCGCTATACAAATACATTTGCATTGATTGATTGATTGCTTGATGTGGCACCTTGAAACAACGGGCATAACTTTATGAAAACAAACCCCAGCTCTTCTTTCCATTTCTCATGTTTGTAGACGCTGATATGGAATTCAGGTGGACGGAGGAGGAAGTCGCCGATTTGTACGACAACACCAAGATCATCGTTGCTGCTGATGGTAGGTTGTGTGTGTGTGTGTGTGTGTGTGTACTTTTATACTAGTACTTTTGTTGTTGCATGGCGGCCATTGTGCTGAATTTGCTGTGAAACTGGATTTTATTCCCCAAACGTATCATGATGCATACGTCCAGGCCTAAAGATATCTGCTTCTCAGTGATGCCTCCTGTGACGCGTTTCTGCCCCCCAGTGTGCTACGATGACGATCTGACGGACGGGCTTTTCCGAACTCTGTATCGACTCTGCAGCAACTTCCGGCAGACCTGCACCATCTTCATCTCCTTGGAGAAAAGGTGAGGAGGAAAGGCTGCTGCAGGGTTAGGGGTTAGTTTGTGGAGCAGCAGAAACATCAATACTGATGCTTCTCTGGTGAGGGACCTTTCCCCAGCAGCTTGGAAATACTGGCTTCATTTGAATCTATGAGACGCATTGATCCAGGTCACTGTAGACCTGATTCATTCAGATTGCATCCAGTTTGTTTGTGAGGCAGAAGTATTGTTCCTTCTCCAAACTAGAAAATGTTCCATGAGCCTCTAAAGCTGTTCTATCTGTCAAGGATGAACTTCACCCTGCGACACATGGATGTCTCGTGCGATGCCTACAACCATTTCAGCCACTGTCTGTTCCAGCTGGAGGAGCAGGTGGACGGGCGGTGCAGCTTCACTGTGGAACAGGTCCCTTCGGACTTTGCACAGTTCCTTCTGTACGAACGCATTGAGCAGCTGGTAAGGGAAGCATTCACACACATTCACGCACAGCTACACCTTCAAGCCTACATCTTCATGTGAGAGAAGAAAAGGTCCTACTGGGTCTGAATGCATCACAATCCGTACAAGAAACTTTGCTTAGTGATTCACAACACTACTCACAGCAGATGACAGAGCTGCTGTTGCCTGGGAGACCCTGTGGTACCCAGGAGCAGCTGTGACGGCGCCTGCAGCTCTAAGCTGAAAGACGATGGATGGGTTCAGTAAGGTTCTCATCAGTATACATTGTCACCAATGAAATCCTTTTTTTTAGGAGCTGTGGAAGGTGACCGCCACTCCTCTTGATGCACAGGCTGTGAAAACTGCCCCCCCTCCCAAAGAGCCCAAGCAGTGCTCCAGTTAGCATGTAAAGCAACATGTGATGGAGTCAGGCCCTTTGACACACAGACTTCATCGAGAGTTTAGAAATGTTTCACTGATTTGAGCATGAATGTAGAATAAGTTCTTTCTGATCTTGATCCGTGTATTGACAACCAGCTGCTGTTAAAGCCTTTTAAAGTTGTGCATGTTTGTGCAGTGTGCCCCATTAGAAACGAGATGTAATAAAGAGTTCCAGTCCCTCCTCGTTTCATTCTGTCGCATGCTGTTGAAAGCATTGATATCTGCTGAATAAGTAGGACATGTTGATATTGAAACCCGCTAGACAAAGGACCTCCATCCCGACTGGAAGAGTCCATCGTCTCCTTCTGTCCTCCTGAATGCGCTCTTCAGAAAGGAGAACGCCTGCCGCAGAGCCTCAAACACTCGCTGGTGTGACCGAAATCAACCATCTCGGGGTGAATCCGTGGGGGGGCACGTCAGGTCGAAGCCTTCCTGCCCCCCCGGGCCTTAAATCCTGAGACTTACTGAGGGCTTCAATTGGTGTAAATATGAAAGGGGCCACGTTGCTGCCACATGTCGTGTCACCATGACAACGTCAAAAAATAGAATGTACAACTGAGGTTTTATTTATTTCATACTTCTTACTCTGACTCAAACGTCTTCCAGGATATTTTCTCAGAAAATGAGGTCATTTAAAATAATGCTTTTACTGTTTTCCATCAAATCGGCTTCAATGACTCAAATGTTTGCTGAATATATTAACTGATTTCATGTGGGGTTTTTGTTCAAGAACTTCAGGATTCGCTGAGTTATAATATAGTGGTTTTAATAAAAAATACGATGTCCCATTTTATACATGTCAACATGGGGGGTAGTTGCCTCTCATTGGTTAAAACATGCTCATGTCGGACAGCTTTAAGGGGGGGGGGGGCTCTGGGTTGGTTGTGTCATTCTCATGTGCATCCGTGTTTGAATGGTCCTTTCATTCCAAAGACAGATGTTGAACATCTGTCGTACACACATTACATAGAGACATGAGTACCGAGGCTCCAATACTTAAGGGAAAGGGTCTGAATCCGTGAGGGGGGGCTGAGATGGGGCCACAATGTAAAGGGACAGTGTGAGAGGGAGTGACATCTAGTGGTGAGGTTGCAAACTGCTCACCGCCCCTTTACTATCTATTACTACTATAAAGTACTCGTACCAATACTCAGTTCTTCATAACTAAATCACTGCGCTTTAATCAAATGAAATCAGAACAGGATTACTTTATTTATATCAGTCTGCTCAGCAAGCACAGACGTTTACAACAAGTGGCTGAGAAAAATAGTCTGTCCATATTTCATCAGCAGAGCAGAAATATACATTTACCCACCCCCCCCCCCCCCGGGGACCAACAGGCGCCACGCCGCTGATACACAGAGGACATTTAACACTGAGCGTAGAGACGAGCGCCACATGAATGCCGAGGCGTGAACGGATTGCGGCGGTCCTACAGGACGGACCCAGCGATGTTCTTCAGAGAGGAACCGGATGCTGACTCGTTGGTTGGGTTCCGTATTCGACATCCATACTTTTAGGTCTCAAAGTGTGTGTGTGTGTGTCGTAGTTTGTGAAGTACACACAGTTGACTCGTCCACTAAGCTGCAGCACGGGCCTGAAGGAAAGCGCAGGCCGTTTTGGAGAACATGTTCATATTGAGCAGATTGTTTACCAGGCACACAGCGTTGCATCATGGGAGCTGGACTCACTCATTTGGTGTAGACGGCTGCTGACACGTTGGTCAATGACACAACGGACCCTCTGCAAGGTCGGCGTGCGCCGGACAAACTGTTGACTAAACTAGATAGCAGCAAATCACTTTAAAACGGGGGCAGTTATTCCCTGGCGCTGATTGGCTATATACTTTTGATATTTTCATAGTTTCATTTAGTTCAATAGTATATCCTCAACACACTGATTCAAGCAGTGCGATTCTAATGCACAGTCCGAGAATAAAGGACTGAGACTTTGGTGGTTGTGATGCCGTGTGTCCGAAAGTCGGACCTTCTAAGAGGAACCGTGTTGGGATCAGTGAGCTTTAAAGCAAACGGTCTTTACTGCGATTTAAATTGTTTTGTACATCACAAAATCTGCAAAAATATATAGTAATTTACTCAAAATACGTAGATCTGTAGCAGAGGTGTAAAGGGGTCCCTTGACATTAGGAAATGTGTAACTTCACACTGAAATATAGTAACAGTTAAAGAGCAAAAACAGAGAATGTTAAATTACTGATTCAATGTAAAACGCACGCAAACATGAAATCATGGCGAAGGAGCAACAATGTGGATTTAGATGCAAGAAGAGATGAAGTGGAGATGATGAAAGTGCTATTTAAAATAAGCAGTGGAGGAGAAATTATAACAGCAAATGAATTGTGCTTTTAAAAAGAATCTCTTCCTGTCAGAAGTACGACTGTGTGCACATTTAAAATGTGACCGTTGTTGCAAACTGAGGTACCGACTGTGCATCCATCATGTGACATTGGTGACACACACCTGTGGAACACACTGCTCACCTTCGGACCCTGCGTTTGACTGTGTGACTCTCATCTGTAATTTGTATAAATATTCCCATTTTAATAAGGTACTGATGAATCCCTCATCACATCCCGTCTCCTGAGGACCTACAGAAACAATAGAAGCAGTAAGAGGCGAGTAGCAGGCGCACTGAAGCCCCCGCGCGGGGTCGTGTGGTAACAGCAGCAGGAGAGTGAAGCCGATGTGAGCGCGCGGACCCCCCAACGCAGCGAGAGGCGGCTCAGACCGACAGGGAGACGAAGCTGTTGTACTGCTCAATGTTTCTCTTCAGGATGTCCGAGCAGGGACCCAGGACCCGCTCGAACCGGGGCCGGTCCAGCTTGACACACTTGAGGGGGCCGCATGCCACCACGGTGGCAGCCCGGGGCCGGTTCATCAGCAGGGCGATCTCACCTGGGGGGCGCGGGGAGGGTTTGAATGGATTTGGGGGTATTGTGGTTGTGCTGTGCTGCAGGTGTCCGTCACAGCGGGACTTACCAAAGTAATCCGAGGGCCCGAGTCTGCCGACCTCCACAAACTCCTCGTCCTCCGAGCGCCTCTGGAGCACCGCTGCTGTCCCCTGGTGGGCAAACAAGTCGACTTGACATCCCGGACACCCACCTTTCTGACATGAACCTCAGCGCTGCACACAGCTTGCAACTTTCCATTTCAGCTACGATGGTGTGTACCTCCAGGATGATGAAGAACTCATCCCCAGGCTCCCCCTGCACCACAATCTTCTGGCGGTCGACAAACGGGACGATCTCCAAGGCGTCCGCCACCGTCAGACGCTCCCACTTATCCAGAGACTCTGTTCAGGAGCACCGGGGTCAAAGATCAGCGTCTCCCTTCAGTTATATTAGACGACGTCAGTCACACGTTCTCACCTAAAATGGACACCTTGCTGAGGAACTCCTCATACATCTTCCGCTTTCTCAAAGTGCTTCCCTAAAAACAAGAGAAACGGTCACTGCGTCGTGTCCTCGTCAGCTCGTTACTGCCGCAGCGTTGCGCTCAGCTTTGTCCTACCATCAGTATTCTCCTGTAGCTGTCTCTGTCGATGCCCCACAGCTTGACATTGGACTTGGCACGGACCGTAGCTGCTCGAGGGGTCCCGTAGATCAGAGCCAGCTCCCCAAAGCTCCCCCCCTCACCAATGCTGGTCACCAGTTCATTGTTCACGTATACCTACACGGGTCACACACCAGGGGGACAGACCTCATCATGGGGGTCAACAGTCGTTTCGTTAGGACGCTCTTGTGACGGCGTCAGTCCCAGCTCGTTTTATACTTTTTGCCCGCCTGCTGGCAGCAGAAGAAGCTGCAGCGGAACGCCACCGAGCACTGGGCTTCATCAGACTTTATCACTTGAAGATAACTGGTTCAACAACAACAACCCGGTTCAGAAGTGCACAAAGACAAAGGATCTTACATCCATCTCTCCCACGTCAATGACATAGAAGTTGTCTCCCTCGTCACCTGGATCAGGAGCAATGAAGAGGCCGTGAATGAAGGAACACAAGAAAAACACAGCGACCTTTGAATCGGATGCAGCGTGGAGAACTCACCCTGTTGGATGACCGTTTCCCCGGCGATGTAGTTGACGGAAAACATTGCGTCGAAAATGTCACTGGAGAGAGAGAACCAGCGGATGAGGAGAGAAATGGATGCATGAGGTTGTCAACTAGCAGATGCAGCATTACCTCCGCTCATTGTCGTCGAGGTGGGCAAACAGCACGTTCTTCTCCATGGCTTTGGCCAGGGCGGCCATGGTCTTGTAGTCTTTTGGGATGACCTTGGGTTGAGAAACTTGTTTAGATTTCACAGGAACGCTTCAGTGAATATTGAGACTACAATATACATGAAAATCAAGGACTGGTATTCAATATTGCATATTGCAATATTGCATATTGCAATATTGCAAAATTGCAATGAACTCAATGCTGTAATGAATACATTAAATATATAAATCAGTGGATATGGTTTTAATAAATGAAAGGTCTACATTCTGCAGGGGCTTTGACCAGCTGATTGAGTCCGTTCCATCTAAAAGGAGGCTGAGGATGAAGACACAAAGACGGGACAGCAGACCTTTCTGACATAGGACGCAGCGTCTTCCTCGGTGTACACCTCAGCACTGATGGCTCCTCTCCGGGTGCGACCCCTCACCACGGGGTTCATGGGCGGAGAGACTTCCTCCTCCCGGGAGTCCGACCTGGAGCCGGACCTCTGCTGCGCGGCGATCTGCTGGGCCTCCTCCTGCAGGGAGACACGGTCAGACACCATCAAATGACCAATCCAACCAGGCCAGTGATTAAAGGCTCCTCTCATGTCTCCACCTTCTGCAGTCTTTCGAAGTGGTCCCTGAGAAAGTTCATGGGCCGGTCGGGCCGGGCCGTGCACAGCTGGATGATGCATTCCTTGAGCAGTTGCTGGATGTTGTGTTTCTGGACGTACTGCTCACACTCTTGGAGGCTCCGTTCCTCCTCGCTGCTCGTACTGCTTGATGCCATCCTTGTGTTGCGAGCTTGACGGAGATGAGGCAGTAACACAGTAACAAATCAGGAAGCTGTATTATGTCGTTCTGAGTACATGTGCAGCAGTTAAATGTTTCCTGGGACTGAACAGTCTATTCGCATGTCTTCATATTGTGACCAATAGTTACCAATAAAAAGAGTTCACTGAGGTGATCATTTACTGTGCTAAAGAAGCTTCAGAAGTCTATCGGTGTTCATAAAGTCATTGCTCTTTAAGAAAAGGAAGAGATTTATTGTTGTGTAAATATAAAAAAGCAGTTAAAATGTTATTTTTTAAAAGGTTAAGTGCTGCAATGGGTCGCTCGATATGGATGTGTGCGTGTTTGACAGAGAAGGGGGGCTGGGTGGGGGGGTCAAAGGATGTGCAACAGCCCTGCGAGGCAAATATTTAGATTTTGGACCATAATCTGAGTCAAATATAATCGTTAAAATGTGATGATTTAAGATGTTCTGATGAGAGTGCACCAGCTATTAGATGGTGATATTATGCATGCTATGTTTACATGAATAAGATGCAATCATTGAATGTACTGCAGTATTAACAATGCAAAAAAAAAGGATAATTAAAAGGTGGACTCTTACATATTCGATCTGTCATCAAAAGGTATTTTAGTGAATGAACTAATATCAGATCACCATGTTGATTTATTTTGTCTTAATGAAATGTGCTGTCGAATGGAGAATATTTTAGCTTAAATGAAGCGACTCCAAGTCATGTTAATACTCATATTCCTCAAGGCACAGGCCCAGGAGGTGGAGTGTCAGCTATTTATGACTCCTCAAGATCCTTATTCAGAAATTACATGTGAATTTTTAGTTCTTAGCAAGTTTGTAATTATTATGGGTGTTTTTAATATTCATGTAGATAATAACAATAGCCTCTGTACTGCATTTATCTCATAGATTTAATTGGTTTCTGTCAGAGTGCTCATCTAAAGGAGAATGATAACTAGAAGGAAGTTTGGATGCAGATGTGGCCCCTTATACAACTTTTTCCTTATTACAAGCCCCTCGGTACATGCCACGCCCCTCCCCACGGATGCCCCGCCCCTATCAGTTGTGCCGCCCCCACGCCACATCAGGGCCAAAAGTCTGAATGTAAAAAATGTAATCCGAAAGTGAAAAAAAGATTTGACACTTGAAAATATAAGATTTTAATTTGAAAATATCCAAAAAGGAAAAATATAATTTAAAAAGAGAAAAAAACACGCTGAAGAACAGAGTCAAACCTATATGTTGTGTGTGTATATACACATTTATACGTGACGTAATAGCATTTCTGCAGTGGCTCTCTGTTAAATCAAGAACGGAATTTGAGGTAACGGTACTTCTCACATACGAGGCACTACGAGGTAACTTACCCCCGCATCGTAAGGAACTTATAGTTCGTATAATAGTGTCACAGACTGTTAAATGCACTGCACGCTACTGCAACGGGGACATGGCACAAACACTGTTGTGAGACCGTTCGGAGCGGGGATCAGAACCGTGAACAATGGGGAAAGGAACTCTCAGGTACCGTTGTGAACGCAGGTGATCGTTAGCGTGCGTTCAATGCGACGTGCTAAACAGCTAGCGTTAGCTTCAGCAGCTCACTTAGCGCTAGCGTTAGGGTAACTAACGTTACTTCCGCATTCCTATGTAACGTTACACGTTAGCAAAGGACGCTTCTTGTCATCAACGTGATACCAACACAGTCACGGTAATTACACCGTGGGGTGTCTTATGATTAGATCGCCATGTTCAAAAGTAACCACTTAATTCAGCGCTAGCTTGGCGAGCTAACCATATACATATAGAAATAATGGCAAAACAAAGCGTAACAGACACAAATGAGTGAGACGCTTTGAACAAATGCACTTACAAAAAGTGTAAAGACGAATAATTCAGCCCGAAAACTACGTGAAAATACTCACCGAAATTGAAAAGACGTGAGCTCTGTTTTTTCTTCTTGTCAGAAGAAAACCACCACTTCCGCATGAAGGTTTTTCACAATAAAAGCGTCTTCTTACGAAATATAATGTCCAACACTGAAATTGATGTGAAAACGTAAACGAATGGCCTACTAGTACACATTCCATACATGGCAGGTCTGATTAGTCACCCGAGAGAAAATAGATCTGGTCTGATGTTATTAATTGCTCAATGGTAAATAAGATAACAACAACAACAACAACAACAAAATAAAACAAATGTCAGTATTGACCCCCCTGGATTGTTTCCCATTTTGTACTGTTAAAAATATATTTTTTTCCATTTGCTCAACACAACATGCATAGTACTTTGAACGTACAAAATACCTTTTATTGTGACACAAACAATAATGAGAATGAAAAGTTGACTTTTCCTCACCCCTCCCAGAGTCAATACTTAGTAGAACCCCCTTTTGCTGCAATCACAGCAGCAAGTCTTTTGGGGAATGTACTTTGCAAATCTAGAGATGGAGTTGTTGTGTAGCTCTGGCTGTATGTTTAGGGTCTTTGTCCTGCTGGAAGAGGAACCTCTGCCACAGTCTTTTGCAGACTGCATCATGTTTTCTTCAAGGATTGCCGTGTATCCACCTCCTTCCACCTTTCCCTCATTCTGACAAGTTTCCTGTAGCTGCTGAAGAGAAGTCAGTGCTGACAGTCCGGGTGCTGCTGGTGATTTATCCCAGGTTCACCTGCTGGACAATGGTGATTAACAGCAAGCTGAATTCCACAAACAGATCCCGTGAACATGGTGAGTCGAGGGGATACGTTCCCATGTTGACTGCATCATCCACCGACCTGTTTGTCCAGTATGCAAACTGTGATGTTCCTGGGGCTGGTCAACACCAGCTTATCAATAGACTTCAAGAGTAGTCCTTTAACCTGTAGTCACCAGTAATCCTGCGATGGAGGATTTCTTGGGGTGGAGCACTGGAAGCAGCTGTAGTGATTGCGTGAAGGGGGGGGGGGCACCTGGGCAGTAAAGTGGGCTGATTGAACTCGCAGTAAAGAACTCACGTTCTAAGACACAGAGAGGCTATTTTCAGACATCATCTCTGTTTTAGCTTGGAGCACTTTATTGTAGTAAAATACTATATATAAATACATCAATATTTACAAAACCAACTCATTTATCAAATATATTTGATTGGCCAACCACTGGACTTGGTGTGTATATTCCAGCCTGTTTCTGTGTCCTGCTGGTTCGTAACAACAAACATGCCCGACACAACATGCTTGCTCAACAGCTATTTGCAGACACACCCACTTTTCCTTCCCTCCCTTGAGCCAGAGCACAGTCACTTCCTTCACCAGCCTCATTCGTGTCGACTGCCCAGAGTCCACGAATACACCTCTGCACCTTCAACCTAACCACATATACAGAGCACAGGTAAGAAGATCTCTGTTTATGTCATATGTAATCAGCTGGCGATGTTTGGATCACTTGTGATCTCTCCGGTCCGTTTAGCAAAGGCAGTGAAAAACCATCTAATCGGTCTATTAGATCATTCATAGCAAAGGTGCAATGTACCTAAATGTACCAGTCAGGAATCATTTTAGACAAGATATTTCAAACTGAGAGGAAATGAGAGGAAAAAATACAGACCTACCAGTTAAATTGTGTTTGTACAGTGTGCACCACACCTGATAAAGGTGTAGCCGACTGTTATCTCAACGTCATTACTCACGCAGCTAACAACCAGTAAAGGGACAATTGTCCTCTTCCACGCATACTTAGAGTCTGGACTTAAAGCAGATATCCCACTTCCCTGGACCCTAAAATATCCATTACACATTGATTAAACAGGTCTAACACCCCCTACTTCACTAACCCCTTAATCCACTGCTCACATCAACAAACTGGTGCTTTGTGTGTAAAGTCATGCTGCTCGACAAAATGTCTCCCTGTCCTCATCCTGGGATTTGCAGATCTACATTCCAGCAGCCTCCCCTGTACCTGCTCAGACATGTCGCTCTACAGCTTTGGCCTGGAGCCACTCTCGTGCCACACCTGGAACAAAGACCGGACACGTAGGTGTAACACCAAACAGTGTGCATATGCACATGTGCAGCACTCAGTATTCTTCCTTGTTTGAGGGTTGCATACAGGACGGGACAACGTTTGTAATGTAGATACGTTCCTTCTCTTCTCTAATTGCATTAATGTTGCATGGAGAGCCGCAGAGAATCTGATTATCAAAGCAGGAAATGGACGCAAAGAGCTTTACTGCATCTGACTGCACCTCATAGCAGGATATCTACTGCTGTTTCTGCACGTGGTGTTGCCATTTTGTTGAACTCTCCAGTAATTTGAACTTGTTCTACACACTTAACATCGTGCCTCTCTACATTTAAGGGAGGCAGTAATTCTGTTAAGTTCTTCATTCTGTACACTGGACATCTACTGCACCCTGAAGGGCCCATGAGAAGGTCCTTAGCTTGCAGCTACTGGGTCATAGACCACATTTCAGTTTGGACCTGATGATGGAGCGAGAAGGAAATTCAGTTATTTGTTATTCATTAGTAATTCAGTTAAAGTTCTTACAGACTCATTTCATATCATAATGTGGCGTGCGGTATGCAGTGTACATTCCTGGTATGTTCATCCTCCTCAGATGAATGAAAACACTGAACCCCAATGAGCTAATACTATTGGAATTGTCAAAAACAGACATAACAGAGGACGGGTTCCAGTCCCGGGACGGACAGCAGTGCAATAGATGTCATGTGTACAGAATGCACTACAATACAGTCCAGAGCTTTTAATGTGCAGTCTTCTGATGAACACGACACAACTCAAATGAAATGCGAGGATCCCTTTAACCGCTTTATTTAATCTTCTTGCTATTCATTCTGCACACATAATGACTAAAGGGGGGATTACCACGGCATATTTCTGTATCCATTCAGAAGACTTGATCACATAAACAGTAACACACTGCGCATCATTACTCTGCAGGTGGAGACAAGGTCATATTCACTACCTCTTGTGTTGCTAAGATGAAGTGGTTGAATGCCTAACATCTCTGCACACATATTTCTTTGCAGAGATCGCAGTGAGTCATAACAACAATGTGGTAAACATCTACGAGAAGAAAGGCAAAGAGTGGGTGAAGACCCACGAGCTGACAGAGCACAGTGGACGGGTCACAGGTTCAGTAACTTACATCAGCTATCACAGCAGCAATGACTGATTGTTGGATGGCATGTGGCCGATTTAACGTACATTTCAGCGAGCAAATCAACGTTTGTAGTAACTTACTTTAGTTTATGGTGGAAATCATTAAATTGTGTTAATCGGTATCAGTATCCACAGCCTGATATGACTTGAAAGCAAAGGTGGGATACATTTCCTGAGCTTCCTCGTAACGTCCACAGGCATCGACTGGGCCCCGGAGTCCAACCGCATCGTGACATGCGCCTCCGACCGCAACGCCTACGTGTGGACCCTGAAGGATGGCGTGTGGAAGCCCACCCTGGTCCTGGTGCGCATCAACCGTGCAGCCACCTGCGTGAAGTGGTCCCCTCTGGAGAACAAGTTCGCCCTGGGCAGCGGAGCTCGCCTCATCTCTGTCTGCTACTTTGAGAAGGAGAACGACTGGTGAGTGATGCAGGATCAGGTCCAAACTATTCCTGTTCATGTACTGCAGGTTTTAAAGGCCAACGTTATTTACTTCCATAGTGTTGGAGCCTCAGCCTGCCTGTGATAGCGATCAGCGTTAATGGGTCCGATGGTGCTCATGCAGTCCTACTTTTACTATTAACCTTACTAACATCTCGTCGTTTGAGTTTAAAAAGCAACAATAACTAAAGCACACACAGGTTGGACCAGTGGTTCTCAAACATTTTCTGTCATGACCCACTTTGTAGGAAGAAAAACATTAAAATCACTTTTAGGTAAACCACATTGCTCCATCAGAAAACAACAAATAACATTTACAACCATCTTGTTACAACAATGCAAACAAATAAAAAGCAGCTCAGTAATTACAGACTATTTGTTGGTGGATAAATACTACAACTCTTAAAGCTCAGTCTCCCGGGCCAGTTAGCTGATGTTTAAAGGGCAGGCGCTTCGCTCCAACTAACTTTTAATATTTCTTTTAACTGTTTTATTTGAAACAAGGTCAAGTGGCTTTACTTTTCTTACCTCTTCACTGACACACAACTCGTCATAACATTTGCTAAGCACATACAGATGCAGGTTTTCACAGCCGTCCTTTCCGTTCAGGTGGCTGAGTAAGCACATCAAGAAGGCCATTCGCTCCACAGTGATGAGTCTGGACTGGCATCCCAACAACGTCCTGCTGGCCGCCGGCTCTGCAGACTTCCACTGCAGGTGACACGAGCAGCTAAACTGTCACGTAAAGGAAGGGAAGGAATGGTTTTATTAATGTAAAGTGCCTTTTACTAGACACATTACATTCTCATATCTCCATTCATTCATGTTTCCCCTCCAAGCTGAAACAGACGTCATAGTTATTATCATTTAGAAAAGTTTTGACGTCAAAGTTGTTCGCAGTTTGCATGACATATATATGATTAATGATGGTTTAGCCCAACTACGCATGATTGAGCAACACAACAGAGATTCATACTGTGCTCCTTAGGGTTTTCTCAGCCTACATCAAGGACATCGAAGACAAGCCTGGACCTACTGCTTGGGGGGCCAAAATGCCTTTTGGGGAGGTGCTGCTGGAGCACAAGGACTGTGGAGGCTGGGTTCACAGTGTCGCCTTCTCCCCCAGTGGGGACCAGCTGGCCTGTGTGGCCCACAACAGCAGCATCACCGTGGTGGACGCCGCCCAGGGGAAGGAGTGAGTTCAGCCGCCCCCACACACTTATTCCATCAGGGCGATTAGTGTCTCTATGCAGCTCAAATGGGGATGACGGATCTGTGCTTCCTTTAAGTGGATCCGCGATGAGGTGACTCACCAGACCAGGAGCACGTCATGGCTCCTCAGCAACTTTTCACTTTAGCTTTTTCTTGTTTTTAATGGCTGAAAACGTTTTTCACGTATATATTTCTCTAATAGATAAAATATCATGGGTTTATTTTGGTGTCATACCAATGCCGCCTTTCTGAACTCAATCCAGGGTCACCCAGCTGACCACCGACCGTCTGCCACTACTGAGTGTGCTGTATGTCAACGCAACTGAGCTTGTTGCTGCGGTAACTATCACCCCTCTGTGTGTGTGTGTGTGTGTGTGTGTGTCCTGCAACTTCAAGAATGATCAACTACTCGACTTGATTTAAACCTGCATTAATCAATCATTTTGTATTAATGATAATAGTCCCTCATAATGAGTGAGAAACACCACTCTATAACTCTACAGAGCCGTTTTAATAGAATCCCTTTTCTGTCAGGGTCATGACTGCTGCCCCTACCAGTTCACCTATAAGGGTCCAGGCGCCGTTGAGTTTGTGAAGAAGCTGGATATCCCCAAGCAGACCTCCAAGGGGGGCATCTCTGCCATGCAACACTTCCAGAACCTGGACAAGAGGGCCACCGATGAGGACAGCAACGAGCTGGGCACCCTTCACCAGAACAGCATCACGTAAGGGCTTCCACTGGGCGTAGCATCAGCACCTCCACCTCTGAGGTACCACACAACAAAACAAGTAGAAACGTGTTGCTGTGGACTCAATAGCACCTTTATCATTTGGGCTTTGGCTCTTTTTACTGTGGTAAGAATAATAATAATAATAATTAATACATCTCCATTCATCTTGGACGTATGTTATGTTGACCAAATGAATACAGCTTTGAGTAAACCCTCAAAGTTGTGCTCAATCTTGCAAGTACACGTCAAGTAGCCATGACGGAAAGATCCGCAATGTGACTCAGGTCATGTGTTCTATTCCTTGGCAGGATGTGGAAATGCCCCTAAAACATCAGCCACTCAGCAGGTTGTCCTCCTTGCCGGTGGGGTTGTGTAGTGTGATGCAGAGCTAGAGCCTCGTGCACGTTGGACCTTTCCTTTATTCCAGCTGCTTTATGACCTCATAAACATGGGGCTTGCTGGATGCACTATATGTATTGATGCTCTGGGTAACGTGAGAGAATTACGGTCCCTTAGTTTCACTTAAAGGGTCACTTAAACTTAAAATACTCTGGAAAATGAGGGGGACTTGGTTCGTACATCTACATGAATCAGGGAGCATGTGCACTATGCTGCTCTGTGTGAAACTCTGGGTTTCTTTGTCTTTAATTAGAACACCTATAGGGAAACTTCCATGGATGCATCTTTGTAAACCGTGTGTGCACGCGTTGTGTTGTGTTTTGCAGTCAGCTGTGTGTTGTGTCTGGGGAGAGAGCCAAAGTGCAGAAGTACAGCAGTGTGGGTCTGGATGGAGCCATGGTGATCTGGGATTTTAAGGTACAGGCGTCAAACACATAAGTGAAACCACATTTATTCCTTTTGCTGTAAAGATTTGTATCACTCAGTTTTACTATTATCTAATCATCTTAAGCGTTGAGCGACTTTTATTGGAGTTTATTTACTGTAATTGAAGGTGAATATTCTGTAAATAATCACATATCTATTTCTTTATTCTATTGAAAATGTGTCTCAACTGTAACATAACTGAGCAAAATCCATTTGCACGAAATGTGATTTAAAGTTTAAAAAACGAGAAGCATAAGTTCTGGTAACTACTGTTTGCTATGTTAGGAATAAAGCTCCACGCTCACGTATCACACTGACGTGGAACCTAATCACCTAATTTGTATCACGGTACAGAAATAACCTGGTACCCCAAAGGATGCACAGGACAACTCTTTCCAACTCCGATTTAATCTGTATGTTTGGTTCATGGATCCCATTGATCATTGGCTGTGTAAGCCCCTATTCAGGCCAATGGCAAAAAAATAACTTACCTTAGAAGCCCAAAATACCTGTGATCAAGCAAATGTTTTATAAAGCTATGAAGTGCACTTGGCCCTCTTAGAGAAGCGGATGAGGGAGTGATGGATCCCTGTGCTAGCAAAGGATGAGCTTCATCAGGCCAAACAAATACGTGTGCATTCACCCAGTGTCAGCTATCGGCTACAATGCAAACATGTAGCAACATCAATTCAATTTCACGCTTATTTTGTAAAGCCAAAAATCCCATTACAAATTTGCCTCAGCGGGCTCTACGGTCTGTATGCGACATCCCGTGTTTCCTGGAACCATCAGATGGGCAGAGAAAAACTCATGTACATCATCTCCTGAGATCAGTACAGCTGCGTGGTGCTTCCAACATGTTCTCGCTCTTTTTGTGCAGCATTGAAGCACCACTGAGGGGTCAGAGACTCAACCCCCAACCCCGGCATCAAACATACCTTTATGCAACATGACGGCCACCATGGAACTACTGAAGTGCTTCTGAGCAACTGGAAACTATATTTGTCAATGAAAAAAGTTTTGGTAAATAAAGAGGATATTTACAAGACAGACGATGTCTTGTCATGTTATGTATTCAGTGTGTTGGTATTTGACTCATTGTACTGCATGTATTCATTTAGTCTATTACTTTATCTTTGTATCATCACTCCACTGCTGCTGTTGCTTCTGATGGATCACTGCACTGAACTGACCCATCAGTTAGCAAGGATTCATGATATGTTAATGTGGTACAGTAACGTCTGCTGTAACATTGGTTGTGCTTTCTAAACTTGGAGAAAATACTACTGATAACATCCTCAGGGTTGTCAAACTGCCTGATGTCCAGAGGGAGGTTTCTGCTGTCAGGATCTCCGATCCCCCCGAGTCGGTTGATGAGAAGGATCCAGCACGTTGGTCAATTAAAGTCAAAACATTTATTTAGAAGAGAAAAAGATTACGCGAGCAATTCTCTGCAGATATCTGTCTCTAACTATTGCTTGCAGCAGGAGGTCCAACACACCAGCACGTATCTCAGCGCCCGGTGTAATGGCGTCGCCGAGCAGTAAAAACGCTGAGTTTTTATACACTCGAAGACAGTTCTTAGTGCCAGTTACGAGAAGCCACGAATCAAGTTGAGATAAGAACTCAGGTGGAGCTGAGGGTAAAAAACAATGCTCCTCTGATCGAAGGTCTGTGAGAGCAAGATGACCCCCTTCCCCAAACACAGCTGCAAACCCGAAATCTTTCTATGTCTCCATCTCAGGGTCAACCACTGCGACCCGGTTCTTAGCACCGGACACATGTTTACATCATGTTTTACCACTACATGCATCTCACACTGCTAAAAGTACTTCATGTACCTCTGAGTTGAACAGTACTAAATGTACCCTTTGAGATGAGGTCTAAAAGTACTTCATGTACCTCTGAGACGTGATGAGTTGTGTTTAGAAGAAATCGTCTCCACACCGCCGCCCAGCGTCGGTGATATCGGGCCAATCCAAAGACTTGTCACGTGATCTATCACGTGATTGGACAAACGAAAAGCCATTTGATCACATGCACGCTGAACCGGAGTGATCTCTTTTGATTGAGGGCCCGGACCCGTGTTTTTAGACCGTAAACACGCTCGTGTTTTTGTGTATCCTGTGTGTTAGCGACGCGATCACAGCCCGAGTGGACGGACACACGTAGAACCCGCTCCGCTCCACCAGCCAATGAAAACACGCCATTCAACCAGCGACAGCGGGTTTGGGCGCCAACCAATCGCAAGGGGCGGAGCGGTGACGTCGGCCGTCAGCTGTTCTTGTTTTGCTTCAGTGTTCCTCGTCCCTCCTCCAGGTTCTGGACGAGCGACGTCCGCAAGCAGCCGCGGTGAAACGGACGCTCCTCCGCGGCTTTTCTTCTCCTCCGCGGAACACATTTCTGCCAAATTGGAGTCGTCTTCCGCCGAGATCGAGCGAAGAGGTGCAGCCGATCCCGGGCCTCCAATCCAGGGCGGGCGGAGGGAAGGAGGACGCTGGGCATCGGGATGGAGACCGGAGACGGTGCCGACGGGCCCGGCGGGCCGGACGCACCCGGGATGCAGTTCGGCTGCGCCTCTTTCAACCAAGACTCCACGTAAGTAAGCAGGACCCCCCCAGCTGGCGTGTCCACGAGACACCCATCCGCCTCATTTCTCCCCGGGAGCGAGACCAAGCATACGATCCGCCTTCAAAAGGTGTCTTTGCTCACCAAAGTATTACATCAGACTTACGTTCTCACGTTTGACACATCACAATGGAAACCTCAGGAGTGTGAGCCAGTGACCCTAGTGAGGTCATACTGATTTCATCGAGGCGTTTTTGTTTTTCCTTATGGGAGTTTGGAGCTGTCGATCGGACTTGTTCTAGTGGGCCTCTGCTGCACAAACCCTTCATCAAGCCGACTGTTTTCATTCAAGTGTCAGGCCTCTAATCTGCAGCTGTAACCAAGGTAACATCTGTAATAGCAGCTCTGCTGGATCACTGGGGTGCTTCAATGCCATGCACGAGGACATGCACAAGAAACGTGATTTGCATGTGCAGGTATGTGCATATCATTACGCATTCCTTTCCCAAATATCAAGTCTTTACTTGACAGAATGTGGAGCGGATCAGAGTAAAATATGCACGTGTCACACGCTCAGTTTGTTCAGAAGGTGCAAGGCGTGCGGTCCCGTGGGTTGACACGGTAAAGGAATGTTAAGATCATGGCGGAGGAAGAAGACACAGGTGGCCATTAAGAAAACAACCACCGTCTCAGACAGGACAAACCGTCAGCTTGGACTACAAGCTAAATATGACCTGTTAACATGTATGTCACATGATCATTTCATCCAGAGGAACAAGAGAGCGTTAACAGACGTTGTGCTCCTGTGTTCCTCATTGGTAGGAGACCCTTTAGCATCACACCACAGCACACCAGATTTCATCACATCACACCAAATCACATCACACTATACACGCGAGTATCAATGTTTGGAACGGATCCGGGCAGCCACGGGTACCGCCCAAGGGAGCGTAGCAGCGATGTAGTGTGGCTGCATTTAGGCTGAAGACCAGTAGAGCTGCTGCATTCTTGATGAGGTTGGCTGGCACTGAGAGCTGCTAGGAGGGAGTTGGTCACAGCCCATAGCCTGTACGGGGATGCATTCTCCTGATGTATCTACAGAACTTGGTGTTGCTGTAATGTTGGCAGAGTGTCACACTAAGGTTAGGACGCAGCTGTCAACGGTAACAGACAGGTGGTTGATGGTGTTAGGGATTTAAGTGGAAGAGCACCCCTAGTGGTAGAAATTATAATACGTGTAATAATCTTTAGTGATAGAATTGTAGTGTGTGTGTTATTAGATATTAGTTATTACATTAGCTTGTAAGATTAAGTGAATGCAATATGAATCAACACAATGTATAGTCATGTAAATCATATAAACACTGTACACATTAACATTCTGTCACAATGTGATGGTAAAACCTGGGGACGGATGCTAAGTCCCGTCCTTTATGGATTTCTCCCAATTTTATCCCCAAATAGGGTTTTTGGGGAGAGTTTTTCTCCTGTCAGGTAGTAGATGAGCAACTGAATGCAAGACAGCCGAGTGAGGCAGATATCTTGAGTATTTCACCACATAAACTGTGTTAAACCTTATGATGAACTGTGATCATTAATGATGTGGTGTAATTAAGGTGTAAGATGAAGACAAACTATGCATACTTTGCTATATTCACTCATTGAGGCATAAAGCCAAATGTATCTACATTGAGTGTATTGGAATGTGAGGGACAGATAAGACAGAGAGGTTTCAGGTTACAGCTTCACACCTGGACGTGAAGGGGACAATCCAGGAGGAGACACGTTTGAAGGAGAAGCCAATGACATTCTAATGCACATAAAAGACACACCTCAGGAGTTTTCAAATGACCAAAGCGGGGAAAGGACCGTTAGAATTTGCATTGTATTTCACTTTGTAATTATATTCCTTATCACTTTGTTATTAAATACTTTTAGATTTTTAAATTTGAGCCAGATGACTCTTTTGATTCATAGAACAAAGGAGTGTGATCTCCCTTGAGAGCCCAACAAATGGGTGAGCCTTTCCCTGGAAGGAAAATAATTTCAGTCTTGGCTAACCTTCAGGAAGTGTGCGGCCATCCACTGAGAGATGTCAGTCAAACAGGCGGAGATTTATTCTTGTACCGGTGTCTCAATTTGGGGAAAAGACAAGTTATCAGTTGGATGTCATCAGCAAAGCAATGGTAGGAGAAGCTATATGAGTGGATTCAATTCAATTCATTTTTTATTTTGTGTAACCCAAAATCAGCCTCAGAGGGCTTTACAGTCTGTGCACATGTGACATGCTCTGTCCTGAAACCCACACATCGCCACACGGAAAGCTTCCCAACAAATGAAAAGCCCTTCCATGGTAAAAAGGGAAGAAACCTGAGGGAGAAGGAGGAGGATCCCCTCCTGGGATGGACAGACTACAATGGATGCCACGTGTACAGAATGAATGTATAATACATTCAATTCCTATGACAGAAATGATTCAAATAATTGTGAGTAGCAAGCCAGGAAAGACTTAATGACTTAAAGGAAAGGGTAATGTCGGTTTATGATGACAGTAATAGTAATAAGGAGCGCAGTCTTTGTTGAGTGGCATCAAGCCTGACTGGTGAGGGTCAAGAAGTTATCACGTGTCCATCATAACTTGGGCCACTTCGCACCAAATTAACTACTACATGTCTACAACAACTCAAAACTAGTAAGTGAAAATATTGAAGTTGGCAAAGAACTTATTGTGAGGGTTGTTTGACTAGAACTTTAGCCGGTTGCCCTGTTCCCAATAGAGCTCACGTCTTCTACCACACATTTCACCACCGGTGGGCTGCCTGGTGAGAACCTTGTAAGTGTGCCCATGAGGAAGCGAATTCCAAAATGTTCAGTTGCCCTGCAACAGAATGAGACGCAGACACATTTTATCCCCATTGAAATAAAGTAACTAAAGCTTTAAATGTGTTCTAATTGTAGTGGTGACTGAGTGTGTGTATGTGTGTGTGTTGCAGATCCCTGGCTCTGGGAACAAAGACTGGCTACAAGCTCTTCTCTCTGACCATGGTGGAAATGCTGGACTGTATCCATGAGAGTGGTTAGTATGGAGCTCTTACTCTGCATCAGGGGGGGCCAAACATTACTGTTGACATGTCAACATCAGACCAAGTTTCTTGACTTTAAAGGAACACATGGTTATGAAACACCTCAGGTTACTCACAATGCCCAATCTGTATTCTGTTGTTTCTCCAGTTACCATGTTGCTTCATGTCACCCCTTTCAATACATTCTTCATAAGCCTCAGAGTGAGAAGGAGACCACAATGAAGGGACCTAGGATCTCGACCAATTAAACGCACAAAGTGAAAGCGTGTATTTTATCCAAAGTGTTGTATTATAGTATTAACGACAAGTTTTTGCTGCTTCCAATTTCCTACATCCAGCAGGCAAGAGCTGACCTCAACTGGTGGACGTTTCAATCGTTTAAAAACTCTGTCAGAGCAGCCTTCTACCTTTCCATGACGGTAATACAAGGGTCAACGTTTTACACATACTCGCTCTAATGAAGCTTGAATACTACCAGGATCTTCTGATCGAGAGCCTGTGGTTCAGAACGTCTCTTCTCAGGCACTTCGCCTTTGAATGAGGCCAAATGGACCAGATCCCAACCCCCCGTCTTCAGACATGCCAAGTGGTTTCCACAATCTGAACAATGCACCGATAAATATCAGATATCGGGCCGATACCGACTCAAGTATCTGGAAGGAGTATCGGTCACAACGATGTCAATTTAACTATTTAAATACTAAATACACTATATATGGAAATCTTACACTTGAAGTGTAAAAAAGGTTAATTGAATTGAACCATTTATTTAAAAAATAAGAATTTCAGTAAACGGACATCTAAGTATATATGAATGTATGCATGTATGCTTTAAGGGAGTAAGTCAGGTCCGATGTTACCTTCCAAATAATGAATTCAGTGAAACACAGAGCTTATTTATGAAACAGTGGTATCTGATTATACTATTATCTATACTATATCTGTACCTGAACTGTTAGCAAACCTCTGCCGCCTTACTGGTCATGTAAGTTTCTCCATTTTTAGAAAGCCAAGTTGTTCAGACAATATTAGTTTAAACCTCAACCCTCTTTAACCTTTTCTATTGGAGGTCTCAAAGTCTGCAAAGATGCCAAGCAATCACTTCTTTTGCTATCATTGTTAGTCTCTTACATCCACTACGGCTGTTATTATTAGCAGTCATTTCAGCAGAACGGGTTACCGCACTCAATATTTCAATCATTCCTTTTATATGCATTGAACACATTGTAAATTCTAGAGTAGATCCTCCTCCGCCGTTTCTTCCCTTTTTCTCCCCGTTGAAGGGACTTTTCTGTTCTGGGACAGAGGAGGTTGCATGTGGACAGACTGTGAGGCACTCTGACACTAATGTGTGATTTTGGGATATACAAAAAAAAAATAACTGAGGCAACATAGAATTTAATGTACCAACATCTAAGGTATTACCATTAGATGGAGCTGTTCACCGTGCAGCTATAATAACAACAACAAGTCAAAGAAAGTAAAGTATTACACTCCTCTCATCTTCAACCACTTATGCAGGCTCAGGTTGCGGGCGCTAATCCCAAGGCCAGTTTGGAGATGTAATTCCTCCACCTAGTCCTGGATCTCCAGCCTCTTCCCAGCTGGCTGTGCCTGGAACACCTCCCTATAGGGAGGCGCCCTGGGGGGCATCCTCACCAGATGCCCAAACCACCTCAACTGGCTCCTTTCCACCCAAAGGATCAGCGGCTCTGCTCGAGCTCGCCACCCTATCTCTAAGGGAGACGCCACCCTATCTCCCGAGGAAACCCATTTCGGCCGCTTGTACCCGTTACCTAGTTCTTTCGGTCATGACCCGTCCTTCATGACCGTAGGTGAGGGTAGGAACGAAGATTGACCGGTGGATCGCGAGCTTTGTCTTCCGGCTCAGCTCTCTTTTTCGTCCGGTGCGGTAAAGCGAGTGCAATGCGGCCCCCTCTGCTCCGATTCTCCCGCCAACCTCAGTGTCATGTGGGGAAAATATCTCGAGTTCTAGCGGTTAGATGGGCACGAAGTCAGCATTAAAGCAGCGTCTCCATCACTCCCTGTTATCCCCTAGTAGAGACTGCAGATGTCTACATCGTAGAGCGCCTGTTCTCCAGCAGCTTGGTGGTCGTAGTGAGCTCCGCCATGCCGCAGCGCATGAACATCTACCACTTCAAGAAGGGGACGGAGATCTGCAATTACAGCTATCCCAACAGCATCCTGGCTGTCAAGCTCAACAGACATGTGAGTTACCCCGTCTCTCACCCACAACCCTCACATTTAACCCCGTACCCCATAATTCATCACAATTACAAAGTGAGCTGCTCAGTCGAGGTCTTCACATGTTGCTGAATTCTTTTTTTTTGTACCTAATCTGGAAAAATTGTGAACGCTATTCCCTCAATCTAAAGCAAAGTCTTGTTGAGCTTAAATGGACCCTCATTTACTAAAAGAATGTCAAGCTCCATTGACGAATGTTTGAAACTAGAGATAAAGGCCGTAAAGTCTCAAATGTCCAGTTCAATACAGCCGACGACATATTCTTCAAACTGTTCATACGAAGTTGATTGCTTTGCTCCACGTCTCATTCCTGCTCCAAAGAGAAACATCTCCATAAGCATTTGAATCAAATGTGATTCATTATTCATGCTCCCCTAGCGATAAACTGTAATACATTTTCCTCCTGCGCCGTCATCAGGTCAACATGTTTATGTTTCAATACATTGGTGTTTAACCCAAACTTAAATGTATTTAATCAGAAAAGGCTGATTTATGATCACCTGGAGGGAACGTTAAATGCATCGGGAGTTCACTTCTTACCCTTTCTCTTTCTCTTCACAGAAAGTGAAGTTGAAATATAAAATAAGTTTAAATCTGTTACTATGACGGCGGGCCTTTCACTGGTAGAAGTCAACTGTCATGCTTCCACTGTTACATGAGGACCACCCTGTCATGCTTAGTGTAAGGACTGAGGTGTGCTCTGTCTTGCAGAGGCTGGTAGTGTGCCTTGACGAGTCCATTTATATACACAACATCAAAGACATGAAGCTGCTCAAGACACTGCTCAACACTCCGTCCAACCCCTCAGGTGAGACGTTCAAACACCAGGTCATTCCTGGTTCTATATATTATAGAACACAACCAAGCGATGGTTCCTTTCATGACTCACCTGGACACTATTGCTTGTGTCCCCTCGCAGGTCTCTGTGCTCTTTCTATCAACCATTCCAACTCCTACCTGGCGTACCCCGGCAGTGCCACCATTGGGGAGATTGTAGTATATGATGCCAACAATTTGGTAAAAAACATATCACAGAACCCCTCAAATAACCAGTGTTCTTCCCTGATTTCTAATGCTCAGACATCTTTATCACTGTTACATTGTTCATTGATCTCTGCAAACCATCTCTGTAGTGCCGGCTCCTCTATAGAAATCTGTCACATCTGGACATTAAATCAGTTTAGAGTGAGGCTATTTCTTTCTGTGCCCTTCATCATCCTCTTCGTCCTTCCAGAACACCGTGACCATGATCCCGGCTCACGACAGTCCTCTGGCAGCCCTCACCTTCAACACCTCAGCCACCAAACTTGCCAGTGCCTCAGAGAGGGTAAAACACACTTATGGCGCGTTTCCACCGAGCGGTGCGGGTCGGTCCCCTTTTATTTGTGTCTCCACTGCCAAAAGTTGAGAATGGTACCAAAAATCCGAACCGTACCGTACCACTTTTTGGGTACCCTTCCGTTGGGGTACCTGGCACAGTTCTTTGGTACTAAAGGGCGGAGCTAGACTCACTGCAGAGCGTTGATTGGTTGAAAGACTGTCGTCATTTGCGCAAGGGGAAAGACAACACACGAGGCGCCATTTTTAAACTACAACATCATCGCAACAATGCCGCCGCGCAGCATTACTTTACCGTGGTCAAGCTTTATCGAGAAGCAGGAACAGGATCGGCTGTCTGTCCTCCATTGTTGTTTGCGGTTAGCTTTCAGTTTTCGCGCGATCGAATGACGTCAATCTACTTTCCGTCATGCACCACGCCTATCAAGTGACCTTATCACTACTTTCTGGAATACACCACACCTATCAAGTAAGGGTACTGTTGGCGGTGGAAACGCTCACCAAATCATGGTTAACAGACCTGACCCGTACCGACCCGACCCGACCCGTACCGTACCGCTCGGTGGAAACGCGCCATTACTGTACATGTAGCAGATGAAGTAAGCTGGTCCATCCATCAATTTGGTCCAGTTATGGGTGGTAAGGGGCATTGTGACCTGCTGACCTCTGATTTTCATTTGTCTCTGACTGGCACTTTCATCCATGTAAGCTCAGAAGCAGCGACCGTCTTAATCCCTTTGTCACTATCTCCATCTTTCAACCAAAAGGTGACCTTTGTGCAGTTTGAACACATTATGGCAAATGACTGCAGAACACTACGTCTTTTGCCCAAACGCCAGTGCATTGTGTCTTTATTTCAGCCTTTTTATTATTAGATATTATACTACAGGTAGATGAAATCCAGCGTTCTGATTGGTTGAGAGTGAGTCACGGGGGCTACATTATTGAGCGATAATGTACAGTTGCGGTTCACATTGACCCGAGCGTTCGATATCACTGCGCACTCAAAGTAGCAGGTTAGATTTTGCGCGACCGTTAATTTAAATAAAAGCTTTTAGCTCGGTGGCGCCGAAAACCCCCTGAAAAACCACGAATGATCGGTTTCGGGCAACGCAAGCTTTTGCAACCGGACAATTAAGGTGGACGTCATGGGCGATGTGAACAAATTAGATGGTGCAGGACCCAATGCTGCGTTTGGTGGTTAATACTATTTTGTGCTGAAAGGCAGCTATTTACTTACTATTTAAAATTTTGCTGGTAACCTTATAAGCAATAAGGTACTTGAGGCAGTACTTTATCTTCAATAATTCAAGGGTTGCCAGCGTAACAACACCCCGAACTGTTACATTATTGGACAATAAAGTACAGCCTCTGGTACCTTATTGCTTTATTAGAGCATCGTTGCCTCAAGAGATGTTCATACAATGGCATTTTTAAGAGTGTTAGGGTTGTTTGAGGTACTTATTTGGAGTTTGGAGAAACAGGCAGAGTTCGGTTGTGTTTATCAGAACATGTTTCCTTCTCAGCTGTCTGACAGCACGCTAAAGCAGGCCCGATGACTCCCCACTCGCTGTGTGTCGTTGCAGGGCACCGTCATCCGAGTGTTCTCCATACCAGAGGGGCTGCGTCTCTTTGAGTTCCGCCGGGGCATGAAGAGGTCAGAGTTCAAACACATCCTTTAAGATCTCCCCCCCCGTGTCCAAAGAATGAACGCAGCTTAAAGTGACTAGATCACCGTTCCAAATACATGTCATTCTCACAGTGCTGAGGCCACCCACATCTCCTGGGGACTTAATAACATATTGATGACTGAATTTTAAATTGCACATGACCTTTGATTTGATATTGATATTAACTGATATCAATATCATTTGATTAATCCTTGTATGTGTGTTTCTCTGCAGGTATGTCAATATAAGCTCTTTATCCTTCAGCCCTGATGGTCAGTTCCTCTGTGCGTCCAGCAACACAGAGACGGTGCATATCTTTAAACTAGAGCAGTTGGGACCAAGGTACAAACACACGCACTTTAAACACAACACGCCTAACCTTTACCCGTGTGTGTGGTCACTATATACAACGATATTCCCACCCGTGTTTTAGTACTGATGATCACATTGTACTGCAAAGTATAATCGTAGTTAGGATGAACTTGCTACTCTGCGTTCAGTGGAGTGGACGAGGCTGGCACGTGGACGGCCTACGTGGGGAAGATGTTCTCGGCAGCCAGCAGCTACCTCCCCGCTCAGGTATCCGGCATGATGAGCCAGGACCGGGCCTTCGCCACCGTCCACCTGGTGACCTCGGGCCAGAGGAACATCTGCACCCTAGCTATGTGAGCTTCTTTGGGGGTTGGAATGGGCCTCTGGCACAATTTCATCCAATCCTTTCCGTGCTCACTGACGCACTATTTGTGTTTGTTCTCATTCCTGATCCAGCTATGAGCGATGCACAAATGGGCTTTACTGCACACTATTTTTAGGGTTACAAGGTGTAAATAAATCAGTTGCGCTTACCGTTGTGTTGGACATCTGTGAATGCTTATGGTTTAACAACTGACACGGTCACTCAATGTAATGTTCCAGGATCCAGAAGCTTCCACGTCTACTGGTGGCTACAGCTGACGGCCAGCTGTTCGTCTACAACGTGGATCCACTGGATGGAGGCGAGTGCACGTTAGCCCACAAACACAGGTGAGGCTCCAATTCATTAATCATTAATTAATTTCTTTTGATTCATAAATCACCAGTAAAATAAGAAAAGAACAGCTGGCAGACATATTTTCCAGCGGATTTGTTAACATTTCCAGCATTAATGAATCATTTTACGATACCAAAAGTTGGATTCTTCAAAAGAGAAGCTAAATAATTATATTAAAAGGTCTAAATGTTCTATAAGAGGCTCATTAGAGAGTGGACATTCTTGGGACACTATGCAGAATATGGGCTTTGGGAACTAATTGTGTCCTAGATATCATAGAATCAGAATCAGGAGCAATTTATTTTCATGTATGTTGCACATACAGGAATTTGTCATGGTGGATGGTGCAATAAAAGGAGACCATAGAATAAAATAAGTTATCGCTTGAATTTGTGCAAAAAATTCAAACGGGTCAGGAGCTGAGGCAGTCTATTATAGACTATATTCACAGAGCAAACAATAACAACCACTTTGGACACAAAATAGAGAATTTAAGAGTTAGAGAGTATTTCACTAACAGTGAAAACTAACAGTGAAATCCAGAGAAACACATAAGAAGTTAACTGCAAATCTCTACACATTATTATTTGTCATTCTAGCGCTGGAAGTCCACGATTTAGAAATCATAGGGCTGTTCCTTTTTGAGCCCGGTTCTTATTCAAGGCATTAAGGGTTTATTAAAGATATAAAATCTGTTTACAGAATCATTTGAAACACTTAGTTCTCAATCTGACTGAGCGTGAATACCAAAATCAGCCGGCTGGATTAGTTATGGTATCTAACTGCATGACGACCTCTCTGCCTAACCAACCAGCTACATAATCCTCTGCAAAACGCTGTTTGTTCACATATAGCTGGAGATGAGAGAAGGCTTGGTGATGTGGGTTTTTTCCCTCTGGACAAGGGATTTAATGTACATGGACATGTTGGACTGGCCAGTCCTCACCAGGAGAGCTAGACTGTGAAGCAGGTGATAATGACCGCTGTACAGCTCATGTAGATAACAAGATGACTGCTGATGCTCGGTGTGAATACAGAGGCCTGTAATCCGAGTCATGGTGAAACCAGTAAGACCTGCGCTGTTCTGTGTCCTACATCTGCAAACCAAGGTGTGCGACATTGCAGGGTTGTAAAACACGTGACTTTGCTTCATTCTTTAAAATGAAATGTGAGTCTGGAAGCCACCCGAGAAAAACAGGCTTGTCAAAAAGCCGGACTAAGTTGTGTTCTTTCTCCTGCGTTCGCAGGCTTTTTGGCACTGATGATGACCAGGACGAAGTCGCAAAGACGGAAGGGTCAGAGGTCGCAGGCCCAGCGCAAACATGTCCATCCTATGCTGCAACCGCTGCCTTACCCGCCTCTGGTCCCGTCACTGCAACTCTCACTGGTTGGTAGCTACACCCATTCCTCCATCTGTGTAGCATGCTGCCGAGCTAGCACAGTGTTTAACCAGGGGCCTTTCACTACCAGCTTTCCACTTTCTATGACTGTCCCAGCTTTATCTAAGGACCACTGCAATGCTGGAGAAGACATTTTAGATGGAAAATGTTACTTTTACACTGAAAGGCTTTAAAGAACAACTCCCAGACCAAGACTGTGGTAGCAAGCTGCCAATCACAGGTAGCCCTAAAGCAACACTGCTTCATGGTTTGACTCTAAAAGGACCATCATTTACTGAACGAACATGAAAAACTGATGAAACTAGAGATTAAGGCCATAAAGTGGAGGCATCTTCTCATAGACTTCTATAGATAGAAGAAGATGCTTTCGGACATAGTCGTTGCCGTTTGTTGCACTTTGCTTACTGAAGTCTTAACGCTGTTGAAACGGCGTAGATCTGAAGTCATTAAATGTTCTACGTTCTAGCCGTGATGATGTAGGCCTGTGCCATGTAAAGGTCAGGCTGCTCTAATGATGTGTCTGCTTCACCTGTTTTTTACCCAGGATACTCTGAAGATGGCGGTGCAAAAAGAGGCGAAGTCATTCCAGAACACGAGTTTGCTGCTGGACCTGTGTGTCTAGACGATGAGAACGAGTTTCCTCCTGTGAGCACGCTAACTGTCAGCTGACTGCTATAGCTAGGTGTACTTTATAAGCATGCCCACAGCATTGCCACAGGGAAGCCAAACAAGCCGACTGACACAGTTCAGAAAAGGTGACCCCCCTTCTCCAAAAAGCAGTAGAATGATCTGCAATTGAGACCAGAGTGATGGTATAAATGATTAACTTTTATCCATTAATCAATATATGTCTGTCAGCGGTTCAATTGGCATCCACTGAGCTAAAGCTTGTGCAGTGCTAATACAACTGTCCTGAATGAATCCTTCCTTCATGAAGCCTCTGGTGATCAGTTGGTTCTGAAACAGTCAACTTTACCTCGGAAGATGAACTCTCATTTTATATTGTGGTATACTGAGAGATAATATATAGATCAATATGTAGTCCTCAAAAAATACTTTTGAGATTTGGCAACAATTGATACAAGCCTTGTACTTGTGCACACGGTGAAACCTGCAGAGACAGAAATGCATGTTGGGCTTTTTGATTAGAACTTTAACTACTGTTATTCCACAGTGCAGCATTTAGGGGAATTGATTGGCCCGAAATAGAATAGATTTTTTGCATTACTATGTTTCATTACTGTGTAATCAATCACCTGAAACTAATTATCACTGTTTTGCCGCTAGAAAGAAAGATATTAATATCTACATGGGAGCAGAGAACCGGGTGCACCGCCATGTTTCTACAGGAGCCCAGAAAGGACAAACTACTGAGCGTAGAAGGAGACTTTCATGTGGTCTGAAGCATAGATATTATATATAAAGGCTAGATGTCTTACGGCGGACACGGCGGCCATCTTGGGAGGGAGAGCTCGCTCACCCATAACATTGTGTTGTTAGTGGTACTTTAAATAATAATAACTTGCTCAATTTTCAACCAATTTTCAACGGTTTGGTTTGTTATAATAGTCAGAGATGTAGTTATGTAGACACTGCATACTTATGAATAATGTTCTGTTTAATATCATTTTCGCATGATAATTATAATTATTCATAAGTATGCAGTGTCATAAACAGTGTTGGGCAAGTTACTGAAAATGAGTATTTAGTTACAGTTACTAGTTACTTATTTTAAAGGTAATTGAATGACTTACCAGTTACTGTGTATCAAAAGTAATTAGTTACTCTGGAAAGTAACTTTTAAGTTACTTTTGTCTGCTTTTTAAATGTAATGAATATAAATAGTACTGAACAGTCAAGCACAATAAACATATTTTTTAGACCTATTTTATTGTAATCAACAGGGCAACAGGCCTTCAAATCAAGCAATAGTACAAAAGTCCTTTTTAATACTTAACTTAATACAAAATAACTGTTTCAGGCATTTGCCTGAAGGCAACTGACTCGACAGTTGACAGGATGCATCTCATCTTCAACATACCGAGCAATCAATCTATTCACCTCTGCCCGGTTTATCGGCTGCACTGCAGTCCGTGTAAAGTGGAGCCGTGGTTGTTTGCGTGGAGCGGCGCCTGCAGTGTGGTATATTGGATCGAGCACTCAGTGCTCAGTGCCTGCGGTCTTTCGTCATGAGCGACGCGATGCTCTTTACATGCACGTACGGCGACTATTCGGTGACACACAACGTTTGGTGGCCACAACTATTTTGTGCTGACAGGCAGCTATTTACTTACTATTTGCCGGCCCTCCGCTTCGCGTCACAAAAGAGAGTAACGCGAGTAACAAACTCATTTCAATCATCAGCAAGAAGAATTCCGTACAGGAATTAAAGTACATTGCTCAACATTTGATCATTTAACACTTCAATACTACAAAATAGAGTTCCATCGTTACGTTAACCACTTGTTTCTTACCAACCAAACTAGCTTCCTATTCCTCCACAGTAATGACGTGTTTGACTCATATTTTCACACGTTGGGGATGATTCTATTACATTACATTACTGATTCTATTACTATTACATTACATTACATGTAATTTAGCTGACGCTTTTATCCAAAGCGACGTACAATAAGTGCATTCAACCATAAGGATACAAACTCAGAAGAACAAGAAACAAGAAAGTGCGATTTCCTCAAATAAGCCAATTACAATTTGCTATAGATAAGTGGTGTTATAAGTACAATTTAAGTGCAGCAGAGTTAAGGACAAAAGAAGAGTGCTGAATGGTTGTGTTTGACAAATGAATCATGCAGACAAACTAGTGGGTGTGTTCATGTGTTTTGGTAGATTAACTGGTGCCGAGACGGGACTGGAGGTGGCCAGGCTCGGCCCTCGTGAGGGGTACCAGGACAGATGGACTAACGACTGGCAGACGCTGTGGGATGATCCTCAAAGAAACTGTATTTTAGCGTGCCAAGGTTTTTTTTTCCTTCAGAAACAATAATAATATTAACATTAACTTTTCAACTGAAGTTGACAAAAATTTGACCATGAAGTAGACGTCATGTGGGATCTAACCTAACAATTGTGTTAAGATACACATCTGATTTTGTCAAAGCAGCAATAGTACCTCTAAACTTCCCTCCAGCTCATTGTCTGATGAACGTAGGAGATGCATGCTGGAGCAGAAATATAACCATAAGCATTTTCACTTGACAAATATTTTACTTATTTTCATTATTGCAGCAACATTTTTTTAATGTGTTTGTTAATACTATATTAGTTCACGTCCATGATAATTGATTATATAGTCATTTTTATTCTGTATTGTAATGACATATATGTATGCCTCCTGGATGGATTCAGAGGGTGTTTTTGTGATGTTTGTTGGTCCCTAATTATCATTTGTAAAAGAGCAAAGTATTTTGCTAATTGCACAAGACCAAAACAAGTGAAAAACACAAAGAAATAAACCCATCGGAGTAAGAAAGAACCTATGCAAAGCAAAGAATTTCCCCAGTTGCATTTTCTTTTTCACACAACAGAGGAGCTGATACCTCAGATGTTCGTGTCCAAGGGTGTTTGTGGTTATTTACGCGACCTCACCGCGTCACGAAGACACACAACGTTTACAGTCACCTTTCATTCAATGTTACATTCTAGGCTGTGATTTATTACAACAGCGCACAGTAACTCTAAAGCCTAGTTTATGCTTCTGCGTTTTCAGAGAGACGCAAGGACACGCAGACGCAAGAGCCCCATGCGTGTCCCTTGCGTGCCTTTTCACACCTCCTTGCGTGCGTCGACCCATTTTTCTAGACTTCCGTTGGAAGCGAGATCTCTGCAAACGTCGCTTTGCCGGTCGAGAGGTGCACAAAGTCGTGGAGGAAAATACGGGACAAATGTGTCCTTGATGAAAAGCAGCAGTGTGGATGCACGGGGCAATAAAGTCTATGATAAATAAATAAACCAACCAACGACTTCCACACACAAAGACGTGACTCTCTAGGTCGTCTTCAACAAAACACGTTACTCCACCTGTTGTTCTGTGAATTGCTCTGCAACACACGCAAGACTTTACAACCATGAATTGAAACGAGTGCGTTGACGCGGCTGTGCGTAAAGACGCAGAAGGATGCGCCAGCCTTTATTCATTCACCTTTACAGCCACGTCAGAGTGTGTAGTGAACAGTTTGTTAATCTTAACACGACGGTGTCCTACTAAATGCCTCTCCTGGCATTTGTCTTTCCCTTGGGAGGATGCGTTCTCAAAGGGTTGCGTCATTGGAGAGCAGATCGCTGCTTCGCACACCGGCTGTGTGACGTCACTGCATGTCATGTTCAAAAGGCCTCCAACGCAGGAGTGAGTGGTACGCGGATCCCTCGGTGTCTGTGTGTTGGTGCCGTGAATCAAGCACCAGAGAAGACGTCCACACTACTGCTCTTCCTCTTAAAACTCCCACGCTGAGCGCGCACACCACGCCGGCGCTGAGGGACCGGAAACGGATCCGTTTGATCGATCACGCCCACAGCCGCGTGCGCTACGTGATTGGTTCTTGGCAGTCGTGACTTGGCGAACTGATTATGACAGTTATGTGATACGTAATAGTTCCAGTCTGAGCCGCTGCAGGCTGCACAGAAGCACTGCGTGGACCTTCAGCGGGACACCCGCCTCTTCTGCCCGGTGTCTGGACCGCGCGGTGTCCCGAGCTGCACACGTGGTGGGCCGTTGTTTAAGGAGACATTGTTCTTAAATGGAGAGCGGACCTCATCGTCTCTCGCGAGGCGCGTGTCAGCGCGCGTGTGCCGGTTTGAGCCGGTGAAGGGCTGCGGACACCGACCGGAAGTCATCCCGCCGGGGCAGAAGATGCGGCAGCACCGGCGTCACAGTCGCCCTTATTATCTGTGTACTGTGGCAGGTGGCACTAGGATTCCTTTTTAAAGCAATAAACACAAATAGTCCGGTTACATCAGCGAATGACTGAAGAGCCGGTGGAATACGGACGTGACAGGCTCTGCCGCCGGTAAGTAACGCACCGTTGCTACGTAACGGTATCATTCAAACATCAGGTTCATTTTAACACGTAACGGGAACTTTGACGTGACGGTAACGTACAAACATCACGCTAACGTGTACGGTCACCTCGCCCCCGTACGGGCCCATTTTCATATGTTATCACTTTGTTCTCATTGAATCACAACATGTTTATCATGACATTATCACAGAATATTGATTTGCTATCAATTCTGTGTGCCTGATGGCTGGAGTGTACATCAATGGCAATACATACTCTGTAACCCTATGCACATATATAAATATGCGCATAAAAAAAACATACATAGTCATCTGAAACAGCGTACATATGAGACACACCCAATTATACTGCTGTGTTATATACAGACATCTCCAGGGACGAAATTTTGATTTCAGAAGTTGGGGAGGACACAAGTATTTTTAATAAAAACTTTTTCAGTTCACTGTGTTTTCTAGTAGTTCTTCTAGTTTTCTATTGCTACTTTTAAGTTTACTATTCCCTTTCGGTTTGACTGGTTGTAAAGCATATAGCAAAACATTATCACCCAATGCTGTCCAGTAAGCAGGGGTCACACAATCCTTCTAGCTGACGTGAACAGGCAAAACAAACGGCCAACAGTGACAGGGACTCCTCGAGTCCTCGGCAACCAGCAGACCGGTTACAACCTGATGAAGTGACAGCGGGGACGGCCAATCGCAACAGCAACAGCATAGCCAATGGAGGACCTTGTGGGCGGGTCTAAACTAAGAGAAACAGGCTTCAGCTTGAGCGGCCGTTTTTCCGCTTGGTCCTAGTGCTTGATAACTCTCTGTTACCATAGTGTACCATTGTTTTTGGACGGTAAAAACAGCAGGGGACCAAACCGGTTTTTGAAAAAGTACAGGGGACATGTCCCCTGTGTCTCCCTCCCCCCCCAAATTACGTCCCTGCACATCTCACTAGTTGAACGTAAGAGCATCTCACTAGTGAACGTAAAAGGATCTCACCAGTGAACGTAAGAGCATCTCACTAGTGCGCGTAAGCATCTCACTAGTGAATGTAAAAGAATCTCACCAGTGAACGTAAAAGCATCTCACTAGTGAACGTAAGAGAATCTCACTAGTGCGCTTAAGCATCTCACTAGTGAATGTAAGAGCATCTCACTAGTGAACGTAAGAGAATCTCACTAGTGAACGTAAGAGCATCTCACTAGTGCGCGTAAGCATCTCACTAGTGAATGTAAGAGAATCTCACCAGTAAACGTAAAAAGCATCTCACTAGTGAACGTAAGAGAATCTCACTAGGGAACGTAAGAGCATCTCACTAGTGAACGTAAGAGCATCTCACTAGTGAATGTAAGAGAATCTCACCAGTGAACGTAAGAGCATCTCACTAGTGAACATAAGAGCATTTTAATAGTCAACGTAAAAGCATCTCACTAGTGCGCGTAAGCATCTCACTAGTGAACGTAAGAGCATCTCAATAGTGAACATAAGAGCATCTCAATAGTGAACGTAAGAGCATCTCACTACTGAACGTAAGAGCATCTCACTAGTGCGCGTAAGCATCTCACTAGTGAATGTAAGAGAATCTCACCAGTAAACGTAAAAAGCATCTCACTAGTGAACGTAAGAGAATCTCACTAGTGAACGTAAGAGCATCTCACTAGTGAACGTAAGAGCATCTCACTAGTGAATGTAAGAGAATCTCACCAGTGAATGTAAGAGAATCTCACCAGTGAACGTAAGAGCATCTCACTAGTGAACATAAGAGCATTTTAATAGTGAACGTAAAAGCATCTCACTAGTGCGCGTAAGCATCTCACTAGTGAACGTAAGAGCATCTCAATAGTGAACATAAGAGCATCTCAATAGTGAACGTAAGAGCATCTCACTACTGAACGTAAGAGCATCTCAATAGTGTGCATAAGCATCTCACTAGTGAACGTAAGACCATCTCTCTAGTGCGCGTGAGCATCTCACTTAAGAGCATCTCACGAGTGAACGTAAGAGAATCTGACTAGTGAACGTAAGAGCATCTCACTGATGTGGGTAGGAGAGTTGCGGGAGATGTGAGGTCTAGTTAACGGGACCGCCTGACCCTTCCAGCACCGGGCGGTCGGCCTCATCTCACGGCACAGAGAGCAGCCGGTTCTCGGCCAGACTTCTGCGAAGGAGTCAGGCGGTCCCGCTAACTAGACCTTACATCTCCCACATCTGTCACTTAAATATGGTAGTACTTATACTATTTATCATAGTATTTATTTATGTCTTCCATATGCTGGTGAGATTTCATGTATACACACTAATGAGCTGCTCTTACGCGCACTAGTGAGATGTATGTGCATATGACACAGCAGTATGTATGAATGCGTGTGTTTTTTCTCATATGTAGGTGTTTCAGATGAGTTTGTATCATGTTTTGTATATGCAGTATGTATGTATGTATGTGTAAGTGGCTCAGTAGTGGGCGCGAGAGTATTTAAATAGCAAACGTAAGTGTTTCATTAGTACACGTAAGAATGTCTCAGTAGTTAAGTCAGCCCCTCAACAGCCCCACAATGACTTTAGAATAAGTTCACTGATGACATATCTGTTTCCTTCTCCAGGCGGCCTGCCGCAGCCATGAGGACATCCTATTCCCAGCGCTGTTTGGGTCCAAATGTTTACCCAGAGGTGCCTGAAGGTGGCTGGGGCTGGGCTGTGGCCGTGGCCTTCTTCCTCGTGGAGGTCTGCACCTACGGGACCCTCAAGAGTCTGGGTGTCTTCCTCCAAGACCTGATGGAAGAGTTTGGGGAGAGCAACAGCCGAGTGTCATGGGTTTTCTCCATCTGTGTTTTCGTCTTTACCTTTACTGGTCAGTCCCTCGGCCTCTATTCATGCGTGTTTGTCTTTTTTACAGCGTGACAGACGTGTGCAGACTATTATATATAGAATGAGTTGTAGGGTTGCAGCTAACGCTTGCTTTCATCCTGAAGGGATCTGTTGATTCAGTTCTCTGTGGGCAGAGTAGCCCCATGTATGGTAGCGTTTACGGTAGCGTGTACGGTAGCGTGTATGGTAGTGTGTACCGTGCGTGTTTGTCTTTTTTACAGCCTGATAGACATGTGCAGACTATTATATATAGAACGAGTTGTAGCGTGTACCGTGCGTGTACCGTAGCGTGTACGGTAGCATGTACGGTAGCATGTACGGTAGCGTTTATGGTAGCGTGTACCATATCATGTGTACACATGATATGGTACACGTATACCTGATGTATGGTAGCGTGTACCGTAGCGTGTACCGTTGCTCCTGTCATCAGTATGTGAATAAAGAGATGTAGTGATAAAACACTCTAGAAGACTAGGAAGGAGATACAGGTACACAGGCCATTAGTTTGCATGTAGAGTGAGATCTAGTAAAAGTGATCGGTTCCACAGGCCGTACTAGAGGATAGATATTTTTCCAATATAACAATATATAATCAGGAAGGTTCCAAAATGCATGAAGTATAGTTCATAGTTCCACTTAAGAGAGACAGTCACAAATGTGTATATATCTAGAAACCTCCTTCCGTTAAATACCAAGTCGTTGTCTCCACCCTTTGGTGGCACTGACATTCATTCAATCCCCTGAAGCGGAGGGAGGCCGCGTCCTGTTTCCTGTCATTAAAGAAGGACCTCTTCTGGAGAGGACTTGAGTTGGTTCAATGGGCTGTTCTGAGTGTCTTTAGGGGACATTAAGGCACTTTTTTTGGGCTAACACCTATTTAACTGACTTATTTCTTTCACCCCTTCTCCAGCCCCCCTGTCCATGATGCTGAGCAACCGCTTTGGCTTTCGACCAGTGGTGGTGATGGGAGGAATTCTCATCAGCTTGGGAACCATCACCTCCGCCTTCAGCAGCTCCATCAATGACATGTACATCAGTGTCGGTGTTGTCTCCGGTACTTCAAACTCACACCACTCTGCTATCAGTGCTTCTATGCAGAATATATATATATATATATATATATATATATATATATATATATATATATATATATATATATATACAGTACATCTATCTAATGTATACAGTAGAAAGGGTGAGGACGTGATCTTCGCAATAAAACATAAAACATCTTTAATGTGACGTGATGAGTCTTGGCCAATCATCATGGAGATCTCTACAGCATCTTCATCTCCATCCAACTTTTCGTCCTTTCACTCCTAATTGAAGTTACCACCGACACTGGATTCTTACTATTCTTTGTATTATTATAACTGTAAGTGTTCCGGTGATCTTGATCAGTTTAGGCTTTGGCTCAGAACAATCAAAAGGTCGTGGTTATAAAAGTGGCCAAAGTGGTCTCAATGTGAAGTTTGTATAAGAAAGTCAAACTGCACCCAGCCTAATTTATATGATTATTCTACATAAATCCCTTTTTAGATTACATTTAAGTCTCTCAAAAATCCTGGGGGGCGTGTCACACATTAGTCACACATAAATGTTTCAGATCATCAAACACCGTTATATATCAGACAAAGGTAATCCGAGTAGATATATATGATTATTTCATTCATCAAGGGAAAAAAGCAGTCCAAACCTACGAGGCCCATGTCAATCTTGTAAACTTTTTACCCCAGATGTAACGGGACACACATTTTGATAGGCCGGCCCCTCCTGGTAAAGGTTTACCTACCCGTTCTCCTCATTTGTGAATAACTGCTCTCTCTGTGGTTTGTTCGAGTCCCAAAGCCTTATGGTGTGTTCACACTGCATGTGTTACATGCAAAGTCTATGCACAGACAAATGAGACTGGAGCAACGCAAATCTGCACTAGCACGGTGCGTCAAACAAGAAAGTTAAATGTACGCGACTCCATTTTCATAATATGTCCTCTTCAATACCCCGAGTAGGTGTCCTGGTCCACAGTAGCATCCTGTAATGAATGTGTTTCTTTCAGGAGTGTTCACTGGCGCTGAGGTGATCAGCCTCCTCTCAGCACCATTCAGCCATCTGTATCAGTAGGAGGGAACAGAGCAAACAGATAGTCCAACAAAAAAGATGGCTGACCGCACAGGAAGTGGCTGAGGAGAAAGGAATAGTTTGGATGATGATGATGATGACGTTGGAGAAATAGGTTTACGTTACAAATGAGCCTCTGAGGTGGACCCCAGCTAACTTGACACCCCCTCCCCTCTCTGCCCCTACCTTATTTATTCTGTATTAAGGTAGCGGGGGAGAGTATTGTATTTTGTCTTCCAGCAGCAGCTGGATCCCACACGTCCCGCTCTACTTTTGACAAAGGAGTGACCTGGAGCCTTGACCTTTGAGACATGCGGTGCACCTACCATGTGGGCCGGTGGCTGTCATGTCCCCCTGTCTTCTCCTTTATCTACAGGCTTGGGCTGCTGCTTCGCCTTCCTTCCCACCGTAACCCTCCTAGCGCAGTACTTCTCCAGACAGCGAGCCCTCGTCACCTCGGTCGCCTCATCTGGAGAATCTTTCGCCATATTTGCATTTGCTCCAGGTGAGTGTTCGGTCGGCCCACCATGGGATTCGGTCGGGGTCATGGGATTATATTGGTAGCATGGGTTAGCTTGCTGAGCTGCTCAATGTTTAATTATGTGTAAATAAAGGACTTGCAGACCCACTTTTGTAGAACGTGTCATCCCGATAAGAGCCGTGTACTTTGCACAGGTACTTGTAGCGTTCTAATCCTCGGAGAGAACTAAGCCCATAGGCTTGATTTAAATTGTGTTATACATGCGTAGCTAACATAGGTGCGTGTAACCCAGTGTTAGTCCACTGCCGGCTAACGTGGGCTAACGTGGGCACACAGAAAGTTGGGTTTCACAGCAACACAGCAGCCTCCCATTTCGTTCTTAAAAAAGACTTCATAACATTAACTTTGAAAATAATTTAATAATAATATAATATAATAATAATAATAATATAATAATAATATAATAATAATAATATAATAATATATATATAATATAATAATTTGACAAAATACTAGTTTAACTCACCACCTAACAGTTACCTCCCGTCAGTATTAAAGGATAGTAGAAGCAGATACCGAGCGCCAAGTCAAACCCACCAATAGAAACTCCTGGCTCAGCAGCGTATGCCCCGCCCACAACGTCCAAAGTCAGATCGCAAAAGTTTTTGTTTAGAGACCAAAAGATTTTTTTGAGAGCTTTTGCAGCCAAACATTCTATTTTCATATGCAAAATGTCTTTATTCTGCGTACTTACCAACTTGATTTTTGATTGCAATGCAAGAAATTTGCTCTCAAAACATATTTTTTGTTGTGTGTATTAAAGACACAAATATACCTATATACCTTATTTCTAAACCATTCAGTGCTCCATGAACCGCTGTAAATACCTCAGAACTGAAGGGTTTGGATCCACTTCTTGATCCTAATGAGGATTCAAGTCTGAGGTATGGAAGAAGGAGAATGGATAATATAATGTATTTACCAGCTGCTTTCTTCTCTCCTCAGCTCTCTTTGCTCTGAAGAAACACATCGGCTGGCGCTACTGTTTGGTGGTCCTCGGCACCTTTCAAGCTTCTGTGATTGGCTGTGGACTTCTCCTCCGTCCAATCATTATTGAGCCGGAGCCTCCAAAGGAAGCCCAACACGCCGATTCTCTGCCTCTGAAACAGAGAATGACTGTGTTGGAGCAGGAGAACGAACAAAGCGGGACCTCCATGAGTTCAGAGGACTCAGGTGTCACTTCCCTCTCTACTTCCAACGAAGACGTGAGGACTGCAGGAGCTGAAAACCAGGTTCTGATGGAGATGGAGGTGCAGGACATAGAGGGCAAGGAGCCGGTAGGGTCCACACCTACCACCCCAGTCAAGGCAGAGGCAGGTCCTCTCCGTCCATCCACCTCCAAACTTGGACTGGACTTTTCAGTGCTTAAAGACGGGGCCTTCATCTGGTACTCCCTCTTTGGCTTGTTTGCAACGCTTGGCTTCTTCGCCCCGCAGCTCTACATCATCGAACTGAGCAAGAGTCGGGGCGTGGAGGCCGGCGTGGCCTCCTACATGCTCTCTGTGATGGCCGGGGCCGAGATCTTTGGCCGCTTGTCCATCGGAGTGGTGTTGAATAAGGTCCCGTGCAGGAAGACCCTGGTGCTGTTGGGCTGTGTGATTCTGCTGTGCCTGGTGCTGGTGGCCTTCGCTCTTGTGTGGGAGTTCTGGGGCCTAGTGGTCTGCTGCGCCCTCTACGGATACTTCATGGGCACCGTGAGCTCCACCCACATTCCAATGCTGGCTGAGGAGGATGTTGTGGGCATCGAGAAGATGGCATCGTCTGTGGGAGTTTATGTCTTCATCCAGAGCTTTGCTGGGCTGGCAGGGCCACCACTAGGAGGTACGACCTCTCTGCTTCTTCTACTGCTTGCACTATGTGGTACCCTCTAACCTTTAGGGACCCATCGGGTCACCTCTGTGTGCTACTCTCTAACAGCTGTCTCTTCTCATAGGTGTGTTGGTAGATGTCACAAAGAACTACGGTGCTGCCTTCTACTCCTGTGCCGCTGGAATGGGCCTCAGTGCCATTTGCCTGGCTCTGGTTGGCCCGACCAAGTCTGGCATGTGCCAAAGACCAAGCAGACACGAAGAGGAAGGCAGGAGCACAGAGGAAGAAGAGAAAATGTCTCAGGATAGCGGGCAGTCAGACTTTCTGGAGGTGGACTTCAGACATGCTGCGCACCGGGACCATGTCTCTGTAATATGAACCTGCTGGTCTTCACAGCTGGTTCCTGATCGTAGGTGCCCCTGTTTCTCATCGAGCTGTTGAGCCTTTAGCTGTTCCACCACCTCATGTCGGTTCCAGCTGTTCGGGGCAGTCTCACAATCCTCTGGGCATCAGAAGTCTGATGACCTTCATCTCAGGAAAGAAGTGTTGTGGTCATGGACACTGATCAGAGCCCTGCTGAGCACGTATCACCATGTGATCACATGTGGATCACATGACACACTGCTTCACTCCACTTCACAGTGTAATCATCCTGAATGTCTTTGCCATGCTGGCCCATAATGACCAGTTGCTTCTAAATATGATCTGTACTGTTAGGCTGTTTTTTAATTAAATATGTGTGCGAGGCAGGTACCTTTCTGTTAAGTGCTGTTCTGCTTTTATTAAGTAGGATCGAAATAAAATGTTTTGAAATTATTTCACCCAATTCATGAATGGACTGAATTTTATACAGCACCTTTCTATAAGCACTGAACACCACATGAGCAACGTGTACTCAGTTGTCACTATTTGATTTTGTTACCCATCCTAATTATAATATTTTTGGTGAATGAAGTCCCTATTCCCAGCTGCACGTGCCCGAATCCACCTGCAAGTGGATCACAGACTTCCTGTCTGACAGGAAGCAACACGTGAAGCTGGGGAAACGTGTCTCAGCCTCTCGGACCATCAGCACCGGTTCCCCCCAAGGCTGCGTTCTTTCCCCTCTGCTCTTCTCCCTGTACACCAACAGCTGCACCTCCAGCCACCAGTCCGTCAAGCTCCTGAAGTTTGCGGATGACACCACCCTCATTGGACTGATCTCTGGTGGAGACGAGTCCGCCTACAGGTGGAGTCTGACCATCTGGTGTCGTGGTGCAGCAGAACAACCTGGAGCTCAACGCTCTGAAGACAGAGATGGTTGTGGACTTCAGGAAGAACAGAGCCCCACCCTCCCCCATCACCCTGTGTGACTCCCCCGTCACCACTGTGGATTCCTTCCGTTTCCTGGGCTCCATCATCACCCAGGACCTCAAGTGGGAGCTGAACATCAGCTCCATCACCAAGAAGGCTCAGCAGAGGTTGTTCTTCCTGAGGCAGCTGAAGAAACTCAACCTGCCAAAGACGATGATGGTCCACTTCTACACGGCCATCATGGAGTCCATCCTCTGCTCCTCCATCACCGTCTGGTACGCTGCAGCCACAGCCAAGGACAAGGGCAGGCTGCAGCGTGTCCTCCGCTCTGCAGAGAGGGTGATCGGCTGCAATCTGCCGTCCCTGCAGGACTTGTTTGCTTCCAGGTCTCTGAAGCAGCTAAAAAGATGGTAGCCGACCCCTCTCACCCCAGACAAAACCTGTTTGTGTCCCTCCCATCTGGCAGGAGGCTGAGGTCCATCAGGACTAAGACCTCCCACCACACCAACACCAACATTTCTTCCCGTCGGCAGTCGGGCTCATCAACAGAGCCGGTCCCCCACTGACTTTCACTTGTGACTTTCTGTTCGCTGGTGTACTTTATTTGAATTTTTAAATATTTTTAACTAGTATTCCTTTATTCTTAAACCAACCCATAGCATTATATTTTATTGTATTCCTCTTGCACTATATTGTCTTGTCATTGTCGTACTGGCTGCTGTTATGCAGCAACCGCCAAGCCAAATTCCTTGTATATCCGACATATTATGGCAATATTATAGTATATGATTCCTGATCCTGATGGGTTTTTGTATTTTTGTATCTGCTTTCTTACGCTACATCTAAATGTGTAATGTAGAAGTAACAAAATTACGCCACCAGCTATTGTTAGAAGAGAACATTGAACAACGTTCTTCTAGATTAGTCTCTACCACATTCCGTGTTGGACTCCTTGCATCCCTCGGGGCTGCAGCTCTGCCTTTACACCACCCATTCCTCTGTTCAATCCTCCGTCCAACATCTGTCCCAGGGTTCAACATCCACTAAACTTGACAACTACAAATCATGTGAACTGTAATTAAAGAACCAGTTAGCAGGTCGTAGGGGATCTAACGGAATGAATGCAACATGATACACACAGCTGTGCTTCCATCAGTGTGTAATGGCCTGAAAGTAAGACTGGTCGTGTTTTTATGATCTTAGAATGAGTCCTTCATATCTACACAGAGCACCACCGCGTTTCTACAGTAGCCAACAATGGACAAACCAGAAGGCCTCTTGATTATGTCATCACTCCTCTCTCATGTCCCCTGTGTAGACGAGTACTTGTTGTTATATTTAACCCTCTGGTGGACAGGCTGCTGACCCACGTGGTGCAATGATTTACCACGTTTGTAGGCATGACTAAAGGCTACAGCATGAGACATGCTAGCAGAAAGATAACGACGTTATGCAGACGATACTCAATCGTATCAAGCCAGACGAGACCAGCCAGCTCGTTACGATGTCTCAAGGACATCAAAACCTAGATGACCTGCACTCAGACAAACAGAGGGCATCTTGATCAAGCCAGAGCGCATTCAAAGTCAGCGGTCTCGTGATATAGTTTCTCTGGATGGAACTGCTCTGGTATCCAGCAGCACCGTTCATGCGTTTGTCACTTCTAGACTAGATTACTGCACATTCCTCCTGTATTAGCTTCTCTGCACTGGCTCCAATCAACAATAGAATTTAAGGTTCTTCTCCTCACCTACAAGGCACCTGCTGGCCATTCCAGATTTGGCTTCTTAAATCTGCCTCATCATCTTTTAAGTGTTCTTGAACACAAACACAAACCAATATGTCTGAATATTTACTTATGACAATCCTCCCAACTGTGCTTAATATAGAAATGAAATACAATCAGCAAATAAAGGAGTCTATATGTGCACAAAGCTCATTACCAATTGAATTCATTCACAAGGAAAGATCAAAACCATTTTGTATTATAGTTTGAATTATGACAACAGTTGCAAACTCATATTACTCAACTTGCTTGTCACAAGAGCAGAAATCCAATGAATGCAGACAGAGGTTTTGTAAAAAAAACAGTTTATTTAGGTTTGATTTGATTAGAGAGTAGAAGGGTACGGCGGCATAAGTTAGACTGTACATGGAAAGCTCGTCTATGTGAACATTGCTGTACTGGGACAAAGGTTGAATGTGAAGTTCTTTGCAATAGAAAACCTGCTAACGGTACAGGCAGAGATCAGAGAATATTTGGCAGACGTCTCTCCTGACATGAAGACACTGGCATTAAGAGAACGGTCAGGGTTATTAGACCCATGATGCCAAGTCATGGCTGTGCATAGCTGTTGCATAGCTTGGACTATGAGGCGACACTGGACTCCTCTCATGGAGGTTTACGACCAAACAGGGAAGACAATCTCTCCAGAGAAACCATGCAAGCTGGTCCTCATGGGTGGAACGCCGCTCCACAGGCAGCTCGAGCAAGGTCTCTGAAAGTGAACCTTTGACCTTTTCTTCTGTAAATACGAAGGCAGATCTTTAGACTTCTTGAGAATTTGCATCAATCTCCTTAGAGGATTCGTCTGTATCCCCCATCAGGCAGTAGAAGAGCTTTGGGAGGACGAGGCTCCTCACAGCAGAGGGCCTGAGAGACCCCACGGACACGGTGAGTCAGCACACGGGACATGTGTTCACGCTGCAGTGTGACAACAAGCCAACCAGGTGGCTGCTCTGTTTGTGCTGCAGGCTTTCCTCTGGCCTGTGGGGAGTTCACTGCTTCATGCTAACACACCACGGGCACCTGGGGAGTCAGGAAGGACCGGGAACCCCCGATGTCACCCAACAAAGGTCACTTATTCAAATCTCAATCTGCTCCATCCCAAACGACACCCACATGTAGTGTGAACAGCGGGGATCTATGTACACGTTCTGTGGCATCATCTGGTGTTCTTGTGTTCTTTGGGGATTCTTTGTGTTCTGTATTGTACGTTACCTGATGAGCTGCAGACAATAAAGTGATCAGTAGGTTTGAGTACAAAGAAGTAGATATTCATGTGCGTAGCATACACGACTGGATAGAAGCCAACGACGGAAAACTAAGTAGCACGTTGTAACGGACTTCTCTCCTGGTAGAGCTGCATACACACCAGCACGGTCCCAGGTACCACATACCGTGTAACGGCCATTCAGCATTCATACAAGCACAGTTACATGGGAAGTGATCGGAGTAGTTTGGTTTCCACTGATGTTCCCTCAGGACGAACCTCCAGCTGTTACACAGCTGTTATGACTAGAAAGCTTGGCTGAGACATCCAGTGTAGACAGGGAGGGGGCGGGGCCAAGCAGGGCCGTTAGCTGAAAGCTACAAACATCAGACATCCAGTTTCAATAAAAAGGCCTAGTGTCAGCAGGAACCGGTGGAGCCGCACCCCGTCCACAGAACGTAACACGGGTGGTCATACATGGGGGGGTGAGGGCGGGTGAGTATGCTCTATGAGACAGGGGGACGCAACAAATGCCTACTAGAAAAGAAAAATGACCCCAGGAAACTAAAACAAAAGCCAAGGGCTCTCATGAAGAGAAGAAACCTGCAGACCAAGAGATTCCACAGGGCAACGCCACCGCTTACTGAGACCATTTTGTGGTTGTTTCATATTTGTGGCCGATTGAGCCGGTTTGCTCCTAGCAGCAACCTTAGCTCAGCGTCTACTACTGACATCATGAGAGAAGGAGATAAAAGCATGTTTCATAGAAGCACATCTTGTACCCAATGACTGGTGAGTGTCTCGGTTAAGCCTTTCTCATTGGGTAAAATAACACAGGACAGGAGGAGTCAATACCCAGCTGAAATGAGGTCACCATGACCTGTTAGTTCGAACCCGCATGGTGAACATTATTGAGACATGTAGAGAGAAAAGAGCCCATGAAATGTGTCACATGACGGAGCCGTGGGGTTCAGGCTGAGAAGCCCAGCAGCTCATGGTGGATGTGCAGCTACATGGAACGCAGCCTGTAAGTGTAAAGCCCCATAAAGAGAAAGGTACATACAGGGTACTCGTATTAGAGAAACAAACCGTGATTAAAAAAGTAGGATTACGGTGGAGAGCAGATGTTACACCAGAGGAGCAACAAAGAAGTTCTGAATAAGAGAAGGCAACAGCGGTCAACAGTCGCTGCCGACGGCGTCTCACTAAGAGACAGCCCCCCCCCCCCCCTTAGCAACAGTGGTCAGAGCAGCATAGAAGAAGTGTGGATTAGAGCAACATAAAGGATGTCAGAGCGACTATGGCGATGGGGTTAGAGGTCGCTTACAGTGGTTTGAAGGGTGGGGGTCGAGGCTCAGAGCCACAGGCGTCATAGTGAGCAAGTTCAACAAGGCGGAGAGCAAGCTTGGGAAGTAGGGGGGTGGCCGTAGTAGTGGTGGCTTTAATACAGAGTCACAGTTCAGTCAAGTAGGGAGGACGGATGGGTGGAGGAAAAAGCACCTCCACACCAACTCTCCGTGAGGCTCCACCCACCCCCACCCTCCTGCTCCGCCCCCTCACTGCAGCATCAGCTGTTTGAGGTTGTCGTGCAGGATGGTGTCCTTGACGTCACGGAACACCAGGCGGATGTTCTCGGTGTTGATGGCCGTGGTGAAGTGGTTGTACAGCGGCTTCTGCTGCTGTTCTCGGCGCTTCTTGCGAAAGCACTCCACCAGGAAGCGCTGCACGTCGGCCAGGCTCGAGGGGTCGCCCAAGAACTCGGGGAAGTAGTCTTTGATGGACACCTGCTTCACCTTCTCCTCCAGCAGGTCCGTCTTGTTCAGGAACAGGATGATGGAGACGTTGCTGAACACCCGGTTGTTGGCGATGGTCTCGAAGATGTTGAGGGACTCGCTGAGCCGGTTGGTCTGCCGATCCTCCATCAGCACCTGGGGGTGTCGGAGTGCTGGGGTTAAGGCCCATATGACGCCGTGGATACCGGACCATTGAGAACCCGTCCTTGAAACTCACCTGGTCGTATTCAGAGGACGAGACGAGGAAGAGGATGGAAGTGACCGAGTCAAAGCACTCGAACCAGCGCCGCCTCTCCGACCGCTGACCGCCCACGTCCACCATCTTGAAGGGCACGTTCCGGAGTTCAAAGTTGTACTCGTGAATGCCTTTGGTGGGCTTTCTGGCCAGGAGGATGTCCTGTTGGTTGGGGAGGTAGTCCTGCAAGCGCAGTGTCAGATCCATTATTATCTTCAATAAGCCACATGAAAACATGCGCCAGCAAAGGATTCAATGCAACTGCTTCATTCTGACCGCAGACTTGCAATGAAACTACATTATTTTAGCTTTTCCTCAATTGAGTAGTTTACTGTATTGGGCACATAAACGGTGGGGAAAGTTCTGACATCACTATAAACTGCCATATTAACGGGGGTGTAGTCTCTGATGTTATGGTAATATTGTTTTCAGAGACATGGCTCTCTGCTTGTGAGCAGCTTCTACTAAGAGATGGTGCAAGACAGAAGCACCGTCACCAGATGGGTGGATGATAATTCTGAATAGAAAGATAGGACATGGAACCAGTAGCACAGGATAATGGTCCACAATAAGAACCCCTGAATGCTTTTGTGGGACCTTTTATGTTTTTGTCATCCAGAGTGGGACGTGTGCACGTTACTGTGCGTGAACATCTCCCGCCTCGCTATGACTGCTGATCTTCTTCAGGACCACAATGACAGCCTGAGGGGCGGAGCCACCATCCTTCCACACCTTGCTCTGGGCATTAATGAATGATGCATGTGGTGTTAAAGAGTTTCCAGACATGGAGAACTCGCTGCTCATGTGCAATGCATTCTGGTCCATGTAGGGGGGGCGGTGCATCGGTAGAGCAGCCAGAGGATATCGGAGGAGGCGCTCAGACCTTTGGCTGAGGGGAAATGAGCCATTGTTGTTTATTAGATGCATTTTATGCTCATTATGAACATTGGTGTGTTCACAGAGAAAGAAGAGTTTTAATGAACAAATAATCACTACACATGACTAACAAAATAAAAATGTCTCATTGTTGTAGTTTATTGACTCCACAGTGGTGCAGTGAAGATTTTGGGGGTGATTGTGGAAAAGCTGTACCATCTGTATCTGCCCATAAGAATCATCAATGGTTGTCCATTAGGATCAGAGGCCAGAAGGACACATCTGGGACGCAAGTTAGATTACATGAGACATGAGCTCCCTTGTGTGCTGTGAACAATTAGTGATACCATCTGAAGCGGGTGTCTGTGATTGGCGGAGCCTCTGCAGTGTACGTGGGACTCACCGTGTGTCCAAGCTTCTCCAGATTGTCCAGGAAATACTTGACCGACTCCCCCTGAGAGAGTGAGAGCGAGATTTCAGTGACTTGTGTGTTAAACTGTACATGCAGACGCCGCAGTCCAAACCAGATAAGGTAGGAATGTGTGACAAGTTACAACGAACAGCTGCTCTTCACTCCTCCAACGATCTTCTGGAGGCCCAAACTAATTGTTTCTTAATTAGAAAATGTTCCCCAGTAAAGACATTTACAACCAAGCTGGAGCGTAAATAAGGGTGACGTCAGTAGTTCTATCAAATCACAGACAGCAGCAGGGACCCTGTGTTTCCACTACGTCTACAACTTTGCAGGGGACGACTGGGCCGTGGAGGACGGGGGCGTGAAGGACGGGGCCGTGGAGGACAGGGGCGTGGAGGACGGGGCCGTGGAGGACGGGGGCGTGAAGGACGGGGCCGTGGAGGACAGGGGCGTGGAGGACGGGTAATAGTAGTTGGCGAACAGGGATGTAGTGGTTGAGGACGAGCGCTCTATGTCCGTGTGTTTGCGCTGTGGGCAGCGAGGAGTTGTAGACGGGGGGCGGGCCCCCCTCCCCCCTGTTCACTGGGGACCTGAATGTTTCACTGAGCAGCAGTTCACCACTTTCACAAGCGTCATACAGCATTCAACTCATTTCATATTACGGCGATGAGCTTTGGGAAAGCTGCACAATTGTCTACAAAAACCAGATTTCTTAAGACGTACGTTTGATGGCATACGCAAATGATTTTGTAATTTTCTTTCATGGAAAATGTTCATAAAATACTGATGAGGAAATTACTATCTGAGGCCTTATTTCTACAGACAGAAAACTGTGACTAGTTGTAATTCAAGGGAAAAGTAGTTGTTGGAAACTAAACCAATGGCTGAAGTGGTGCGTATCCCAGAATGATTAGCTGCGTTACCACAGCAACGTCACAATGACCAACGCTAACTGCTCGTTGAAGCTCAGCTGCTTGGCAAGCTAGCGTCCCTGCAGGGCAGTTGCAGATGATTGTCTTGTCGGAGCACAGTGTACGCTGGTGGAGAGACAGAGAGCAGCCCTTCATTAGATCGTCTGTGTGCGTCTGTGTGCGTCTGTGTGCGCTCAGCAGCTGCAGCACCGCTCCATCCAGTGTGAGGCGGCGCCTTTATCTGGCTGTCAATGCTGGTCTGTAGACTGGATGCTCTACTCACTAGCATCAGTGGACACGCAAACAGAGGTCAAAGCAAGAAACACAGGGAAAGTACTGAGGTATGTGGGCCACGGCATCAGCCCCCACTGCTCCCACTAGACATACACACACACACACACACACACACGCGTCTATTGGGCCACGCCCACCCAACAGGAACTCACCAGCTGGAACTCTCTGCGGCGGTCGTAGGCGTTTTGGATGCCCTGGTCAGCCCACAAGGCCCGGATGGAGGGCAGGTAGTGCTGGAATACCTTGGGCTCCACCATGCCATGCCCGTGGGCCATCACCGAGCGAGTGTCGAACGCCATCATTGTTTCTCCGTGGCGCTGGTTGGACTGGTTGCCCCATGGAATGTGTAGCTTCTCCCGAGCATCCACCAACACTCGAATACCTGAAGCAGGAGTGAAACATATCCGACTGCTATTCCAGAGGTTCTTCACAGCTTGTCACTTGCAAAGGATTGATTGCCATTTTGAGCTACTTTTGAAACTCTACTTACACGTTCTCTTGTGTTTTAAAAGCATATTTGCACTAAGGCTGCAACAAGGAACCGATAAAATCGATTATTAAAAGCGTTTGCAACGAATTTCATTATCGATTCGTTGTGTTGCGCGATTATTACGTCACAACAGTTGTTGTGAGTCACATGACGCAGGGAGAGACGTCTGTTCGACTAGTCGTCTAAGGTGTGCGAGCGTGGGGGGTCCCGTTTTGACGTGAGGGACGTAACAAGCCTCCTGTTTACTCGTCATCCAGCTGATCAAGCTAACGTTAGCTCGCTAATAACAGCAGTAAAGCAGTTAGCAAGACTAAGACACGTTTTTATTTACTCGCCTCTTTTGGACCATTCATTTTTCAATGTGTCTGATATTTTGTGCTTTGTCCCATATCGGTTATTGTTGACAAATATATTTGTGTGTGTGTTGTACTTTTTAATGCTGTCATATATGGTAGTCCAGTGCGCTTGCGCATATACTGTGGGTTATACGGTAGTTGATGTTATGCCTGTAAAGGGAAACCATTAAATCAACTAAGAAGCCTCTAATGCATTTATTTACAAATGCCATTTTAAATTCATCTCATAGCACAGGTTGTTTTTTAGCTGTATGCATTTACTTAACTTGCACTACAATGATGGTAATAATTTAATGAACATGAGGGTGTGTAGTATAGAGAACTAGTTCTGACGAATTTGAGGTTCTGTTTTAGAATAAAGGGTTGGAAATTAAAGCTTTTTAATGCCGTTTTTTTTTTTAATCGATTCATCGATTAATCGAAGAAACAATCGACCGATTAATCGATTATCAAAATAATCGTTAGTTGCAGCCCTAATTTGCACTTTAATTTTGTTCAACTAAAATTAACTTGTTACTCAAATATATTTGTCATTTTGAGTCATAATTCTGCTTGGGAAATAATGAGATTGTGAGATAGATTCATTGATTAGCCCTCCTCTGATCCCAGGACATGTGACTGAACACAGAGTAGGCAAAGCACTGCACATCAATAAATGACTGAACAAATGAAAATGCAGGTCAGCCTCGTGCTACAGAGAACAGAGGAGGAGACGCTGGTCTATTCATGTGTCATTGACTAAACTCCAGCTACTAAACAAAGTGTTTGTAGGTTACATCCTGGTAAATGGACCGTCTTTGTGTTTCTCTTTTCTAGTCTTCAACACTTCATGTCATCATTCAGCCAATCACACACTGAGGACAGGAGCCACCAGGCAGCAACATGACGGGACACACCATGGGGGGGGGGGGGGGGGGGGGGGGGGGTTGATTGACAACCTACACCTTCTGAGCAAGCTTCAACTCATTATAACGTGAGTGGAAGCCCCACGATGGAGAGGGATTCCTCTGAGGAGCATGATGGGAATATAATTAGAACATCATAACGATCAGATTTGGTTAAATGTTACTAATGTTGTTAGTAGGCTTGGACACATTAGGCAATCCATCAATTCCTCTAGGAGGCAAGGTGGGGGGGTGGGGGGGCTGCAGTTAGTCTATACCATTGGTCACTCCCCTTCATACTGCACATGTCACTTTAACTGTAATTTTTCACTCTGTCGTCACTCGTCACTTTGTCACTAGTGCACTTTATGCTTAATATTTTAAATTTTGTATTTTATTACTTGTCTATTGTTACACTGTCTACTGTCCCGCAGCAACCGCCAAGACAAATTCCTGCTATGTCTGACATATTTTGGCAAGAAATGTTTCCTGACTACATTCCATTACAGGTAATTTAGCTGACGCTTTTGTGTCTTGCTCAGGGACACTTGAGACATGGAGTGGCCGGGACTCGAACCACCAACCTTGCGGTTCCCAGCCCACCCGCTCTACCCCCTGCACCACGACGACCCCCTCTACACGTGCGCATATACACGGACAGGTTTGAGCACATGTCAAATTACCGCGTGTGGAATGAAATAAAGATGTGATTAGGGTCCCCCCCCGCTACCGTGGCAGGGGAAACACTGCGTGTCCTCCCGCAACAACCACTACCCATAATCCCCGGCGCTGGGGAAACACTGGTATGTCAACAGCGCTGCTCCCCCAGCCTGATTCAGCTCACTTTTATCCTGAAATGACACCAACCGTTTCCTTTTCAGCTTAACCACGCCAGGCGCCAGTCACTTCCCCCCCGCCTGCAGCTGAGCAAGCCGCTCACTTCCCTGTTCACACTCACGCAACTGCCCCCCACAGCCCCCCCGACACCATGGAAGCACCGAGAGAAGCGTATTGGTATTCTATGGAGCCAAATACAGGGCAAAAGCTTTGTTTACGTTTTGTTGTTGAACATTGAAAAATACAACAATGTATTCAAAATAAAAATAAGTGGACGAAAAATATTTTCACGATGAATATGGTTTTGACATGTATATATTTGATATTCACTCATATTTTTCAGTTGCAGATTCAAAACTTTTCACTTTCAGATCTTTTCTTCGCGTTTGGATCGTTTTTTGACCCTGATGTGGCGTAGGGGGCGGGGCATCCACGGGGGGAGGTGTATTCGTGAGTGACAGCTTAACAAATAAGGCTGAGGAGGTTCAACAGCTCGTCAGCGAAGCCTTGTTAAAACACAAACGACTCCTCTCTGTAACCGCGGCGATGTAACAACCAGCTACAACCACTAAGCATCATTGTAGGAACACGGACTGGTCTGCGAGCTGGACGAACCACGTTGATCTGAATGTGCAGCCGGGACCGTCTGCAAAGAGACATCACCATGGTTACACAGAGGTGTTGTTTGTGCTTCAACAACGTTTCGCTGACCAGCTACTAAACCAGGAAGTCAGAATCTGTGAATATCTTTCCAACTCTACCGAACTCGGACGCCGTCGCACGGATGCTGCGCTGAATTCAGAATTCAGTTGTTTGTGGGAAGAGATTCACGTGTGGTTGAGACAGTTAACTGGTCTAATTCTGCGATTCACGGCGAGTAGGATCCAGAACAGCTCGCTACACAGAATTTGTCCCCGGCGTCAATGGTTTTGCGGTTTGATTCTTAAGTCTCGAGTGCCTCCGTCTCCTCCAGGCAATGCGGTTTAGGAAGCTGTCACTCACGCCCCTCCCAGTTGATGCCCCGCCCCCTACGCCACATCAGGGTCAAAAGTCTGAATCTGAAAATATAAGTTTTGAATCTGAAAATATGAGATTTGAATCTGAAAATATGAGATTTGAATCTGAAAATATAAAATCTGCAACCGAAACATAAGAGTGAATATCAATTTTTTGAATACATTGTTGTATTTTTTAATGTTCAACAACAAAACTTAACCTTTCAGGTTCCCATTTGTAGTATTCGTGCAGTCACCTACATTCCTTTCAGTCCGGTATTGGAGCAGCCCATAGGGGGGGGACCAGTTTCCCTTACGGCCGGCCGCGGCGGCTCCCAGATGAATCAGATCCATCTTCTAATTTGGGAAGATGCGCCTTAACACATTGAGGATACTCCGTGGTGGAGGCTGTAAGGACGCGTCAATCCTTGGCCGTGAACGAATAAACTGATTTAAGTCGAGTCCACGTGGTCAGAAACTGAATCACAGGCATTTGGCTTGTTTCTCTTACTGCTAAATGAGATCAAACTAGTTCCACACAAACAGAAGGAGCTCATGATACTAACCCACAAAGCTTTCGATCTGTTGTCAAACAGCGTCACCATGGTGACACATTCTCCATCATGAGCAACAAAGGTGCTTTTAAGGGTGGAAACAATTGGCTCCCATTGTACATTTGACGTAGATGCACATATACTAAAAATGAATACTCATACTCTAAACCCTCAGGAAGTTGGCCATCTTTAATTTAGCATAAAATGAATATGCATTTTCCAGGGGATCGGATCAAACTCAACTTCACTAGTACAAACTACAGTCATTTGATACAAGAAATCAAACTGTGCGTGGGGGACGTTGGGTTACCCGACGTCATTTAGAACAAACCGTTGCCTGCATGGACACTTGGATTAACTTCAGGTGTTTCCCCTACCATCATATCAGGGGAGCACCCCCCCCTCAAAGACTCCCGCTCCTTGGAAAAAGTCTGGAATAAAACTTTTAAATAAAAAATAGCTAAATTATATCAAGGGAAAAAGGGCCAATTCTTAAAGATCATTTAATCTCTTGTATTGCCCTCTTTAATAAATGGTTAATACATATATAATGGTGCATGTGTATTTTAAGAACTACACTAACTAACACGGATATGGAGTCATCATTTGATTGCCATCTTAGTGATACTTCCATTACAATAACTCAAACCAGTAGAAAAGAGTAGAATGAATTCTGTGTGTTACTTTAGTCCTGTGTGGATGAGGACTATACGGTTGAATTAGAGTTGAAACGAGCCCTTTAAGTGTCAGCAGTACCACTGTTGTTGTGTATATTCAGTGTACACAGACGCAGAGACGCTTCATGTGTCCTCTGCACAGCAGCAGCCAGATTGCTTCAGCTGAAGAAGTAACCTGAATTCCAGCAGAAGACAGGACATCCTAAAGTGGGACACAATTGTGCGTGACAAGCTGCAGAGCAAACATGGCCGTGGGGAAGCTAAACTAATGTGGATTGAAATACACAAAAGTTGTACATTTCTACAAAAGAATTCCATCCTTTTTCAATCATTTTGACCTTTTGACTTTACAATGAGGGAGTTATTGTTAATGTTTTGTTACGAATCTAATTGTACAAACTTAAGATACTTTTCCCCAGCTGGCCGTTATCTGCACTACACCACCTCTCATCCACCCGTAGGTCGGTGCTGAGGGTAATAATGGGTGGAACATCTCAGCAACACTCTCACGCGTGTATAACAGATAAATGTTGATTTAGAGTTGGAATGTCAATATTAGGAACGAACCTTCGAACTGCTCCTGACGACAAACATCAGGTCAACCGGGGTCGAATAGATAATTATATTGATTATTATTGCAGTTTGATGAATAAGAATCAGTTTGATTCTGCTTGGATGCTCCGCGACCAAAGGGGACGAACGGCCAAAACAGATGAGCACCGCTCCCAGAGATGAGGAAGCTTCACGGGTGTCAAGTTGTCACAATAGAAGCTGCGTGATTCAGATCAACTAACCAGCCACAGCAACGCTGACTACGACGTAAAAGCACCCACAAATCCACCCGTGCACCACGTGAGCAGGTCGGGGACATCCTGCTGTGCTCGGGTCTACTTTCCTGTTACTGAAGGCAGCTCAGGTGTCACTGCGTGGTTCCCCTCACCAACTACCGGGGTAACAACACAAGTCAAGCCATCTGCAGAGAGACTCCTTGTAAAATCACGTCTGGCTTTTACTGAACGTCTCGTGTCACGCTAACGTGTGACCGGGTGATGAGTGCACTTTAAGGTCCGGTGGGTCGGTGATGAGTGTGCATGAACCTTAAGTAAGGAGCAGGTGAACATCTGGGAAGCGGCGAACAGGCACACTTGTCCCGCCGTGTAGGCCGACACGGACAACATGGGCGTTTCTCGGCGCTCCAGCAGCTAACCGCGGTAGCTTTGTCCACCAGCGAGAAGTGTCCCCCCGGTCCGCTCAGCTGCCGCTAGCATGGCTGCCAACTTCCCCTCTGAAGTCAGGCCCAAACGGACGTCACCGCGAGCCCCCGTCGACATGTCACGTACAACGGCTTCTCCCGTACACTTACCTTTTAGAACGTTACTAAAAATCGTGGCTCTGAATTCCTCCTTGGCCTTCTGATCGAAGTCCTGCCCGTGGATAATGCGCATCTGCTTGAGGAAAGTGGACTTGCCGCTCTCGCCCGCCCCAAGTAATAAAATCTTGACTAATCTTTTTAGATAAGTCTTATCTCGATGAATTTCCTCATCTATATCTTTAGATTTCCTCAGCTGTTCCGCTTCGCTGCTTGTGAGGAGACAGTTAGGGAAACATACTGATAAAACGGAGCGGGACGGCAGGAAATCCGCCATCTTTGAAACAACTTCATCGATACAGACAGCGAGGAGGAGGCCTGAGCCCCGAGCTCACCGCGGCCCGCTGCTGCGTTCATGGTCCCTGGGAATCCATACAGCTCCGCAACTACAACCGCTAACACTGACCTGACAGCAAGTTCAATTCAACTAACGTTATTTGAAATAGGTGTAGCCTAAAATAGGCGGTGGAATATTTCTTAAAAATGCAGTTATTTATCTGATGAAAGGAATTCTGGCAGCAAATAATTACAACAAAAGTGGGAAATGGCAACGAACGGATTTAACCACTTACAGGTCTACAGGATATTTTGTTGATTCGTGTAATATAAAAAGGTTGTTAAGCACACGAACGAGGATCAAATTAAACTATTTTCGTTTGTCACATTATATAAGAAGTTTCAAATATCTCGGTTATGTGCGTCAAAACATTTTTCCAATATACATGAACGCAGCAGAAGTGAGAGGTACAGTTCATAAACGGGCTCGCTCACGACAAAGAACGTGCGCGAGCCCGGGCTTCATTGTTTGGGCGGGTCGCACAGATCTGTCCGCATTGTTTCTGACCCAGTTGAATATTTATCTCAGAACATCTTCTGCATTCTACCAGTAATCCGGATATTTAAAATGGCTTTGATCCTTTGATAGTAGAGACAATTAATTAATTTGGTTTTCATCTTTGTCTCCAGAATGTGTGGAGGCAAATAAATAGATATTTCTGAAAATATTCTTTTAAAAAATGCACAGTTTGCTGAATTCAAAATAGCAATACAAGGATTGATTGTTTTTAATACATTATTCAATCAGGCCAGCCATACATCTCAGATGATTATGTGCCACATTAGCCTCCTGAACTGAAAGTTGAACAGAAGACTTTTTTTGCAGAGGTTAATTTAAGAACCACAGAGACGGGCTTTTCTCTTTAACTGCTGGCAGTCGAGGCTTTCTCCAGCTGATTAGATAAATCCATCCTGTCGGACAATCCCCACACAGGGAGATTGTGTTCAAGTCCACCACATCCACACACTACTCTGTCAGCAACTCTATACGTTATAACCTGAATTTTTTATTTTAATTGGATTTTAATCACCGGATTTGGTCAGTATCCATCTGCAGAATGACCATTAGAACCGCCCGTCCAAACCGGGGGCAACATTTCCGGCCTCGCACGCATTGCTTGAATAAGGTGGGTGTATATCCTCATCATCATAATTACTAGTTCTAGTACTTACTGCTGGTATTTTATTTGTGATAGTGAATTATTATTTTAATCAGAAATGTAGAACATTTTTCTTGTTAGATATTTATTTGTTTAACATATTTGGAAGTTTAGTTAGGCTTAACATTTCTGGATTTCTTTCATTATTTTTTAAACATTCTGGGAAAAAAGCAAGCTGCAACTAAAAACATTTGAACAAGAATTACACATGATTTGTTTGCCATCAGCGGAGCAGAAACTTGCTAATCATCGTTAATTCCACTGTAAAGCCAATTAGCTTTACTGCTCTGCTGCCAGTTAAAGTCACCCGACTCACCCGGTACGCTCCTTTATAGTTAATGTTAGCTCCAAACGCCAACAACATGTTGAGTCAAAGGAAAGAACAACGTAACACATCTATTACAGAAAAAAATATTTATTGACAATACAAAAGGATTAAGATCAATAGAGCAGACTGCAAATCACTTGTTGAATAAAAGATGAAATGATTGAAATACATCCTCAGTAGAGAAGAGATCACTGCCTTCTCACTGAAATACAAATCATTGCATTATATTGTTGCTGTTATCTTCTTTAGATTATCCCATATTCTTTTAGAATTGCCTCCTGCTTCATCAATCATTTAAATAAAAAGATTAGCTTTTCTTTTGCTACCTGTTTTTGTAGTATTATAAATTTCTGCCTATTATTTCCTAACTTAGACTTGAGTGCCAGTTTTAACCTATAGTCCCGTTTCATTCATTACATTCATTATCTTTTTACTTCTGGCAATTAATACATTAAAAAGAAATCTTATGGTCGGGTACATCTTTGGTGTCTGCTTTCAGCTGGAGTCCATTGTGGTGGAGATGCAGGACCCAAAAAGTGGGGTCAAAGGCTCGGAGCAGAAACTCAATGTCAGTACCATCCCACATGTCATCACTGGTGAGTCTGAGAAACACATTCAGATGCTAAGACTTCAAACATATTCAATTGTTTGAATCAAACTTATTACATGTTTGCCACAAGTAGTGACGGAACAGATTCGGGCTTCCTTGACCTCTTTTAAGTTTTGGTCCAACAGCAGACTGTCAGACACAAGAGTACAGTCTAGTCCCTCAGGGGCCTTTATAATACGTACAGCATACAACACACTGTGCCTGAACTCGGGCACACATAAAACAAACGTAACCAAAAGAAAAACGTCAACAGGGAAACGCGTGGAAGAAACGTGAGGAAGAGCAACAACCAGGCAAGATGGTTTTAGGGTTCGAAGGCCGTGCAGATACATTCCTGTTTTACACATTTATATGGATACATACATTCAAATATGTGTTCTTTGTTTTTAAATATGTTTTTAATACAATTTTTAATCAATATTGTATTCGATGGCTATGATAATTTGTAAAAGTTTAAAATTCGGATTGCCACAATAATGAAAAAGAACAGACAATGGGGAGACAAAAGAAGATAACTGGCAATGCTGCGTCCTTTGTCCTATAGGATCGGATTGATTTGTCATTGACCGATCGCTTATTCTGTCAGTTTCTAGAAGGACGACTGAAGATGGTTGAGTAAAACAACAATTTAAAGCCCAGACTGCGTGGACACATGGCCGCCTCGCTGTCTAAGCCGCTAACACGGGCTAAATAAGGCGGCCCACAATTGGATGAGACCTGGAGAGCGCTCCAGGGCCAAAGTGGCTTTTTAATCCAACATGGGAGCAGTGAGGGAAAGGTCAGCATGGATACCCGAGATAAACCCCCCAGGCGAGGAGGTGCAAGCACCTGCTGCGAGTAACAGTTTACAAACTGAGTGGCTGCTGCAAAAGCCAATTAGTGGGATTCCACGACAACGATTGGTACCTTTAGTATTCATGATCAATGAATCAATGAAACCCAATCAAAACGATTAAGCAGATTCATTCCTGGTTCCAACCCGGTTTCCAAAGGTAAAGACGTCATCGCATGGATCACAAACAAGATGAAGACCACTCCAGAAGGTACACACAACACATGTAGCAAGCACTGCTAAAACATTGCATCTTCTCACATCAGTTAATTGAAGAGAAAATACACACATTGATGACATCATTATTATCATTATTGTCATTTTCCCCATCTGTGTTCCAGAGGTTCAGGCTTTTGGAACCATGTTAGTGGCGTACGGCTACATCTACCCCCTGCAGAACCACAAGAAGCTGGTGCTGTGCAACGACAGCAGCCTCTACCGCTTCCAGGTAGAACTAAAGCCTCCGCTGCTTCTTTGCTGCCTTCGGTTGGAATTATTGCTTAACATCACAGGGAAACGGCATTTGGAGAGTTGTTGTGCTGCTCAACTAAAGGACACCTACACCAAGCGTTCCTGCAGGGGACCTGCTCATTGTTCATGTCTTAAGAAGATAGTGGAGGTGAATTATTGTTCAAAAGACACATGAGAACGTCAATGTAGTCAGTGTGGAATTACTCTACACATCAAATCAGTTAATTAAAAATGACACGTAAAGCCACAGCCATAGATTACACTGAAATGGTCCAGTCGGCATAATGAATAGTATTATCCGTAATCGCAATAGATTAGTTCATTCAATTTTGGTTTGATAGTAAAACTAAAGTTAATCAAGCTGTTTGTCAAGTCTGACATTTTTACCATAATAGGGATCAAATCTTTTTTTTTTTTTTTTTACATATAATCATGTCAGCAATGGAATATAAACATTTGTTGAAACTGACAATAGAGGACTTTAGAGTACGCGTCTTTAAGTTTGAAAGGGAATCTAACTGCCTAAGGATGGACAAAGGCCGCTGCCACCATAGTTTTAGTTTGCTTGAGAAAGCTAATAGCTGGGAGAGTTAAAAAGGTTCATTCACAGCATCAAACACACCTGCAACAAGGCACATGTGAATTCACTGGTTAATCCAACACCGAGAGAAACAAGGAGAGGAGAAATCTGAGAGCAGGTGTTGCACCAGCGAAGGACTGAAGGTGGAGCACAGGAACTCTGTGCAGGCCACAACATGTCTGAGTGAACGCCGACAGGGGGAGCAAATATATAAGTGCAAGCAACCTCCAATCTAGTGTTGGCTCAACTGTGCTTTTAGCTGCGTTACATCCGGCACGTTGTGACGGGGTGTCGGCCGGCGGAGAGCCGCAGCCCTTACATGCAAGCTCGCGTTCTTTCAAGCCAAGTTCAACTGTTACAGAGGGTGATGGGATATTGGTGAGCAGAGGTCCCTGCAATGAGCCCAAAGGATGTTAAAAACCAAACCCGGGTATCAGCTGATAGACGGCATCTTTTCTCATGAACTCCTCCTCATATGATGTTGTTAGTTTGTTTGTCGTTTTCTGCTCCTCCTCTTTATTCAAAGCAAGGCGAGACTACTGCATTTTGTTGCATTACCTTGTTGTACAACGGCAATAATTAAACATTTTTACCTCCGTATTCCTTTGGTAAAGCCACCAAAGAATACATCCTGACACCAAACATTGTTGTTTGAATAAAGCGGTCGTTCTGTATTTCTACCATATGAAGAAGTTAAAGGCTGCGGAGAGACGATCACTAACACTGTCGTTGTGATCTACACCTTTTCAGACCCCGTACTTCTGGCCTACACAGAAATGGGTTGCAGAGGACTCTGACTATGGTTGGTATGGGGGGTCATTAGAGGAGCTTCAGTGACTTGTTAGGATGAAACCTGTTGAGTCACAATGCACATGGCAAAGAAAGCAAACATTCTTTGTTGAAGTTCCTACAATGAGCACACATCTGGATGTGGGGAATGAAAGAAACTTCATTTGGACAGATGTAGTTTCTCTAATAATATAATATCTTTTTTCTGACTGTAGCCATTTATCTGGCAAAGAGGAACATCCGGAAGAAAGGCATGCTAGAAGCCTACGAACAGGTGTGTGTCGGCGTGTGTGATGACATGTCTGTCTGTGTGTGTGTCAGTGCAACACATCTGCTGCTTTTCCTTTCACATTTACTGACCGCAATGGTTGATTTGTTTTGGTGTGTGGCAACAAGCATTTGGCTTCAAGCTTTTCTTTCTGTTTATGGTTCAACAACATCATTGTTAACTGTCACAGATGGAATGACTCAATAACTTGGAGGCAAAGTGGGACTTTGTGACCATTATTGGACTCTAGAGCCACAGCAAAAAATGTTTCTTTATTTGGGTATCCAGTTTTATATACCAAATGAACAGATGAGTTCATAAGGTGTGTTGTATTCTCAGCTCATGAGAAGAGCACAGAATATATACTGTGCATACACATTAGTGCTGGGCAACGATGACCGCTTAACAAATAAGGCTGAAAACCGTCATCAAACGCATTGCCTTCAGGAGAAGTCGGCACCGCAACAATTATCAACACTTTCTATACACTATATTTAGGATGTTCAAGACCAAATCTCCGGTTGGCATTTGTTTGCTTCAAATGTTTAAAACGTTTGACCTGGATCTGGCTGCCTACATAGGCGGCTTATCTTCATGTGTATGAGTGGAGTGTTGATAGAACTGATTCACACCATTAATTGATGTTGCCTGCACTTGAGGTGTAAAGGATCCTTGTTTCTAATGGAGTCTAGTCTCTCCTCTCCTCCTCTTCTTCCTACTGTTGCATCTGTTTTACTCTCTACATGTACAACAGATATACAGTGACAGTGATTTCTCCACATTGTCTCCGTGTTTGAATCAGGCCCATTACAGCCACCTCCACGATTGGCTGAATCACAAGTGGGACTTCATCGTGATGCAGGCCACTGAGCAGTACAGGTAGGTGGAGCTGTTCCGGCTCGGCGTATTTTTGGATGGCATCTCCCTTTGCTGTACAGTTCAACTTTTAAAAGATAAATATTTGCATATTCACAGATTCAAAGATGTTTGTGGAATGTCTAATAACGTGTTGGAGGGGATCTCAAGCTGAATGCACAGAGATAGCTGGTGTTTCCAACCCACCACAACACTACACAGATGTATATGAGATCAGGTGTCCTATCGGGCTATTGACTTATTTTCATTTTTTATCTATATTGTTTTTTTTTACACTATACACATAACGTATAGAGCTGGAGTTACTGTACACCCTTGTCTCATGTCTGAATAGACAGATAGACAGATACTACTGTGTGCAGTACTGTGTTCATGTTGCTGTATTTACTGACGTGGATTTCTCTTTATTAGATGAAAAGTAGAAGATCACTGAGGTTTTCTTCGGTTCCGTGTATTAGACTGATCTCACAGACACGTAGCCCCACCAGGAACACGTCAGCGGGTGTAGCCGACATGTCCGGCTCATCAGTATTTTATAAGCACTGTCCGAATAGGATCAGAGGTAGCCTTGAACATTTTCCAATACTAGTACTACTGCTACTATAACAATAGCTGCAGGAACATACAGGAAAACATAAGAGAACAGTGGAAAAACAATAAATATGTGAAAAACAATATCAAACATCTGTTCCAAACCTTCTGTACTTTTTTATACATGTACATTTATACACGTATGTACAATGAGACTAGTACATGCAGTTCAACTGAGCAACCTCTGAACACAATGAGTGTTCCTCTTGGCACTTCCCTTTGGTGTTTGTTAATTGATATGTGTGTGTGTGTGTGTGTGTGTGTGTGTGTGTGTGCGTGTGTCAGGGCTGGTAAGGAGAGGAATAAGCCGGATCGTGTTGTGTTTGACTGCCAGGAGAGGGCGTACTGGATAGTCAGCAGGCCTCCAGTAAGTGAGCATTGCTGTGTGAAGAGTAATGATCCAAATGAATCCATAACAACTATTTCTACAGTAGATGCAGAAAGATGTCATGATCACATGACCTGTTCATTCATCATGAACCTGTCCCATGCATGTCCAGCCTCGTACTCACAGTGCTATGGACAGTGGTCCAGAACGTCTTATTGATCCCACCGCAGATGAGGTAACAGGTCAGTCCCAACACACACACACACACACAGCCACCCGTAGCCCTAAACCCTAACCCTAAACCCTAACCCTAACCCCACCGTGTGCCAGTACCCCGTGGCCCTCTTTGCGTTTACCATACAACCTAAACCCTACCCCGACGGGACCTAATTGACTGCGCCTGGTAAGTAGTGTGAGAGTCTGTGAGGGCTTTGACACAGTCATCCTACTAATTGACATCCAGTCCAAAATGGCCTACTTTCGACTCCAGAGAGCTCAGATATTGCCTTGTGGCCCAAGCCGACTGGACACATCTGGACCGTTGCTGAGCAGAGCGGGGCGGTCGGGTGACGACAAACAGCTGTTTGTACTGCGAGAGCCTCCAGAGAATGTGCAGCTCACTCGACCAAAACATTTTTACAGCTCTGTACTGCAGGCCTGGCAGTTGCTCAGCACCATCCGTGCCACAAACAAGGTTCCTGGAATGTGGTTTCTTGAGGAGCCTTTGTTCTTTAATGACTTTCTCCCCAGTGATGCTCCGCAATCTGCCAGCGTGCGAGTGGGTCTCAGAGAGGCTGGCTACACTAAATGTCATCATCTGAAAAAGATGATGGGAGGCAACATCACCTCAGTCTGGCTGATCAACAGTGGCGGAGAAGGTGTGTGCCACCTGCCTACGGCTCACCAACCAAACTCTTTGCCAGTGGTATGAGTACTGTTTCCCCTCCGTCTACATCAGGGGGGGAAGTCAGCTGCTCACAGTCAAAACACTGCGCCTGGAGAAGTCTGTGGCAAAAAAGCTGCATAGCACACCTGCCTCAGAGTGGTGAGCTGGCGCTCATTGGCAGGGATGAAAGACCCTGACCCCTGACCCTAACCCTTTTATCTAAAGCGACTTACATTGCTTTTTTTAACCCATGGCTTTTTTCTACATTTTTGCCCAGGGAGCAATTAGGAGTTATTGGGTCCAGAGTTGTCCCCAAAAGGCAGCTGGTTGTCGAAGCCTCAAAGCGGACAGCCTTCCCAGTGGAAGGTTGTTTCATTTCATTCAGTGTCCACGTCTGTCTGCACCGTTTCTGTTAAAGACGTGGTTTCAGGGTCCTGGGGAGGTTTCCTTTCTCCTCCCCTCTCCTCCCCTCTCCTCCCCTCTCCTCATTGGGCTCATTGGTCTTATCGGTTCATTAACAAAACCCTGTGGTGAAAGTGAGGAGGACATTCCTGAGTCGCTGAATAGACTCATCTCATCATATCCTTGGAAGCTTAGTTTGAGTCTTCCCATTACTTTCCACTGAAGGACTGAATGGACTCCGTGAGAACACAGTGTATTCTGTAGATGTGACGTCTGTAAGTGTAAAAGTCGTCCTTTGTAGACACACAGCACTGCGGCTTTCATCTGTTCTCACCATATTGTTATTTAGCTGATGATACTAGATAAATTGACATTTTATTCAGATCATATTTGTTTGCACAATAACACAAAATAGTGCAAATAAAATAAGAAAGAGGAGAAGTATTTGTATAAAAAGATTCTATCATTATCCGGTCTTTTTATTATAATATGAGATTACCATCTTAAGAAAACATCATTTTGAATTGAGTTTTGTGTCTTATATTTTTTTAAACCAGTTTAGGGCATTTATTTTTAATCTCATTCTTAAAAAGCCCCTGAAAATGTCCTCAACTAAGACAAAAGCAGTGGGAATCATGTCTTTGCATTTTTACTTTGGGGGCAGTAATAATCTTATCTTTTTACAACAACACAGCTGAATAACAGTAATAGGTTAAGTTAGCGTCAATACCTTTTTCAATAATATAGAATGAGTCAGAACCTGCTCCACCAAACGGTAGTTCCCCTGAACAGAGAAACTCATTAATTTGTTGCATCTTTCTTTGTCTCCCACTCTTTCCACAGATCTCCTTACAATGATGAAGACGAGAGAGTAAAGCAGATTGTCATTCATGTCGTGTGCAAATGACAATCTCGCACGTGACCCGTATAGTTTTTAGTTGGTCTCTTCAGGAAAGAGTGATTTAAATTATCCATGATGATAATGTTGTCTAATTCCTGTAATAATTATATATGTATATACAAATTGGTTGTAAGGGAGGATGCTTTCATTTCTGCTTCCGTCCTGAAAAGTCATGTTTAGACCATTTTCTACTTTCACTGGAATTCGTATCACACAGCATAGTCAGGATCTCACAGATCCTTCTGAAAAGCTGCTGCAAATGAATCACTCTTGACTTGAAGCATAAAGTGTCTCTGTGTTTTGTTATTGTCCATTGGTTTCAGTTTGTGCTTTGCAGCAGTAGCTTTACTTTAATGTAACCGCATGGTGCTCAATCCTTTATTGTTCTCACAGCAAACTGTTCCCATGTTAACAGTATTTCTTCTTGTCACTCAGAAAATCCCTTTTGATGAGTACAGACGCATGGTAAGTCAAAGCGATGTTCATATAATGTAAGTTGATGTAATAGAAATCTCTTAACTAGTTGTTGGTGGTTTGAAGTCAGCTGTGTCAGCAAGCAGGACATTTTCATGGGGTTACTTTGCACACTGCAAGTTTATCATTACTTCATTGATGTGAATCCACAAGTTTGGTCTTCCTCTATCATTTCAGAACATATTCTACCAACAAGCTATCATGAGGTCAAAGGTCAAATCTAGCGTGTCCCTTGGAGCGTAAGTTCCTCTGGTTTCTTATTCTATTCTGGTTCAAATCAATTTGAAAGATTTTCTTTATGAGAAGACTTCTTTCAAAAACATGTATTTGTTTATTATTATATGATTATTATTCAATATAATATGATATCTCGCAGGCCTAATTCAACAAACGGATGTGTGGATTGTCATCATGCAGTGTGCAGTTAAAACGTTTGATAGATCCCCTCAGTAGATTCTGTTTGTCTCATGATGGTTCTGTTTCTGCAGACTGACCAAGTACGTCACAACCTACAAAAACCACGACCCGTTTCTGGCTCCCTGTCTACCCAGCAACCCCTGGCAAACAGACCACGATGCATACTGGACTTGCAACACCAGGCGGTGAGTTTCTTATTTTATCCGGCTTCATCGTCAAGATAATTAAAAAGAACAAAGACCTCTTCAGACTTTACACAGTGAGTGGGTCACCTTACACAGTGACCTCGTAGGGCGACTGTGGGGCTGTTGTCCAACAAGGCCGTCACACGTGGACTTGGAAAGAGAGTTGAGGGGCACCTGTGGCTCAGGAGGTTTATTTTAATAGAACCGGCCATGCAGCTTCTGTATCTGGCTATATCAGGCAGTGCAGTCTATGTCATCATCTCTACAAACATCCCTATGGTATTCAGAAGCCATGGATGTCCACTTAGCTGATTCCATTCAATGGATTTCATCTGGCCCAAAGTCAAACATTTTAAATGGGCTTCAGAGGGCTTTACCATCTGTACACATGCAACATCCTCTGTCCCGGAACCCTCACATCTGCAAGGGAAAAAAGTCCTAAGAAAATCTCCCGCCCTTTGTGGTCTATCATTTGGTAAACCATCTATATTCATTATGTTGTAAAAAAAAAGCTGAAAAATAATTCCCAGGGCGGCACGGTGGTGTGGTGGTTAGCACTGTTGCCTCACAGCAAGAAGGTCCTGGGTTCCACTCCGGCCATTGGCCTTTATGTGTGGAGTTCTCTCCAGGTTCTCCGGCTTCCTCCCACAGTCCAAAGAGCTTAAATACACTAGGTGTAGGTGCAGGTGATTGACACAGGTGGAAACAATCAGACAATCACAGGGGATGACGGGACAAGGCAGGAAGTGAAGTAACCCAGGGACACAACATGAAAACTACAAAGTAAAGCAGGAAATAAACCCAAACCGTTATACTACATTACATTACAGGTCATTTAGCAGACGCTTTTATCCAAAGCGACTTACATTACACTTTAAACCCATGGCCTTTTTTTCACATTTTTGCCTGGGGAGCAATTAGGGGTTAGGTGTCTTGCTCAGGGACACTTCGACATGGAACATGGGGCAGCCTGGAAACGAACCAACAACCTTGTGCTTCCCAGCACAGCTTCTTTAACCCCTGCGCCACGACAACCCACAGACACAAATAGCATGTGCCTTATGAAAGAGAACCAATCCCTCTCTTCCATATTTGTGACGTCTTTCTGTCCGCCACCGATGCCATGATACAATTGAAATGACCGTCTTTTCATTTTTATTACACTCCGTAGAGCTGTGTCTGCACTGCAAATGTAAAGTATCCCATACAGATGGTATGTCTGTAAGGTGTAGTGTGGATGCTTTGCCATGTAGCAGTCGGACGTCCAGTCCGTGACTCAGCCTTTTGTTTGTGTCCAGAATCGACGTTCCCACAAAGATGCGAGTCGAACGCTGGTCCTTCAGCTTATTCGAGCTGCTGAGCGACCTGCGAGGCCGGGACGACTTCAAGGTCTTCCTCAAGAAGGAGTTCAGCGGTATGCCGCCACGTCTTATGAGATATCTTTCCGTACCCTGAATGTCTTGTGTCAGAACCCTCCCTCTTGATTTGGGCACCTGGGTATTTCTACAGGTTTTACTTGAGGAAATGTTTCCCTAGACGGCAAGCGAAGCACATGGGGCTATCCGTTTGATACGCCATCCCCCATCCAAGACATGTGATTGTTCAGTAGACCAGAAGAAGCCTGGGGCTCCTTCCTGTGGCACCGCCTGGCTTTGAAAACACAATACAGTTGTTCACAATCACTTTGATACTATTTTCAGAACCGTGATGTCATTTTTCAAAACTCACAACAGTCATTGTGCAATCATATCTTTAAAGAAACCTTTCACTTTTCACCGTGACACACGGGTTTATTGTTTCAAACAACGGATTTATCATGAAATACCGCGGGAACATTTAGATCAGCCACACACAAGATACTCATAGTTTCACTGTTTGGTTGTTTGTACAATCATTCAATAATGCTGTACAAAATAGATGATACAGGTTTCATTATTGTAGTAAATGTAAAGAAATCCCTGTAAAAGTACTACTGTAGTAGAAAGAATAGTACAGACACAGTGGAATCATTGAACAAAATTTGACCGTTATGAAATACAATAAAATCACAATATAGGTTTATTTGAATCAAAGCAAAAATAGAGTAATTAGCTGCAAAACATGAAAAAAAGGAGAGAGTTCCTCAGTCGGGTTGAGGAAAAGAGAGTATGGGGGCAAATACAGGCTGGTAAATTGTGCATGTGCCTGAAAACATGATTCCACCATTTGAGCATTGGAGGAACCTGACATTGTCCCACACAATGACATCACACCATCAGCTCTACAGACCTGATCACTCATCCAGGATGGTTACAGGGAGAGCGGCATTATATGAGCCAATGGGAGCCGTGCGCCCGACCACACCATCATGGTGTTGGCAGAATTGGACAAGTAATTACAAGGGCTGCAGCATGGTGTGAAAAGTCATATATGGGACCCTAGAAACAGTGTCTGATAGAGAACGATGATCAAATATCTCATCCCCAGATAATGAACTGCAATCGGTTTATGTTCCACGCTAATTGGTGTTAATGGAATTATTTTGAAACCTCGTGATCTACACAATATTGTTTGTCAGTATCCATAAAACTATGCACTAAGGGTTATGAAGCAAACACTTTTGAGATGTTGTATCAATTGATAGTTTGATCGTTGCAATGAAATGAATGGACAATCATTTCAACCGTGACGTAGGAATTGCATTTTGAAATAGTTTGATGTGACTTTGACTTGACTTTGATGTTAGATTGAGTCATATTGAACAGGTGATTTTCGGTCAATGAACAAATGATCTTTGGTTTTTGTCTATTGTATCCAAGCAATTGAAAAAAAGTGTTAAGAGTTTTGAAAAACATGCAATTTGATCATTGGTTGTGAGTTTTGTATCAATAGTTTTGATAAATGGCATCACGGTTCGGAAATTAACTGCAAAGTGATTGTAAAAAAACTGTAATAAATCACTGATTAATTGAACGTGTCACTGTGTGTGTGTATGTGTGTGTGTGTGTGTGTGTGTGTGTGTGTATGTGTGTGTGTGTGTGTGTGTGTGTGTGTGTGTGTGTGTGTGTGTGTGTGTGTGTGTACATCGTAGGGGAGAACCTGGCTTTTTGGGAGGCAGCTGAAGAACTGAAGTGGGGAACAGCATCTTCCATGACATCCAAGGCTGAGACCATTTTCAAGTAAGAAAACAAAAACAACTGTTGTGCGTGTGTGTGCGTGTGTGTGTGTGCGTGTGCGCGTGCGCGTGTGCGTGTGTGTGTGTGTGTGTGTGTGTGTGTGTGTGTGTGCGTCCGTGCCATCCATTGTCAGATACTGGAAGCGGAATAGAAAGACGTTTTATTGCCTGCTGACTCCTAATTGTCTGCTAGGCCAAAAACAGGTGCTTGCTATGAGTCTGGAGGATACTAAAAGACGTCCGAGCCTTAAATAACTTCTCTAGGATACAAGCTATTTTAACTGTGACTTAATATATTACAGAATATGTCCAAGTAGCTGAATGTCACCCCACACATCGTTCTCCTTCAGCGTGATGCTGCTTCCTCCTGCTCTGTAGAGACAGTTTATAATCACACCACTAAAATAAATGTACAATTAGTTTAAACAAAAGCAGCAAAGCAACCCTCTCATTCTGAGACAGGGTGTCCAAAGCTTTCACTGGTACTGTATCTGTTTTACTGCTTCACAGGCAGTACAGAATATGTTGTGTTAATTGATCACATTGACCATTTTATTAGCTGATTGAGCAAATTAGTTTGCCAGCATTTAGGGTAATAATTTGAGATTCAATCAGTGTTACATTCCCAAACTAACTTAATGTGAAACAACATGTTGAACCTGTGCGTCTGTGTGCTTAGAACCTTCCTGGCCCCCGGCGCCCCCCGCTGGATCAACATTGATGGCAGGACGATGGGTCTGACCGTGAAAGGCCTGGATCATCCCCACCGCTACGTGCTGGAAGCCGCCCAGACACACGTGTTCCTGCTCATGAAAAAGGTGCACGTTCTTGTGTCTAATAAAGCCTACAACTCAAATAGACCAATGACACTTGGATGACTAAAGTGTTCCCACTCCAGGAGACAGGCTTCTGACGTCTGTGACGTTACCATTGGTCCGTCGACGGGAACATATTATGAATGGGGCTGTCTGGGAGGACAACCAACCCCCAAACCCACATGTTTTTATGAATGGAAAGGGGGAGTCTCCCTCCCCTTTAAATCAAGGCTCTAACATGTAACATGTTACTCGTACTATAACTTGTGATCCAAATACAAATGTGTATGTAAATGAAATAAGCATGTGCAGGTAGAAGGTCAGCATGTCTCATGTGCTTTCATTGGTACAGGATACCTTCTTCCGTTACCTCAAGTCCCCCGTGTACAAAGACACCCAAAAGAACGCGCTGAGCCCTGCGCCTCATAACTTCAGGTTGGTCGCTCTACACACGTTACAAAATCTTTTAAAATATTTGTGTAACGTTCTCGCTGCAGTCTGACATTTCTGCCCCACAGTTCGATGCTCACTCATTCAAATATTAAAACACATTATAACCTAAAGTGGCATAAAAGCAGGTACAACTAGGTCGGACATTTAGAACACTGTCCGTCTGCCTGAAGCTGCTTCGCAGAGAGAGACTAGTCCTCCTGACGTGATTCTGTCTCCGCCCCAGTCCGGCACAGCTGGAGCAGAACGCTCAGAACCGAAGCCTCGGCGTCCATCCGGTCATCGTATGGCAGCAGGAGGAGGAGGAGAAGGCCAAGGCTGCTGCCGCCTCCGCTCCCGTCGACGTCAAGGCCATGATGAGCAAAATAGACAGGAAGAAGTAGATTTCATGTCTCACAGTACAGGGACACGTATACGTGTGATTGGAAATCAAACCCAATTGAAACAAGTAAGACCGCACAGTGAGCAGATTTATGCATCTGCCATAAATAATTGTAATTTGTTTTAAACCCATAACCAGTAATACGTATTGAGCATTCTAAAGCTTATTTGTTTAATATTCATAATCAAGTTACGGATATTAATGTTTTATTAATGAACCCAAAGTATTTTCAAATGTATAGTTCTTCTATCCACCCAATAGAATACAATATTTAACTACTACGACGTAGAATATATAAAAAAAGAAGACGTCAGACACTATTTTTCTTATTTATTTCTTATTGGTAAAATCGGCAATACCGCATCAAAACACTACACTACTAATACACTAGTATACTAAAATACTAATACGCTAATACCCTAGTATTGCAAAATCACTTATACACTAATATACTAGTATACTAATACGCTAATACACTAGTATACTAATATGTACTAATGCACTACGACACACTACACAATGCACTCCCATAATACTATACCACCTTCACTCACACACACAGGGAGAAATGATCCAGGTTGTGTTTTTGTACTGCTTAAGATGACATGTACGTCATGTAAAAATGCTGACTCGCTTTTATTATTACAATGCAGGTTGGCTGTTTGACTTGACTTTGCAATATGTATTAATAATAGTGAAACACAATATCGACTGATAAGACATGGTGATACATTGATAAGAGTTTAGTGAAGATGTAACTCGCGTTACTTAAAGTGAATTGTTTTAAAAATTGTCTGATTTACGCTGAATTTAAGGAATTCTAATAAATAATCAAACATTAAACAGCTTTTATTCTCGCTTGTAGGTTATATTTCGTCATATACGTTGCCCTTTCCTCTTAGTGTAAAGGAGATACTGAATAGCAAGACGTCACTGTTGAAATGCACCATATAATAATACATATGACGCTACTATGATTATTTGTTGGAGGATCTGCACACAATATAATGTAATAAATGAGATAAAGATAAGCTGCCTTTGCTGTGTTTGAGTGTGTCAAACACACTCGTGTGTTATCAAACCTTTTTATACTAAAGTAAAATCACCATGTGTCCCTGTTGCCGTGGTGTGCTCAGGGTGATGGGCAGTGTTTCCTCCACACAGCGCTTTGCATTGAAGCCAGAATGTTCCATCCTGGTCTTCCACTGGTTGCTGTTCAACAACAGGATTTGTTATGGTGGACTTTGCACAGCAGCTTTCTTCTTGCCACTCCACCATTAAGGGCAGATCAGTGGCTCCCATTAAGTACATGGCTAATAGTTGTCCTGTGGACAGATCCAGTTCCTCATCTGTGGATCTTTGCAGCTCCTCCAGAGTCACCATGGGCCTCTTGGTTGCTGAACTGATTCATCTTCTCCTTGTCCAGCTCGTCTGTTTGTTTGGGTGGACGGTCTTCTCTTGGTAGGTTTGTGGTTGGGCCGTATTCTTTCCATTTTTTAAAGATGGATTTCATGGTGCTCCGTGAAAAGTTTAAAGCTTTATGAGGCTGTATAGAGGAAGAGCAGCAGGGTCGATCTAAATTGCAGATATTTTGGTCTCATACAGCCCTGATTGATTCCCTCAGTACGCCGACTAGAATGAGGGCTGCTCGCCTGGCTGGTGCATGTTTAAGTATGAACCCAGGAGTGCAAGCATTGCAAATACCCAGTAATAATCATGTTACATTACAGGTCATTTAGCTGACGCTTTTATCCAAAGCGACTTACATTACATTTTAAACCCCTGGCTTTTTACATTTTGCCTGGGGAGCAATTAGGGGTTGCTCAGGGACACTTCGACTTGAGACATGGGGCAGCCAGGACTCGAACCAACAACCTTGCGCTTCCCAGCACACCCGCTCTACCATCAATTCAATCACTTTATTTCATAGTAGTAGTGGGGGAAAAAAAACTAAACATCTTTTACATACACTTTATTATTTACAAGGTTTCTGCTAGTTGGACCATAAAGGGTTACTTGGCCATGCCAGACAGCCAGCTGAGTTTGAATAAAGACTGAGTGGCCGTGTCCCCGTCCTGATCGGCCAGCTGTCTGAACAGGCTGCCGGGACGGAAGCTGTCCTCACCGTCTGCCAGGGAGGACGGAGTCGCCTGCCGGAGGAAGGAGACACGTCAGGTTGTACAACATACAACTCCAGTGTTGGTCAGGACTAAGTCTTGATCTAGACATCTTCTGATGTGGACATTTTGGTTACAAACACCCATCAAACTCCTCAGTGATGAATAATGAAAATGATTGAAATGTTTGTAGTTTAGTAAAACTGTAAAGGAACAATCCAGCACTGTTTTGTAGCATTACAGTCCTGGATCAGGGCTAGCTAGATCCCACTATGCTACTCCATGCTAACAAATGTGCTGCTCCATGCTAACACCTGTGCTACTCCATGCTAACACCTGTGCTGCTCCTTGCTAACAAATGTGCTGCTCCATGCTAACACCTGTGCTGCTCCTTGCTAACACCTGTGCTGCTCCTTGCTAACAAATGTGCTGCTCCATGCTAACACCTGTGCTGCTCCTTGCTAACACCTGTGCTGCTCCTTGCTAACACCTGTGCTGCTCCTTGCTAACACCTGTGCTGCTCCATGCTAACACCTGTGCTGCTCCTTGCTAACACCTGTGCTGCTCCTTGCTAACACCTGTGCTGCTCCTTGCTAACACCTGTGCTGCTCCTTGCTAACACCTGTGCTGCTCCTTGCTAACACCTGTGCTGCTCCTTGCTAACACCGGTGCTGCTCCATGCTAACACTCCAGTATTTCAGCATTGGATTCCAAACAGTCAAATAAAGTTAAATAATCTAGGCTTACATAAGGGCTACTACCGTAGCATGCTGAATGTCCAGTGCGAGAGCCCTCCGAGGATCATGTCTAGTAAATACACAAACTGAGGACTCGTGCGGACTACTTTCTCGGTTTCCAGAAGATTCTTGAAATGGTTTCAAACAGTTATCATGGACCTCTGGACCCAATGATTCACTGAACCGCCGACGTGATGTTCATGAGCCCCAACGAACAGTCAGACCATTTAAAGAAAACGGTTGATTGAAATAGATTTTCCCCTGTGTGTAGCCTGTACGGAGACAGAACATTGTTAGCCTAGCTTACCCCAAACACTCTATTAGCTCAAAGCCAACTGACATTGTTATCATGTTACTGTTGAGACAGCTAATGAGTATTAAAAACTATTTCCTCAGATGCCAGTGTGATTTGTCGAGGCATTTTTGATGGATAAGTTTTAAAAGAGAAAGTTTTCGACCAATCACAACTTTAGCTGCATAGGGACATCTGCTTTTTTCTTTTTCTGCTGCCAAGACAAACTCGACCAATAATGCGTTCATTAAAGATGTGATTGGTCCATTTAAAAACAGGTAAGAACAGCCCACGTCCTCTGCTACCCCAAGGAGTTCTCCAGACTTTAGTCTGATCCCAAACTACATGACGAGCACAAGCAGGGTGGCAGATTAGTGAGAAATATCACAATATATATCAGTTATGAAGCCCTGTGGCACTAAACCAAGTCACCACTAAGAACACACGCACACACTTACCTGTGCATCTCAAAAACGCTGGGAGGGCAGAAGGTGAAAGAGAAACATTTTTCCCAGAGTTGAACAAAACAAGGACCATCCTGTGGTAGTCGACATGTGAAACACTGAGACTCAGATATCTGATTCCAGGTCTGTCACTCACCAGCTGGAGAGCAGCGTCACAGCTCCGGGGGGCTGACTTGGATTTACGCACACTGGACGTGCTGAGAGGCAACAACCCGAACCTGCACAACATCGAACAACCATTATTAAAATACTTCCTCGGTACTGAATTCTCGATCAGACATTCTGGATTGGAAATAAAATGCAGCCAATTTCCGATTTTGAGTTCACATATAACATGTCATAAAAGAAATGGTTATGTTGAGTTTGTCCTTATTTATGGAGAAGTTATTCAGACTTCTTATGCTAAACAAACTCCTCCAAACTCTATTGAACATCTGTTTTTCTGAGTACCTTAAAGTTTGACTTTATACTTAAAGCATTAACTAACTGCTCAGAAGTTTACTGTTATAATGCAAGTTGCTTTGCCATAACAAACGAATGCCCTCGCAGTGGAAAATATCTTTGGTTTTATATTTGAGATTTAGCTGTAAAATAATCTCAATATTTGGCAAGTATGTAGGCTAAGAGGAAAATGTCATTTAAAAGAAATGTTTTAACTGCTAATGGAGTTCTGCGGCTAAAAAACATATTTGTTTAAATTGTTTGCATAAATAAAAGTGCGCAATATATATAATTTTGCAATTATAATTAAATTCCTGGCTCTCACTTTTAAAACAGGCATACATCACTGTGGATACATTGGGAATAATGACTCCCATTTATTCACCTAGTGTGTGTTCAATCATTTGTACGCCTCTACACATTTTCCTGCGATGGGCGTTTTCAGGGATCAACTGGAGTAAAGAGTGCTCGCTGTCCTCTGGTCACATGATCCGTCGGCGTCTCATGGGTTTCCTTGGATTTACTCACCTGGTCTGGCTGCTGGCTAGTGGCAGGATGTTGTAGGGCTCCTGAGAGTTGCCACTGCTGCTCCGCGGGGCAAACTGCTTCTCTGAGCCCGTCAGCAGCCCCAGCAGCACCTGAGACAACAGCACATGAACCTGTGAGCAGCCAGCGAGCACAGCAGTCTGTACATCTACCCAATGCGGACAACGGAGGCACCCTGAGTTCGTTGGTCACTCATCTCTAATCTAAAGCTGCTTCTATAACATCATTAAGATGAAACTACGCTGCACTTCTATGTTTTTTAGGGCTCAATGTACCGAGGTCCTCTGGGACAGGCGGTTGAGGTTGGTGTTGAGCGGCGGTGTGAACACATCCAGGTCAAAGGGGTCGATGTAGCCCTCCAGCCAATCACACACCTCGTGGAATCTGGAAAACACACAACACAATGTTTGCTTTCAGATACGTTTTAAATTATCAGCAGGACATCAGAAAAAAATAATAATTAAGCAAGGTACGCTGGCTAATCGGGATGAAACAGCCTATCTTCTGATTGGAGGAAATCCTGCTCCACCTGCTCCTGCCGAGTCACACCAGTCAACGAAAAAGGTTTGGGTCTGTGCTTCTACATCGAGTTGTGGATCCCTCAGATCCTTCTGTAGAAATTAAACTCTGCAGGTCCTCGTGGATCGGTGAAGACCTAACTCAGCCAGCATGGGGGGCACGGTGGCCTTGAGCTGGTGATCAACCCTGGCGGAGCTGGGACAGCGGACGTTACCTGGGGTCTTGGTGGGATCGGGAGCCCTTTCCTTCCTCCACTCTGCTACCCAGAATAGTGTGAAGGTAACGGAGGTCAAACAGCAGCTGTAAGGCTCTGTTCTGAGTCATGGGGAATACGCCCTCCTGGATGGAGCAACAGAAACAAACAGGGAGCTGATGTGGTTCCTGATGAATGAAGAGCAAGCCTCTAAACTCACCCCGCCACAGTAATATCAATGAAACTACCAACTATTACATTGGTAATAATGTTGGGCTGCTTTGCAAAGTAAGGACAGCGCGATACGATCAAAAGCCTCTGACCTGCTCGCCAATGAACTTTCTAACCCTTTTTTTACCCACAGGTTATAGAATCCGAAGTCATCAGAAGGTACAACACAAACGTCCCTCATCTTCATTGTGTGTGTGTGTGTGTGTGCGCCTGAGTTACCCTGCTGGGGGCCTGCTGCGTGAGGGTTTGGTAGTGGTGCAGGACCTGATTCAAACAGGTGTGCAGCAGCTCCTGCAGGGTGGGCCGGGGCAGAGCATGCCCCCCCACCCTGTTCACCTGCACACACAGCTGGAATAGCAGAGACTGCACGAACCAGGACGGCTGCAGAGGAGACAAGCTCGCCATCACATCACTGAACGGACACATCATTGTGCTTCCCGAGGTTCTGCTAGCTGACCTGGACTGGAAGACGGATCTTGGATGTGACATTGCTCCCCGACTCTGCTTCCTCCTGGATCTCCAGATCCTCCCAGTTCGTTGCGGTTGTGAGGATGGCCCCGGCAGACTCGGCATGCAGCGCTGTGGCAAACTTATCCAGCAGCACCTGTCGCAACACACGATAATAGTCATTCTTCTCTGGTCTCCAACGCCTTTAAATATCAAACTCTAAAGCTGCTAAATGCTCCTCAATGTTCACCAGCCGTTCTCTGACCCTGCCAGCAGGTAAGCAGTGGGGTCACAGAGGCAACAGATGTGTGTGTGCCTTTGTTGAAGCAAGGGAACTGCCGTTTAGATCACGGACACTAGTGGCAAACCCTTTCACATTACACATTTGATACCATAGAGTTATGTTAAGTAGTGCAGCTGAAGCTTTTCCCTCCATTAGTGAAATCCCATTCGTACAATCACATGATGTCACGTGGACAAGACAAACTGAAGACTGAGAAAATGTTGAGATCCTGAAGGGTGTAAGTGGACTTTGATCTAGGATTGCTTTGTTGAAGTTATGGCCTTATTTAGGTGTGAAGACATTTTTATGAAGCAGAAAGCCTTTTCTCGACAGACCGAATTAGAAGTCCAAAGAGAAAGTACAGAAAAGGTGGATATCTGGACCCAGTTCCAATATTTGGAACCGCTGTGGACATTAGGGGCTCAACTTTTTTATCAAACAATTCTACCGTCTGTGGAAGCTTTTGGACTTTCAACTGCATTTAAGTCCAAAGCAGCTAATTGAGCTACTACAGAACATGTAACCCAAGAGTAATCTTATACAGGGGGCCAGGGAACTCAGTTCAAAGTTGATCCTTGGCTGCAGAAAGCTTGCAAACAGAGGCATGGATTCTCCCCTCTGACTGACATTGGAGCGACACTTTTCCGTCTTTGTCTCTGCCAACAGTCCAACACAAACACAATTTGTTAAACATTCAACAAATGAACGTCTGAGGGTATCTGACTTTGGACAGGGCGGAGCTCCAGATGCGGTACGCCTCCATGCTGCAAACGAGGAAATCCTCCTTCAGAGCTGCCCACTTGGTTTGGGAGGGGCTGGCCTCCGTGGCGGCCCTGGCTTTGCCCAGCTTCTTGCCCTGTCTGGGGGTCCCCTTCGCTGTGGCCTCAGAACCGCTCTGTTTCCCCAGGATGCAGTGCTTCAGGTTGGGGCACAGTTCCCCCATGGACTGGCAGAGCCTGGCCATGAAAAGGACTGAACTGAGGCGGGCGGGGCTGAGGTCAGGGGGGGCGGAGAGCAGTTCGGAGCGAATGGAAGACAGGATGAGGCGGACACAGGCCAGGCAGCCCTCCCGTAAAGCGTCCTCCACTGCTGGAGAATCGGTGAAGCGGTTAAAAGAGGACGCTGACGCGCTCTCGCTGGGTCCAGAAGGGGGGGCTGAGACGGAGCTGGATCCTACAGAATGCAGCATGACAGGGGACTGTTAGCACGTTAGGAAGTACATCCAACACATCCAACCGTTGGAGACATATGCGTCAAAAACACACTGGTGACACGGTAGTAAAAGTCAGGATTATCAATTATCATCAACTTGTGAATGTCTGTAGAAAATCCTGTGCCAATCAATCGAGGTCACGTGACTATGCCGCACCATCCCATTTGAGATGCGCCCGCCCTGCAGGGCTAACACGCAGCTAATGTGGTTTGACAGTGTAGCATGATGGTCACCACCAGCATGCTGCCGGCGTTGCTACCAGTACGCTCACCAGCTACAGTAGACTCTCAAAAAGTCTTCATCAAGCCTTCAGCTCCACCCACATCATGACAGGGGATGCATCCATTTAGTCATGCCACGTGTGGTCTGATCAGCAATAGAGAACTCTAGCTGGGATTGCATTGTTTTCAGAGGGAATGATCGGTTCACCTCACTGTAAAATCCGATTTGTCTCTTCCAGGAAATGGTAGCTCAGCCTCTTGTAAATGACAAATCGGCAGGTGTTGAAATACTTGGGACTACTAACCCAGTCGCTGTGCTAAGTCGGTCTGAACAATACACTGGCCTAAACAGACTAGTACACAGGGGCTAGGTTTGAATCACCTGGGTCTTGGAAGGGGAGGTAGTACCGCAGGTCGTCCAGCCTGGCCTTTAGCTTAGCATCCAGAGAGGAGCAGAAGTTCTGGACGAAGGGCGTGACGGCCTGGGTCTTCATGGCCAGGCTACTCCTCTGATGCTTCTGCCCCCGCTGATTCACGCTGACCCACCCTGCATCGCTCAGCAGGTCCCCCGGGGATTCCGACCACAGGAAGGACGCCACATCTACCTCGTACTGGGCGCCGCGGGCTGAGCCAGGGTTGGTAGCTGAAGTATGGATGGTCTGGCCCTCAAGATCCCTCACAGTTGAGGTGAGGAGCTGGATGGAGCTTGTTGAGATGGCTTCAGTTTCTTCTTTGGTGATAGCCTTGGAAACGGGATGATAGTGTCAAATTGGATCGCATCAGCATGCACGTCGGTCACTACTGCAAGGTGCAACATGACGGGACATTTCAAGGAATCACAAAACAATAAAAACGCCAATGGAGAGACGCCTTTAGATGCTGAGCACACACCTGCAGGCGCTGAAGGAAGAGTTGCTGCAGGAAGTCGTCCCACACAGCCAGGGGGCGCTCCAGCAGCCGCTGACACACAGCGCTCCAGTGCTGACTGATGGACTCGGTGGACAGGAGGTCCCATACAGAGTCTCTGATGGCCGCCAACCCCTTCAGGCTCTTTACATAGACCAGAAGGCCGCTGACGCCACGGCAGATGTCCTCCTTACAGCTGAAAGTCAAAGAAAGATTCAAAAGTCATTGAAAAGATATCTAATGATAATCAATGATAGATTGATTAAGGGCTTAAGTCCCATCTCTTTTACTGCTTCTCCCGAGAAGGAACCCCCTCACCCCGTACCCCCCCAGTCATACGCCTTCTCCAGGACCACAAAACACAGACTGGATGAGCATACTCCCAGGTCCCCTCCAAGATCCTTTAAAGAGTAAAGACCTGGTTCAATGTTCCACGACCGGGACAAAAACCCAGTTTTGTTCCTTGTCAATCCGCGGTTCGACTGCCGGCCGAACCCTCCTTTCCAGCACTTTATCGGGGGGGCAAAGGAGGGTGATCTCTCTGTAATTCTCTCTGGTCCCCATTTTGAAGACAGGTACCACCCCCCCGGTCTGCCCGCTTGGGCCCGTCGGTACACTGCAACTGACTACCGAGTCCCGACGGTAGCTTGGACAGTGACCGAGGGTTAGCGTAGCGTCCCTTGATGCACCTACGACCTCGAGGCCACAACTCACCACCGCAGCTTCAGCAATGGAGGTTTTGGACATAGACCACTCTGGTTCAATGCACCCCACCTCCACGGGAATGTGAGAGAAGGTTTAAGTCAATTGATCTAAATTAAACATATGATCTAATATCAAAGTATTTTTCCTTGGTGATTGTAATGTCCATAAGCTTTCACTGCCTCAAACTCCAGCATGTATTCAATTTGAAATCTCCAAGTGCTCAGCAAAGTATTTGTGTTACCAGATTGTAGGAGCGATTTAATTAATAATATATTTAGTTATTTTATAACATTCCACCGGTCACTCCCTCCACACTGCACATGCCACTTTAACTGCAATTCATCACTTTGTCGTCACTCGTCACTTTGTCTCTTGTCTGTTACTTGTTCGTTAGTGCACTTTATGCTTAATATTTTTCTTTTTAACTTTTTAATATTTAAAATGTTTTAACTTTATTCCCTCGTTTTATACTAACCCATAGCCTTAGCCTTATTCTACTAACCCATTGCATTAGCATTCATTCCACTTTATTTTATTACTTGTGCACTGTTTTGTCTGTCTACTGTCGCGCACTAATCGCCAAGACAAATTCCTTGTATGTTTGACATATTTTGGCTAATAAATGTTTCCTGATTCCTGATTATGTAATAGTGTTGTTTAATGATTTTAGAGGTTTGCTTATTAGTTAAGATTTTTTTTCTTTTTAATAGTTCGATCATTTGGCATCAATATATGCATTTATATCCCTCAAACGTAACACACTACTCCAAGTGAACAATTCTGTTCACTTGGAGTTCATACATTTTCTTTTATAGTAGAAGAGCAAAGAATAGTAAGATTGTTACTAGGGGTGTAACGATTCATCCACTGAATCAATTTATATTCCTGCCAACTGAATCGATCTGTGCTCCGCAAATCGGCATTCCGGACGACATATATCGATTACAAATCGATTGAAATGGTACATAATCGATTGATACTTTGTATCGATACTTCAAAACTGCACATTGGATTTAAGTACAAAAACGGTGTGGATGTGTGTTTGTTTGTTTGTTTTTTAGCCCTTTAGACACGTTAAACGTTACTGGATTCAGTCTGCCTGTCTGTGACGTCATCAGTACGCAGCGGCAGCCGCGCAAAACTCTGAACAACAACAAAACACAGCGTGGAGGAGACGACTGCGAGCGAGACGTTTACAAACTAACTTATCGATCCAGCGCGTGGAAACATTTAGGCTTTTGCAAACACGGAAGTCTAAATAAGTTGGCCGCTGTTTGTAGAATATGTAGAAGACAAATAAAAAAACCACGGAAACACGACGAATCTTTCCGGCCATCTACTAAGGCGCCGTGGGATTAAACAACGCCGACAGTCAGGACCTCCAGCAGCGTCACCGCTGCAGCAGCAGCAGCAGCAGCAGCAGGTAACTGCAGCTCTGCAGACACCTCAGGCCTCGCCAGCACCAAACTCAACATCACAGCAACAATTGCCAAGTTTATCTGTAAAGACATGCGACCCTACCATGTGGTTGAACATCTGGGGTTCTGTGAATTGATCCAAACATTGTGTAATTATTGTGTAATGTTTACATTGAAAATGGTTGCATCGTTACACCCCTAATTGTTACCATTCATTAGTATGATTCTTGCTGATCTTGCAAGCAGTCTGTGTATCATGATGATTAAATGTGCATCGAACAGACAATTTGAAAGCACCAGACAACGGGGAAACCAATCAAACGTGAAACAGAGAAGCAGTGTCCTGATTGGTTTGCAAGTTCGACACTTGTGGGTTACAGCTTACGTATCGATCCACTGCTGAAGGGTGTCCCGGAGCTGCTCTCTCTGGATCGGCTTAGCCAGTGTGCGAAGGGCGGGCTGGAACTCGGTGATGGAGTGCGGCAGGTATTTGAACCAGCAGCCTGTGCTTGTCTCTTCCTGCAACACCGTCCTGTCTTTAGCTGAGGAGGGACATGAGATGATGGTGCCAGTTCTTATCACAGACATGTGCTTCATCGTACCATCATACTGTATCCGGAGTCTGCGTTTCGACTGCCTTACTTTAGTTTGCCCCTCGTAGCTGATCGTAGCATAATCAATCGTGGTTTGGATTCAGATATATGGATTAAAAATGAATTATATCATAACAATACACCATCTGGTTACAGCTCCTGTCTGTAAGACAGACATCCTCACTCAAACTTATTCTGAAAGTAACCACATACCACATCATGTGTCTGAGTAAAGCCTGTTAATAAAGGGAGATCAGCAAAGATAAAACGTGAGCTACACAAAAATAGTTTGACATACGCTACTCTTTCTCAAACCCACCTCCTACTTCTTGTGTCCCACACCCCCGTCTCCTAACCAAATTCTTACCCTAGTAACCTCTGCCCGTCCGACCACCTGCCCTCTTGACCCCATCAAATGTTCTACAATCTTCTGCTCTTGACCTTCTTCCTGTCTCATCAACAACGCTCTGTTATCTGGCGGTTTTCCCAATTCTCTGAAGGAGGCAAGAGTTAACCCCCTCCTCAAGAAACCTACCCTCAACCCTTCTGAAGAAAACAACTACAGACCGGTCTCTCTTCTTCCCTTTTTGTCCAAAACTCTTGAACGTGCAATCTTTAACCAACTCTCCTCATATCTCCACCATAACAACCTCCTTGACCCCCACCAGTCAGGCTTCAAGGCCGTTCCACAGAGACTGATCTCCTCGCTGTCTCAGAGCAACTCCACACTGCTAGAGCTCCTCTCTCTCTTCTGTCCTCGTCCTTCTGGACCTCTCTGCTGCTGACACAGTCAAACATGTTAGGGATTTAAGCAAGGAGTGCACCCCTAGTGGTAGAAATTATAATACGTGTAATAATGTTTAGTGATAGAATTGTAGTTTGTGTGTTATTAGATATTAGTTATTACATTAGCTTGTAAGATGAAGTGAATGCAATAGGAATCAACACAAAGTATAGTCATGTAAATCATATAAACACTGTACTCATTAACATTCTGTCACAATGTGATGGTAAAACCTGGGGACGGATGCTAAGTGCCGTCCTTTATGGATTTCTCCCAATTTTATCCCCAAAGAGGGTTTTTGGGGAGAGTTTTTCTCCTGTCAGGTAGTAGATGAGCAACTGAATGCAAGACAGCCGAGTGAGGCAGATGTCTTCAGTGTTGGACCACATGAACTGTTTTAGATCTCATGTTGTAGTGTGATGAACTGTGATCATTAATGATGTGGTGTAATTAAGGTGTAAGATGAAGACAAACTATGCATGCTTTGTTATATTCACTCATTGAGTCATAAAGCCAAATGTATCTACATTGAATGTGTTTGAATGTGAGGGACAGAGAAGACAGAGAGGTTTCAGGTTACAGCTTCACACCTGGACGTGAAGGGGACAATCCAGGAGGAGACACGTTTGAAGGAGAAGCCAATGACATTCTAGTGCACCCAAGAAGACACACCTCAGGAGTTTTCAAATGACCAAAGCGGGGAAAGGACCGTTTTTTTTCCTGCAGCCACTTTGATAAGTCACTTTAGACTAGAGAATTCTCTATTTCGCGAAATATTTTACGGTTTGTTTTGTATTTCACTTTGTAATTGCATTTCTTATAACGTTGTTTAATTATTAAATACTTTTTTGATTTTTGAATTTAAGCAAGCTGACTCTTTTGATTCTTCGTTTCCGACCGGGACGAGAACAAAGGAGTGAGGCCTCCCTCGAGGGCTTTCCGAACCCTTAACAACCACCAGATCCTCATTTCCTCCCTTCAGGAACTTGGTGTCTCAGGCTCTGCTCTCTCCCTTCTCTCGTCCTACCTCGACGGCCGCACCTACCGGGTAACCTGGAGAGGATCTGTGTCGGAACCTTGTCCTCTTACTACTGGAGTTCCTCAGGGTTCCGTCCTGGGTCCCCTCCTCTTCTTGCTCTACACCAACTCTCTCGACGCTGTCATTCGTTCGCATGGCTTCTCCTACCACAGCTATGCCGATGACACCCAACTAATTCTCTCCTTCCCTCACTCGGACACTCAGGTGGCGGCACGGATCTCTGACTGTCTGACTGACATCTCTCAGTGGATGTCCGCCCACCACCTGAAAATCAACCCCGACAAGACTGAACTACTTCTCTTTCCGAGAAAAGATTATCCGACACGGGACCTGCCCGCTTTAACTGCTAGGAACCTCGGCGTGAAACTCGACAGCCAACTCTCCCTGACTCCCAACATCACTACAACAACACGATCCTGTAGATGCACGCTAAGACACAACAGAAAAGAAAAACTGTTCGAAAAAACATCATGAGAATACGTCCTCTTCTCACTCAGAAGGCTGCTCAGGTACTGACGTACTCACGTACCATGCTGTGAACGGATCGGGTCCAACTTACATCCAGGACATGGTCAAACCCAAAATCCCGACCCGCACTCTCCGCTCTGCATGTGATAAACTGCTTGTTCCTCCTCACTGAGAGCAAAACAATCGACTAGATCACCACTCTTTGCTGTCCTGCTCCTAAATGGTGGAAGGAGGTCTCTGAAGACATCAGGCTCTTGCCTTCACATCTTCAGACTAAAGACACACGTCTTCAGACTCTACCTCCACTAACACACTAACTGTAGCACTTACATTGTACTTATAACGCCACTCATCTATAGCAAATTGTAATTGGCTTACTTGATGAAATCACACTTGCTTGTTCTTCTGAGTTTGTATCCTTATGGTTGAATGCGCTGATGGTAAGTCGCTTTGGATAAAAGCGTCAGCTAAATGACATGTAATGTAAAGACTGGCTCTCAGTAGGGCAAGAACTACGTGTCCTGGCTCCTAGCGGTTTACCTGCGTATGTGGTGGAGGTGACATTCTCCAAGGTAGAGAAGAGCATGCCACAGCTCAGGGCCCCCTCCCCCGGCCTGGGGCCTCCTTCTGGGGGCAGGTAGAAGACAGCGTAGGCCTGGAACAAAGTGGTGACAAGCAGCTCCACCAGGCTGCACACCTGGGCCTTGATCCCTGCACCTGCACAAATGACACCTCTGACATGAACGGGGTTCCTTTTGCTTTACTTACACATTTACAAAATATTCATACTGTAGACAACATTTTCTGCTCCGCGTCACAGGAAAAGCCTTGAAGCCGTATTTATTGCGTCATGACTTCATGACTGCCTTCATGACTGAATGGGTTACGGCAGTGGTCCCCAACCACCGGGCCGCTGACCGGTACCGGTCCGTTTGGTACCGGGCCTCACCACAGAAAGCTTATATATATTTTTTTTCCTGAAAAATGTTTTATTTTGAAAATTTACCGTATTTTCTCCTAATTATGTGCGCTCGTCCCTCTGACAGATTCCCCACGCGTCACCAGGCGTTTTTCTTCACGTTTACAATTGTCCTCTTACCGTGCACAGCAGTTTTGCCCACCAGCGAACACAGAGCGCGACTACTACAACCGCCCCCCCCGTCGGACCTTCTCGACCGGTCCGCGAAATATTGTCTGACATGAAAACAGTCCGTGAGGTAAAAAAGGTTGGGGACCACTGGGTTATGGTACACGTATTATTATTACATTATATTAAAGGACAGGAGGCGGGTGTTACAAAGAGAAGAATACCGTGCTGTGGTTGGTTGAGCAGCTGATGGATTGAGGCCTTCCGCGCCAACAGAAAGTCAGCCAGGGCCTGGCGTGGTGAGCTGTCCTCCAGCAGCATGGTGGACACCAGGGCCTCAGCTATGGCCTGGTCAGACACGGCGCGGCCCTGGAGCAGAGACCTGCTCTCCAGGAGAATGGTGGACCTACAGGAGGACAGACGAGTTGCTGAAATGGGACTGGGTGGTCCTTGACTGCTTGAGTCTGTAACTAAAACACCCAGTACCTGAAGTGTCCTGTGGTGGCTACCTGCCGGACCAAAATTGGGAAGCGGACCAGGACGGGGCTGTAATTGCCCCCTGTAGCGGCACCCAGCTGCAGCAGACTGTGCAGGTGGCAACAAAGCAGGTAGAGCTGGGTGGCCTGGAGGTACTGGGACGCCTCCATGGCGCTCCAGATGCGCTCTGGGATCTCCAAGAGGAGCTTGATCTGGGAGGCCATGGTGTAGAACTTCTCCTGCCACTGTGTCGGGTCCTACGCCAGGATGACACACACACACATGCAGCAGGTTACACACAGAATGTGAATTCGTGCACTACTTGGAAGCATTGGATGCGTGGGGTCACATATTTAACCCTCCATTCTATCCTCGATAGGGACATGACAACAAACGTCCTCCAAATGCAAGGATCACCTCCTGCCTGCAGCTGGTCGTGCCGGCTCGGCCCTGTTTCAGCTGGTGGCAGTACCGGTGCATGTCCTGGATGGACTGGACCACGCTCTCCGAGCACTGCCTCATCTCCCCGATGGTGTCGGCGGCATCGATCAGGTCCCGGTACCGCTCCCCCACCATCTGCCTCAGCTCCTCCTTCTTCTGCTCGATCTCGCCGCGGACTTTGCGTTCGACCCGCCGGATCTCCGCGGTGTTGTAACGCTCGAACAGAACCTCCGGGTCCTTGATCTCCGACACCCGGAGAGACAGCGCGGGGTCTTCAGCCATCGCGCCTCCCAAACAACCACAAATAATACAAGTCTGACCCGGAAGAACGGGGGAAGTTCTCTTCCTGCCTCCACGTAAGCAAAGTAATACAATGAGACGACGACTGATTGGTCGATGAAGCCGTCGGTCAAGGAACGTCCCCGTGTTGTTAGGCGCCGCAGAGCCAATCAAACCGTCCCGACTTGTAACGTGACCGGAACAAGAAAACGCATTTCCTGCAGAAGATGCATCGGAATGCTGAGAGATTAAAGGAATTTCAAAAGAAATGCTGAAAATACAGAAATGAGAAACGATGAACTGATTTTGAAATAAAATGGCCATGGTAGTTGTAGTAATATTAGCAGTAGTTGTAGTATATTTGAAAGACCAATACGTATTTCAACACAACCGCTTCATTCATTGAGCTTCATGTTAAGGTACAGATAATCGTTAAGGCTTTTATTTTGAAAAGATGGAATTGGGTGAGAAAGAGAGGGAGTGACGTGACAGATTAACAATACTTGGCATACACGTAGATGTTATTAAATGGCCTCATCTCAAGTATTAATGTTTGAATTCCCACCAAGGGGCTTTTATTTTGAAATAGTGAGATTTGGTGGTGGAGCGAGGGGGAGAGGAGAGAATGGGGCCCAATCCCCGGCTATGTCTCAATCCGTCGGCTGCATCCTCATGAGGATGCCTTCGTTGACCGTACAGGTCATGCCGGCTGCGACTCGGCCGTCCCGTCGGCTCCTCCGAACGCTCCTGACCCTCCATGTGCTGTTTCTTCTGAAATTCAATGTACACACATTTATAACAAATACGCAAACAAGCAGGCGCTTTGAATTACAGCTCGTTAGTTATTAGTGAAAAGTCACTTTAATGGCTCAACTTTCACACTTTAGACGCTGACTAATATCTTACCGAGGCTGTGACGGTTTTATAAATAGTTAACAAATGGATAAATAGTTAACAAATGGATCAATGTGAACTCAAGTAGACACGTTATGAACCTGAAATATCACTTTCTAAGTCAGTAACGTTACAAACGTTGAGAATAAATACACAAAAAAACTCAACTGGTTGCTTTGCACCTTTTGTTTAGTGGTGTGATTATGAACTAACTTAACATTTAGTTGCGTTTTATGGAGCAGGAGGAACGATGTGTGGTGACATTCCGCTATTGTAGCTTGGACGTATTCTGTAATATCTCGAGTTAGTTATATTAGCTTTTATCTTATAAGAAAATGTATTTTCAAATCCTTTATACAAGTTAATAAATGAGTTTGTTGGTGTTTTATTATTCACTCTTTTTATTGAATCTCCTCTACCTTAATACTGCAATATTGCTTTTAGCTGCAAGTACATGGCTTAACTGATATACCATGCTCTAATAACTTCTCTATCTGCACTTTGGGGTTTTAAGACTTTTACTGTCAAGCGCAGCAGGTTGCTAGGCAACGGGAGCAGTGGGAGTTAAGCAGGAAGTCCCCCGCAGGCCAGACCGTCCCATCCCAGAGGCCGCTCGGTTCGGCTTATTGGACGGTTCAGGCCAGGTGTAGCGCGGAGGCAGGATCCTCGTGAGGGTGTAGCCAACAAAATGAGACACAGGTCCAATCTTCATCTTCACGGACTCACAGACTTTGAGGCGCCCGCCCACTACCTGCGTAAGGGTTACGGCCGTCCCACTGGCAAACCACTGAGTGTTTGAGGCTTTGAGCCCTTTATGAACCTTTTTCCTAAATCAGCTTTAGATGCTGACTCAGCCCAAGGAAATTACCCACAAGGGATTGCAATGTGACGTTAATAATAATAATACTTTTTTTTATAGCGCTTTTCTGGGTACTCAAAGACGCTTTACAATGACAGTCAAGAACGAAAAATAGAAATAAATAAGAAAAAAGATTAAAAAAGAACTGTAGAAACGAAACGAGTCATGTAGCGGTCAGCATTTGAAAGCGAGTGTGAAGAGCTGGGTTTTGAGGGCTTGTTTGAATGATGATACGGTGGGAGCCTGGTGGACTTGGATGGGGGGGCATTCCAGAGGGGAGGTGCAGCAGCTGAGAAGGCCCTGTCGCCCCACGTCTGGCACTTGGTCCTGATGGTGTTCACGGTAGGGAGAGGCCGTGTTTAGGGCTTTGTATGTGATGAGTAACATTTTGAAGTCTATCCTGTATCTTACTGGGAGCCAGTGGAGGTTGCGTAGGACCGGGGTGATGTGTTCATAGTGGCGGGTGGTGGTGAGCAGGCGGGCGGCAGACTTCTGAACACATTGCAGTTTGTTGAGGATGCTGTAGAGGATGCTGGAGGTTACGAGTGCATGGATGAGAATTGAGGAATGTGAAAAAAGGTGAACAAAGATAACGACACTCGTGTGTTGGAGCAGTCATAATAAAATGTATACAGAGGAATAAATATGGAGAATAAAACACATGAAATCAGATGATATTTATTAATTTATTTATAAAATTAAAAAAAAAACACGATTTAAAATGACCTCTCATCTTATGAAAAGGGAGCCCGGAAGACGTTCAAATTAAAGAGTAAAAAGTATTAACAACATACCCTGAACTTAGTCATATTCTTCTCATTGTCATGGTGACGCGACATGGCAGCAAAAGGCTGTCTCATCTTACCTGCACCATTTAAAGCCCTCAGTCTCTCACACGTCCCTTACCAGGTGACGTCAGTTAAGGCCCTGAGGGTTCAGGGTTCAGGGTTCAGGGTTTAGGGGGGTCATTGGGATTGGGCATCAGAATGTCTGTTTAGGAGGGGACGGACTGATAGGACTGAAAAGCTCCAAATAATGTGTCCACTACACTTATTAGCTAATAACAATCAGCGGCTCGGGGGGGAGGGGCACAAAGACCTGGTATGGTTGCCATGGTGATCGTCAACAAGCTGATCAAAGGGCAGAGACAGTAACAGATTAATTAGAACGCACACGTCAAACAAGTTCCCTTAGACACAAAAAATAAGTGTATCGTTGAGACAAAGATAGAAGGATTTGAAAGTTGAAGAAGTTTACAAGGATTTAAAAAAACTCCATTGAGAAACAATATAAAAAGTACTATGAACATGTATTTATATTAATTCAAGCATAAGAGACAAGAGAAAGCTGAAAAGTCATAGCGCCCTTCTCCTGAATACGGTTTCTTTAGCTGAAAATATGAAGGAAGAGAAGCTTCCAACAATGATGTTAAACAGAATTTTATCATTATCATATATGCAAATACATATAATCCTCCTCTCTACACCCTCCAGCCTTTCTTCTGAGATCCTCCCCTGCCCCACATTATGGATTCCACTTGGAATAGAATGTTTGAGAGGATTGATTTACACAAAGTCCCTAAAATTACACCCAATGTTTTTGTGCCCAAATCATTACATGTAATTTACATTAGATAGTCATGTGATGTGGAGTGAGAAAGTCACGGAAGCAAATGAGATGTTAACATTTGTATTTGTACCATAGACACCTTTTCATTGGTGTCTCCTTGTTATGTCCCGCCCAGCGAAGAGGAGGAAGAGGAAGGTTGGGCTGTGAAACCTCTCTGGTTGTTCCAGTAATTGTGCGTCATTGTGTGAGGAGGAAACCCGCTGAGAGGCTGTTTGTGCACAGGTGACCAGCAGGTGAGGCAGGTAGACCTTTGGACCCGGAAAGAGGGAAAGGAGAGACTCCGTCTGCAGGTAAGGAACCTTTTAAACCGTTTAAAGTTCATCTAAAGAATCATATCACCAGGAATGTTTGATGGATTGAACTAATAGAATTAGTTTAGTCTCCTGGAGAATGAAGTGGTGAAACATAACTCGTGTCTAATGTGTCGTGAATCCTCCTAGTGCACACAGCCTGTAGTGCATTGACGTACATGTGTGTAGTGAGGGTTTGCAGTGTATTCTCACTGTGTTCCAATAGTGCTGTAACATACAACACGATGCTCATGGTACTGCTACGAGTATCAACACTCTAGGTGTAGCTGCTCCACAGCTAATGCTAAGCTCTAACCATCACATATCAGGCAAATAAGGCTGAGACCTTCTTTTAATCACACAGAATGGTGCAGGTTTTAATGTGCCAGTGGGTGTGAGCGAAGGGTTCCTACCCGCTGAGCCTAGACTGTTCTGTATTCACGCTGTGCTCAGAGCGATGGAGCACAATGACCTGCAGCAGGAGCTGAAGGATCAGCTCAGCCACGCGCTTTCCAGACAGCACCTCTTCCAGTCAGACTGGGACATCATCTCTTTTGCTGTCTTCTTCATCTTCATTGGTGAGTGAAGGGGAAAAAAAGCCACGCAAGACATGTTTATGACTGCTAACAAACCGCATCGGTGCTCATATTCACCCTTTATTTTAGATGAAGGCCAGCGCAAATTTGAAAATAGGCAAAAAGTGATGGATCAGACTGTCTGAGCTTATTCAAGATAGTGTCCAGTCCAATGTGTCAGGGACTTCACAGGATGCTGAACTTACTCCAATTCCGAATGTGAAAAGTGTGTGTTTCATGAATGTGGCTTTCACTGCAGGGCGAACTGGAGATGATGGTCCAGATGATGAAGTGTGTGTGTGTGTTCATAGGAATGGTTCTGCTGCTGGTCATCCTGGTCCTCATCCGCTGCTGCTGCTGCTGCTGCGGCTGCTGTGACGAGAAGGTGTGTACACACACACACACAGGAGAAGTGACCCAAGGTGTAGTGAGGTGCTGAATCCCACAGACGTGGAAGCTGAGGCCCATGTTGTTACATTTGCGAGCCATCACTTCTATTTGAGTGTAGTTGCAGATGTGCGAGTGCAGTCCACGGCATACACTGCTTTTGGCTTCCATTCTACAGATGTGACGATGACAGATGTTCACTAGAGCTTGATGCTGGGGGAGAGGTATTCAGACGCTGCTGTAGGACATGAAGGAGTAGTCTCTGTAGGAGGTGGACATCGGCTCATCGGGGTCCTTCTCCTTCCGCCTGTGTTGCGACATGGACAGAGATGCTGTGGCGGTAGAACAGAGGCAGGGGGGTACTGACAGACCTTTGTGCTTCCTCAACAGCCTCGCAGGTGGAAGGTGGGCATAGAGAACCTGGCTCTGGAGCCCTGATGGAGCTGGAACTTTTCGCGAACCCCCCCGTCACCCGGACCGTTGCCTAAGGTTTTACTGGTCTGGCCCACTTGAGATTGAAGTGGGCCCCTTACCTAAAGGGAGGTAGACTCCGCTGGTCTAGCGGTTCTCCCGAGGTCAAGCTTTGATTTGATGTCACCTCTTAACAGATTTAAGCCACATGCACTCGCGAGGAATTGTTGTTCATGAACATGTGATCTTTTTAACCACCACGGTGTTGCTGGATACCACAGAGGAGATGGAAACACTCTGTAGATGTGAATGTCGCTTCCTCCCATTTTGTTTGTTCTTTGTTTTAATTAGTAATGAATCAATAATAAACATTTAATGACACATCTTTAATTGCAGCAAAGGTCAGAGACAATTTACTGTTTATTTTTATTGCACAGGTATCAGATAAATCATTTGCACATCCATACATGTATATATATGGAGGAAAAATATAAGAGGCAGCTCTTCAAAATAGATTAACACTTACTGGAATGAAGTCATTTGTTCAGGATTGGATTAGTGTTTCAACAACATATGTGCAAAACGTGTCAAATAAATAGGGAGATTGAGCAGACAAACATGCAATAAGTAGACGTGGTAACAAATAGCTTATCATTCAGTCACATCCAGGCAGTAACAAACAGGGAATGTTTACTGTAAGTCAATGACATCCAATATACCAATAAACAAAAACAACACAGCTCCAACGTGCACACGAATGCCCCTTCAGCTCATCTAAGAGGTACTAGTGTCCCACCTGGAATCAACATCCAGGTTAAAATCAACGCTCAGAGTGCTGGCACACACCCAGTGGCCCCTCAAGGGCCGGCATGAAGGACTTCAGAGGATCGATTGGAGAGATGCAATATACAGACTAGGACTACAGCAGTGTATGATCACCTGAAACTAACTTTCCAGAAGCTTATGAGGGAGGGGAGGAGTGAGCCGGGGGGACAGCCCCCCTCCACCTCCACACCGGCCCTTTAAGAAGCACGGACACACCTCTTAACCAATCAGGATGGAATCGGGGTTTCACTGTGAATTCTCCTGCCGGAGAGGAGAGGCTACTTAATGGACCATCGCTAGATCCAGTGCTGGACAGCGTCTCTAGTACTGCTGGATGTAGTTCACATAATAAATGACGGCTAAATGGGTGTGTCCAATCCTGAGCTTTAGTTCCTAACGCAGGTCCAAAACCACTCATACGCCCCATACTCAACATCTCCCTCCAAATAAAGCCCCACTTCTTTCAAACGCCGCACTTTTCTAAAGACACAGTACTTGAACTGAGTGGAATACTAAGCCTCCGTCGTCCAGACGACACAAACCTTCCTCTGGTGTTTACAAGTCTTCTCACATCACTTCATATCAGAGGAGAGTACCATCATTTTTAAGGAACTACAAAAAGAAACATTGACCCTGCTGTGAGGGAACTGTGGTCACTGCTGCTTTGTCCTCCGGCCCTGAACGCACCACTAAGGGCTCCACACAATAACACAGATCAAATCAGTCAGCAATGCAACTAATAATCACACGATGCCTTCAAACAAAATAATTCATGGAGGAGTTCAAGTCGCGAACACACACACACACACACACACACACACACACACACACACACACACACACACACACACACACACACACACACACACACACACACACACACACACACACACACAAAATGGGGGTTTGATTGGCTCCTTCAGATTACCATGCAACACTTGAGACTGAGTGACAGCAGGAGAAATACATGTGTAAAAGTAATGAGGATCTTCCCAGGACGTCCCCTGCACTCTGGAGGATGATAGGAAGTGGATCAGAAAGGTCTGTAGTTCCAGAAACTGGAGAACACGGATATCTGCATGGAGGGGAGGACAGAGGAGCTTAGCCAGCCTTTTACATACACATGATACATACCTACCAACGAGCTGGTCAAAGCCTTTATTTAGCCATATACTGTAAGCCTTCACATGGCCACTGGATCAGCAGACAGTTCTAGTCCAGACACCCGTGGTCCTGCTGCAGGTGTGTGTGTGTCTGTATGAGCGCACATCAGAGCCACGCGTGATGCAGAGCAGAGGAGAATCGCAACGTGTGGCCACGTAGAGACAGAAGTGACACACGATACACCGGTCTGGTGTGTTTAATAAAAAAAGGAAGCGAGACCTTAAATTACTTATTTTGTGATCTGACACTGTGGCTATTGATGTGCCACTTTAAGAGTCACCAAGGGGAGGATGACACCCACCTTATCCTTGAGCTGCTGACAGAGCTGCAGCGAGATGGTGAAGAACACCAGCGTGTCGTTGAGCCAGGGCACCACACACTCCACCTTGTGGACGTGGCTCACCTCGAAGCGGTTGTTGTTGAGCTCGCTGTGGATGACAGGCAGATACACATGTTCCTACCAGAGCGGTGACATCACAGAATTAGGAATTAGGACCTCTATTCATGGTGTATCAGTAATCATCTTTTTCGGTTTTATTTATTTATCAATATTTCAATTGATTATTTCCTTAAGTCCGTTTGTTGGAGCTATTACATTAGCTGGATGTATTTGTGGTCACTAGGAGCGCTGGGCGGGGCTCGTGTCAAGGTGAAGGGATCTCAGCACGAGCAGTGTGTCAGTTGGAGCAGGAAATGTTTGTTTGTGATCACCAGAACAAATCAACTCAAACATTGGCCTCCTTTGGGTTACTAAGCGACTGAAATGGTGCATCAGTGTCACTTTAATGCAAGATGGCTTTAGAAAGTCTCCCTTTTTGATAAACAGCCACTACAATGTTTATGTATCAAGCCAAAAGAAGGAAGGACTCACAACATTGCTCCTGGGTTGTGCAGCACTGAGCTTCCAGCTGGCTTGAAGTTCTAGACAATACAGGGAAACATTGGTCACATGACGCTGGGCGAGGCCTCACAAAGTGCAGCAGAGCCACAAAGTCTGACCTTCACGGTGTTGGTAGGCAGCACATGGAGCTGGTAGACGGTCAGGCACAGTTTGCTTAAGTTGATGTAGAAGTTCACCATCACATCCCCGGGCATGGGAGGAGTGAACATTTTCTGCAGGTGAAGGAGACACAAAGCTCACCAGAGGAGCCAACTGACAGAGCTTCATAAAAGTAAACACATTTCTCTCATCTGCAAAAAAAACAAGATTCAGATTCAATCTTATGAGTTGTGAGAATTATTTCAGTCAGGCTCCCTCATGCGGCTCAAAGGTTGAGCTGCCGATATGAACATGAAATAAAAGGCTTACAAACTCAGATAACGCATATAAATGTGACGGCCCTGATGAAATAACTTGGGTTGCCTCCTGTGGACGCAGTGCTCCTTTGTTTGAGCTTTCAAGGCAGCCCTGATTGACAGGTGATGACAGGGGGCGTGTGTCTGATTGACAGGTGATGACAGGGGGCGTGTGTCTGATTGACAGGTGATGACAGGGGGCGTGTGCCTGATTGACAGGTGATGACAGGGGGCGTGTGCCTGATTGACAGGTGATGACCGGGGGCCTGTGCCTGATTGACAGGTGATGACCGGGGGCCTGTGCCTGATTGACAGGTGATGACCGGGGGCCTGTGCCTGATTGACAGGTGATGACCGGGGGCCTGTGCCTGATTGACAGGTGATGATAGGGGGCGTGTGTCTGATTGACAGGTGATGACGGGGCATGTGCCTGATTGACAGGTGATGACAGGGGGCGTGTGTCTGATTGACAGGTGATGACGGGGCATGTGCCTGATTGATAGGTGATGACAGGGGGCGTGTGCCTGATTGACAGGTGATGACAGGGGGCGTGTGTCTGATTGACAGGTGATGACAGGGGGCGTGTGCCTGATTGACAGGTGATGACAGGGGGCGTGTGCCGGGTTGGGTCAAAGCACCGTGGTATGGGGAAGACTCTGGGTGTAGAATAATAAATTTGAATAGCATACTGAATATAAAAAATTCTGTTAAAAAATTTAAACTCATTGAATATTTATGAAATAACTTTTTTAATTATATTTGAATGGATGCCTTCACATACTCTCAGGGGTACACCGCCATTTGAGAACCATTGATCTAGTCAGAGCCCATGTCCTCAAGATGTTGAAGCCCTGTGTGTGTATGTGTGTGTGTGCGTGTGCGTGTGCGTGTGTGTCCTACCATCAGACCGCTGGTGGCCAGCTCAGGCAGCGTCATGGAGGCCGGGGTGGTGAGGCGGTTCCGTGCTCTCGTCAGCTGGAGCATCACTGCGTCCATGAGCTACAGCAGTAACAGAAACATGAGACTAGGGTCACCAACAAAGTAACAGCCCTGTACTGATCAGGGTATGGTTGCCATGGGAACACGGGGACAGACCTTATTAACCTCCGCCCCTGTCTTGAAGTGGTAGTTCTCATCGTGGCTCCCAAGCAGCTGGAGGGCCTGGTTCACGTGGTTCCTGGCATCCTGAATCTGATGAACAGAAACAAGGAGGTGGAACTGTCAGGATTTGTGCATGCACAATTTTCACACAATTAACTTTTTATATTGAAAGCCAAAATAAGAACTTAAATCCAGACAGTATTCTTCAGACAAACCACAAAGTGAGTTTCAACAAACTGGTGGCAGCAGAGACAAACGTTTCAGGAACCAACGCCGTGTTTCAATGCGCAGCCAGTCACATACGGCTGCACACAGAGGACAATGTGTTTCAGACTTCCCTCACAGCTGGAACTAAACTTTAACATGAACATACTGTACCTGCTGCAGTTTCCACAGCTTGTCCTCTCTGAACTGAAAATGCAACACTTGGCTACTCTTTGCAATCTTCAAGTTTATGTCCTGTTAAGAAAAGCAAAACTTTACAACGGAATCGTCAACTTTCACATGAGGGAAGAACCGACTCAACGGGAATCAATCAAACTCACGGCCTGAGTCAGCGCCTCTCCCTGCAGAGTCAGCACTCCCTTCACTTGATCCATGCTGCAGAACAACACATCACATTTTAATTTGAATATAGCCACCGGAGCAAAAGGCAAGCAGAGCCTTTACAGCATGTGAGGCAGGGCAGTGATCTGAAGGTTACAACTGTGCACTATTCACAGCATATTCCCAAATGACACAGCCACTCCCTTCACAGGAATAAGACATTAGTACGGAACAAACCAGAACTATTTATACACTCACTATTGTATTACACTCATTATGTACATAGTGACTGTACACAATAAAGAGTTACAAGCTTACGTTGAGCTGCCGAGGATGAAGTTTTCCTGCTTTTGCTGACTCTCATAGCCTGGCGTTGGCATGGAGAAACGTCTAGAAGCCTCCTGTTGATGGCAAAGAAAAGTGTTGTGAAGTCACTGCCTCTGAGTTGGCAAAATAGATGCATCATTTCAGGTGTACAATTCTACAGCTGGTCCAAAATCTAGTTACAAGGAGTTATAACTAGAATATACAATCTATATAATAATAATAATAATAATAATAATAATAATAATATATATATATATATATATATATATATATATATATATTACACACACATACAAGTATATGCACAGTCCAAGTAGGACATGTGAGGCTGGAATTGCTGGAATGGCCCTTTAATGCTGCAAATGTGATCTTAACCACTTCTCTCAGCGACGGTGTTTACATGAAAGCTTGACCTTTACCTTGAGGACGTCCTGCAGCTGCTTTAAAACAGAATGCACTTCTTCTTTCAGCAGCCAGTTGAACTCCTCCTCCTGAACGAAATGGTCAAAAAAAACTTTCATCCTCTACAGAAGGGTACAGTGGGACACTTGATACTTAATTCTGCATTGGTTTGTTTTTATGCAAGTTTATATTTTGGTATCCTCTACTTAGCCGTTGTTTCCTTAGTCTGAGCACTAACAAAGAATACTACTGTGCACTTTGTGAGCAACACAACCCCCAAGCTGGTGTATTACTATTATTACATCTCCTACCTGTACAGTTGATTGAGTTCATGGATGGTTTCAATCCCCCTCTATGATGCTTGTGAAGCTGTGCAGTTTGCACGTCGTTTGCATTGTTTGTTATGTGTTGCTCATTTGTGCATTATTCTATTTTACATGTATGATGTTATGCAGTCAATTAGGAGCTTGTTGCTAAGAGTGACGTGAACAATAAAGCCCTGCAACAAACAATGGTTCAAATGCTTTTGTTTATGAAGGTGGGCTAAAAATGCATCAGATCCTATGATATCCACATGTACTAACAGCAACAGTATTTCACAATAAAATAGTTTAATCTGTGTCTTAAATATTCATTTAAATGTAGCCTTCAGGGCCTCCATTTCTTAAGACCGTGGCAAATATAACAAGAAATCATACTTTGACGTCATTAAACACCTTCAGCCCACTTAATGCAACTCAGGTTCCCCTTCGACCACTATGGAAAACTATGGCGCGTGATTGACAGCAAACAACAAACAAGGTGCACATACGGGCTTTGTCATGTGACGTCTGTTGGTGATCGGCTATTTCGGGCTATTTCTTAGGATCACCGCATGCTTCGTTGTGTTTGCAGATGTTGACATCCTACTACAGAATGACTGTCAGCGCGAGCCCTGCCCACCTGCATTGTAGCGCGCGCGCATAAGGTAGGGACCTTCGGTAGAAGCTGACGTCACGCCAGCCGCTCCGTTACTGACGTTACACCAGGTGCTAAGTTACTGACGTTACACCAGGTGCTAAGTTACTGACGTTACACCAGGTGCTAATTTACTAACGTTACGCCAGCCGCTACATTACTAACGTTACACCAGGTGCTGTTACTGACATTACGCCAGCCGCCACGTTACTGACGTACAGCCGTTGATTATCAACACACGCTATGTTGACCGACGGACGGCAGCTAGCCATGAAGCCTAAGAGCGCAGTGCAGCTTACCAACACGGCTCTCTCCACTTGGCTGGCAGCTGACATCTTGGGCAGCTCGGACAAAGACCTCTGCGGGTTGAGCATGTTGTACAGAACACGGACAGAAACACACGAGCTACGCCTTCAAAATACGGTCCTCTCCTTGGGACGAAGGTCTTTCGCTACCTGACGTTTCTGTATTAGCCGCGGCTATGCTGCCTTCAGGTACTGTCGGAAAAAGCCACAGCGCTGAATTCAACGTCTTGATTAAATCAGTGGCAAACGCAAAGGTAAAGTATAGTTACTGTGATAGCATAAGCATCATTAAATGTATTTTCAGTTATGCGTGGTTTAGTCGTTTATTCAGGGCATTCGTCGTGGCGCACGTTATCCTGTTCATACACCCATTGTGGCAAGAAAGCGCGTGTGCTCCAATGCATATAAAGAATTACTTGCTCTTTCCGAGAATTGCATGAATGCAGCATTAGGCTGCTCACGTGTTCACTGTTTACGTAGCCCCACCCACACGTCCTTATTTGGGGATCCAACTTCCGTCGACGTTAGAAAGGGTTCCGGTGATGAGGGAAAGCAGCCCGGTGAAACCTCAGCGAGTAAACAGACGGGCGGACACGATGTACCTCCGCGCTCATCACATATTCCAGAAAGTCGTGTCAGTCTGCTCTCATATGTGGTCTACTGTTGTTACTGTGGGCTTTCTCTGAGGATTTCACAACAGTGCAGAACATGCCAACCCATGTTTTAGATCTTTACACAGATAGAAAGCCATCACAGCCTAGTTCAACCTCGGCACTAAAGAAGCTCCAAAGGGGTCCCGATGAAGTATTCTGGGATATTTGCCCCACTTCATATCCACATTCTACTACTAGTAGAGGTCAAGTATTATTACTAATAAGTGCATCATATTGAGCTGTCCCGGCCTGTCCCGGAACCCAACCGACTCCCCGAAGGAGCTGGAGGTCTAACCGTACACAACAATCCTATCAAACAAATAAAGACGGTTTGTGTATCTCCTCTGAGCCATAGAACTCCATAAAAACACAACCCTTACCTTCACTGTCAACACCATCAAGACACACAAACGGTTTATTGCCACAGTCCTGCAAACACCATCCTGCTGCTGATCTCACCAGAGCAACTGCTACAAATAGTCCCTGACAAATAACTACACATACTATAAGCTGCAGCTCTTTCTGGCATTACTAAACCTTTTAAAATACGAAGTTATGCATTAGGAATTTTAATAAAGAATGCATGTACATGTGCTGGGAATCGTGTGGGGGTGTGGGGCTGTGAGCCACAGAAGAGGTAGGAAAGTAAAAACAAATATTGAGATGCAAATTGTTGGTTTAGAGGCAAATATTACACCTTTAATAAAAATGCAAAACAACAAAATGGTCATTTTTAATGTTGCTTTTTAAAATCTTCCTGGAAAACCCACTTTAGGTTTCTCACTCACACATCGATGATGGCAAAGCCGCCATGCCAGACGCCCCCGTGACCAACCTGAGGTTCAGTGCCTTGCTCGAGGACGACCAGCGATTAAACATGACCCATGTCAGTAATCAGGAGAGGGTTTATTAAACAGCACAACAGTCTTGATACTTCCACATGTAGGCTACACAAAATCATAAATATCCCCCAAAACCAAAGTCCCACACCCAACGGGATCAGTCATTAATGTCGATGTGATAGAAAGTCAGATTATATGAAGCACACAAAGCAGTGACACTTGAACTTCTACAGTATACACAAAGATGTTGGTACCAGTTGTCATTGTGGGCATAAAGTAAACCCGATGCAACCTAAATGTGTCTTCTAAAATCTGTTGTTTACACTGCAACGTGTAACGTTTAAGGGCCGCCGGATTCAACGCTTTATCGTGTGTTTGGAGCAGTGAATCTCATAGAGGAACACTGGATTGTTAACATGAAACCTGTATTGTGGATTATTATAGGTTTGTACTGGGGCATCCTGTCGTACAAATCGAGGTTCCTTTAGAGGAACAACAGAATGATGGGACCTTCCGCGGATGGAAATTGGCTGTAATATTTTCCCTCTTGCACGTACTTCCTCACACCAGGGGCCCCAAAGTACTACACACATCCTTCTGGCGCGATGGAGTTCCAAAGGAAACCAAACGCCCGATTTACTCTCCAGAAAGGGGGCACACAGACACATCGAGCTCGTATTTAATGGCGTACATGATCTGTGCCAACAGATGACAGCAGTCCTGACAACACGTGTCTCCTTCTACAACTGGGCCACGCTGCTTTAGTGTCTGCATGCTCACGTGGGGTGAGAGACTACGTAACCCTACTACGTTCCCTAACCGAAAATAGAGGAAGTCATTTTGAAAAGACACCTGTTACTATTTAATAATAGATGAGTAAGCCTGATCCAGGATGAACATGCAAACTATAGAACGAAAAGAGCATCAGTACATGCAGCCATCATGTCATATTTACACAGAATGAGTGGGACCCATTAGACCTGCAGTAACGGAACCAGAGACGCTAATGTTGGACTCCGGTGCGAGGTTACACCATGTGCACACCAAAATGTGTATCTAACAGTATGTTAGTAAAGAGGTCATGTGACCACCTCCTGTAAGGAATAAATAAGAACATGGATTACTAGTGTGTGTGTGTGTGTGTGTGTCAGACTACAGGCAGCTACTGAGCAGAGCTGCAGCCGTTGGATCGAACCCTCATTAAAACAGAAATCATTTGAAATGAGAACTCTTCCAAATACAAGAACGAAGGTTTTGAATGTTGAAAGCTCAAGCCTCAATGAGCAGGATTCATTATCACTGCATTGACGGCCGCAGGTCTGTTGCTCTGTTCAAGAAAAAAAAAAAAAAAAGGCAGAAATGATCTTTTCAAATAAAGCAACAAGCCATGGCCAAACTGCTCCAAGTAGAAAAAGGAAGAACCAAATAAATACTAGAATTGATAGACTTGAGGGAATACAATATTAAGGCAATGCAGTGGCATGTTGGGGATGTTTTGTCTGATGGGATTCTAGACATTTTAAAAGAAAAGAAAAGATCCCACTTCATTAAATATACTTGTTATTTGCACATTAACAACAAAAACGGTTGAGGTTTATCATCCACACAAGCCGGAGTCCCGGCTCTTCACAGCGGCTCTGGAGCCCCCGTCTTCGCCCAGCATCACTTAACCATATTACAGCCGTCACAAACCAAACTGCAGTAGTACATGCTCATCTGGAGCCATCTAACATTCCACCATCATAGTCTAACAGAGGAATCACAATGTTGGGCGCGGTGGCAAAAGGAAATAAAACAACTGGGATTTAAAATTAAATTAAAAACTCATTACATGACAGGCGTGAAATAAGAGGGGGTAGAGGGAGAAGAGGAGCGTGGTCTAGTGGATGTAGGCCCTGTAGACTGCAGAGATGTCGTTGTCTGACTGGTCCAGTGCCTTTGCCCTCTTGTACACCTGCAGAGAAGCAGAGGAACGCCGCTTGTTATTTGAAGCGGTGCAAGGACTGTACTTGAACGCATCTGTTCTAGTCCTGTGAGCAGACATGTCACTATTCACACACACAGTTAGCATGTGGGTGTCACAGGGGCAGAAAGTTTTCATGGGAAGTTAAGCTATTGGGAACGCATAGAAATGTAGCCAGCAGGACCCCGGAGGCAGCTCGTCGGGAACAATGTCTGCCAGAAACTTACCGGTAACGTTTTTAATGTCATTATCGCGCATATGGATTACCTGGTAAACTGAAGCCATGTTTATACAGTAGTTCAACGTTTTACAGCAGTGTATGTACACACAAAAGTACATCATGTTAACTATTCGATGCTATGGCAGCATTCGTATGAACCAAACAACCCAGGCAGGTTTCTGTTTAAAGTAAAAAAATAAATGATATATAGTTACAACAAAAAGATTGAAACACTCGAGGACAAAGTAAGACTCATGCTGAGAGGTACCTCGTTGGCTGCGGCGGCCATCGGAGTTGGATGGTTGGCCTTGTCGCCCATGGAGATGGCTAGCCTCAGGTCCTTCTGAATATGTTTCAAATAGTAGTCCGGCTTAAAGTTGCCCTGTAAAATATCTGGCCGAGGCATGGAGAAAGGCCTTTATTAACATAGTACTACATTTGTGTTGGTAATTGACTGACTAAACACTTTTCCGTGTAAGGCTGAGATGAATAACAAGATAGACGGTGTCTTCAAACTTCCTTTGTGTGGACTTACTCTGGCATTTCTGGTCCACAAAGGTGCTTGCCATCTGGCCCTGGCACAGGATGTCCAGGAAGGTCTGCTGTGATTGGCCTGTGGCCTGGGCCAGGGTCAGCCCCTCTGCGATGGTGGCCATGAAGCTGCCCTGCACCATGTTGAGGATCAGCATCATCCTCGCTGCATTGCCTGCTTCCCCTGAAAACACACAAAGCAGCTGGTGACCGTCGGTATCCATGCTCACTTCTACCAATAAATGACACCATGTGCTGGAGATCAGTAACTACTTGGAGCATCGTCTGGTTGCCTTGGAAACGGCCTGCAAGTGGTTTAACAGTAGCGGTTTGATGCGACCAGTTCCCCCTACGTACCCAGGAAGAAGGAGGTCTTGGCCATGGCCTGGAAGCAGCTGCTGCAGTCCTCGTAGACCGTCCGGTCGCCGGCCGCCAGGATGACCAGCATCCCATCGTTGGAGAGCTGCTGGCTTCCTGCCACCGGGGCCTCCAGGAAACGGCCGCCCCGCGATGTGATCACCTCACATGCAAACACGGAACAACACTTTAATACATCAATATTGAAAAGGTATTATTGTTTCTATTACCATTATATGAGTAATGGGGGGGGGGGGGAGGGGCAAGTTTACAACTCTCCACTGTGCTCTGCGGCCCGAATGGGTACATGTGTGCACAAAGACACGTGCACGCACACACTGCTCACCTGGGAGAGTTCTGTGATGGTCCCAGGGTCCACAGTGGACATCTCCACATAGCACTTGCCAGGCCGGATTCCCTGCAGAACTCCACTGGGCCCCAAGACCAACTAGAGAGCCACAAAGACACGTTGTTGAGGGCTGGTGACTCTCACAGCACCAGGGAGCCAATGGCTGGAGCTGCTACTCACATCCCGGGCAGCTTTGGGGTCAGAAACGCAGGAGAAAGTGATGTCACACGTGGAAGCCACCTCAGCGGGGGTCCGGCCCAACCTGGCCCCCTCCTGGATGAACAGGTCGCACTGAAACGCAAGCGACACGACGACATTTCTGAATCAACACAGGGCGCTGAAAGCGTCGCCGACGAACCGGCGTGGCCAAACATGGCGGTTGCTTAGCGGTTTACTCGTGATGCGCTGCGGTACCTTCTCTGCTGTGCGGTTCCACACGGTGATGACGTGACCCATTTTCAACAAGTTGGAGACTATACCGCTGCCCATCAGCCCCAGACCCAGGAACCCTATCCTGGAGAACACACATGAGAACGCTCAGTCATCCTCAGTGCTACGCCCGACTCGCTTCCCCCTGATACTGGCGTGGTGATGCTGCGTGCCTCTTATCCGTGGGTGTGATGCTGCCGTTGATGGCGGTGCTGTCTGCTGCTTGGATAGATGTTGACCCTGACTCCTGCAGTCAGAGGCACACAGTCACTTTCATGCTGCAGAGAACGTGAAGCCGTAACCAGCTTTGCACCACCTCCTGATATGTGCTCGTGGGAAACACTACAGAGCAACTCAGAGTGCACAAGTTAACAGGAAACACCTCAACCGCTTGGCTTCACTATTATTCACCTCCTCTACGATCTTCAGCCGCTTGCTGATGGGCTCCATCGATGATGCTGGCTGAGAGGAAACATCAGACAGATGAAAAATATACCCTTCACACACACAACGACGGAAAGACATCTACATTCTTCCTCTGGGTCTGTTTGTGGGAGTGTGCGGGTACGTGCCTCAGTGTGTGTGTGTGAGTGTGGAAAGGAAAGCATAAGATTCTGACTACAGGACGAGATCAAGAGGAAACCCAAATATGTCAGCACGCTGAGCGTGCTTCCTCTTACCTTCTCAGACTGGCTGAGGAGGAAGTGATGGAAATGTGGGTCGTCCTTCACAGGCTGCAACAGAAGAACAGTTCGCTGTAACGGGGCGTGCACAACATAGTACAGAGCGGGCGCCATGCGGACACGCCGGGGCTCCCGTTGGATTTAACAATGCTCTCTCAAAATGCGTAGTGCATAACCAGTGAGAAGCGGCACAGATCCGTCAGGTTGAAAAGAAACAGCAAGTGAGACCAGCGGCTTCCCCTTAGAGCAGGAACACCAACAGGAGTTCAAGGCTCATGCTTTGCACACTTACAGGTCCCCGTGGCAGTCAGTGAAAACACAGCCGCTGGGTAGAAGGAAGGTAATCATATGATCACCGAGTACTCCAGTGTCTGAATGTGATCAGCTCCACCCACACAGTCAGTCACTATCGGAATGTCTCCATGTCAGTGGAAACTGGGGAATCATCACCTCAGAGTTTGGCAGAATTTTAGTCTAAACTGCAACGCGTTTCTAAAATAACCCAAAAAGGCATAAATGGGACTCCGTGTTGTGGAGGAAATGCAGAGAATGGCTTCTGAGAGGAGGAAATGGCTCCTTTGTGTGCAGCGCGTAACGAAGCACTGAATGAACTTACAACATCCGCCCTCAGGCATCATCCACACGACTCTGCTTTAAAACAAAAACCATCGCGGTCGAAAAGGGCAAATCAGCAGCTTTTACGAGATGATAAAGAGACCCATCAGGGAAGGACCCGTCACGACTGCTAAGAACCAACCAAGTAGCGAACGCAGGCGTGGGCGTGATCGTTTCCAACCGTGACCCCTACGTTTGCCACATGATCCGCCCAACAAAAGCGCAGCCGTGTGGATGAAGCCTCATACGGCCACGTTAGCGGTTTGTACATGTTTCCACTGACACACAGACCAACAGGTAATGACTCAAACACAGAGGTACAGAGACTAGCTTTGGGACTACACAGGTCCGGAGGACCACCAGTCAAGCCTAGACAGCAGCAAGCTGGTGAGGAAGTCACACGTTTGTGGGTGAGCAGACCTGGTGACCATATCAAGCGCACGCGGCAGACAAAAGGGTCGGGAGTGAGCACCAAACAGGGAGGAGGGAAAGCAGGGCTGGTGATTAAAGACACAACTGGAGGTCAGGTAGAAGAACAGCAAGGCCAGGCAGGCTGGGGGAGAACGAGTTCACCTACACTGCTCTCCCAATTGAATCCCGAGCCTGGTCCCGCCCCCAGCCTCTCCAGAGTGGACGGCTCGGGGTCAGAGTCAGTTAAGTCCTTGAGGAGGAGAGAGACACACATTCACCTTTCTAAATCAAGTGGTGACGCTGGGGCGGTCCGCATCTGCTCTAGGGGGGGGGGGGGGATTCCGTCACATACTGAGGACCAAATATATCATTGCTTTCATCGGGGGGGAGGGAGAAATGTCATAGGCCAATAAAACTATGGGGTCTACGTGGATGTCAGCCGCCTCTGATGATTGACAGGTCCTCTCAAAGAGCTCATCAAGTGGAGGTTTATTAAGTGGTTCATTTCTGTTGATACTTCCTTTATCTGGAGGACTGCGTGATGGCAATTTCACATTGAATCTAAACAACTGTTTTGGAACAAATTAAAAGATTACAGGTGTTTAATATACAAAGACGTTGCATAATAGAAGCATGAAATGGTTTTATAAACCTCATAAATACACCCCTCATTTGTTGTATTGGATTTGTAATAATGCTTTACAAGTTTGATCACCAGTGTTCCACCGACCTTCTCGGAGGGATCCTTCAGGGCACTGAGATCCTCGTCGTCCTCCTCCAGTATCTTCAGCGGCTTGGTGGGTGTCTTCCTTCCTTTTGAGTCTCCTTTGCCGTCTGAGTTCTGTTAGAAACGCAGCTGGTCACTTTGTGCTATGGGAGACAGGCTGCAGCTGTAGGAGGCCTTTAACCGCTTTGTTCCACAGTGGTGACAACAGCGTTTATACAGGAATAGATTTCAGGTGACTTATGTGATCTACTAGATGTGGTGACGAGCAGGTGGGAGATTTCTCTTCTCTTTCTGAGCTCTTGTCCTCACCTGTTCTTTCCCCTTGGCTTTCTTTAGGAAGTCTTCCACTGCATCGACCGCCTGCTGGAAGCGCTTGCCTTTATTTATCTTGATCATCTCTTCTTTGTGGGCGTGGTAGGGCTTCAGCTGCTCTACTTTGATCCAGGCGCTGGACAGGCACGCAGGAAACAGCATTTGAAGTACAGGTGAGGTGAGTGAGGAGGAGCAGGAGCTTCTCTCTGCATACTTACTGGTCTTCAGTTCCAAAGAATTTCACAAAATGGCATTTTTTGCCTCTGGGCTTTTTCAAGTCCTTTGGAGGGCTTACCACCTAAAATGGAAATAAATAAAATTAACCAACAGTGGCCCACGGTCACCAATCAGCTGGTGGCCTGTTTGCACTGCTTACCTTCCCGGGCCATGGTGGGTAACGGCCAAGCTTCCCCCTGAAAGAAGAGGGACACATTTAGACAGGGGTCTAGTACTGCCAGGCTAGTATCATCTCCAATTACAACCAGCTCCATCCATCCGATGGTTCTGGTGCTTCCTCAGGTCCAGTTATGTGACCCGGCCTTTCAAACTGTGGAATGCACTTCCTGTTCAGATACAATCTTCTGGATCCGCTTCCCAATGTTATGTGCATGAATCAGTACAAGGTAAGAGAGAGTACACACACACACACTTACAGATGATTCAAAGTTCAAGGACTTTCAAAATAAAAGCCTATTATCGGTACTTAACATGAGGCTCAGAATGAAGCCGTTTTGTTGAAATAATTATTGCTCTTTCAAATACTACTAGCATCTCTACTGCTATTGCTACTAAAACTCCTCATCCTACTAGCACTACCCATACCACAACTAATATAACCAAGAAAATCGCTTTTGGGTAAATATTAATTACAATATTTGTTGCAAAATTCAATAACTTCACCGTCATGAATTTTTGCACCACCAAAATCATGCAATACGTCCACGAGGGTTGGGTACCAAAATAATTCATGAATGGGATGACTTTGCTCACGCTATACGTTATAAGAGTGAAGCTATTGAATATTGTTTACAATAAATACTGAAAACGATGAATCATTATAAATCGAAAGCACATTCCATCTACTGTAGTACAACAATAACGGCCCCACTCATTTATAACAGAATTGTTGTCGTTATAGAATATTTCTGTAATAAGTTTTCTCCACTTTGCACTTTGCAGACGGTCCCTGCGCGCAGACGCATGCGATCGTTTGGTACAACGATGGTGAATTCGGGTTGCGGCTCAATCGAACAGCCCCTGAGCATCACTACAAACCGGTGGTGCGGGGCAGCGCGAGGAACACACACACACTTGTGTGTTATTGTCGCCAGGAGCGAGCCCCCCGACCCGGTGCGAGGACCACCGGGAGGTCCACACACGACCCACAGCGGTCTGCAGCAGTCAACACGGAAGACAGCTACAGGAACAGCAAGCGAACCGATCCTTCACATCCGCCTCGGAAGTGCTACGAAAAGACACCGCCATCAACGCTGGAGATGGAAACACACCGAGCAACTTTACTCAAAAACCCAGCGGCGCAAGAGTGACGATTAAACAAAGACCGCTCTCCACCTGGAAGTCCAGCTAGTGCGGCCGGACCCTCCCGGGCCGTTAGCTCGTCCGCTAGCTAACGTTAGCTAGCGGACGAGCTAACGTTAGCTAGCAGCTGACGACGGCTGCCGCGGGCTGAGTCAGCTCGGCCAGCGATTTGTTTGGGTCGATTATCAACTAACCGAGAACGCGAACGCGACCGTCACCCAACACGCAACATCCACCGTAGACCAACGAAACAAACGACGACTTCGTGCCTTGCCGGTACTCTAGTGGGACCGGAGGCGCCGGGCAATATTCAAGGCTTTTCTCACCACACCAGATCGCCAATCCTCAGATGCACCGTCGCCATCTTACAACTTTAATAAAACGTCGCACTGACTGAAGGGAAAAGACAACACACACCCACTAATCACATGTGACGACAGGCGCCTCCTCCTACGTCACATCCGCTGCTCCGTGCGCTGGTCTTCTTGGCATAATGGGGATGCGTAATATATTTTCATTCATTTAATTCACTTCAGTTTGAGAATTGTCAATAAATATTGTTGAGATATTTTTCTTAATTTGATTTGACAGTAAATAGTTGACCAACATGTTTTGTTCATTCAATGCAACGTTTAAAAAGACCAAGCATTACCCGCCCTTAAGCAGCAAATACCTTTAATCAAACTGGCATTCATTACACAACGTGGACAAAATACTTTTCTTAGAACTTTATTTTAAAAAGTGCTGTACAGCTGTCTCTCATTATTATATTTTGTATTATTAAGTACAAATTGTGACACCACAGCAGTTTATGGTGCATGGACCGGTGAACTATTTATACAGTGTTTTTCTCCACACACGCCTACATCTCACTCAGAGCTTGTAGACAACTTCAATTCCAAAGTAGAAAATATTATTGATGATATTGCACTCTCTGAAGTGAAAGCTTTACCTCCACTGCTCCCATTGCAACCTGCCAGGCTTGACACTTTTAAGCACACCTGGGTCAGGGGCTGTATGGGGAAGGGAGGGAGTTAACGTTATAACGTTAATTAAAAATTAAATTAAAGTATTATTTAATAAATGTCCTGTTCAAGATTTTACACCTGTGTTGAGTAACAATTTTTCCAAGATCATCATCATTGAGATTTTCTATGTTGAATGTTCTTTAATGGATCTCCATCATCAGATATAGCATACAGAATCAAAATACACAAAAAATACTTTTGATTAGACTTTTATTGAAGATTACAGAGCACACATCATTTCTTGTTGAATTTGGGAAAACCACTCAAATGAATGAAACTTTTAGTTCCCATTTCAATTTCAATGGCATTATGAAAAAAACATGCTAAAACAAGATGTCCTCAGCCCTCATACCCATTGTTAGAAATCAAAGCTTGTCCGAGCAAACCTACCACCACATAACATGTTACATATTTAGCTGTAATACCATTACATACAATCCATCCATCTATGCCACTATGCATAAGCAAATGCATGCATACATGCACATTTATTAACTATTGGTACATCAATGCTAAGTCACCATAATAATAAAGTCAGAGTGGAAGTACAGTAAAACAACAGAGATTAAACAAATAGAAAATCCTCTCCCTTAACATGTTTGCTCTCACTTGTTGCCTGACACCATGACACCAAACTCCTGGATGGAGATTTCTTTGTTTATGTATTGCTTAAGCTGGCGATCGGTGATGTGCCCGAAGCGTAACGCATCATCGATGGAGAACTTTTTCCCAGATTTCCTGTCATGAAGAACTGAGGATTCTCCTTTGGGGCCCTTGACTGTAATCTCCTCCCAGTCACACTCCTGGCTCTGCAGGTTGACGAACATCTTCCAGTCAATCAGCCCAAGCTTGTACGCTTCCTCTGGTCTCATCTCCTTGCCTGAATCTGGGTCAATAACCACGATAGACCTACGCAGATGGCTCTCCCTCTGTTCCTTCTTCATTCTCACCGTCGCCAGATTCTTTTGAAGATTCTCGATCTCCTCATCCTTCTGGCTGGTTATGCCCTTGAGCTCTGACAGTTCTCTCTGTAGTGAATCAAGCCTTAATTCCAGGTTCTTTCCTTCCTCTCTTGGTGCAGACTCAGTGATAAGCCGAGTCTCTTTGCTGGTGATCTCAATCTCAGCCCGAAGCTTGCGTATCTCGTTCTGCAGCCTTTGGTTTTCTTGCTGCAAACGGCCACTTTCATCACGGATGTAGTCCAGTTCTTTAGAAGATTTGGTGTTGGAGAACTCCATGTCAGAGAACCTGGAGGTGAGGTTTGCCAACTCCTGGTCGAGTTCTGTCCTTCTCCTCTTCTCCTCTTCCAGAGTCCTCTTTAAGTTCTCAATCTCATGCTCGGCCTCTGGGTCCTTTTCAACTTGGACTTTCTCAGTGCGGACAACTCTTTCCTTCACGTCCATCTTCTCCAGGGTGAGTTGCTGCTGGATGAGGATATTCAACTCTTTCTCGAGCATGGTGCGTTTGTGCCTCTCTTCATCAAGCTGTAGTCTGAGCATGGAGTGTTCCTTTTCCTGTTGGGGATCTTGTTGCAGGACTACCTTCTGTTTGACAGTCACCTTCTCCCGGTTCTCTTTGTCGCGGATCTCCAGGTCATTAAGTTTGACTCGGAGCCTTTGGATCTCCAGTTCTGCATCGCGCCTCGCCCTGCGCTCACGCTCCAGTTCTTCTAGTTGCAGATCAAGATCAGCCTTCTGTCTCTGCAGTTGGTAGAGCTCTGATTTCAGAATTTCCTTCTGTTTCTGCTCGTTGCTGATGTTTTGTGAGAAGCTGTTGCACTCTGATCTGAGGAGAGGGTCTTGTTCCATCTTGACCACTTCTTGCTGAACAATCTTCTCGCGGATCTGGGACAGATCAATTTTTCTCAGTCTGATCTTCTCTTCTTGGCCCGAGCGTTCACTCTCAAGGTCCAGCCGTTTCTGTTGTTCATCAGCCAGTTTCCTTTTGAGAGTCTCAATTTCCTCCTTGGTTCTGGGGTCTTCTCTGTACTGCAGCACTTCATTGACCACCTCTTTAGTCTGCACTTGGGGTTTGGTTTCCTTCCATCTTTGAATTTCATCCCGAAGTTGGCGGATTTCCATCTCAGATTTCTCAGTCTGGTGCGTTTTATCTACGATATCATTGCGAAGTCGCTCCAGTTCTCTTTCCGTTTGTGGATCGGTCTTGTATTTGATGACTTCTTTGATGATCTCTTTGACCTCCACTTGGGGTCCTCTGTTCCTCAGCATGGTGTGCTCATCCTGCAGTGATCTAAGCTGGAGCTCTGCATCCCTACAACGCCGCTGATGCTCTACAAGTTCAAGCCGGAGATTGGCCACCTCATTCTCAGCTTTGGGGTCAGGGCGGACGATCTCCCGCACCTTCTCCTGAATAACAACCTTTGACTTTTCCTCCTCAAGGCTGGAAATTTTCCTCTGGAGGTCAGCCTTTTCTCGCTGCGATGATCTTCGTTTGGCCTTCTCGTCTTCATACTGTCTTCTGAGGTTTTCTACCTCCCTTTCAAAGTTAACATCTTTCTCTACTTTCAGAACCTCTTTGATGGAAATCTTCTCCTCAGCCATTGATTTCTCCTTCTCCATCCTTCGGAGCTTCTCTTGAAGAAAGTGTAGTTCATCCTCTAGCTGCTTCCTGCCATCTGTTTCCTTCTGACGTCGGTCAAGGAGCATCCGGTACTCGGTTTCAAGTTTGGGATCATTCTGGACTTTGATTACCTCCTCCTCAGTGATCACCTCCTGTTCCTTGTTCTTCTCTTGAGCCAGGACTGTCACCTGCTTTTGAATCAGAATCAGCTCATTGTCTTTCATCAACTTCTGCCTTCTTAGCTCATCAAGCTCTTCCCGAAGCTTGCGCATTTCCTCCTCCTGATCACGATCTCTTTCAATACGCAGGACCTCCTTGACAGTGTATTGCTGTGCCCCTTCTTTGACCTCTGTCTCCAGGCCACGCAACTTAAACTTTAGTACCTCAAGGTCGTTCTCCAGGACATGGGTAATGCGGCGCTCTTCTGACAGTTTCTGCTGGACCTTATGGACTTCCTCATCCAGCTGGGGATCAGCAACCTTTTTGATGAGCTCCTTCTTTACGATTGTGTCCTGAGGCTTCTGTCCTTCAAGGACATAGATGTCAGACTGGATAGTCTCAATTTCTCTCTCTAGCTGCTCCCTCCTCTGGATCTCATCCTCCAGTTGCTTTTTGATCCTCCAGGGTTCTTCTCCTGGGGCAGCAGCATTGACTGACCTTACATTTGTAGACTGGATCATAGGGACCTCAGGTTGCTGTTAATGGCAAATCATCAGCAATATTTTTACAATTATTACCATTCTAATCATCATTATCATCATCACATGATTTCTTTTGTGTGAGAATATTTCACCTGGTTGAGAAGACTTTGGGCAAACTCCAGATTCAGAAGCCGCTGCTTGTTCACAGCATTCACCTCGGTGAACTTAGCCTCAATAGCAGATTCCTGTAAACATCATCGACGTTACATGGAGAACACACAGAGTAAACCCCGAGGTTACTTCACAACCTTTTTGGGAGAACTGCCACTTCAAATGTTTAAAATTATAAAAAAAGTAAGAAAACCCGCTAACATCCTGATGATGTCACGGTGATGTCACTGGAGTTATCTTGGTTTTGGCTTGATGTTTTAACATTTGAGTGTGTGGTTAACAGGTGGACCTGTATCAATAAAAAGAGAAACGTGGGATCGTGGTGGTATGATTCAGACGAGGGACTAATTGTAGAGATATCCATGCTTCAAATGCAGAGTTATTTTTTAACATGTTTACCACAAGCTCCCCAACATTATAGATGTGCTGTACTACATTGACCAAAAGGGCCACGGTATATGGGGGTGGGTGAATTCAATAGGTAATCTATGCTGAGGAAGAGCTGTGTTTTACTTCCCTTAGGCACATGCACATGCTTGAACCAGGGAAAGGTTATGGAAAGCAGGGATGGAGAGGACAGCAACAGCTTGTATGTATTTACTGTGTACGTTAAAGTCATTTCTTATTTCCCTACAGTCGTGTCTGAATTCTGAATATATTGACAGAGGCATGTCACGAGAGCTTAGCTGGTGTGTCTCACCTCTGCCTTCACTATCTGTGCAGGGGACTCCAGTCTGTTCCTCTTGTATGTCTGAGGTACAAGTCCATCCTCAAGGTCAAGGATGGATCGGAACTTCTCAGTTTCATTCTCGTAGTCCTACAAAAAGGAACCAACAAAGCCATCAACCCATCATCTTATTGAATTCAAGCCAATTAAAAATGTAGTGACATTGTGGTTAAAATCAACGGATATCTTACTTTGACAGCTTGTTGGTAAAGCTGGGCATTTTTGGAGACGTTGTTCAAGTCAGACTCTTTTCTTGCAATATCAGATAGCAAGTTCTGAAAAGAAGAAAACAGAGAAGTTGTTTCAAGAGTTTTGATACAAACACCGCTAACTGAATATTTATCTACACCAGGAAATATGCGTGTATGACTCTCACCCTCTGATTCTTCAGCTTGGTGTCCACTTGTCTTGTGTCATCAGTTTCATGGGGCTCGTAGTTTGGGACACGAGACAACCAGCTGTTCAGGTTGTCATAATCATTGCGGTAATTGTTGTACGACATCTTGGCTCTCTGCAAGCTTTGAGACCTGCGGCACACAGCAAAAGAGATCAGTACACAGGTCTATATGGCCTGTGTTTTGAGATGTTTTTCTCAATATTTCCCCCAACAAGTTATTATTGACTCCTTCTCAACCCTCTAACCTGGTGTCGGTCTGCTGGTTGAGGTTGTTGTAGCGCTTGTTGAGTTTCTGGACGTCAGCCTCTTGCCTCTCGATGTCGGGGCAGTGCTCTTGGAATTTGGAGGCCATGTTGTCACAGCTGCTTTTGGCCGAACGCAGGTTCTGCTCCGTGTCAGCGATGACTGACCTCTTGGACCTCAGGTCGGATGCAATATCCTACCATAGTAGCAAGGCGTCCTCATTAGATATACACAGTGATAATGTAACATAATACATTATACAGGCAAGCCCATGATGACAGTGTTGTAGTGACAGATTTTCATTAGCCACTCGGCAGGCAGCGGGAGAAGATCCTGTTCCTCACTCGCTCACACAGAGATTCCAAGTCTTTTTGTTTTCTTTGGGTGAAGTTCCTGTTTATTAGTTTTATACTTTACAACCCACAACTGCATCTATATTTAGTTTGTGATTTCGCTGCGCATCTTGGGAGCGCTTTCCCCGTCACCCATGCACCATTACCCCGTGTCAATTGCACCTGTGCCCCCTTATGTAGACCTGAGATTGGCTCCCAGTACGGTGTTGTGCACAAACATCACAAATGGCTCCTACACGTGTGTTGGGGCTGTATTTCTTTTTACAAATAACCTTCTAGCTTTTGGTAAATATTTAACTCGCCTCATACCGAAACACACTTTATGTCACAGTTACGTGAGCAACTCTGGGTCTTGGCCAGGGACACAATGATATGAACATTAGCGTAGCCGGGGATCGACCCGCCAGTCCTCTGATTAAAGGATTACGCTGCTCTAGCATGGAGCCAAAGCTGGCCCTGTATGGACTGTAAGGGGGGGGCTCTTGTTGGCCCACACCTGCTGCCTTACCCAACGTTTCAATATGTCAAAAATGAGTGGCTATTGATTGAAGCACAGCTTTATGCAGGCTTATTAGCGCAAAACTTATAGATTATTTAAAAATGTTTCTTGCAATTGTATGAACAGGATTGATCAGGTTTCCCAATGATGGATCATTGCCTCAGTGTGTGCTTCTCAGCTGAGCCGCTGTAATGTGGGCCAAAGAATGAAAGAGATCTTACTGCAAGTTCCCGCTGTGTTTTGTCCAGTGAGGTGATGTCCGACGGAGCCACCTCCTCCCTGGCCAGCCTGTTCTCAAGGCTGGAAAGTAGAGTCTTTCCATTCTGAAGGGAAGTCTCCAGCTGGTTGGAGTTCTTCAGTCTAAAAGGAAAGTGTAGTTATTGTGTGAGTAGATATGCATGAATAGAACAATAAATACAACAAAAAGCTTCTGATTAAATGACTACTGCTCTCGACTACCAGAGGAGATACTGAGACACATACTTCTCCTGGGAGCACTGGAGAAGCTCTTCGATCTTGGTGTACTTCTTGGTGGCTTCGTCCACCTTGCTGTGCAGTTGAGGAGCGCTGGCACACGTTGGATTTGAGACCAAGAAGCTCTGTGCTTCCTGCACTTTGGAGGACTTCTCAGGTTCAATCTTTTTGACAGCAGCTGCAATGTCCTGGAGGGACAGGTGGGAGTTGGTGAGTTGTAAATGGCATGGAAGCTTTTTGAGCCAATGAGAGAGATGCAGGCGTTGTGTGAAACAGTCAACAGGGCGGCGTGGAAGTCATTACCCTCATATCCTGCAGGCGGTCGGCGCTGTCCTGCAGGGGGCGGGTCTGCTCTAGAGGCGGGCGCACTCGAGCATGAATGCCCTTCTCCTGTTTGTCCAGGTCACTGACCACCTTGTCCAGACCGGCCATCAGCTGACGGCACTGCTGCTCCTGTTTGTCTGAGAACACAAACACAACACGATAAGCTCCTCTGGCTTCATCTGTTTCCTCCGGTGGCACAGAGTGACAGCTCTGCACAGCGATTCATCTTCAATCTCTGTCTTTACAGAGTGCCGTGATCTGAGACATGGAGACTATGACCATATTTAATACAGTTGAGGGTTTGTATCCAACCTGTCTGATCATCTGTAAAGGGGTTTTAGAGATCTCATCAGTTCACACTACCAAAGTAAAGAGATGGCTTTAACCTACGCAAACAAAATGTGTTGTAACTGAGGAATAATGGCTCACATTATAATAATCTTATGTCAACACAATCCTCATACAACAAAACCTTATAACTACTGAAAGGATCGCAGTGAACACAGGTGCTGTCCCAGGATGACCATGTTCACTAATCTCTATGCAACGTGTCAAATCCCTATTTGTGTAGCTGGACCCATTACAAACACAGCTTTCTGAGGCCACAGCATGTTTTATAAGTTAGAGTAACAAATATGTCTGTGAAGCTGCTGCTCAGCAGAATGGGATGTGTGTTGTGTACCTGTCGCCGTGCCGGTCCCGCTCTCCTTCTTCAGCTCACCCAAGCGTTTCTGCAGAGTTGCACTGCTGCTCGCGATCTTCTGCTTGACAGCTTTCTGCTGGTTTGCCAGGCTGCAAGCACACGGAACACAAACCAGCTGTTAAAGCTGTACTGCAATAGAAATGTAACCAGTTTGAACGTTGTCCTGGGAATTGTTCACACACACACACTCACTTGTCAGAGACTGCCAGTGCCTCGGGGTCAGTGGGGGGGATCATGAAGCAGACGGCCGGGGCAGTGAATTGACGACCAGCTGCGTCCTTCACGTCCCACTTGGTGCCATTGTTCCGGAGTAGAGTGTACCTCTCCCCACGCAAGATCTGACCCTGTGCACATCCAACAATTACAGCGTGTTATCCAGGACTGCACCGCAAATACTCAAACGGTCACATTAGAGACCACCAAACAGCCGAGACCACAAAGAGACCACTGACCACTCATTGGCTTTTACAGAGAAAACAGAATGGATCAAAAGAAGCTTTACATCTCTTGCTGGCATTACACGGTTTGTCAGATTACATCTGGCAAAATGAAATATAGGTTTGTGCTAAAACAAATCTGAGAGCTCCTTTTTACAAATTCAGTTGTAAATAATTTAAAGTGGATTGTGAAATGAACTGTCCAGGATTGTGCCCCCCCGGGTTCGGCGCGTGCTCACTGCCCCGAGCACCAGAGGACATAGGGGTCTTGTTTTTTGAGTGAGGTTAAAATAGAGCGAGTGACGTACGAGCTGGTACAAATGGACTGAGGAGCTTCAACAGAAAGAGAACCCGGGTTAGACCCAGAACACGATGGAGGGGTTCATATCAGGCCTCTGGACATCTGACCTGCCTGCTGCCCCACCAGCCCGCCTGGCAACAGCAACATAATGGATGGAAAGACTAAAGGAAGGATATTTTGACATCACCAAGCACATGAATATGTTGGGTAAATGAATTAAATCATAGTTTAAGAAATGATATATACTGTATAGTATACTGCTTACTTGACCTGGCTTTTAGTTATTTCCAGCTCTATACAGCCAGAGGGCAGTAATGCTACGACAACCTGCAGTCATCTGTTATGGAGATTTTAAGAATAAGACTCTCCATGAACTCCGTCTCTTCAAAATCTATTCAGACAACGTGCTTCTCCAAACAGACAAAAGCTTTTAAAGCTGTTGAAAGGGATTTGTGTCGTACACCAGGACATTCAGTGCCGTTCACGGATTCAAAGGGGTTGCTGGTTTCTGAGATATAGATGTTTCTCTCCTGGCGGGCTAACCTCATGCATTTGGTCCTGCACACGAAGGACAAAGATGAGAACCTAAAGTCAGTGAGGTCAAACAAAGACATGCACACGAAGAGCTTCACTGCACATAAGCTGAAGAGCTCCTGTGTTCTCATTCTGGGGTGTTTCACATGAGATACTCAGAGCGTCAGCCTGAGCTCCATTCTGAAGGGATTGGAATACATTACTATAAAACCAACAAGTCACAGGCCTAGTACTTAGAAAAATCTGAAGAAAGACAAAGTGCTGAGTCAGGCACTCTTACAGCAGAGAACATCCTGGGATTAGACTGAGTAACACATTGCATCAAATTAAGATAAGACACTGTTTTCAGTTGAAACGAGGTACCTGCAGCACAGGGAGGCCATCAGGTGATGAAGATGAAGGATATGAGACGGCTTCCACACAGGGAATCAGAAGAAGCACTTATCTTGTCAACAGCGAGAGAGGTTTCTCTGCTATGCTTGAAACTCTGGTCTCACAATCCAACTCTTGAATGTGATTGTGGCCTTGCGTTGTGATTTTAAAGGCAGGGGTAGTAACCTCTACAACAAGGGTGCGCAAACCTTTGGACTCTAATCTCAGTTTCCATTTAAGTGCTACTAAAATTGCCAGTATACATACATATATATATTTTAATATTTGGACAAGTTCGGCGGGCCGGATTAAAAAGCCCAACGGGCCGTACTTTGCCCACGAAACACCCTGGATTAAAAAAAACATCCAATCCCAACGCCAGCCCAGTGGGGACAACCCCTTTTTCCATGAAAGTCACTCAATCTGTTGAGAACGTTAGGGGAGTAATTACTCTCCAAAGGAAACATTCAATTTGACTTGAATTGGAAAGTTAGATTAAAGATTAGATTTTCCATTTAAATTGAATTCAATCAATTTAAAATGAAATTCTGCAATTATGTATATGGAAGAAGGCTTTTAAACGAAGAAGGAAGACTTTGGAGGTTTATCACATTTATTAATGCATATCACATGCCACGTAATGGGAACACAGCCCACGAGCAGCCGCCGCACACCACGTACCTCGTCTGTGTCAAACTCGCACAGCGCCTCGACGGGCAGCAGCTTCTTAGCGGCTACGCGCCGGGACGGCAGAGGCAGAACCTGCAGGCTGCGTTTCTGCAGAGCCTTGACGCGGTCATCAAAGTGGTCCATGGCCTTGGCTTGGTCCTGCGCACAGACACAGACAGGTTGGTGCTGTTGTAGAGGGACTCAGTGGGAGAGCGTCAGTAGTAAAGAGGACTCACATCCAGCTCTGTTATCAGGCCCTCCATCTGATACATGTCTTTGAAGTCTGGGTTGTACTTCTGGTTGAGCTCAGTGTCCATCCGCTTCAGCAGGTCCTGAGTGTCCCGCGCTTCCTTTTGGAACTGGACACACACACACACTGATAAGCTTTACGTGTTTAAATGTGTGTGTGTGTGTGTGAGAAAAGGGTCATCTGCCCCCGTATCTAACCTTGTGGTACTCATCCATATGCTTAAGATGATTCTCCTCACAGATCAGCAGGTTCAGATACTCCTTCCAGTCAGCATGCACCGCCTCCATATGAGCCTAAAAACAACAAAAAACACGGAAATGTGTTTGTTTTTTGAAAGGTTTTCAGAGCAATGTTAAATGTCTGCTGTGGATGTAGGAACACATGAGATGGTGGTTGTCTTGGAAGCTCAACTACAGATTCAGTTGTGTGTGCATTTCCAATGTGCATCCTCCACGGGCCACTGCAGCCAAGGCTTTATCCACTTTGCATTTTTGGTGGGACCTAAAAGTATCTAGGTCCCTCACACTGTGTCTTTGTGAAGTAACAAGTAAAACAGGAAGAGCATTGGTAATTCATGCGGGGATGGACGAGCCTGTACCTCAATAACATTCTTCGCTGGATGGTCAGAAGCAATCAGCTTCTCTCCATCCTCATTCAGCTTGGTGACTGTGGCCTCCTTGGACTCCAGACATTTGGTAATGAAGTTCTGTTGAGGCAAGACAAGTGTGCTGAGTAAACTGTGGAACACATTCTTTTACTTGTCGGTGTGCCCCCGTGCATGCATGGTACTCATGTGCTGCACAGCACGCAGCTTGTTCGCTACCTCATACTGCCTCTGGCGGGCCGGGTAGTCCAGGTTGGTGTCGCTCCAGTCATAGCTGGTCCTCTCCTCGGCCTGCTGGTCCATCCAGTACAGCTCATTGGTGCAGCGCTGCATGTAGTCCCGCAGGCTCAGCAGGTTGCGCTGCCGAGTGCTAGAACTAGCCTAACCACAGGCACATACACAAACAGGAGGACTTGGATTACTCCAGGAAGAGATATTCTCATGTGAAAATCTAACAATGCAAGTCAATTGTTTTCATAAGTCTTTGAAAGTACGGTTTTGTTTAAAAAAAAGAAGACTTATGGAACTACATCTGGTGCTATATGGATTTAGGTATTGATATAGATTAATATATTCCTTTACTGAGCCCCATTGTGGGAAAATATATATATATATATATATATACACTAGTCACTTGTTACACTGATGACAATGATCTGTACACACACAAAGCAGCGCCCCGTGGGCTCAGAGGGTGAATGTGGGCATGGTGTTTAATTACCAGTAGCTTGGCATACTTCATCTGGAGGCTACTGACGTATTCCTGCAAAACGAGAGAAACACAATGACGGTGAAGTGAAACTGAAAAGCATTGACAATGTGTAAGGTAACATTGCTTCCCCTGGCTTTCTCTTCGTACCTTGTCTCCGCCGGTGGAGATGTGAGGAGCCAGAGCCTCCACCTCACTGTGGAAGATGTTGTGTTCCTCCACCTCGTTCTCCACAGACGGCAGGTCCTGGGCGAAGCCCTTGTTCTTCAGGTTGTCCTGGGCAGAGAGATGAGAGGTATGAGAGGGTGATAGATGAAGAGAGGCGGCACAGAACATCAACAGCGGCATGTACAGTACAGTACACGAAAATGTGGTTTGAGTATTGAACAATGCTTGTCAGCTTGTTATCTTGGAGTGGGTCGACGTCAGGTCCACAGTATGAGGTCACAGGTCAGCTTCCTACCAGCTTCTCGTCCATCATGTTGCCCCAGTTGATGCTGGGCTTCCCCTCAGTGCGGGTCAGGTGGTAGATGCGGTCATGGTCCTCTTTCAACTTCACAACTTTTTCACGCAGCTGTCTCATGCTGAGTAGACACACACACACACACACGCTTTCTATGAGTACAAATAATTACAACATTTATTTCTCAACTTGTAGTCCAACTAAAAAAAATAAAAAGCACAATATATAATTGTGATTTTGAAATTCCATTCAACAATGTAAATTCCCAAATAGAAGCTGTTAAGGGGGGAAGAACGAGGACTGTGATGGCTCAATTGTATGCACATACACACAGCATTGTTATGATTAACACAGAAATAACTCCATCACTACTCCTACACATCATCTCAGCCGTTCCACTTTGTTCTTTCCCCTGAAAGTGTTTTGTTAACAATAAGGGATATGAAATATATTGTTGCCTTTATTGGCAACCTGTATTGAAAATGTATTGATGAAATGAGGCTCTCGGAGACTAAGACACACGACTTCCTGTGGACATTGTAGCTACTCACTCCTTCTCTATCATCTCGGCCTGTGGGTGCTGGAGGCGCTTGGCGTTGACGGCGTCCTCATCCAGGCTGGTGAGCAGTTCCAGAGAGTTGAGGATCCTCTTGTTGGTGTCATCCTGATACAGAGGCTGCTTCCCCTCATTGATCTTACTCACATCCTGCAGAAAAACACAGTGGACATGGAGCGTCAACCAGGTGCAGTCAGACAAACACTCCTGGTCACTATTTCAAGTCAAAGTAACAGCAGCACAACACACACACACACACACACACACTGTGTAAAGAAACATTTTAGTCTGAAGCTGCGTGCCTCCCTCCTCCATCTAGTGCAGAAAATAAGAAAGCTTAATTATGATGACTGGTTGAGCATTATTATTTGTTGACTATACTTCTCAAGTCAAAATATGATGTTAAGTCTGAGGTTAAAATAAACCCAAATGATGTCATCAGACTTAAATGAGTATGACTGCATTACAGACTGCAGGTGTTCAGTGTGAGAGGCATGTGTACTTACTAAAAGGGGACAGATTATAGTGATGAAAAGGGCCTATGAAAGGCATTATGGAAAACGTAGGACTGTGATCCTGAGCTCTGTTAGCTCCTCTCATCAGGGTGTCAATTGGCGAATGACGACACGTAGGGTTAAATAACTACGAGTGGTACAAAGAATAAAAGAGAAATACAAGTACAGTCCATGTATCATTTTTCGTGATTACATTACTGTAGGACTTCTTTAATAAATTTAGGAATATTATTGAGACAAAACAGTTCGTAATGTTTGACGACTGAGGCCGGTGTGTGTGGAGCTGCAGAGAATCACACTCAACTGGACCGGCCTGTAAAATGTGAAGGACTTGAATCCCTCCGCAAAGGATACATCCGTCAAATATTAAGTTAAATAAAACACATACAATACATGTGTCACAATGAAGATCCTTAACTGTGCATAACTTCTCTTCAGTGTGGTTCTCTTGCTCAACCAATCATCTGAAGGTATTAGCATGGAGAGAGGTTCCCATCAGGTATTAATCAGCAGACTGTGTTGTCAGACTGTACCTTGTTGAGGTTCTGCTCGATGTCGTAGCTGTACTTCTCCACTTTATCAGCATTCTTCTGCAGCTTGTCGATCAGAGTGCTCAGTTCTGTGGACGGAGCGCTGTAAGACAAACGCAGAGGGGAGGGGGGGGGGGGTTACACAGGATATTAAGTCTGTTACTAAAGTATTAGCAAACCCTCAAACAATCTTTTATAAAACATCTAAAAGATAGATATTTGTAACCCGTTGCTACCTGTTAATAATGGCTATACATTCATAAAGGTTCAATCTTATTATAGGTTATTTTAGGTTAATTAATACTTTAATGTGGACGGATAAGAATTCAGAAATAGAACAAATATATACTGAGGTCTCCATGTCACAGTTTGTCCACCAGAGAGCAATGACACCTTTATTTATTCACTGTATCCCTCTTTTAACAAACAAGTGTGGTGGTTTGTTGTAGGATTATTTATTATCCAGTATTAACAAGCTCTGTTCACATTCCCTTTTCCAAACCACATCAACCTCATTTAACTATAAACTCCAAGCATTGCTTTCTTTATTTTAAGAAATTCTTGTTGGAATTCCAAATCTGTACGACGTACATTGTCTGTTTGAACGAACACTGGTAGCTGACTTTCATTTCAAACCTCCTGCTGGGTTTACAATGAAATAATATTGGAGCAGAACGGAAAGTAAATGGAAACTAAAAAGAAAAAACAGATTTTGCTTTTGCATTTTTGACTATTCAGCTCTTAAATTAGAGCATTTTAGTTCTACTTTGTTATTTTCTCCTTTCCTCGCTAAGAGAGGATTTTGTTTGCTTTCCGTCATTTTGTATCATTAGTTTAGCCAGAGCATTTCCCCGTTCATCCGTCTTCGGAGGAGTTTTTTGTTTCCAGGGATTTCCCTGTGTATTTCTGTTGGGAAATATAAGTTTCAGCTGAACATCTACTCTGCGTCCGAGAGCTCCCTCCGTGACAAAAGCCTGGCTTATGCACAGCATATATGGGAACATTTCTGCATTTCAAAGAACATATGTTCATTTGTAAACTGACAGCAAATGAAAACTGTACCGTGGCCTTTTGAGCGTTAAAGAATCCCACTGAGGATGTTCAAAGAGAACAGCCTCATATGATGTAACTACAAACTGTTTTCTTAAACCCTCCAACCAGAACACTGCTCTGCTTTAGCTATAGCTCAGTCTGAACCATCCCACATTCCAATCCTACCTGCTCTACAACGTTTCCTCATCTACAAACATGCAGTGAATAGTTTTCCAGGGAGGCACACTGGCTAACGTTCAATGTTTGGAGAGTGCGTTGCCTGACCAATTGGGGCCCAAAGCCTCTGCACGTTCCATCCATGTGTTTATGAGAGGAGCAAATGTGTAACCAGACGTAGTCTCGTCTTATACTTTCTCGAGCCCAACTTTCCCCTGTGAGAAACCATGTAACAGGTCTAAACTAGCACCTAAACACCTTGCTATTTTACACTCGGAGGCTTTGTCCAGCTAGCCAAGTTTCGATCTCGTGCCCCGACTTGAAGCTGCTGTTAGCTGGCACCTCACCTGGTTATGAAGGTGTTCAGCAGGGACAATAGTTAGGACTTATGTTGTTCTTCCTTTTGTCTCATTGCCTGATGGCTAGAAACCCACACCAGCTACACACATGCAAATAAAAGAATGGGCTCGGTGCATAAATTAATTAATTAATTTAATGAGGTGGGAGAGGCTCAGTGTCTTCGTGAGGACAACATCTGAATACTTAACTAACCAGTTACTACAACTTTACTGCACAGCCTAGCGAGCAACCACACCCCCTAAAGCCGACACGGTGCAATATAACCTACACCCTGGTTTCTGTCCGTAAAGATATGATCGAGACAGCAGCTCGGAGCCACACTCTGCGTTCACTAATTCACTTTCAATGAGTATCAACCACCATAGGGTGGAGAAGGCCGGCACCACCCTGACCCGTGGCTCCTGTCACACTTAGGGCTTACATATGACATGGCTTTAAATGTGATCCACCTGGCCTACACTATGTCTACATTATATGTACACTATGTCTACACAACCTACTCTATGTCCACCTAGCATACACCATTTCTACCTAGTATACACTATATCTACACTATATCCAGCTAGCATACACGGTTTCTACCTAGTATAGGCTACACTATATCTACACTATATCCAGCTAGTATACACTATTTATACCTAGTATATGCTACACTATATCTACACTATATCCAGCTAGTATACACTATTTATACCTAGTATACACTATATCTACACTAGGTCTACATCAACTTAGTATACACTATATTGTTCTACCTAGTATAAACTATGTCTACACTACACTGTTCTATCTAGTATACACTTTGTCTACACTATATTGTTCTACCTAGTATAAACCATGTCTACACTATACTGTTCTATCTAGTATACACTATGTCTACACTATATTGTTCTACCTAGTATAAACCATGTCTACACTATACTGTTCTATCTAGTATACACTATGTCTACACTATATTGTTCTACCTAGTATAAACCATGTCTACACTATACTGTTCTATCTAGTATACACTATGTCTACACTATATTGTTCTACCTAGTATAAACCATGTCTACACTATACTGTTCTATCTAGTATACACTATGTCTACACTATATTGTTCTACCTAGTATAAACCATGTCTACACTATACTGTTCTATCTAGTATACAATATGTCTACACTATATTGTTCTACCTAGTATAAACCATGTCTACACTATACTGTTCTATCTAGTATACAATATGTCTACACTATTACTACACTTTTCAACCTAGCATAGATGTCTACACACTCTATGTTTGCGTACTTTGTTGCTTCAGAACCGAAGAGGACGTATTTAAAGTAGGTAAGTAAGTTGTCCATGGAGGTAACGTTGCGTAAGGACAAATAGTTCCGTGCGCGCGGAGGGGTCCCCTGCGCCATCGCCCCTCCGGACTCACCTTGTAGTCGGCTGCGTTATGGTGGTCTTGGACTTCTTCTTGAACATGTTGACCGGTCACCTGAGTGAAAACAATCCCAACAGGACAGGTGCAGGTCGGCTGTGAGTGAGTCTTCTCCACGTCGCGCTGGTTGTGTACGTGTGTCCGTCTACACGCCTTCTCGGTGTCCCAGCTTCCACTCCCACGGACAGTATGGTGCCAGCGACTCACCTGTCACACCCAGTTGTCCCGTGGAGACTACCTGTCACACAGCAGGGGACAGGCCCCGCCCTCAAGCCGAGCGCGCGCACGCACGCACGCACGCAAATGAAGGTCAAACTATGTAAAACAGGGCGTGACGACTTATTGGCGTGTTAAATGCTTCGTGCAGTTGTTGTGTCGATGTGTAACACACAGAGGTGATGTGTAATGACACAGTCGTGGTGTTGGACCTGATGTCTCTTATCAATTGTAGTCTATCCAGGACCGAGCTGTCCATGAGGTTTGCGTGTGCGTGTGTGTTTGTTTGTGTGATTAGCTCTGTTGCTCGGGGGTGTGACGGCAAGGACTACACCGGCTGAACCAGTCAGACTCAAAAATGTTCTGCCTTTACTTCCTGTGTGTGTGTGTGTGTGTGTGTGTGTGTGTGTGTGGGTGTGGGTGTGGGTGTGTGTCAGTGATACAGGATGTACCTGAGGTATGAGGAAGGGGGCGTCAAACCGGATCCCTTGAAGACTTCACACTGTGCTAATACATCAGATTTTTAATTCAAATTGACGTCCGTTCATTTAGATTTTCCACACAAGAGTTTTTCACACCTGAAAGTGGAACTTAATTGAGAGAAAACAATGTGTTTTTTCCATCCCTGAAGTGGAAGACAGATAATGACCTCTTTCCACATGAAGTGGCAGACGTCTCTCAGCCTGAGTCGTATAAAGTCTAATTATGTTTAACAGTCCGTGTTAACATCTTTTAGGCAATTCAAATTCCCCAGATTAAAGAGTGTGTTGTTGCAGCTCTCTGCTTTCTATTCTTTTAACTCATGCTCTCAAACGTGTATTCTAGTCGTAATTGATATATAGACGGAAGGGGAGGAATGGAATGTTTCATTTATTTGGAACCAACATTCAATGGTTTTTGCATGATTCCTGCTTTCCTATTTGAAATATACTGTGAAACATTCTTTGATGCTTCTACAGTAGATCACTAATACACACTATCACGATTACTTATATATAGAAGTAATTCCTTTTCCTAAATTGCTGGGCTGCAAAGAGTTTTTCCTCCCACTTGAAAACAGTGTGACTGAGCGAGGATGAACCTCCGAGTCTGTCCACTTCTAACCTCACATTCTGCTACACTGTGGGTGTCTAGTTATGAACTTATACAAGACTTGGCAGCCCTTTTTTGTACTCTTGGAAGAATCAGTCAAAAGCGGTATCTGATCTGCAAATAATGACCTTCAACTACCTTTCAAAGAAAAAGAAAACAAAAAGGAAAACGACTGTCTTCTAACTTCTGACTTCTTAACGCACACTTCCAGTTTAAGTTCCTTCTCTGCATCTCTCCACAAAGCCTCCAGAAGCAGTTCATTCCATAGCAAAAGGTAAATACACTATGCTGCAAAAGGGTAGACCGTGCGGTGTCTTCAAATGTGGAGAACTTTCAAAACTTGAATTCCAGGTTCATGTTTAATCTTTAATCACTACAGCAACATGTCCACACCTCTGCACCCTGTTGTATGATTCTCTAGAGAAATATTGACAGTTTAAACATGCCCTCGTGGTAATAAGTGTGGACCCGAAGATTCAGGGCTGTCAAAACAGGGTCATACTTTCCATCCCCTCTGGTGGAATGAAACTGTGTCGTTCAACATCTGGGCTGACAGCCATGACCTCTCAACCATGGAGGGAAAGTGGTTGTGATCCCACACAATACTGGCTATGTGTGTGTCTGTTTCCACGTATCCTTTTTCCCATGTCTACTTTTGGAGAACAACAGAATAGTCTTTAGTTCTGTCTTCTACCCCTGACACGTCCTACCCCCCATTGGGTAGACACGTGGAGAACATGCAGACTCCACACAGAAAGCAGCTCGGTGGTTTCAAACCCAGGACCTTCTTACTGTGTGATGTCATCATTTTCGATTCAGGAACAGCAATACAACTTTAGACACTCACACATACAATATATTGATTACAACACACATGTGTCGTAGTGTAATATATTTTCTGGCAGTTAACATGCTTTTGTTATGCAGCTGAATCTGCTGAGTGTATTACGTGCACAGGCTGAAATGCAGTTTCTCATCCATGGATATAATTTTACTTACTAATTTGGTAGTGAGGGTGTGACTTGAAGATTCTAAAAGGCATTCTAAGGTAGTACAAAAGGTGAACATGACACAAGCAGCTTCAAAAATAATGGACAGAGTGAAACAGTGCACAGAGGGTCCTGATGAAGTAACTGGGCTTGGACTGGACCATTCTGTACTCATCTGATTTCCCATGAACACCGCATTCCTCAGCTGATACAAAGTCAAGCGATGAAGGGAACAGCGTATTCTCTGCTGAAAGCACTCCCACTAACACACCCTCATCTATTATATCAACCTGAAACTTAATTTGTCACTAAAGGAAAAGGGTTAGTACGTTTTCAATGGTGGACTGATTTAACAATTTCCTTGACCTTATGTGAGACTTCTGAAAATGTTTTTGATTTTTAACCGCAATTAATCGCGATCAATGAATTTAAAATAATTAGTTCATTTTTTAAAATCTATTGACAGCCCAAAAAAAAACATTTTATTATTACATTTATATCAGGGTTTCTCAAACTCTAGTTGGTCGCTGTGGTATTACAAGTGGGTCGCATGGGGAAATTCTGAACTATTTTGATGAAAATTTCATCAACATGGACTGCTGTTGCCTCTCAAAACTAAATACAGATTGAGGCTCGACATTGAGCATGAATTGAGAGGCCGTATTAAGTCTGCAAGCCTGTTTTGAAGGGATTTGTAGTGGAAAGCCTCATACATGTCTGCACTAATTGTGTTTTGTTTTGCACATTATTGTTGTTATCTTGAAAGGATAGGTTTATTACAGCCACATTAAACTATTTTCACAGATTCAACTTTATTTGGATTAATCTAATATCGTGGTTGTAAATTGTATTTGTTTTTTTCTAATGGAGCAATCTGGTTTACTTGAAAGTGGTTACATTTTTTTATTCCTCTATTGGAAAAAGCATAAATAGAGTCACAAAAGGTTGTTTCAATAAAAAATCAACATGTACAATTTTGTTGTGGCATAACCATTTTTCTTCCTGGGTTGTGATAGAAAAGGCTTGAGAACCATTACTTTATACAGTAAAGTACCATCAAATCAAGTGTTTTCTCCTTGCCAAAATAGGACATAGTCAAACTAGGTCACATTGTCTTTAAAAAAAAAAAAAAAAAATTTACTCTGAACTAACAATTTTAGAAAATAAAGGGTCTTTAACAGCTTTGATAGGCTGAGTAGTTTGCCAGTATGCTCAATCAGAAAGTGGTTGGAGTGGCTGTTATTTAGGTTTAGTTAAAGACTTCATAACTTCGTATTGATCAATGGGGGTTTATCTTGAGTTGACGTCACTCTTCATTTAATGCCATTGCTACTGAGGGGGTCTGTCTTTTTGGTGAAAGGTAAAGCATTCCAACAGGGTGTAGTCTGGGATGCTGATCCTGGTACTCGACCATGACTGGAATGTTTAGCTGGACTGTTGAACAGGTACAGCAACATTCTGATCGGAAGCACAGGCCTGACTCCTCCTGATTCACTGTTGGCTCATGAAGACACTGATGAAGCACAATTGATGATTTCAACATGACTATGTTTATCATTAGTGTACTTGAGTACAGTTCTCTAGATGACTAACATTTTGCTCCGCCCCCAACCCCAAACTGACACCCAGAATTAGAAGTGGAGGTAAAAGTCGAGAGAGAAATAAAAGTAGGAGCAGTGGTGGAAGAAGTGAGAAGTAAAGATAAAGCCCCAAAGAACTTTCACAGAGTGCCATGAACTCAGAAGATTGAAGGCTGGCCACACTCTGACATCCGCCTTGAACACGCTTATGGCCCTTTCACCCTGAGGTTGAAAGGGGGATTCAGTGTGGACAAAATGTGCAGACTCTACTGCCCATTTATCTCTAACAGGGTTAAAAACTGGATGACCTCCACCCAGTGGACACATATTCGGAGCCCTCTGTCCAATTTGCATTGTGTTTGCCTTTGTGGCACATTACCCAAGAGTTTGGTTTCCTTCTCTAGGCCACATATCATCATTCTCCATCTCTTTCTTTTTCCATCCATCCACCAGATGTACCTCAGACTCTCCCACTCGGCTGACTCCCACATCCACCTATCAGATTAGCAACGTTACTTTGTACTTTTGCTACCAGCTTCTGGGACCTGAGCTGTGAACCCTGAACCCTTTACCATGAAAACTGGAGCCTGCAGCTCAACCCAGACTGAGCCGTCCTGTTTGGTGGACTCTCAATTTCTTATTTTGGGATGCCAGTAAACTTATGTTTCTTCTGAAATATCCCTGTCTGCTTGGATTGAGTTTGGATCTTTTCCCCGTCACACCTAACATCGCTGCTCAGTTATTGTAACATTCATTCATCTCACACACACCTGTCTGTAGACCAACATGGTGGCTTGTGTGTGCATTTATGTTCTAAGTAACCCAGCCAGATGATTTATATGCTGTAGAAGTGGAAAGGTGTCCAAGATAAATCGATACTAGTTTGCAGGTATGACATGGAGGAAACCTAAGGGCATTCATGCCTTTGTACTCCACATTCCCCAGCAGGGTGTGATCTTGAAGACATACAGGTGTGTCTGGTTGTCAGCAGAGATGTATTATCTGGAGGAAGAGTTCACGGCTGGTATGACAAGACAGATGCAGCTTCAGCTTCATTGTTTCCAAAGGTTGAGCCATCCAAATGGTGCTAGTTCTACTCCTGGTAATCCTTTAGTGTGTAAATTCTACTTATACTGCTCAAAGACATTTGAACAACTATTTCAGAGATATTTTACTTTACTTCAGGGGGGGAGAGCTGAGTTACTAAAATGTCATATCTGGCAGAGTTAAAGAGAAACCGGTCCCATTGAGAAAAGGTGACTAAATTAACTATACGAGTAATTCTAGTAACTATTCTAGTAATTCTAGTAACTGTACTATAATATACTTCTCCAGTACTTGCAAACAGTGTTTTCTCTATCAAAAACCTCTTGATTCAGTGACTGCATTTTTTTGCCATTTGGTAATAATAATATAATAATATTTCCCACAACTAATTTAATCCAAACTCATTTGTATAATACATTTTTACTTAAATTAGCAGTTTGGCTGGGCGATTTGTTCACCTTTCTAGCAGGTGAAGGGTGTGTGCAGCAACAGCCTCTCAATGACAGGTGTGTCCCACACTGCATTCCACATTCACACACAGATCTATGCAGGCATTCATGTGAAAAAAACTAGCTATGCCAAACCCTTCGCCGCTTAGTGCTAAAAGCACAGTCCGATGGCAGTCAGGCGACTCCTCCCTGCCCTCAAATATGTGATACATCCAAGAACCACTCCTACCATCTGTAGAGTATCAGCTTGGTCAGCCTTATTACCTGTGCTCAGGTGATGACACATGTATCCCTCACATCAATAGTAAAATAATAAACCATTAATCTTCTGCAGTATGTTATATATGTAAACTTTATTACAAGTATAGTCTCTGAACATTAGGCTGTTCTGTTTGATAAATGTTTGTTCGAACTTATAATGAAGGATGTGCCGGCAGCAGATGAAGGGATGGGATGTGTCACGAGGAGGCTGTAATTATCCTTCAAAGTTTCTGTGGTAAACATTCACAAACAGTCTTTTATAGGACATATACCACAGTCCTTCAAGGTAGCTGTCAAACCTCTTCTTTAGATACCCACTCTTGATCCATAAATGTTAGCTAACTATAGACCTATCTATAACCTTCCCTTCCTCTCTGAGGTAGTTAAGAAAGCAGTCGAACATTAGTTGTGTGACTCTATGATAATGTTTTTTTTTAAAGATTTAAAGTCATTATTTAGAGTCCATCATAGCACAGAAACAGCACTGTTGAAAATTATGAATGACCTTCTACCTGCACCTGACAAAGGGCGTGTACTGTTTTTCTCTCGTTGGACCTCAGTGCTGCTCGTTTGATCCTGTTACAGGGACTAGAACATTTGATTGGTATTTAAGGAGCCGCACTCGGCTGGTTTAAGCTCTGCTTATCAGATCGATCCCAGTTTGTGTCTACCACTGTCACAGAGTTCCACAAGGTTCTGTGCTTCGACTAGCTTTATTTACCCCTTTTTAGGCAATGTTATCAGATTATGCAGACAGATCAGATCAGATCAGAGCAGAGTCCATATAGAAAGGCCACAGGGGGGAGTCAAACCCAGGATCTTCTTGCTGTGTAGCCACAGTGCTAACCACCACACCTCTGCTCACCAGACTTTACTTAAAACCTGAGGCTTTGTATTTGGCCTAATTAATCAAATCAAAATTATATTAAAATATTTGGTCCAGCTTTCATTGATGTGACCAAGAATACACTAAATTACTTAACATAAAAAGGAAATTATTTCTTAACCGCAGACAAAATGAACAATGAAAAATACATTTGCTTGCTGGATGAACTAACAATATTAACTGTTTTTATCAACTGAGTTACAACAACACTGACAACATTCTTAGTCAGTGAAACTAATGTAAGTGCAGTTCAGCTCTGTGTCCCATCACAATGCCATCTGCAACATCCACCACAACAATTTACTTGTATGTCTAACATAAAGATCTCTGATTCTGAATTGCTTTGCAAAACACACAAGCCTTTTTGAACCATGAATTGAAACGAGTGCGTCGACGGGAAGGTGCGTAAAGACACAGACACAGAAGCATGCAGCAGCCTTAAGTCCATGCGTCGTTATGTCCTCATCTGAAAATGAAGAACAATGGAGGATGAAGGCATCAATACCGCTACTTCTTGAATGCTAAGCAAGCGCTCTACCATTTGAGCTAATCCCCCACTACATAGAGTGCTTGGGTCGAATTGGCATAAGCGGGCCCCTGCATATAAACGCTTTTTAGAACCTCCAGTCTCCAGTCTGTGTGATGGCTGTGACTGAACACGGTATGCCTTGTAGTTCGGCTCATAAACACAGGCCAGTCTGAGGCAGTCTGTGAGCTGGATGTCAGTAAGCCGACTTCTGTACTTTGATTTGGTGATTTTCATCTGTGAGAATGCCTTTTCACAGAGGTACGCTGATTCTACGTCCCTACCTGTCATACGCACGTTCTGTCTTCACGCGTGTTCTGGCTGCACTTGGGCCAATCTCAAGATTCCCTGCAAAAGGCGGGTCTACGAAGCACTTTAGCCAATTGCTGATTAAATACAAAAATGTGTGACCTACAATTTAACCAGTGACCTTAAACAGATTCAGCCTGAGGCAATATTGGTTCTGCTTGTGCGTTCTCTTGACTTCCCTGACTTCAATAAGAGGGTCACTGGGTTTGCCACTCAGAAGAACAAATAATCACAAACTAACATGTTGTATTTAGAGTTGTGGAATCAATTATTTTTGGGATGTTTGCGGAAATTGATTGGATAGCGGTACTAGAACAGCCGCCACAGTTGATGTCATAATCTAAAGAAAAGCACTACATAAGCACTAAAAGTCTAAGCAAATAAATAAGCACTAAAGTCAATCAGAATAGAATGGACACATCTACATCCTGCATCAGCATCTGCACCTCTGCACTGCTCTGACATGATTTGAATCAATCTGAAATATGTAGTATATGTATCTATCCTGTATCATGTCTCTGACATCGACCGGTTGTTCGCGATCAGGGTTGGCGACCACTGCTGTATGCAGACGATATTCGAATGTATCTATCTATTAAACCAGACAACACCAGCCAGCTCTCATGACTTCAAGAATGTCTTAAGGACATCAAAGTGGAGTTGTCTTCCACCTGGATGTGTCCTTTAATTTAACCTTCAACAAGTACCTACATTTTTTCTCTATCTCTTTGACACAGAAGTGCCAGATTTTTTTATATATTACGTAGGTACGTAATATAGTAGATGACAACCAGCTACAACCATAATTTACCATTATTACCGGTACATTAAAACCAATGCGTCCAGCTCACAGACCGCAAATATTGCGCGACACCGAGATTTGCTTGCGGACGTTTGATTTTCGCACGTGTGCTAACCTGATTTGCGCTCTTGAATTTTGACAGTGATTTGCCGCCATAAGCAGGATTGGCATGGACTAAGTGGTCCCCCTAACGAAGTCTAGCCGTGGCCACCGCTATATCATAGTTATACTGGATTACGCAACCAGTTACCCGCAGGCAACTCCTCTACGGTCTGCTTGTTGCCAGGGAGATGTTTCTGCTCTTCAGTAGCTTTATGTCCAAAGTGATGAAATGTCTGTGCCAAAGTCTAAAGGTGAGACCAGTCTGTCTTTCCCTCTCAGACAGATGGACTTGTAGAAACCCTAACAAAACCCTAAAACACATACTGCTCTAGGTAATCTATGTTGAAGAACTGGGACCAACTGCTGCCTTATTTTCTGTTCTCTATATGAGAAGTACACAAGGGTTCCACTGTTTAACCGTTTGAGCTTCTGTACGGTCAGAGACCCCGGGGCTTGCTGGATGTGGCCAAGGAAGCCTGGGAGCAGTAGCCATCCACCCAGCACCACCGAATAACCCAGGTCTGGCTCTTAATTTGGGAGCACATGCAGCAAGCCCAAGCACAACAGGCACAGGTATTCAACCGGGGAGCCCAGGTGAGAGAGTTCCAACCTGGAGACAAGGTAATGGTTTTAATTCCAAAAATGAAAACAATTTTAGCGTTGCAAGTGGCAAGGGCCTAATGAAATACTGGAACAGGCCGTAGGAAAGCCCAACAACTTTAAATTTCCCTTTAATGTCCTGGTAGCTAACCTACCGTCCCAGATCCTCCCGCCAGTGAAAATGAGTGACCAGCTCTCATCCAGGCAAAGACAAGACCTCCGAGAACTGCTTGGTAGAAACAGATGTGTTCTCCGAGGCCCCAGGACGAACAACAGCCCTCGCCGATGTCATCAGAACAGTGCCGGGAAAGACACTAAGGCTACGACCATACCAAATCCTAGAATCCAGACGGGAGGTCATTAGAAGCGAGGTGAGGAAAATGCTTGACCTTGGGGTGGTGGAGGAGTCACAACAGTGCCTGGTCCAGTCCTATAGTCCGGATGGCAGCATTGGTTCATCTCCACGCTAGATTTAACCAGAGGAAATTGGTAGGTACCACTCACCCCCTTGGCAAAGACGGCCTTCTCAACGCCAGATTGCGCCTTGCACTATCAAGTCTTCCCATTTGGTCTTCATGGAGCCCCGGCAACAATCCAGGTACTCCTAAGGTGCTCCTGCCACACCAGAACTATGCTGTGGTATACCTGGACAACATTGTTATCCAAAGCACTTCATGGGAGAAAAATCTGCAGCACCGAACAGTTGTTCTCATGCCTTACGAGAGGTGGGAACCACTACTATGGTTCGAAGATGAGGGGGTGAGGGGTGTATGTGATGGCCCAGCCGGTGATCAATGCCCCACATGTACAGCCAAACAAAGACAATCAAGAGGCATGGTGTTGGATGGGCGGTAATACCCCAGAGGATTCCCATAGGGAACTCCTCCCTACCCAGGTTTCTCTGGTTGTCCCTCACAGGTGGATTGAATCAATCAGGTAATCAGGGGCCTTTTTAACATCAATCAAATGACACTGAAGAGAGACTGTCTTGAGCCACTGAGGAGTGAGAAGCAGACGCCTTCCAAACCAGTCTCAGGGTAAGAGGCCTGCCTTTTGTATGGCTGAAGAGGAATAATCGCTGTGTCTCTCTCTTGCCTCAGGAAGAGCCCGACGGAGCCCCTGACGCCAACTGACGCCTGACAGTCCGGTGAAGTTGGTTCCACTCCCTCAGTTTAGAAAAGTTATTTTCACCGCAACTCCTGTTCTTTTCCAGTTTGTGTACCCACTGTTTACCCTTGTAAGGCCAGGCTTCCACACCTGTTAAATCAAGAATAGAATTTAAGGTACTTCTCCTCACCTACAAGGCACTTGCTGGTGAGGCACCGTCTTATCTTAAGTTGCTTATAATACAGGACTAGAAAGCTGCGCTCCATAAATGCTTTGTTACTTGTTCCTAGAGTCTTAAAAAGTAGGATGGGAGCCAGAGCCTTCAGTTATCCAGCTCCTCTTTTGTAGAACCAGCTTCCACTTTCAGTCCGGGGGGCAGACAGTCAGCTCATAAGATAGAAGCTTAAGACTTTCCTCTTTGATAACACTTATAGTTAGGGCTGGCTCAGGTCAGCTTGGACCAGCCCTTAGATAAGCTGCCATAGGCCTAAACTGCCAGGGGATTCCAGGATTAAACTGGCAACCTTCTTCTTAGAGGGCGGAAGACTGAGTTCTGTGTAATGTGAGAGAAGGCTCCCATTCCTGACTGCAGACCTGAAACACAACAAGGCTCTAAGCTAACAACCACGCCTCAAACAGGTTTGTAGGGTGAGCAATGTGTGTGTGTGTGTGTGTGTGTGTGTGTGTGTGTGTGTGTGTGTGTGTGTGTGTGTGTGTGTGTGTGTGTGCTTGTGAACCTGCACTCACACAGAGGAGGAGGACTCTTTCTCAGTCTCCTCCCTCTCAACCTGATCAACACTGAAGCCAGGAACTGAACATTGCTGGCCAAAAACTGGGTGAAGAGAGCAGAAGGTGGACAGGAGAAAGAAAAGCATTCTCTGCTGATTAGATAGCAGGGGAAATGATTGATAGATTATGGGTTTCGTAAAGCAAGTGCATTCGATCGTGCCTTACACTTCTCTCTGTGTACTTTCAGGTTATTGTTGGAATGCATTAAGCAGTCCAACTATTGTTCTTTGAATCTTTATTCAACTTATTCTATTTCTTCCGCGCCACCTTTCAACTCCTTCACACTTTCAGCTATTAGAACCGTTCAAATGTTAAAATATTCCGCTCTTTCCCGGGAGGGGTGCTATGACTTTTCAGCTTTCTAGCTCTTAAGATTGAATTTATATAAATCAATAATCATTAATATTTTAACATGGTTTTCAAATCATCTTAAACTTCTTCCACTTTCAGATTCTTCAGCTTCGCCAATCTTTCAGCTACAGACACCATTTCAACTTTCAAATGTTGACACAAGTCTCAACTATTTTATGAAAAAAACTGCTTGTTGATATCTATTCTACTTTTTTCATAATCACTGATTATGTTTCACTAGTTCTTTGCTCCGTTTCTGAGTTTTACATGAGTGTATATTGCGTCTCTTAGAGTGAGACCTCGAGGGCTAGAGTGTGGGGCAGCGTCAGAATCTGGTTAAAAAAATATGGATCTTCTGTCCTCAGAGCCAAAGTATACACTTTTGATGCTTAATTTCTTTGGATTAATGATGGCATGGTAGTGCTGATTGGATTATGTGTTTATGGAATCCCAGAGTTCTTTAGTTTTTGCTTAAGGAGTGTTAGAGTGACACAACTTCTGCCAAAAGCTCCATAGGCTCCAATACAAATCTGGCGACATATTTCTCAAAAAATCGAGAAGGTACACGTTTTGTAAACTGCGGCAGGAGCCGTATTTATTACCGAACAGAAAAACGCATCCATGCGTTCGGTAGAGTCTTGGGTCTCGCAGAAACGTCTTTTTTTTTAGATAGGTGTTATAGTTTTGCGCTAAAGGACACTTGTTTGAGGTGTGGATTCTGTGTAACTCGCTGTCATGTCTCTGCCCTGTTCAGCAGCTCGTTAATGAACCAAGGTGCACCGTTGCCGTGGAAACTCACACACACACGCTGCAGTATCTCTGTTTGTGACTCACAGCTGCTCCTATTACCTGATTAGTGGAGTCACATGACGCAGCTATGCTTTCTGTCAACAGACCAACATGATAAAGACACTCGCCCCCCTCCACCCTGACCTCTTCTCACTGTTAATCACTCACTCAGTCAGTCTGTCTGTCTAATTCTCCTCCCCTTTCCCTCTCTTTTTCTTCCTCACCACCCCTCCCTTCCTCACCCTCTCACCCTCCTCCCTTCCTCACCCTCCCTCCCTCTATCTACACCCCCCCCGACCCCACCCAATCCAATAGGTGCGCGGTTGCCGTGGATACTCGCACACACGCTGACCAACATGATGAAGACACTCGCCCCCCTCCCCCCTCCACACTGACCTCTTCTCACTGTTAATTACTCACTCAGTCAGTCTGTCTGTCTAATTCTCCTCCCCTCTCTATCTCTATCTCTTCCTCACTACCCCTCCCTTCCCCACCCTCCCTCCCTCTATCTACACCCCCCCTCCCTCTATCTACACCCCCCCACCCCACCCAATCCAATAATTTCAAAATAAAAGCCCCATGGTGGGAATTCTTACTGTAATGTTTGTGATGAGGCCTATTGATTAATAACTTAGTTTGAATAACAAACATTCTGTCTCCCTACCCGCCCTCACCCAATTCCATCATATCAAAATAAAAGCCCCAATGATTATCTGTACCTTAACCATGAAGCTCAGAATGAAGCGGTTTCGTTGAAATACGTATTGCTCTTTCAAATACCACTACAACCACTAAGAATATTACTAGTACTTCTAGTAGTACTACAACTGATACTTCTACTACCATACTACTAGTATTTCTACTGGTATTAATACTACAACTACTACTAATGTTATTACAAATACTACTATGGCTAATAGTATTAGTATTACAGCTGTTTCTACTGCTATTGATACTAAACCTACTTCTACAGCTAGTACTACTAATACCACAATTACAACTATAACTAATACTACTACTAATATTACTACAAATAATTTAAAAAATCTTTTTATTCATCTCAGCTTTTGTTATTTCTGTATTTTTTTAAATTCATTTAAGCTCCAGCAACTTCTGAATTTTTTAGAAATTCTATTGAAATATTATTCCTGTAATTTCAGCATTTCTTTAAACTATTTTCAGCTTTTCTTATGCCTGTATTAACAGCAATGTTTTATTATTAATTTCTGTATTTTTTGCAATATTTCACATTTATTTCAGCTGTTTTTATTTCAGCTCTGTGAATGTATTCAAATTCCCTTCAACTTTCTGTATTTTCAGCTTTTTAAAAAAAATTCAGTTCAGCTTTCAGCTTTTTGCATTCCAACGCATTTTCAGCAGGAAATGCATTTTCTAGTTGTCTTTGCTGCTCTGCTCAACCCATAACTCCTTGTTTGTAGTCATTCTTATTGGTTATGGTCAACTTTTTGCGGGTGCACATTAATTCAGGAATGATTACCATATCAGAACTGTCTTTTCCTGTAGCACAATTATAATAATAATAATACTACATTTAATTTGTAATCCACTTTATATTTAAGAAAATCCCAAAGTGCTAATTATCATATCTAAATGTCTACAAGCACAATTCACAATTTCATTCTTTTGAAATTGACATGGTTGAGTATTACGTTTATTAAATTGTCAATTATGAGCTTTTGTTCAGATATGATACAAATTCTTTTCAGGCACAATGTTGTTTTTGATGAGTAACTCAGGCTCATCACCTAAAAATAAAATTGATTTAGATTTGTCCAACTCAATCTTAGTTAGATAAGTCATATATGGGCATAATCTGCCTGATCATAGTGTGCCAGCGTTTCAATTTTAAAAATAGAAGAAATGAAAACTCCTTAAGCATCTAATCAGTGTGTCTTGTATTGTTTACCTACATTGCAAGCAATACAGCTTTGGTTTCTTTCATTATAGTATGTATATGGTTCGATTTACACTGAAGGATAGCTGATGATGTATAGTCATGATGTATCATGTGCAGAAACAAGTACTTGGACCATGTTTTTGGCTACCAAAGTACAATTTAAGGATTATCAGACAACAAGACACATGGCCGTGCCAGTTGACATTGGAGAGGTCACGTTCTAGTTAGTATGTGGGGATGATATGGCAGTCACATGTCAAAGATCCGTGATTTAAAAGCAAATTTTAATTGCTTCTGTGCAGCTTAGGCAAAATGTCAGAACCAGGAAAATGTTCATGAGGAAGATAAAAACACCCCAAAGATCGGAAAGGGCTTTTCTTGTTACTTCGTGTTGACCTCTTGTGCAAACAGCTTAACTTTCTACTGCTCTATACTGAATTCAGCTTGCTCCCATCCAAATTCATAATCACCTTTTGTTCATAAAAAAGTGTGCCCACACTTTTTTGGCTTGCGAGCTACTTTTCAATCAACCAAGGTATGGCAAAAAAGCCTCTCATCTGTCAGAAGCATTCCGTACATTCCTAGTCCTTACCTTACTCAATGACTTTCACAGTCATCCAGGGTTGCTTTTGAATGAAATTAGATGTCTGTTAGTAGGCAAAGATTGCTAATAGTTTTCCATTAGCTCCTGCGGTCAACCGCGCATCTGTGGTGACCCAAGATGTATTCGAGGTAGTCTGGAACGCATAGATGGAGGGAACAAAATTCAACTTTTAGATCCAACGTTAACTTTCAACTGTATCACACAGATTATGTTGTCGGTTGAAAGCTCTGAAAGTTTAGATTCTTTTTTTTGTACTTTCTCTTTTACTCATTTGCCATTCGTAAGATTATTTTGATGTTTTAGAATGTCATACATTTCTGCAATGGAAGGTGACTTTTCAGTTATAGACTTCACCAGACAAAGATCCATGGGAGAGGGGTCTGGAAACACAATGGTTTTAGGATGTGATGTGATGTGTGAACTGAATGTCAAGGAACTCATCATCATTCCCCAGTTGACTCATATCCATGTACATTTAAGAGAAGTTAACATCATTATTGTGTCAATATTGTGTATTGTGTTTTTGTCTCCTTCAACAATGCTAAAAATGTAAACGTATGAAGACTTTTTGCAGTTCCAGTAGTTTCCAGAAGAGGGTACTACATGTCCAGTTGGCTAAGTTGATTCCAGTAAAACAACACCAGTTTATCTGTAGACTAGAGAATGGAGCGCCTCACCGGTAGGAAACTAGAGATTGACTTGATGACCTTATAGAAGATTTTGCTGTGTTGACATCATCCAGGTAGCACCAAATATGTAAAACATCACAATGCCTCATGTCAAAATGTAGTTGCCATGATAGAATAACAATCACTCATCAGCTCCATGCTGAGACACCAGTTAGAGGCGTAACGTCCCTTGAGAAGGTTCACAGCCTGACTGCTAGAGACCAGCAATAATGCCAATATAGTGTCAATGTCATTAACAGCAATAAAAATTTAATCTTGAAAAACGTACTAAAAAGAACCATGACCAAAACGATACACAAATCAGTATTTTAAAGTCAATCATGAAGCAATTGAATCTTTTTTTGCATTTGCATGATTCAAGGCACACAAAATAAACAGTAAATAAACAACCAAATTGTATAAATAAATGAATCTCACAGTGCAGAACGAGGGCAAAAAAACAAACAGCAGGGTTTATTTCAAGCCTCCACCTACACTCACCTAAAGGATTATTAGGAACACCTGTTCAATTTCTCATTAATGCAATTATCTAATCAACCAATCACATGGCAGTTGCTTCAATGCATTTAGGGGTGTGGTCCTGGTCAAGACAATCTCCTGGGTCCGGTTTTTCAAAAGGTTTAATCCGGATAAAATTGATCCGTATTTAGTAAGCCTTTTTTTGCGATCCGTGATCACATAATACAGCTTACTTTTGAGCCAGTTTTTCAAAGCAACATCGGATTGGATCAATCTGATCCGGATAGGAACTTTTCAGGATCACCAAATCTGGATAACCAGTGCTCAAACAGAATAGGAAATCACAATGTAGAACTATAGATATGTAAAGAGCAACAAGTAGAATAGCCAGTGTGGGGTCAATATAAGTTTATTTTTATTTGAAATGAAAACACACACATTTAAAATATAACTAAAAACAAGAAAAACCCTACTCCGTCCTCTTCCAGCAGTCCGCTCATCTGAGACCTACAACACAAACACTGTACATTGAGGATATTAATAACAAGTTTCAAATATAGATGTATTGAATTGAATAAAACGACTTAATGTAAATTACTCCACAATAATTTCAGACTTTCTCATCTGATGTGGAGAGACCAGCTTGTCTGAGCGTAGCCTTTAGGAGGCAGATCTCAAGTCTGGCCTTGGTTTGCTGCAGTTTGGTCAGAGTCAGTTGGTCCTCTGCCAGACGAAGCTGTGCTTCTGCCCTTTCAGTCTCTTTTTGCAGAAGTGCCTTGTAATCATCATCTTTGTTTGATGAAGGGCGCTTCAAGCCTTTCCTCTGAGATCCTGTGGCAACTACCACTGGCTCAACCAATGAGGATCCAGCTTCTTCCTCAGGAACAGAGCTGAGATTCAATATAAATACGCTCTCTGTCTATTATTTTATGAGGCCAAACTCTTTCTACTTTGCTGTAGGCCTATACTGAAAGGCTGAATACGTTAAAGCCTATCTAATCACTGTAGCCTGACGGATGAACAAATAAAATTAAAACCGTATGAATAAATAGGATATCTTGTAAGATACTGCATGATCCAAACATAGTATTATTTGATACATTTTTAAAGTTTTCATTACATTTTGGGCATGAAATCCACGCTGAATCCACCCTTCTGATGGGATCAGTTTAATCCAGATTTTTTGGATCAAAGTGATCTAAATCCTACAAAAAAGTTCTGAAAAACCCCAACTAAAGATTTGATCCGGCTCAAAACCAAGATTGGATTACGTGATCTACTTCGATTATATAATGCGTTTTTTCTTTTGAAAAATCCATTTTCAAGATTTGATCCAATCCGTTATCCAAAATCCTAGTGGATTACTTTTGAAAAACCGGGCCCTGAACTCCAAACTGAATGTCAGAATGGGAAAGAAAGGTGATTTAAGCCATTTTGAGCATGCCATGGTTGTTGGTGCCAGACGGGCCGGTCTGAGTATTTCACAATCTGCTCAATTACTGGGATTTTCACGCACAACCATTTCTGGGGTTTACAAAGAATGGTGTGAAAAGAGAAAAACATCTAGTATGCGGCAGTCCTGTGGGCGAAAATGCCTTGTTGATGCTAGAGGTCAGAGGAGAATGGGCCGACTGATTCAAGCTGATAGAAGAGCAACTTTGACTGAAATAACCACTCGTTAGAACCGAGGTATGCAGCAAAGCATTTGTGAAGCCACAACACGCACAACCTTGAGGCGGATGGGCTACAACAGCAGAAGACCCCACTGGGTACCACTCATCTCCACTACAAATAGGAAAAAGAGGCTACATTTTGCAAGAGCTCACCAAAATTGGACAATTGAAGACTGGAAAAATTTTGCCTGGTCTGATGAGTCTCCATTTCTGTTGAGACCTTCAGATGGTAGAGTCAGAATTTGGCGTAAATAGAATGAGAACATGGATCCATCATGCCTTGTTACCACGGTGCAGGCTGGTGGTGGTGGTGTAATGGTGGGGGGGGATGTTTTCTTGGCACACTTTAGGCCCCTTAGTGCCAATTGGGCATCGTTTAAATGCCACGGCCTACCTGAGCATTGTTTCTGACCATATCCATCCCTTTATGGCACCATGTACCCATCCGCTGATGGCTACTTCCTGCAGGATAATGCACCATGTCACAAAGCTCGAATCATTTCAAATTGGTTTCTTGAACATGACAATGAGTTCACTGTACTAGAATGCCCCCCACAGTCACCAGATCTCAACCCAATAGAGCATCTTTGGGATGTGGTGGAACGGGAGCTTCGTGCCCTGGATGTGCATACCACAAATCTCCATCAACGGCAAGATGCTATCCTATCAATATGGGCCAACATTTCTAAAGAATTCTTTCAGCACCTTGTTGAATCAATGCCACGTAGAATTAAGGCAGTTCTGAAGGCGAAAGGGGGTCAAACACAGTATTAGTATGGTGTTCCTAATAATCCGTTAGGTGAGTGTATATAATAGTATAGTTACAAACAGTAACAGAAAATGAAATATGCCTGAAATCGACAAAAAAGAAAGTTGGTCAAAATGTTTTTGTTCGTCCTGCAAAACCATGTTGAATTATCACCAGTTATTTGCCATAACAGTGAAGAGGACGATCGGCTGTAATACGTGTGGTAGGTGAGGCAGTGTTTATATGGCAATGTCTGCCATAGTTTTAGAGTCAGCTATGTCCAGTGGCTGAGGAGGATTTGACTGGATTAGCTGGTCTCGGGTTCCCATTATAGCAGATGTCAGATCACTTCACCCAATCCAATCTGCAACCATTACAAGTCAGAGTGTCAGAGAGCCGATGCCTGGCGTTAACCTCAGAGGGATTAAGGTAACTGGAGGATTGGAATGCAGACACCCTGAAGAGGAGCATGTGTAAGAATGTTTGCACTGACAAAAGCACCAGACAGGTTATTTAAGTGGAATATTCAAGTGGAATGGAGGATTTTCCATAGAACTGCTGTGTTTCTCCCAATAAATCATGTAATGTACTACTTTGGTATAAATATAAGCCCACTAATAATACGGTCAATAAGGCCCCATATGGGGTCCTCTCGTTTCCAAATAAAGGACTTGTGTGCCTGTTAATCTCATTTGATACATACAGCTTCAATAGAGGATAACTGATCCAGACAGATTAAAGTCACTGTGAACAAAAGCACATGTCTGAAGCGGTAACTCCGGTCCTGTCTGGCTACTGTTAATATAAGAGGAACAGCAGTCGATTTTGTCTTCTCACCATGATGGCCCGAATTTGTTTTATCATAATACACCATCTATGATATGTATTTGTTTGCTTTATAAGGATCAGAGTCTACGGCAGAAAGAAACTACTGACGTGGCGTTGCAGGTGCGGGCGATACAGGCCTCTGGTGAGGAGGTAAAGCAGGAATATGGTCAGTCTATCATGGAAAAGGCAAAGCGAAGGCCGCTGTGAGAGGGACAGCTGAGCTGAGTAAACAGGTGTTGCGTTATATATTCACACAGGCAGTACACACATTAAGAACCATACGAAGGTATAAAGTATGGAATACATGATATGGATAGACTTGGCAGTAGTTTAGACTTCATCGACTAGCCTAGTCGGAAGTCCTTTTCCACCACACTTGAAGCTAATTAGCGTAATTTCGGGAGCAGGATCACGCCTCCAACACACCTCTCCCCGTAAGTACCTTCCTAACCCACACTTCCTGTTTCATTTACGCATTCCAAACCCCCCCCTCCTAACCCCTTTTCATCTCCCTCCTCTCTTACTGCCTTTTTAGTGGGGTCCTTAAGGGGTTCATCATGCCTGGGCGCCACGGTCACATCCTTCGACAAAGCTCACCACAATCCATCCGACTAGACAGAATTAACGTTTACTCCGATCACCTCTCACAAATAAAATCGTTGAGCGCATTCAGTTGGTGGCGTGCGGAGTCCTTGCTAGTAAATTACTTCCTTAAACTTCTAATGAGATGTAAGTAGCAACTGCTTTTAATGCTCTAATACTCTTTGTCAAGGCAATTGGATGTCAGCAGGGTTCAACTGGGAACATGAGTCCAGTTCATTTGTCTGGAATGTGTTCATAAAGTGGGCAAGCAGTCGTGAAAGCACCTTACACAAACTGAGGGACAAGTGATCTCTGATTGTCTAAGCTTCTAATTGCACGCTCATACGGCATTAAATGGTTTACCAGATAGTAAGACAATGACGGTGCTGGAATGAAGTCTGACCGGTCTTAAAAACCGCTAAGCTGCTTAAATGATGGATGTTGTGGAATAACAACTTACCCGCTGGAAGGAAGTCCAACCTGCCTTAATAACGACTGTCCACCTGGAACAACATGTGATCTACCATAAAAATGATTATGAATGAAATGATGACTGACCTGCTGGAAGTCATGCTACAATAACCAACTCGAGTATGATCTGAAAAGACATATCTCCTGTCTTACTTTCCTTAAAGCTATACAACAATCTGAGCAAGGACATAGCTGCAACCCTTATCATATCTGTGAACATAGAGGAACATCTGGAGGAGTAGTGTCTAACTGAGCAGAGAAAGAAGGCTCTCTCTCTCTATGTTGTCTCTCGGTGGTCAGCTTTTGTTTCTGGTGCCTCTTAACGTCCGTGCGTGTCCTCCTCACTGGCTCGCTGACGCTCTGCAATGTGCTCAGTCCAGGGAACGACGGCTTCATTAGAACCCAAACACATCACTGTTAATACAGACTGCAGATCAGTGTTCAGCTTACCTGTAAACTAGTCCACATGATGTCAGATTGTTGCCCCCGTATAACATGCTAAATGTTTTACCTGTGGTGTTGCTGCTTTCTGGTGAGCACACTAACAGGTTCCCACACAACTCGCTTTCTTAAGGTCCTCAGCCACACAACTGCCATGACGTACTGCAGACACACCAAAGTCATAGCCATTCACAGTGAGAGACATGGTTCAAAACACCAGGACTTCATTAAGCAAGGCACACGTGCATCTTAGAAAGTAAATCGCTTTTTGGTCTTGTGCTATTGTTCTAAGGCTAAAGCCTGAGCTGGTTAACAGTTAAATAAATCAATTCAACAGTTTCCAAATCTATACTACAGTCCAATTCAGTATGTGCTGGACACTGCATACGGCCTCGTGCAGCACTAGCTGGTCAGAAATACAATGGATTCATCTTCTTATAATTAGAAATGGGTCCCAGTTCCCAAGAGCCTTTGCTGCTCACTGTTGGTGGCCTGTGTAACAGTTGTGTGTTGGAATAAAGCAAACAACAACAACAAATTCCCTGAACTGTTACATTATTGGACGATAAAGTACTGCCTTAAGTTATTGCTTTTATGATACAGTTGCCAGCGAAATTGTAAATAGTAAGCAAATAGCTGCCCACCAAACCTTGTGTATCTCATTTCAGTAGTCTGGAGAAAAAGTAGTTGTACGTACGTGCATGTAAACAGCATTGAGCCCCGGCCATCTCATTCATTCACATCGCTCATTAGTCCAACTTGATTGTCCTTTTGCGAAAGCTCACATTGCCCAAAACGATCATTTGTGGGATTTCCGGGTTTTTTCGGCGATCGCCACCGAGCTAAAAGCTAAAATGTCAATTAACGGTCGCGCAAAATTTAAGCTGTTACTTGAGCGCGCAGTGATAAGGAAGGTACATTATCGCTCAATTATGCACCTCACTCTCAACCAATCAGAACGCTGGATTTGATCTACCCGTATTATAATTATTATTATTAGGGTTATTATAACCCCAACCCTAACCCCTAGCTAGTCCAACTTGTCTAATGATTATTATTCTGACAAGGTGAGGAAACGGAGATAAATTACTGAATGCCTGGTGACACCAGCCTGGTGTTTTTTCATTGTACCTGAAGTGGGAATTTTCCATCAAATGAACTACAGGATCACAACTATAATTAGACCAGTCCTCTGTCAGTCAGTAGCGTCCCATAGTTTAAGAACGCACTCTCATGCATTCCTCTTAGCACGGACACGTAGTGGTCTAAGCTTAGGATCCGGTCTGTCTTCCTTAATTGGCCCCTGAATGCAGCACCATTGAGGCGCACGTCGCAGAGCCGCCGGGAACGAGTGGGTTGTCCAACAGATGGGGAGAGGTCAGTCCGCTCAGATTAGATCGGCCCGACAGCGCGTCCCGTTACCGGCGAGTAGTGAACGTCCCGCGAGGTGAAGCGGAATCAATGCTGACACGTCCACGCGCCCGGCGAGGGCGCGCGCTGCACGAGTTGGAGAGCGGAGCGCGTGATGCGTTTGAGGGACGGGGTCACTGTGAAAGTCCACCACAGCGCGTGGACGCGGCACACCTGGACCTCGTTTGGAAAGGATGTCTCTGCTGAAACAGCGGGGGAGAGAGCTCGAGCGTTTCGACGGATTGTCGCTCATTTACTGGTACGTGAACGTGTTTGCCTTCAAAGAGTTCATAACTTCATGGTGATCGTGCCAATGGTCGCTTTGCACAAATAGGAACCGCGCACAGGCGCATTGCTCACATCATCACCGGGCTCTCACCGTGCCGTTATCCTACTCACTATGCTCTGTGCTGACTAGCATTTCATTTTTTTCAAATTATAATGTTGAAGTGGTGTTTATTTGCCCTGGTAACGCGTGATGGTGTTGGTGAGGATGACACGCGGGTCAGTTGGAAGCGGGCCTTTTTATTCGCTTATTTATTTACTTTAACTCTGCACATACATATTTCAAATGTCTAAATGCAACAACAACACAAGATACACCCAGTGGTTCCTCATGCTGCCGTAGCACCTGTTTCAGTGCATCCGAAGCTGATGAAGCACATTCATCATTCACAGTAACTGCAATATGTGCAGCAGGAGAAGTCCTACTGGCATTTTACATTTTCATAAAGAACACGAGGTAATGCCAGTGGTTGGTTGACTATTTTGGAGTAATATGGATTTAAATAAGACACAATATTAAGGATCTATAAAGCTACAGACAGAAGCACGCCTGCATGGCCAATGTAAGAGTTTCCCGTATTAAACCAGGTACGTGGATGATGAAATGTGATCCCATAGAGGTGGGGCGGGGGAGGGTCATTTGGTTCTGGTGGTCTGTCCTGGGGGAGGAGTCAGTCAGCTGAATGTAGGTGCTGAGTGGACAGTCAGGCCAGCCGGCAGCGCTTAAAGGAAAGCCGAGGAGAGGTGAAATGACAGTGTTGAAAAGCCGTTTCTGCCACCAACTGAATCCCCCCCGAAAGTTTCCCTCATGATTCTCTCATCCCAGAAGTTACCAGAGCTCTGGGACTACTTTCTGATTTACATCTCAGGAGCCCTAGAGTTTAATCCTGACTGCAAAGACATAGACCTGGGACTGTTTCCTCTCAGGATGAACCCCACCATTAAGACCAGGTAGGTGTGACGGCGGGAGAGTCCGAGGCAGCCGTGAGGAGGGATGCTTGAATTAGAACATGACACAAGTTCTGCAATATTTAGAGAACAGGAGAATAAGTCACGTGTGGGATGCTTTTGCACCACATTGCACACTCTTTTAGGATGTGCTGTTTTGCAGGAATAACCGAAACGGATTTGATAAGTTGTGAACAATATATTCAATGTCAATGTATTCTGTATTTTGTTTTTATTTATGTGGTAGTAAAAAAAGACTTCTAAAATCACTTTATAGATAATATAGACATATTGATAGTGAAAACAAAAAGAGATTTTGATTAAGTGGCTCGATTTACAATTGTCTTCATATTTTTGAAGCAGTGCAAGTTACTGAGCATTACTCTGGTCATTCCTACGATGAAGCGTTCTTGATTATCGTCTGAAATGAAAGAGTGTAGAAAGACGACTGTACTCGGCTCACAAAGTCCGCAGAGAACAAATGATTCTCAGTCATCCTAACTTATTACTGAATTTACATTGATGCAATGAGTGGAAAATACGATGCCTGCCCTGACGCTGCATAACCTGTCACTCAAACTGAAAGCCAAGGTTGATTAGACCTTGTGAGGTTGCTTTGGCTGCAGTAGTGGTTCGTATATGAGAGCATAATGACTAACCATGAACAGAAAAGACAAAGGTAAAAAGATGTGAAGGAAGAGAGCATTGTGCCTGGTAAATGACGTCCAGTGGTTTCTTGTGTGTGGTTCCTGTCTACAACGGGAATAATTATACTGAAGATGATGTGCAGCAGTACCAGTTTGGGGTTTATTTTAGAAGGGCATCAATTGTTACGTGTACTTTTCCTGGACAGGGTTGGTGATGTCATCCTGCATCATCAGTGCTACATGCATCATAGTTCTGTGACTGAGCAGGTCATGCTGCACTGCACTGACCCTAATTAGTTGAATTAAATTCAATTCATTTTATTTAGTATAGCCCTAAATCCACAGGAAAAGTGCAATGACAAGCAAGTTGTCATTGCACATTTCTTTGCACAACTTTCTGGTGTGCTGTTGAGTTTGTTATCAATAGCATAATGACTATATCATTTGTGTCCTGTGGAGGTTTTAATTGAATTCAGTGTGTTCTGTAACATTGGACCAAAATGGAGCATGAACCCACTGTGCAGCTGCCACCACAGATCAGACTGGAAGCTGAGACAGGGAGAAAGATGGTGTATTGCCGAGTCCAACGCTGCTCCTTTCTCTGTCTCTTCCACTTTAAGTTCATATTTTTCTTGGCACGTTGGTTGTCGGTCAAGACCAAGGATTCCCAAAGTGATTAATAGTAGTCTAAAGGAGTAATGATTCATATTTAAATAATTTCTAAAAAAAACAATAGGATTTTTACACAAAAGAGACATGAATTATAAAACTACCTTTTGCACGATTTAAAATAAAAAAATGTACAATTTAATAAATAATTACATAGTTGGTGAAGCTAAAATCAGCAAACATTGTCATCAACATTTATATAATATGCTGAGCTGGCTGAGATCGGGAAACTGGACATCTGAAGGTATCGGGCAGGAGAGAGGAGAGGGACAGAGAGAGGGGAGGGACAGAGAGGAGAGGGACAGAGAGAGGGGAGGGACAGAGAGAGGAGAGGGACAGAGAGATGGGAGGGACAGAGAGAGGAGAGGGACACAGAGAGGGGAGGGACAGAGAGAGGGGAGGGACAGAGAGGAGAGGGACAGAGAGAGGGGAGGGACAGAGAGGAGAGGGACAGAGAGAGGGGAGGGACAGAGAGAGGAGAGGGACACAGAGAGGGGAGGGACAGAGAGAGGGGAGGGACAGAGAGGAGAGGGACAGAGAGAGGGGAGGGACAGAGAGAGGAGAGGGACAGAGAGATGGGAGGGACAGAGAGAGGAGAGGGACACAGAGAGGGGAGGGACAGAGAGAGGAGAGGGACAGAGAGAGGGGAGGGACAGAGAGAGGAGAGGGACACAGAGAGGAGAGGGACAGAGAGAGGGGAGGGACAGAGAGAGGGGAGGGACAGAGAGAGGAGAGGGACAGAGAGAGGGGAGGGACAGAGAGAGGGGAGGGGAGGGACAGAGAGAGGGGAGGGACAGAGAGAGGAGAGGGACAGAGAGAGGGGAGGGACAGAGAGAGGGGAGGGGAGGGACAGAGAGAGGGGAGGGACAGAGAGAGGAGAGGGACAGAGAGAGGGGAGGGACAGAGAGAGGAGAGGGACAGAGAGATGGGAGGGACAGAGAGAGGGGAGGGACAGAGAGAGGGGAGGGACACAGAGAGGGGAGGGACACAGAGAGGGGGAGGAATAGAACCGGAGAGTCAATACTCTCGTATCTTACTCGCTAACGTTACCTCTCTCTCTCTCTCTCTCTCTCTCTCTCTCTCTCTCTCTCTGACTATGCATGTGCCACTATTTGTTCTTTACCTGGTTTACTGTGTTTAAGTCATTTCAAATGTCCTCTGATGATTGTCAGACAGTCCTGATGTGTAACTTTACATTTATAGTTTTAAATAATTTAGTTAATTGTAAAAGGAATATGATGCAATCTGCCTCGGAGCCTGTGCGTGTGTCCTCGTCCTTCTTATTGCTATTTTAAAGTGACGTAACTGGAGTTTGTTGAAACTTTGTTTCAGGGTATTTATGTAGTTTTTGTCCTGATTCAGAATTATTATGATGCATTGTTGCAGTTGCCCCTTTGTTCGGTCTGTGTTCACACTGCAACATTTAACAGCGGACTAAATATTGTAAACCAACAAACTATTCTGTCATTGCTCCAATTTTAATGCAGCTATAAATAGACCTTTTCTTTTTAAGTGTGGGGATTGGGGGTGCGTGAACCCAGTTGAGATGTAGAAGGGGGTTCATGACCTACAAAGTTTGGACTAGACAGATGCATTTGACCAATATGGTTCAATTTTAAATTCCAGCCTGTCAGTTTCACTCACCTCCGATATGATGGAAGTAGGTTCCTCCTGTGACACATTTGTACCTTTTGTTCCATCAGGTAACTTACGTTTTAAAAACTGAAATTGACCACAGCTGCCTCAGGTTGAAAAAGGTTGTGTGAAAGCGTTTTGAAGATAACTTCATTGGTTGAACCGCTGTTGACTGGTGAAGCTAGGCGGGAGGGGGGGGGGGGGCGTGGATAAGAAGGTGGAAGTGCAGCAGCAATTAGAAACGGGTCACTGAGTACTTATTGGAATCCTTCTGGGAAATGTACTCCTATGGGACTACATTTGCACACTTCTGTGCGTATTCAAGGTGCAGACATCACACGAATGTATGGTAATTATAATGAACAAAATGTAAACATGTCGACCATATGCTCCGGATGTGTTTGATATGGTAATCACAGGTAAAAACGAACACTTTACCGAGAGCCATTCATTCGCCAAATAACTCACTACTAACATTCATTTGTTGTATGCGTACAATGTAACATATGCGTTGTGGTGAGTTAGCTGGCTTGTAAGATTACATTACATTACAGGTCATTTAGCGGCTTACATTTGTAACCCATGGCTTTTTTTTACATTTTGCAATTAGCAATTAGGCGTTAAGGTGTCTTGCTCAGGGACACTTTGACGTGGGACATGGGGCAGCCGGGACTCGAACCCTCTCTACCCGTGCGCCACCACGACCCCGCCAAGATAACCAATGATCAGCCACATTGTGGGCTGTGTGTAATTTGACTGATTACCTATTTCCTTGGATGCTTGCGATCGCTTCACCATAAGAAAATAACAATTTGTAATGAAAAATGAAAAGTTATCCAAAAATATTCTGAGCTTTTGCAATCCTGGTGCAGACAGCCTAGGGGTAAAAATTAAACCAACACAGGTCTTTCCTCCCAGAATGAACCGCTTATTTTCTGCACAAGAGTAAAAGTAAAACAATACCATCAAGTTAAGAGTGTCGCTAGTGTCGTAAGTCACGGGACTCAAGTTAAACTGACAAGTTTCCATCAACCACCATGTTATGTCAACATTACTCAGACTTTTAACTGAAATCCCTTCCTGCTGCCTATACAGATCATGAATATGAACTCATAATCAGTTTATAGAGATTACTCTGGGTTTTGGGAGCACAACTGTTTGGGAAACCAGATATTGCACCCGATGCTGTAGATTCACATTGGTAAGAGGCTTTCTATGAAATTAAGGATAGCACATTTAATACACAAAATATTTTGTTTATTTGACTTGGTGTCCTTGAGTTCATTTCCGTGGGGAAAGTGACCACAGGCTGTGACAGAGGTGGCAGGTGTGACTGGATGCTCATTGGTGGGTTATTTACTCGACTCCTGTCGGGTATTCAGGCCTCCGGGGGCAGCAAGCATCACTTTGGCTCTGCTGTGACAGAGGAAACAACATGCTCTCATTAAGTCACCTGGCCTCAGCGTCTCTCCCCAACTTATCTGGGACACACTGGTATGATGTACATATGTCTTTTCTTTGTTTCTTTCTTTCATTTTTTTGGAAAGAAGAGCAACCAGGGGTTGTAATTACAAAAATGGCTCCTAAAATGCAGTGATGGGAGGAGCTAAAAATAAAATAAATCTTCATTTAATCTGCAATTACATAAGGATTTGCTAAGAAATAATAGAAATGGACATAACGATTTGCACAACTTGATGCTACTTGGACACAACATTGAAAATAACCTTCAGTTATCTGACCTCTTTAGACCAGAATTTATTGACGGTTCCATTTGACAATTTAGTCACGATGAACTGCAATGAATGCAGTAATAAAGTGGATTCCATGACCATTTATATCTTGTACTATCTTGTATAAATGTCCAACAACTTGACCTTTAACCAGCAGGGGGTCATTTGTTTTGACCACAGCTGACAACGTGAATTATTGACCAGAACCGTATGTGCAAAGAATGACTCAACCCAACCAATGAGAAAGTGAAAAGAAATGAATTCCAGTATAAATAGTGTTTGTGTGTGTATGCACATGCAGTACATGCAGTATATACCAGCTGTCTACCAAATCCAGGTCCTCCTATCCCTTGTCAGACTGGTTTAGGATTTCAAGCACTATGTTTTCTCAGGTGTCTCCAGGTACTCAGCGGGGTGTAAATCCGAGCATGGCTGGGCCCAAACAGGGACATGCAAGCACTGGGTCGTCAGGCTGAAAAATGAATCGTTCCTTTTTTAAGTGTGCTCCCGAGCCCTTTTTTGTCTTTGCTTTTGCCTTCATTCAGTATTCCTTCAATCCTGCTTTGGATCGGTGTGATGTAGCCGGTATCCCGCTCAGCCCAGGATGCTTCGGCACGCTGTTGCATGGGAGCGAGGGCCAGTGGTCGGCCCATCACAGGGTTGGTGGTTTAATACCAGCCACTGCTTCCACCCCAAATTGTTGCAGAAATGCATCTCGCTGTAGCTTGCTTCCTTCAGTAGGTGAAACGGGGAAACAGTAGGCGCTATGATTTTAAATGACACTAACAAACATTCTATGAAATGAACAGTTATTAACAGGCAGCTAGTGACAAGTAACTGACTACAAAATTAAGCAAAAGTAATGTTCTGTTATAGTGTTTAAACTGTAAGCAAAATGCAGAGGTATAAAAGTATTGCTTCTCTTTGTTATAAACTGACATACATAAAACATCTGTTTAGGTTCCTCTAACCAGGCTTGTAAAAAAACAAACCTCAGAAATCTTTCATTTTTGTTTATGCCTTCAAAAACCATTTCTGCTGGTATGCAAAAGGATGGACACTGGAAAACAAATGTACGATTACACACCGACTGAGAAACTGTCATGTGGTGTGAGAACATCTTTTCTATGGATAATCCAAAAACCATAATCAACGTTTGCTGCTAATTTTGCAGTAGGTGCTATTTCCAACAGAAACTCCTCACAATAAGGACTGTTGATCACAACACACTTTCCAGAAAGGTATCTGTTCATTATTACTTATAAAAGCTGCCATCAAATGCATCTCAATCCCGCAGCAGGTTGAGGTTAACATAACTGCAGCAAATGTCAGCAAACTGACTCTTTTAAAAGGTAGGCAATACTAATATTAAAACCATGACAACACAGGAGATGCTGAAATACTTCCCATGTTACTGTGATTGAAATAACTGGTACCAATGTATACCAACAAGTGAGTTGGGTTTGTCTGTCCCTTAATATTAGGGCTTTAATGTTGTCAAGGGAACCTTTAGGATTTGTAGAATATATCAAATGCCTTTCAGAAATATGGTCCACCATTTACACCCAGGACTAAAAGGCTTATGTGGCTCTTCAGATCTGCCCTGTATCCCTCTAAACCGCTGCATTATTATCGCCTTCAGTGGTTGTCACTTAGATTTTGCAGACTCTTAAGAGACACTTTGACAGCTTCGTTCTTCCTTGTCAGGTAAAATCAATACGCAGTAATGTGATTCCGATTTCCCTCTGATTGACTACTCTCGTCCCCGTTGCCTGTGGTCACGATCGATTGGCTGCGAATGACTTCTTTGGCTTTGATTTTCTTTCCGCGGAAGATTTGGAATGAAGTTGCTGACTGCATCTGGCTCTTGGGAAGTTTGCTTGTTGCAGATTTGTTTCTCTCCACCTTCGCCTATTGATGTTTCCTTACTTAGCTGAGTGGTCTGATGGGTCGATTTAGGAATGTCAAACGTGTCGGACCTTTGCCTTCTGCTTCCTCTTTGTTTCAGCCAGATCATGTCATTGTGCTGCTGGTGCGTGACCCAACAGTTGTATTTAGCTGAGACGAGCTCAATGCTTTTCATTCAACGGAAGGCTAATTAACTAATAGAGGAAGCACTCTTTCCCATTGCTGATGGTGGATGTTTGTTGTATGTTGTCCTTTTGCTTTGCTTTAGTCATCTATAGTGGTTGTTTGCACACAATTCTAATGATTAGAAAAGATGGTTGAAGAATTTTGAATTAAAAGCCGTTGAGAGCGAGTGTTCAGCTTTGACATCTATATTTATTTATTTATTCCACTTTCCAACAAAACATTTAATTATATTTGACTGACTTATGCAACGAGTCAGACGCCACAGAGCACTTTGGAATCTGATGAGTTGGGTGTGAGACTTCCTGCACCACAACGATCTGGACAAACTGGATATTCTAGTTCTCCTCAGAAAGCATATCTGCACCACTCCTTAGTGCATGGCCACATGTAGTATTCTACTGCCTACTTAAGGTAGTGAAATGTGTTAGTTTTTTACGATTTAATATACACTTAAAAAAAAAAATGGGCGGCACAGTGGTGTGGTGGTTAGCACTGTCGCCTCAGAGCAAGAAGGTCCTGGGTTCCACTCCGCCCAGTGGCCTTTCTGTGTGGAGTCTGCATGTTCTCCCCGTGTCTGCGTGGGTTCTCTCCGGTTCTCCGGCTTCCTCCCACAGTCCACAGACATGCTCTGGGGATCAGGTTGATTGGGGACTCCAAATTGCCTATAGGTGTGTGAATGTTAGTGTGAATGATTGTATGTCTCTGTGTAGCCCTGCGATTGGCTGGCGACCAGTCCAGGATGTAACCCGTCTATCCCCCGAAGTTGGCTGGGATGGACTCCAGCCCCCCTGCGACCCTGTGTGCAAGTTGTTTGCAGATGGATGGATGGATGGAATATACACTAAAATCAAAAGTATCAGACAATCATTCAAACCCTACACTTGAGGAGCATAACTTGGCCATTAGGCAATTCCAAAGCACTGATAGTCACACCCATGTGCCAATTGGTTAAACACAGCCATTAGGTGTGCAAACACAAGATTGCTGAATTGTAGACACACACGTCAGTTTTAAGCACCATGAGATGCAGCAGGTTCTCACTCTTCTCCTTCCTGGAGGTGAAGGAGGACGAGAGGGGGAATCCACAGAGGAAGAGGCCAGATCGAGTGAGACAAAGAGACAACGTGTAGCATTTTCTGTATTTTCTGTACTGTGTATATGTATTTTCTGTAATACATATACACAGGGACTTGGTTCCTGTTGTGAATCTCCATGTTGACATCTTGACTAATTTAGGTATATGGACAAGATAGACAAATAATCATAATATTTTCATCCGTCTGCTGCATTGGTCTTGTGTGGTGTCTAATGTATACAAATCACTGTGTGTATTGTTCTGAGGTGTTTTGTGAATTGAATTTGTGGGTGTGCAAACTATGTGTTCTGTTTTGAAAACTACCATTAAGCTTCCTGCTGACGCTCAGGCCCCCTTGTTCAGGAGGGAACGGGGGGACAGAATCCGCAGTGCGCTGTCCACGTTGCAGAAGTAACGGACTGATTTTTAATGGCTACTCTCTGCCAGTTTCATCTGGGATCTATATTCGTGAATATATATATACGTACTCAATAATCACACTGCTGACTCAAGTTTTCCTACGACAATACTATGAGAACTGTGGTAGATGATCATCTGTTACTGTGGCTCAGTGTCAGAGTGGGGTTCAATCCCTGCTTATGTCAATGTCAATGTGTCCTTGGGCAAGACACTTATCCCCAAATTGCTCGATAGGCTGTTCCTTTCGGGTTAGAGTTTGAATGTTACGTCAAGTGTATTCTTTTATTTTCCTATGTTTGTCTGAACTTTTTTGGCCTAGACTAAAAAGATGTAAGATAATGCATTACATTAATACATACATACATTATGGCAGCGGTTGTTGCAGACCTTCCAAGCAGTAATCTTTTATAGATACATATATACATATGTATTGACAAAGCAGGATTGAGGCAGCAATGAGCCAGATCACGACCCCTTTGTGAGAAATCTAAAATTGGAAAGAAAAAAATGTAAAATGTAAAAGCAAGTCACACATCTGCTGTGTTTAATTTATCGTGTATCCCTCCACATTTTCTTCAAATAAGCACATTAGCGAATCAGGGGGAGAGTAAAATGGGAGCAAAGTGACAGGGTTGTGAACAGAATATACAAACTATTCCAGGTGAACACATAGAAATAGACTGTGTCCCTGTGCGTAAATACATTCCCAGACATACATGCATATACAAATATTAGGCTAATGGGTGCAGTTGTTTGCTTTGTTAGCCTCGCTCAGACAGACACACATGACCGAATACATCATTTTTTAGCCGATTGATAAGGTGCCAAGAGTTCATGTTCTAATCCGTCCTGACTATGAGTGGCGGCTGGTGAGATCTTTTTTGGGAGGGCTATGCTATCAATTTCAGTTTTCATCCACGTCCTCGTTGTGTTTCCTTACATCAAGTCTGTGTCCGTCGTCCATCTAGCTGTCACGATCCAGCGCTCCCCTTCCCCAGAGTACTGAGGCCTTCAAATCTGGACCCCCCACCTGTTTACTGTCTAGTTGGTTTGTCCCGTTTTGTGTTGGTTTGTTTCAGTTTTGTGTCTGCCTGCCTATCTGTTGTGCACGCCCACTTATCCCTACACACCTGTATCTGGTTACCCATCAAGCTGGTCTGTACACCTTATATATACCTTGTGTAGTTAACATCACAGTCTGAGCGTAGTTTGTACCCCTGTTGAAGACTCCTTGTTTGTTCCAGACCTCGTTGCTTCCTGCCTGATCCCTGTCGGTACCTTCGCCTCTCTACCTGCTCCTGGGTTTTGACCTCCTGCCTGTTTACTAGATACCACTAAGCCTATTGCCTGTGTACCCTTCTGTTGATTAAATCTGCGCTTGGGTCTACTCCTGTCTCCTGTGATGCGTTACACTAGCGATGTTATCGTTCCCTAACGTGGCATTATCCCTGTGTGTCCTGGAGTTCGCCATCCTTTTCATAGTTTTTTTCCGACAAGTGCTTTGTGTCCCTTACTCCCGTATCTGTTCATGCTGGATGCTGTCCCGGTTTTTTTAATAGCAAGCATGGGGAGCCATATACTGCGTTAGCACGACTAGCATCCAGCTAGCTAAACCTTCCAGTGTAGCGGCCTCTACAGCACGCCGGTCCGTTGCCTGATTGTGAGGTCTGGCAGATCTTGGTCCAGTTGTTTTACCTCTAGTTTCTCTGGCAAAGTGATTCTCTCAAACGGGTCTTGGAGGAGAGATTTTACCGCATTCGGGTTGGGTCTTGTAAGGATACTGCTCGTGCTCGCCGTTGTTATCTTGTTCAAACGGGGCCTCGCGAGACTCGCCCCGACGAGAGCGCAGCCTGGTGCCAGCCCTATGATGGCCCAAGGCGGAATCTATTTTAGGGCGCCGATTGGCTAAAAGATATGTCACTCATTTATATCTTTAATCAGTGATTGGCTAAACTGCTTCTTAGACCTGGCTCTTTTGGGAATAGCCCGAGCCCAACTGAGACATGGCAGAGATGCGGAGAGGACGTGCAAGAAAAGCATATATTTTGCAGAGATCTTATATTACTGGGTAAATTCCGTATTTCAAAAACACAACTACACAAATATTCGCAATTTGTAAAATGTATTATTAATATAATAAAAAACTATAATATATATATATTTTTTTGTGGCTCAAAGTGGGGCCAGGCCGCATGGCCTAATTGCGTGATACTCGGCAACTTTTTTTTTTTTTTTTCAGAGGCATATTGTTTGGATTTGAGGGCTGTCCTGCTCTACTTTCTTTGGTTGGTAATAGTGGTAGAAGAAGTAGACGGCTATTCAAACCCTGAATTAAAATGAGTGACGATTAATAGAAAGCTTGAAGCTTTTGGGCCTTTTGTGGGTAGTTTTATGGTGCAATGAGTTACAACTATGTAAACGTGATAATAAATATGCAGCTGTTTGAGGCAGGCTTTTATTTGGTGCCCGGTGTTTTCTCTGAACCAGTGCATTTCACTTGTGTTTGAGACTTAGTGTGATTTGGGTTTGTGGTGTCGTATTAAAGAAAAATGGATGCAATGTGAAATAGTTTTCTACAGAAATGTATCATCACAAATCAAACATTCTGAAGAGGCTCACACTGCACTTGTTACTACATTTCCAACCTACCACAAATACTCATCTATCCAACATGTAACGCCACTGGCATCCTGAATCTGAGAAAAATATGAATTCGCTTTCTATGAACATTCAGACTAGTTTCCTGCATCCCTTTTCTGTACCTGCATCCATGCAACCTGTAACCACAAAGCCAATGTTAGGAGAATTTGATCGCTGTCTTCTCTGGTCACAATACACAGAACCTCAAATCGCTTCTTAAGGCTGTGCCTTCGCCGTGTGTGTAGGTGTTTTGGGCTGAGGCTGGGCAGCCTCTGTCATCAGAGTATGGATGTGTGTTATTGTAATAGTCACAAAGTAACAGTGGACACGCATTATAAATACAAGTGCAGTGCAATTTGCAGGTGTGTTTACGTAACTGCAGGGCCAACAGGGCCAAACTGGACAGGGCCTTCCCCTCAAAGAGAATGTGTGCCATGCTCTGTTGACTGGATCAACGCCTTTTAGCCTCTGTATTCGGCTCTCAGTGTTTTTGCAGTTTCTCACTTACTTCTACCCACACAACAGCTGATACTTTTAATCTGAAAGGCATTTCTTCAATGAAACCAATTAGGTCTAGACAACCAGAGGGATCCATTCTGCACCAGAAGGAAGGATCAGTAATAGCAGAGACTGATGATTAAACAAAAGTCAGCATACCTGCAACAATTTGTCCTTTATCCTTCCGTCTTTCCTTTGCTGTGCTGTGGAAAACACTTGCATTGTGCCAACATGGCAACCATTTTGCTGACCTGTGAGTAACAGTTTTGCTTAGCGCTTAGCTCAGCACTAGTTCCCCATCTGTGCTACGAAACATACATACAATGCAGTTTAATGAGAGGCCCTGAATGAAAACTTGTGTTTGTTTAGCAGATAACTCGACAGTCTACCTTAGACTGCTGGGGTGTTCCTGGACCCGTTAAAACGTCTTGATTCAGGGCACGATTCTGATGGTTTTGTTTCTTTTTTCAAAACAGTACACACAATAAACACACACAAACACAATTAGGAAAACACCTCAGGGAAAATGAAACACTCCATATTATGTTAGCCTATGAAACACATATGTTGCATATGACTTAATTCTGTTTGTAGCAGTTACACACTGCTGTTGAAAACGCATTTATCAATTCTACTTCTCAGTGATTCGAGTAGTATAAGTGAAATACACAGAGAAAGTGCAAAACATCGCCCACATTTGCACCACTATAAATGTCTGCTCAAACCTTTTGCAAAATACACACCTCAGAACAATAAACACAGTGATTTTCAAAACACTAAGACACTTGTATACATAAGACACCACACAAGACCAATGCAGCAGACTGATGAAAATATAGTTTATTCTTCTCCATATACTCAAATTAGTCAACATGTCAACGGTATTATATTCTTGTTTTCCACTTTTCTACATGTATAAAATACATGTATTTTTCAATGTACAAGACCATTGACCTGGATTTGGCTCCATACTTGTGTATATGTTTTTAGTTTTTTCCATTTTCTTTTTAATAATTACAACCTGTTTGTAATGTTTATGAAGATTTGCACAGTCTGTTCTGTTTTTGGATAAAGGGTTGGAAATTAATGCTTTTGTGTTTTTTTTATCTGATTCATCGATTAATCAAGAAAAAAAATCAATCAACCGATTAATCGATTATCAAAATATTTGTAGCAGCCCTTATTCGAACGTGAAAAACTGTCAAATGTATTCTCTCAATTGAACCTGCAGCAGCTCATTCTCATCTATAGAGGGCAGCATTGTAACTAGAAACAGTGAGTAGTGATTGCCATGTCTTCGTTTTCGTCCTTTTTAGTATTTAGTACATCCTATAACACACTCCTCTTCCACCCTGCTCCCCCCCCCCCCCCCCCCCCCCCACACACACAGTCATGCTCACACAAGAGCTATAAATGTGTGGGTTTGCAAGCATGTGTGCCTCTGTGATTGGGTACGGGCTTGTTTGGTTTCTGAAGGTGGATTGTATAATCCCATAATCTGATAACAACCCACTATGCAGATTTAGGTTCGGAGGCAAATGGTTGTTGCCATGGTTGCCGAATAAATGAAGATAATAAATCGGTGTGGGATGATGATGTCTGTGTTTCTGTGTGTGTATGTTGTAGAGTGAAGTCGGGCTGAAATGGGCATGTGCAATCAAAAACACCTTCATTGCCAAGTCAAATCCAACTAATTTTTCTTTGAGGGTGACATCTGATTGGCTACAGACAGGTGCATGTTGAAAAAAACGCATTTGTGGATCTGCGACGTCAGCCAAGTCTCAAAACACCCACACACAAATGTAAAGCGATCCGCAAGTAAATGCAGTGCGATCTGCAAATATAAATCATATACATTTGTGAATTGTTCCGTGCGCATTTGTGAATCTTCCGGTTTGCATTTGTGAGTCGCTCTGTGCGCATTTGCAATTATTTAGACTGATCCGATTCATCAATTCACTTTTTTGCACAAGGTCTTTTGGAAATGTGTAAAACTATGCTTGACAGTTTATGACGAACAGTGCAATGCAATAATTTTGCATGTAATGGCTTATGCAAGGAACTAATGCCTAGATGTTTTGAGGGGTAAGACTATTCAACAGAGAACCATCTACAATATTTTGATCAACATGACATCAGCAATTGAGGAAATGTGGAAAAAAGCTAACACTTGTACATTGTCAATTGAAATATGTACAAAAGCAATTAGTTAAAATGAATAAGAAATTGCTTTAATGATGTGCACAAGTGACTAGATCATTTGGAATGTTTCCAAGCAATCAAGAATTGCACTTTTGATGTAAAAATGCACCAAAGCGACTGAGAAAAATTGTAGATTCACAACAAGAAACAAGTCCCTGTGTATATGCATTAGACAAACATAGCATTGCATCCAGTACAAAAAAAATCTAAACCTAAAAAAAAGCTGAAAATACAATACAGAAAATGCTACACGTTGTCTCTTCGTCTCACTCGATCTGGCCTCTTCCTCTGTGGATTCCCCCTCTCGTCCTCCTTCACCTCCAGGAAGGAGAAGAGTGAGAACCTGCTGCATCTCATGGTGCTTAAAACTGACGTGTGTGTCTACAATTTAGCAATCATGTGTTTGCACACCTAATGGCTGTCTTTAACCAATTGGCACATGGGTGTGACTATCAGTGCTTTGGAATTGCAAGGAAGTGACATCTTGATATACTTCTGTGTGTAATGTATAGACGTATGTTTAGTGTTTTGCAAACCGTGTGAGGCTGACATTGTGCTTATAGTGGTGCAAATTTGGGCCGAGATTTTGCTCCTTGAGTGTTCGGATTGGATAATTGCTTGATACTTTTGATTTTAGGGCCTTCAACAGGGGGTCCGTGGAGGTACTGCAGGGGGGTCGCGAAATCTTTTGTTGATAAGACAAATTTTTTTTTTTAATTAAATTTTTTTTTTTCCAACTAATTATTTTTTTTGTCTTCAGAATCAGAATTCTATTGGCTTTAAATACACATTAACATGTATCCAACATATAAATTGATGGAGAAGACATTGGGGGGTATTCCAAAAAGGAGGTTTAACAAACTCTGAGTCAATCCTTGAACTCCGAGTTGACTTACTCTGAGACGGGAAACTCTGAGTATCCGGTTCCAGAACAGCTGATCTGGGTTAGTTCGATCGACTCGGAGTATGTTCACCTTGAGTTAAGCGCGTGCATGACGATTATAAAAAGCCATCATCAATGGAGCCCCAATAACACGAGTCACCACGAGTCACCATGACAACAGTAAATAAAAGAGCAAGCTATTTCACTGCGATGGAGTTTGAGGTCCTTCTGCAGGTGAGCATGAGAATATATTTTGCCGCAAATGCAACACAGCTGCAGCAGCGAAGGAGAGAGAGACTGCGTGGGGAAAAATCGCTGCCCGAGTCAACGCGTAAGTTTGAATGTACTGTTCCATTGACATAACATTTAACCGTAAGATCGTCGCAGCCTATGGTTATGAATATAAGTAGGGATGAAATCTGATTTTCATTTGGGTGAAATCCAACAGGGGAAAAAAAAAAGAAACATTGAGTTCTGCTCAGCCAACAGAAAGAAGGCAAAGGCCCGAAAAACAGGTGGAGGGCCACCTCCACCACGTCTGACAGAGGCGGAGGAGCTGGCCCTCAGCCTAAACAGTGGTCACCCGGTGGCTGAAGGTAACCTTGGGGGAAGCTCTTCTGAACCCACCGAGCAAAAAGTAATGTCCATACTTCCAAGAGAAGATCTATCCGCGCTGTCAGCCATGATGCGGTTTAATGCTCATTATTTATAATATGAGTAGATGAACAGGGTGTACATTATTGAGCGATAATGTACAGTTGATAATGTACAAACCCGAGCGATCCATATAATTTTTGTGCGAGCGTTAGTTGACATTTCAGCTTTTAGCTCGATGGCGATCGCCGAAAGAAACCCGGAAATCCCACAAATTATCGATTTCGGGCAATGTGAGTTTTCGCAACAAGACAATTAAGGTGGACGTCATGAGCGATGTGAATGAATGAGATGGAGCGAGATGTTGCAAGAAGACCCAATGCACGTACGGGAACTACTTCGCTCTGACTGCTCAAATGAGATACACGATGTTTGGTGGCTACAACTATTTTGTATTTTTACTTACTATTTGAATGGAAATCTTATACCAGTTTACCGCCCAGCCCTAAGTTAAAGTCGGTGCACCCTGCTGGCTACAGTGTTTTGGTTCAGGTTCAAAGCAGCCTTCTGATCTTTAAAGTCCCACAAAGATGCTTTGAAGAACAGCTAAGCTGCTCTCAGTATTAGATTAAAAAAAGCAGGATTTCACATGTTGTGTATAATCCAGCAGCTGATCAAAGTAAACACAGGTCAACCAAATCAAATACTCAATACTGTTGAAGGAATGTAGGTGGCTTACCCCAGAGATTGGCTTGCTAGTTGAAAAACATGCAAACAAACCAAAGCAAACCGTTGATAAAGGTAAGGCTTAAGCTCCTGAGTGACAGTCACGTCCCACTGAGAACGATGAAAGGAACAGCACAATGCCCGGGATAAAACGTTGAGCCTGTACGGTTTGATAAACACAAACCAATAATTGTCAGATTGGATGGGTGTAACTAGTGTCCCTCTCTTAATGAGGCAGAAGGGTTAGGGTTCCAGCGATGCCTTCCAGCGATACAGCAACAGGTTCGAAGTCAGCACACTATGGCATCTGGTAGGTAGTAAAAACCCACACACAAATGTGCAGCGATCAGCAAACAAATACATCTACAATTATAAATATAACTCAAAAATATAAATTAAATTTATATAATATAATTTAAAATATAATTTAAAATATAATTTTAATTTTTTTAAAATATAATTTATTTATGTGTGCATTGAAATGTATTTGTAAATCGAATATATTTGTGAATTGCTCTGTGCGCAGATACATAGTGGTTATAGGCACTTCACACACTACCGCTTTTCTTTGAAGAACAACATATTATAAAAGTGAAAGTGATAAACATGGGCTTAAACATGCAACTTTAAGGTGCCATACACCTTCTTTGGGAGCCCTCAGCACAACAAGTGCAGATGTCCCTCTCTGTCATGCAGTCAGCAAGCTGTTTCTTGAAAGCTGGCCTCACGATCTGCTGGGCGAGCACCTCGATGCTGCTGATTTGAGGCGGAGTCTCTTTTCAATGACGGTTTTAGTTTACTTCACACCATCAAGAGAGTTTAGTCGAGAAGACTGCTCTGTAGATGCCAAAGTTTCTCCTGCTAAGGTCCTTCGACCAACTCTCCTGATCCTCTTTGATTGCCACCATATAGGTGGCATTTAAAAATCTTCCATTCTCTTCCCATCTTCCATTCTCTCCCATTTAACATGACCAAGTCTCCACCCCGAGTGCCTCCATCTGGAAGGTTTCCTCTCAAAAAACCACTGGACACAACCAGCTTCAGCAAGTCTTTTCCCAAGTACTCAAACCTTAACCTCTTCTGATACCAGTTTCCTGACAGGTTTGTTTGCACAGTGTAAACTCTGAGTAGTAGCATGCTCTGTACTTCATGCTAGGATGGATATGTAACATTATGTTGATATATATATATATATATATATATATATATATATCCCAAAACCCTCACGTCGGCACAGGAAAAACTCCCTTCCATGGGGAAAAAAGGGAAGAAACCTTAAGGAGAACGTCAGAGGACGATTGCAAAATTCCGGCAATATTCAAAGTTCGAAACTTTCCACTGGAATAAACGGGATTATATAGGAATTAACAGGAATAAACTGGAAATGTTGGGATAATTTAACTGTATTTACCTTGTCGAATCAATTTTTTTATCGATTATTACGTTACTCAATGAGTTGTGGAGATGCGTGGAGCAAAAATAAAAAATAAAAGCGGCGAGCTGACAAAGTGGAAATACTATAGTAAATAGTTACAGATGTTTGTTTATTCTTTCTCTCCTGCTGAATAAGTATTTATATTTGAAAGTACAGACAATAAATGTTCTCCTACATCCACTATGTCATGTAAAGCACTTAAGAACTACTATCTTGACGGCATTCAAGCTGTAGCCTTTCAATGTCAATCAGATGCTAGTCAAAGATGTGTACCAGACATGCATCTCTGGAGGATGTCACGCCTCAGTGATTCATTTTTACTGCTCCCAAAATGACTCAAAATGACAACTTTAAAATCTTTTAAAAAGCTAATTTGTTCACTTCAACGTTAATGGTAACTTGACCATAGCCTTCTCTAGTGGATAAAATCAGCGTCCAATCAATGGGTTACTTCGCAGGTTGGATGTTCAACGCAATCAATCTTTGAACTAAGTAACAAAATCTAGTTGTCTTTTCAAACCATTACTTATGGTTTAATATTAAATTCATGTATTAATTAATATGTTTAAACTAGCAAGATATTTCCAAAGAAATTACCGGTGAGGCTATGTTGAGTTAGCTAAAAATGATTGTACTGTAACTATGTATTTACTGCATTGACTAATTGGGATCAATTAGCTCCAGTTGGAGGTAGATGTACATAAGGACTTAAGAGGGGGACTGAGAGAGGCACGAGGTGCTTTTTGTGAATGTGGTTGAGGTAACAAATAAAGACAATGGTGAAACGGAAATCTCTAACTGAAGGCCTCATTTTTTGGCATTTACCCATGGCCTTCGGGTGCATTGTAACAAAGCGGTATATGCTTTGACAGACTGCACATTGTACCCTCGTCCCATATCTGTCAGAAAGGATTTTTCCGTATGGTTTTGTGGGCTTGGCGTGACATTATCACACTTGCGGGAAAACCGATTGCAGAAGTCAGAAGAACATCCCTCACTTTTGTTTCAAGATTTGAAGACAGACTAGGGATGGGTGGGTATGGTCAAAAATCCATATCATGATATTAAGATTGTTTGTTGTGTGTTATTTATTGTCGTTATGATGTTATATCCATGACTCAATCTCAAAACACGTAAGACAAGTAGCTCCGATCGCTGGGCGCTCCGCAATGACGTATCAAAATTAATTCTGTCGCCTGCCGAATAGCAACGTCAGTTGTTATGGCGTAACACCGGTATGAACGGTATGCGACAAATTCATACCGTAAATCATATATACCGTTTCAACCAGTGCTAAGGCAGTCCTCATGTTTACAACCAAGATGCTTGTATAAGCTAACACATCATCTTAAATGTCTCTATTCTATTGTACCCACGTTCAAACTCAACAATGTATAACCAACCATAGAGATGGCATTTTGTCTTGTGCTTAGGTCAGACTGTGTACGCCCATACAGGCGGTCCCTTTCTCCTTTCAAAAGCACAATTTTGTGAGAAGTATATTCACTTCCTTTCACCATCAACCTTTCAACCTGCTTTTTCCAGCTTAATCTTCCTCCAATATGGCCGACTTTAGCTTTTTTAAACTTGCACATTCACATTCAGTGAGTGTGGGCTGTGGCACTAATCACTGGTGTTGGTTTTCAAGGCCTGGTGATGTGGCATTTGTTGTGCAATCGGGAATCAGTTATAAAGTCTCTTGTGAATCAAAGTTGTATTTTCCGTTTATTTTTTGCAAGGAAGAAGAGGTCTGCAACAGCTATACATCGGCAGGCAGTGGCAAGCTTCTTCTTAATGTTTGAGAGCAACACAGATATATTGATACATTGACAGGTGCTCTAAGATTCTTCTCCTCAGATGAAACTATATGACATCATTGTATTTTACCATTACACATTAAACTGAATTTACTGAATGGACATCATTTTCATTCACCCAATTTCATTTCATGTGTTTCAACCCAATAAGTTCCTTAATGAGTTCACACTTTTCATTGTGTGTAGTATGTGGCCCAACAGGCCAGTTTTGCCAAAAGTGATAACATGTTGTCTACCGCAGCAGTCAAGTGTTACATTTAGCCAAGCTTATATCCATGCGCCAAAGGATTTCTGGAGTTTTTACAAGATGTTGGATTAGGTAAGAGGGTGGACAGCCTCCAGCTTCTTCTAATCTCAACAGCTGGCTAAACATCAGGACCGTGGCCCAGCTTCAGAGGAATCATTGGTGTGTAGGTGGAAACCGTGATGATTGTTATTGGGCCATTTTTAAAACGAAGTGAATCAAATACAGTACCGTTTACCACTGCATTAAAACTAAAAGAATTAAAGTGAATTGTCTGTTCATGTGTGGACAATTTGAAAACGCCAATATATTAACCTTTGTTATAGTGAGTGTGTTAACAAACAGTTGCATAGAAACATCAGAGTTAGTGTGAAAGTAAGTCCGATGTTCACTCTTCTGCTTTGGTCTCCATTGACTGCTGCTCAAATGCTCCACTAATGCACTTTATTTTTTAACTTTTAACTTTTATTTTGAATTTAAATGTCTATTCCTGTATGTTGTTCTTGCATTATGTTGTCTTATCTGTCTTGTTGTCCATTGTCTTGTCTGATGTATTGCATTCCTTGAATGTCTAACATATTTTGGTAATGTTCCTGATTCCTGATGTTCAACATCAATGGTCTCTCATTCCTCCCACTTTGGATTTATATTTTGTTATAGATATAATAATAATACATTTCATTTATAACATAGTCTTTATCAACAGATCTCAGAGTACGACAGAGATGGCAAAACATTACATTACATTTAGCAGACGCTTTTATCCAAAGCGACTTACATTACACTTTAAACTCATGGCTTTTTCACATTTTTGCCCGGGAAGCAATTAGGGGTTAGGTGTCTTGCTCAGGGACACTCCGACATGGAACACGGGGCAGCCTGGACTCGAACCACCAACCTTGTGCTTCCCAGCACACCTCCTCTAACCCCTGCGCCACGACGACCCCCAAAACATGAAGTAAAAGCTAGTAAAAAAGGCCCGGTCGTCCACAATGCACAGCTTGGTGTAGCGAGCTGCTTGCAGATCTGAGGGTGGGGGTGGAGGTTTGGGGAGTGAGTAGTTCTTGCAGATAGGGAGGTGCCATTTATGCATTAATGGGTGAGTAGTATCATTTTTAATTCAATCCGGAAAGAGACAGGGAGACAGTGTAGTGAGTGTAGGAGTGTTATGTGTTCATATTTCCGGACTCTCATCAGGATCCTGGCAGCGCTGTTTTGGATGTATTGTAGTTTCAGGACATTCTTGCACTGAGTGAATTACAGTAGTCCAGTCTGGAGAGGCTAACCCTAACCCTAAAGGCAAAGTTGGAGATGTTTTTTAGATGAGGGTTTGCAGTTATTTGAATATAGTAACGGGTAAAGTTAATTTTACTATTTCATTGTGCCTAAAGCTGCAATAATGAATAGATAGAATAAGTAAACCGAGTGTGAAAGCTATTACTCCCAGATAATTATCAGCAGATCTGGAGTTCAGCTCTCTGGATAAAGAGATAGATAGATAGATACTCTGTTAATCCCCATGGTGGGTAGCTTTTTAGTATTGTCCGTATCCTGTCAACAAATGCCAGAGGTGTCAGGTAACGAAGTACAAATACTTCGTTACTGTACTTAAGTGGAAATTTTGGGTATCTATACTTTACTGGAGTATTTATTTTTCAGACTACTTTTTACTTCTACTCCTTACATTTTCACGCAAATATCTGTACTTTCTACTTCTTACATTTCCAAAAACAGCCTCGTTACTTCCGGCTTGTCGCAGTTCAAAAACACAAACAACAAAAAAAAACATCTAGATAAATGTCGCTATGCGGACAGAGTGAATGTGATTGTGGTTGGATGAGAAGTATAAACATTTAGCATCCAGACTCCCGATTGGTTTTCTCCGCGATGCGCAGATCGGAGCGACACCGGGTGGGAAAAGTGGTGGAAAGTTGGTATTTAGCGACGTGGACCCTCCTCCTCTTCCTCACGCAGATTCCATGTAACGTTAAATGAGTATCTCCATGACCGTGGGTTTGTCCTAAATGTTTTATTGAGAGTCTGGCACAACACAGCGACTTGCAAGCAGCGTATTAAATAAAGTGATGTGTGTCTGAATGCGGCTTTGGAAATGAACACAAAGGGATTCTGTATTTGCTCATGAAGCCTGAACATTCTGGTTATTTGGCCGATGTTTTGATAACCGACCGCTGCCAGTTCAGTGTTTCCCATCATTATAAACAGGGGTGCGCCCCCCCCACCCCGTAAAAAGTCAGTCTCCCCCCATGACGTAGTGAACCTGGGGGAGACACTGCAGTCTACCGAATCAATGGGAACAACGTGTGTGTCCGTCCTCTGACTCGTGTCATTAAGCAGTCACTGGAAAATGGTTGTGGTTTTATCTGTTAGTCAGATACATTTGTTGTGTTGTTGTTGTGTCTCTGAATGTCGCCATGTTTCCACCATCCCAACGGCAGGTCACGTGATCTGCAGGCACCTTCTGATCACATTGTAACAGACTGACGTGTTGTGTGAGCGAGGTTACGCATTAAGAGTTCGTCCTTAATGGAATTTCTTACATTACTTTTACTTTTATACTTTAAGTAGTTTTGAAACCAGTACTTTTATACTTTTACTTAAGTAAAGAACTTGAGTCGATACTTCAACTTCTACAGGAGTCTTTTTAAACCCTAGTATCTGTACTTCTACTTGAGTAATGAATGTGAATACTTTTGACACCTGCATTGTTCTATTGGCAGTACCTTTATGAATGCTAATGTTGCTCAATGTCTACTGGATTTGAGAGGTGTTGCCCCTCTAACAATCAGAGGATTTCAATTACGACTTTAGAGGTTGTTCAGCGGCATGCAAGATGCCAGAATAAAACAAATTAAACAAATAATCCAGCTTCAAATGCATAAATTAATCAGGGTTTCACAAACAGGCAGAGCTAACAGCTGTCAGTTGTTGGAGCGAAAGCAAACTCTGTTTCTAAATGTGGGGTAATATATCAAATGTGTTCAGAGTAATGTGGTGCTTACATTGCAGTAATTGAGCCAGTATCTTATGAAGGCCTATATTTAGCACTTTGTCGTGCCATATGGATTTGTGCGTATTACCCTTTTGCAATGAGCTTATCAAATGGTACTCTTCATAGCTGCTCGGCAGCTGTGGTGCATCATACGGGGGAATATACAGAGCCAATGTTAGCAGCAAGAGTCAGCTATCCAGGCTTTCCACAACAACGGAGACATGTTCCAAAGGTTGAAAGTGCCTCTGGGTTTTGCCAGGTATGTTTTCAACTGTTTAACACTGTGTTAAGCCAGGTTTACTGCAGATAGCAGAAAGGTATAATGAGGCTACGCTGAGTTGATCTAGGAAATGTTCACATATATTTAGGTTGGTAAAAATGTGGTTGTCGGTTTTTGGTTCCCTCTGGACCTAAAGATACAGTTGTGTATGTGTTTGTAGGTTTACGCTGAATGTTTTGTATTATAGCTGCCAGGGGAAACTATGTCTGTGAATATTCAGTGATTTCAACTAAACTGCACAGTTTTGTATTGAATTGGATTAGATTGATGCATTAGTACATGTGTTTGCTTTTGAAGATGTTTTGTGGTCAAGGACTGTTGAGTCCTGTGATCATTGATTTGGGGGCCTTAGCCGACTATGTGGCATCTGTCCATTAGAGTCAGCTGCTCAGCACAATAGTTCAGAATGAAGGGGGAGGCATACGGCATTCAGAGTGTTGAAATATAGATTCAAACCAACTAAAGTCCATGTACAGATCTAGACGAGAAATAACTACAGCAGAGAATGATCCTTCCTCAGGACGTATTGTTAGCTTCTAATAGAACACCTGCCACCTGCCAGGTGAGCCGTTGCCGTGTGAAGGCAATAATCATAATGTCTGGAGTTTTACCTGGAATTCTAATGTGTTATTTCCATGCAAGCAAAGTTCAATCAATAGCTGTAGACATAAGTGCATTTATTGCATAGCCAGGAGGCAAAGTATCAAACTGCAGATATTTTATTGTTAATTAGATAATTATTCTTTTTTTTTAAATGATTTGATTGATTGATAAAATACAATTGATATTCCCAGCCTGGTCTATGAGAGAGAAAAAAACACACTCAAGAACCACTACTGAGAGGCTTGACTGAAGATAATAATGCAAAGTCCTGGATGTCAGTTGAGGATTAAAATGGAGAGCGGGGAACGCATTAACTCCGCTTGTATTGCTTGTCTGAGCAGATGTTAGTGCAGAGGCTGGCAGAGGAAACGTTTATTCAAATCATTGTGAAATCCTAATGTTTTTTTTCCATCCGTTTCTTTATTGTTATTTAATTTGGTTACTATTGACTGGTATGTATTTGTCAAGCTGTTGAATATTTCCACATTTCTTACTGCCATATAACGTTACTTTCCTTCTAACACAACCACTGCCACAATAAATAGGCGTGACCATTCATCCGAGGAAAGTGACCGCGAGTCATCATACGAAGCTCCCGCCACATTCTGAGCCCTTCTCGTTTTTCGCGGGCTTTGGTTATGTAAGAGATTACACGTGTGAGTGAGGGGGAGATGTGGCAGCGGACAGTGTGCTGAGCTGGAGTTGCACAGCATCATGTGGCTGCTCACGGAAGGCTGAAGAGAAGCGGGCTCCGATGTCAACATGCCAACCTTCTCAGTCATGTACAAAGGAGCTGTCATCATTAGCAGGTAACGCGGAGTGATGGGGGGGGGGGTGGAGGGGCGCTCGAGCTGTGTTGTAAACGCGCGGTGCGTGCTGTTCGGAATGCAGGTGCTTGGCGCCCGAGTGTTCCCTCTGGGTGAGCTGTGGAGAGAAACACAAGATGTCTCTGCTTCTCTCTGCTGTGTTTGATGTCCGTTTTGGTTTCTTCAAGTGCAGCCTTCTTTGGATTCATTGTCTTTCAAAAAGTTGCACGAGTGATGTACTTTTACAGGTTCAGGGTTGTAATAGACATTTTTATTGATTACTAGTGATGAACCAGGCTTTATAGGGACGAATGGTGCATTTTATGATCAATTATTCCAGCTGTTTATTTCATTTTTTGAACTCTAGAGAAGTGTCAAACAAAGAAAAGCAGATAATTCTCACAAAATCATCAAATGTTTGACAGTGAGGCTTGGAATGATTTAATGATGGCTAAATAATAATATATCTGACATATATATCTATACAACAGTCGCAGATATACTGACACTCTTCACATGACTCGTACGTTCTGCTGCTGCTTTCCTTCGTAACACTGCTCTCATTCGAAGCTCAGCATGTCCTCAATAGCCCCAGTGTTTCACTGACAGCAGGTTGCTATGAACCCTGATAATGCTCCTTGTCGTTCACTCGGCAACCACGCAGGAAAGTGTGGATTCCATTCTTGAGAATACCTTGTGCCAGATGTCAAACTGTGAACACAATCATATTTAAAAATACTTGTGTTGCTGGTAGTCTTTACAGGTTAACATGGATGTGAGTATGCACTGATTTGTCTATACTATTGAATTTAACTCATTGAGCAAATTGTAGACGAATAAGGTATAAGGGAAAGTGGGCTGAACCAGAGTATGTCCAACGCCCTCCCCAAATCATAAGGAAATGTATCTCTTGTAATTAACTTCCACAATTCAAAGACCTTACACCAGACTATAAAACAAATGTTCAATTTAGATCAAATAATATTAAAATGAGAAAATGACGAAACCTTTAAGATATTAACAATTTTTGTCACCATCAGCTGTGCTGAACTCATTGTACTCACGCTGCTCACCGCCAGACAAAACACAGAATTGGTGCAGATATTCATCAAGGTTTGGATCGAGAAACATGATAATGCAAAAAATTGGCCAAATATTAAATCAAGTATCAGTAACAATCAGGTTGTTTTAATGGTAGGAGAAACACTGTGTAACCTAGGGCTGTCACTAACTACTTTTTGTTGAGCAATTATTGATTATTGATTAGCAACCACAGATGCGTTAAACAATATCATTGTAATTTGCAGACCATTTTATGCCACAGATTACATAATAATAATATGACAATATAATAGCATAATAATACAAGTACGCTTTTTCAGAGAACAAAGAACGTTAAAAATGTTAAAAAATATATCCTCAATAAATGAAACCAATAATAAGTGCAAGGGGCTCGGTGCGATGCGGAAGGGTTTGAGAACATGTGTCAGCTCGGGCGACGCGCTCCGTGGCTGCAGGCAGAGACGGGGCGCCTCGGTTCCAACAGTAGTTCAGGTTGAAAGACTGGGTGGGATGGATGTGTCTTAAACTAGATTTTAAGTTCGTTTTGCCTTTTTTCTTTGTCACTGCTTTTAAACAAAGTTGACATACCGGCTCGTTCTATTCTATTGGCGCTCCTCTCTCATTCCACTTAAAGCCAAAATGTTCCCACATCGGAGCTGAAGATTGCGGCTTTGATAGTCCAATTGGACTTGCTTAGCTGTCATGAAAAATAACACTTCATAACACGGTGGGTTCACGCATGGTCGGTGACCGCTCATTTTCATAGTGCGATAAGTCAATATATTTATTATCACAGTCACCTGTCGTACACCTCTGTGTCCATCCAGAGGTGTATTCCTTCAAACTCCTGCAAGCAAGAGATGGAAGACGGTGTATCGGCTAACTGTGGTATCCACCACACGTCAGGCTGACTGCTTTAAGCTGGACTGCAGCAAAGTGGAGTCAGCCTTACATGCATGAGGTCTGTTCTTAACTACCTGAGGAAGTGATTGAGTTACTCCAATAGTTGGTCCGGTGTTGGAGTTCCCCGTTGGCCGTTGATCTTTCAAAATTAACCGGGTAATCAATTATTAGACATGTGTGTCATGTCATGTGAAATACTACCCTAGTTTTATTTAAGAAAAAAGATTTGAATTATTGAATAGTCTTGAATCTTAGTCTTGTTGCAGTTAGCATCAAAAATGAATGTTTTAATAATGAGGATGGTAACAAAATAAATAAAAAGTTTAAAAACTCCAATGCAGTACTGAATACACGCCCAATGCTGGGTGCAAAGGTTGTTGTTTTTTTGCTGTTGTGCTGAGTAGCACCTCCATTTCCTTATTGCATTTCACTATCACTACCAACACTCACCGAGATATTTTTTTGCTCTCAAAATCTCATGAACCTACAAAGACGGGCCAGTGCGTCTCCACTTCCTACCTGCTCCAGCCTTCCCCTCATCCAGAACAAGGGCCCAAAGGACAGGACAGTTTTACTTATTTCACATGATAGAAACCAGGCGCAACCAAAGCTTCTTTACATGAGCAACACTGTGGCTCCGAAACTGTCCCAGTGCTCCAACTGGGTGTTTTCAGCTGGGAGAGTTGGAAGGGTTGAGGACAAACTATTCGTCACATAGTCAAATGCCTTCAAAACAAGTCTGACTGTGACCACCAGCCACTGGAAGGTGTAATCTGTGAGGGAAACCATGTACAGAAGTAATTTGTGATCTACTTCTATTCTCCTCTCTCCTCCATCTCTAACAGGACACTAATGGGTCCGTACGGAGTAGACAGAGCTGTTCATTCCATGGAGTTTACCGATTGTGAGAACGGCCTGGGTAAGTCTTTCTTTCTCTTCAACAAGCATGCATCTTCTTAAACACCTACTGTTTTTCCTGTGGATACCAATGTCCCCTTCATGTCTCTGATGTACTCTGATTGACTTGTGTCCCCTTGAGTGCAGCAGAACAAGTGTTATGGTGAGATGGTTAGCAAACAGTTCAGAGATAACATACATCATCAAATTGTCTCCTACTTTTAGTCAACCAAGCATTCATCCCTAGGTAATTCAATTTAATTTGTTTTATTTTGTATTAAATTTTTGTAAAATAACTAATTACAAATTGGCATCAGAGGGCTTTGCAGTCTTGCGACACATGTCCCGAAATCCTCACATTGGCACAGGAAAGAATAATAAAATCAAAATACAAACCCCTTTGATGGGGGGGAAAAAGAGGAAACCTAAGGGAGAACGACAGAGGAGTCCCTCTAAAGTTGTATGATGGAAACATTCTAAAGCACAAATAAAAATTAAAGAAAATCTGGCAGTTTTCTTCTTCACGTTCACAACTGTCCACTCCTCGCTGTGAACGGCGGTTCCGCCCATATGGACACACGGAGACACTAGCTGGCAGGTGAGCACGCTCCTTCCAGTGGACAGAGCACGGGACGGCCAGTCTGTAGGCAAAGACAATAATTTGACAACATAATGTTTGGAAGCCAAAAAACTCAATCTTCTGCCGCTATCTGGCAAGTGTGATTTTTAAATAGCTGAAATACAAAAGTCCTACTTTTAAAGGGATTTTCTCTGCAGTGTAGGTATCCTTGTTAAGTACCAGAATGGTAGTCTAGCTGGAGAAGTAGGTCATGTGGCAAAGCCCTAACCCACTTAACTCAGCTGGGTTAAGCATGCAGGGAGCTGCTGTTGTTTTTATCCATGCACCATCACACTGGTGGAGCTTGTGCCGACATAAGTCCCGCCCACCACAGGGGAAAACAATCAGCACCACAATATGACACCACGGGCTGAAATGACTGAATGCCCGTAGCATCTAAAAACCTTTCATTCCAGCATGAAAAATGTGTACTTGGCACCCTACAGTATGTCTACCAGGGGGGGCAGGTCATACTAAAGGTCTGCTGTTAGTAAGCCATGTTTCAGCAGGTTACCGTAGTTAGCTAAGGCACTTTCAGGCCTCTGCAAAGCTCTCGATCTACCGGTCAATCTTCATTCCTACCCTCACCTGTGGTCATGAAGGATGGGTCATGACCGAAAGAACTAGGTCAAGGGTACAAGCGGCCAAAATGGGTTTCCTCAGGAGAGTGGCTGGCGTCTCCCTTAGAGATAGGGTGAGAAGCTCAGCCATACGTGAGGAGCTCGGAGTAGAGCTGCTGCTCCTTTGCGTTGAAAGGAGCCAGTTGAGGTGGTTTGGGCATCTGGTGAGGATGCCCCCTGGGCGCCTTCCCCAGGTAGAGAGGTGGAGAGATTATATCTCTATAGTGGCCTGGGAACGCCTTGGGATCCCCCAGTCAGAGCTGGTAGATGTGGCCCGGTAAAGGGACGTTTGGGGTCTCCTGCTGGAGTTGTTGCCCCCGCGACCCGACCCTGGATAAGCGGTTGAAGATGGATGAATGGATGGATAGACTTGCAGGCCTAATAGTGCATAGCTCAGCTCTCTGATGTGTATACCTTCCAATTCAACACACACTGATCTTGAGTACTACAACAGTGCGTGGACGCAGCAGCTATGCTCTGGGTTTGGAATAAAGCACCTATAATGTGTCAGATGATTAAGACTATAGAATTTTGGATGGTGTAGCCGTGTTGAGTTATGAATATAATGGGATCTAAAAGAGCTTAGAAAAACTTAAAGAATAATTCAGAACTACTGAGATTAATATACATGTAATTCATATAGAGTATATTTCGCAATGCAGCAATCTGCATTATTAAGCGAATTGAAATTGCATACAGAGTTGGTACATTTAGTGTCTTTAATGCCTTTCAATCAGCCAGTGAATTCAGCCATCACTATTGTCACGGTTTGGGTTCACGTCTTGTTTTATTTTGTAGTTTCCTGCCTCTGATGCTCCTGGGTTACTTCACTTCCTGCCTTGTCCTCCCCTGTGATTGTCTGCGTGTCCATGATTGTTTCCACCTGTGTCCAATCACCTGCACCTTCCCAGTGTATTTAAGCCATGTGTGTCTCTTGCCCCTTGTCGCGTCATTACTGAATGTTTGCATGTTATGCCTGCTTGTGATTCCCTTAGTGTCTCGTGAGTTCCTGGTCCCCACCTGCATTTTTGCCCCTTGCCATTTTTGATTTTGACTATTTAAGTCTTTTTGTTTTCAAACTCTATGTCTAGGTCCTGCCTCTGCCTACACCCCGATCGTGACAATTATGAATTACACCCTAAAGCGTCACACTTGTCTTAGCAGCATTAGAGGACAAACTTATCATTACAAGTCTATGCTTTTTGTTTCAGCTTTTTGTTTTGTCTGGTCGGTGATGTAGACTTAAATGTTAAGAGAGAGGTGTAAGCATGCTGAAGGTGTGTGTGTGTGTGTGTGTGTGTGTGTGTGTGTGTGTGTGTGTGTGTACCTGCTGTATTTAGGCACCACGAAGGTGAAAAGTAAAGCACATAAAGCCTGAAGACCGCGCTTAACTCATGTAGCTTGCACAGCAGTCCTACAGTGATGCTGTTCTAGTCTGAGGAATGCACATGCTAATCTCGCAGTTAATGCAGCTGGAAGCATCGCTCCCTCAGCATGGTTTACAGTGAAAATCATCTCCGCTGAATTGTTTTCAGTCTGCTAATGTCCAGAAACCACACCATGTTGAAGTAAATGTTAAAGGACAATGTTTTCCTATTGCAGAATGTTTAAAGTCCCATTATCTGCCCATAGATTTTTTTTGTACAGTTTTGTTGTCTTACAAATGGGGAATAACAACATTCCATAATGATAATACATTATCAATGGATCCCAGAAATCTTTTCAACCCTTGAATGTGGAACCATGTTGTTCATGGTGAATGTGACTTAGGAGGTACAGCACTCCGCTATCTGGTTCGGTGGTTCGATCCCTGGTCTATATGTCCAACTGACTTACTGAATTCCAACTTGCGGCCGGAGGGATTGTTTTTGTGAGTGTTTATGCCCCTTTGAGGTGGGACGTGCTGTATGAATGAGTGTGTGAACATGTGTTTTAAAGTGCTTTGAGTTGCTATAACTAGAAAAGCACCATATACGTAGATACAGTTTATTTTACATTTAGTGATCTTTACAAGGTCTTAAAGAGTGTTGGAACTATTAAATCCTTGAGAAGCAAACATACCCTTGATAAATCTTGAACAGGATATAATGATTTGAATAACAAAATGTGCATCTGAGGAAGGAGAGAAGACGTTTTTCCTATTATACAGACATGCCTTTTTGTGATGTTTTTCCAAAGATAAAGTGCTCTGAGCCTGATCAGAAGAGAATCTTATATCTCCATTCTTCCAACAGGCAATAATTAACGCGCCTCTTGCTCCAGACCCAATTAGCGTTACAGTTTTGTCTCTGTGGTAAAAGGCCAACAGCAGCCTCACACTGTCGGCCCCCTGAATAAATGGTGAAATAAGAGACTGTACCAGCTAAGCTTGAGTCACTTTGATGTATTTACTTCACGCACAGTGGTGGAACACGTGTTACTAGAATAGATGGGTCAACCTTTACCAGTTATTGCCACAATGGGTGCAAAATGATCTAGTCCATGGGTTTAACTGTTAATACCATCCATGACTCTACTGGTCCATTAGCTAAATAGTGGATATTTGGTGATTGATAACCAGGAACAGTTTGATGCCACCTGCCTGCTAAACACTGATTCACTATATAGTGCTCACTTGTAAATAATGTGTTGTAAATTGGTAGAGGTCCTATCAGATATTCAGAGCATCAATATAGCAAAATATCAAACATTATCTATGTAAAGATATTGTGGATTAATGTTTACTGAGCAATACGTCTTTGAGAACATTATTTTAATGTTTTTGATGATATTTCAATTGTAGAAAAGTGGAATGGAATAACACTTAACTAATGTAGTTACGTGCTATTCCATCTAAATTATTAAACATCTTTGGATAATGGGCTCTGGGGGATTGTTGTATTTTATTATTGTACAAAAAAATAAAAGATGACTGATATTGCTTCCGTGGACACTGGACGTAAGGAGGCCAAGATCCTGAACCTGCTGCCTGATAGAAGTGTTTCTCCCCCTCCTGTACTAGTGGGACGATATAGGCTGCATGAACAGTGAACTTTAAGTGATAGTTTACAGGTCTACGCAGTCTTTTTAGCATAGTGTTTTCTCTATTGATAAAGAACGGACCTCACAGATCTATGATTTTACCTATTGGGTGTTGAGGTATCTTTGACAATTGTAGTGTGTTCAGAAACCTTTATGGCTGCGACTAAGGATTTGTTGAGTTATAATATAGGGATTCTAATAAAAAATATAAATTGTAATACAGGAGTATATTTCCCAATTGAGGGTCCCCAAGCATTCACAGCCCACAGGCCACTACTGTCTGTGCTCCAGCTCACAACCAAGAACAACATTGGGTTATATACATTAGCCATCCCACGGGCACAGTGTCTGATTTATAACATTTGGGGTTACTGTTGGGGCGGGGGCGTCTTCCACGCCGACTACGTCATTGCTCGCCACCAGCTATGATGTCATTGCTCCGTCCTCTTGTAGTTCTAAAGCAGTAACTTCCCTATAAGGAGGTGTTGTTTTTTCTTTGTTGTCTTTTTAGTACATTTATGCATTTCTACAATAAAATGGACCGTTTAGGTTTCTTCCAACTTTCTAAGCATCGTGTTTCACACCTAGATATTTTGTATAAAACAAACAGTATAAACACATAAAAGTATCACACTCTTCATAAGCCTGTAATAGAGATTTTGTCACCTCTAATCTCTCATTGTGCTGCATCAAACTGCTTAATAATTTGAGAGTCAGTTAAGAGCCGCACACCTCAACCTGTCTTAAAACATCTCTTATTGCCACTGACTGGCTGCTGATTTCTCTCACTACCCAGCTAGTGACTCCTCACGGGCCCCGCTAGTGTTGTAATGAACACCATCACTGTAACTTCGGTGTGTGAATGTCAGTTACTGATAGTGGCACCTTGTATAGCTCCTGTGATCACTACATGAATGGGTGTGAATGGGTTAATGATACCACATCGTGTAAAAGTACTTTGAGTTTCATAGTACACTTTTGTCTTTACAGTTACATTTAGCAAAGGAGCGAGGTAACGTTAGGTTGTCTGACCAAGGACTCCGAAAATTAACTTTAACTTAACTTTACTTACCACTGCCAATAGTACAAAGAATAAAAAATGAAATGGCAGCTCCTGACAGATGACCTTCCCCTTAGTCCCCTGAGATACCAATATTCAAATTCCCATCTGTCCCAAATATTATTATTCATTTATGTCTTATCCCAATTTCCTCCATCCTGCGAAGCTTGAAGTAGTGGTTTATACAGTTGTGTTTGTTATACTGCGTTGTATCTGTGCTGTTTGTGTCACTCGTGTGAAATAAAGGTGAAATAAAATAAATAAATAAAGGAGGTAATCACTCCCTGCACATTACATTTACAGAAGATTACAGTACCTCCTCTGCATTGTGGTAGTTTATGGCGTTTGGATGGTTGTGTTTTGAATGGTTCTGCACGGTTAGGAGCGTGTTTGCTCATTATTTAGTATGGAACTAAATTATTTACCTCAATAGAACTATTAATGTCAATAGAATAATTCACAATTAATATTGATATGGGGCACCACCCTGGGATCAGGGACCAATAACCACATAATAAAGTGAGTCATAATCTCCATTCAAATGGGTCTTTGGCCGTGCAGATTGCAGGCAGCAACTATCCCTCTGTTACGAGCTGAGGACATGCAGCAAAATGACAGTTGTTTTTCTTCTCCTCTCAACAGGCATCAAAGTAATTGGTGGAGTGAAGGAGCAAACTGGAGAGGAGTTTGGAGTCTATGTCAAACGGATTTTACCAGGTGGCCTTGCATCAAGTGACGGTGGGTTCACTATTCCAGGAGGACATTTTCTTGTAATGGCTGAATTAGTTCTTACTTCTTTTACATCTGTTTAAGTGCAGATAAATCACTTCAATTCAAAGATAACTGTTATACAAAGAAGAAATACAAAGAGCTCAGCGTCCTGTGTCCTATAGGAGCTCCCTCACTAACCTCCCTCCCCCATTTGGAGCTCTGACCTTTAAAACTGTTTTTCTTAAAATCATGATTTAGGGTAGACCTCAAACAACTTAATTGTATTTCCAACTTTCCCTTATTCATTCAAGGTGGGATTATCTGATGTTCACGCAAGCTATTTATTAGCTTTTAATCAATCAGTTTTAATTAGTCAATGCAAAGGGCAACACAGTAACACTTTCTTTTAAATATTTTAAAGGCTAGTATTTAAATAGTAAAAGCAAAAAATGGTAGAAACTTTACTAAAGTGTCTACCCTCCTTTGCATATTGACTGTTCGGAGCCTAAAAGACGGCGGCAAATACCCCCCTTTGGGTCTTAGTGTAGAACAGTGTTTAAAAAATCCTAAGGAATAGAAGTGAATGACACATTGGGCCTGGAGTGACAAGCCTCTCTGAAAACATGAATAAATCACACCACACACATTTAAACTGTTATACTCAAATCATGAATTTTCTGTTGTTTTTGTAACCAGAGAAGCTCGTATTTTCTAAAAATTATATAATTCATGTCATTCCCTACTCTCTTTTTTAAATGGGTTTCTGGTAAGATGCCTCAATTGGGGAGTTAAAAAAGTTTTGCTCTTTGATTCAAAATAGGTCAGTAGATGCCTCTTTCATGAATTTCGATTCATTTAGATGTCTTAGCAAATAGTGGCAAAATGAGACGTTAATTTAGCTTCCTGTAGCTGATAATTGCACTGTGTTAAAACACTAAAGACCACCTGACCTTTATCTCACCTGTGACAGGAAACCTGTTGCCGGGGGACCAGATCCTGGAGGTGAACGGGGACAGCCTAGTGGGAGTCACGAGTGAAAGGTAGTCCACCAAGACATTACTGCTCTGCTCATTCATTTAACCACATAAAGGACTGAAATGATTCTGCAACGCTAATTAACTGTGTTTGTTTTTCAGAGCTGTGGACATCCTGAGAGGAGCCTCGGCAACTAATCTCATGCGACTTCTCATAGCCAGAGACGAGGAAGCAAAGTAAGCATGATTAAGCTCCATGTGTAAGAAACAGCTTTGATATGACGGCATTCTGGTTCTCCATCATGAGGTGATTATTCATTTCAGCCTACAATACTGAATGTGCTAAACCAGGGGCGCAAGAGGCAGGAAACTACCAAAAAAAACACTGTGACAAAATCAGAGGTTGAATGGTTTCCTTTCTAGTCGACAGTACTGCAATTCCTACTTTCATCTGAATATTCAGTTTCTCTAGATATTAATAAAGCCTCACTTTTACTGGACCACTATCACAACAGGTGTACCTGATAGATAGAGATTATTGATAAAAAGCATGCATCAAATGACACATGTATTGTCTCCAAAACTTGTACAGTATACAATACATACTATATACGACATGAAGAGTAGTGTACTTGTACCTCGGCAGTGGATACGTTCAGGAACTGAGACCTTGACAGCCTTGGATTTATTGTGCAGATCCTAATATGAATATACATATTGCATAAATGGCAGTGCTGACAAGTGGCATCCTAAGATTCATAAAAGTCAGAATATGAATGTTTTATGCTGTGTCATTTCAAAGCGATTAGCCCCTGCGCTGCTTTTGTGGTGGAATGACAGCAGACCAAGTGGGGGAGAGACCCAGGGCTTTGCTCCTGACGAGATGAGTTAATACCAGCTCTGTGCTTTAACTATATCCTCCCAGAGCAGAGGACGGAGCTGGAGGGAGGAGAGGGAATAGAGAAGCGAGGGGTTGGGGGGGGAGGGGGTCTGGGGATTATGCAGTTTGTATCTCTCAACCCTAACAAGTCGGAGCTAAGTTAGCAATAGCTTTATTTAATTTTATCATCCCCTCGTGAAAAGCCTTATCGTTAGCAAAAGGGATGTCCCACAGAGACATTTACCAGACACAAGATTACATATATTTCTAGGTGTCCTATTGACTGTTTTGGTAAGAGCAACAGAAACCAGTGTGAACACAGAACAGGGACTTTAAGAGTGACAGATGTTACAATTGTGTGCTGTGGATAATGTTAAACAACAAATATTTTTGCTAAGAACATATCCATTTATTGTCTTTGCATCATAATTTCTCTCCTAAATAAGATATTTTCCTTGACTCAAACTGTCCCATCTGGAGGTGAGGGGGGGTGGACGAATGGACACATTTTCCAAGACACTGTCTCTGTCTGCTGGTGTGAGTGTGCTCGTGTGTGTGTGTGTGTGTGTGTGTGTGTGTGTGTGTGTGTGTGTATATATATATATATGTATATATATATATATATATATATATATATATATATATATGCCCGTCCATCTGTTCTAGTGGAGAATTGTAATGCGCCAGCAGGTAGAGACAGAAGTAACTGTCCAACATGAGAGGAGGTAGAAGGTTGCTCAATGATACATCCAAGTCCTGTGTACATGTCACTTTGTTTATTGGACTAAATGTTTTTATCCTCTCTAACTAGTATATTTTTTATGTAGGCATTACCTCAAGCGTAGTTCTGGTTCAAGTATGTTTTGGTCAATACAACTTACATTTTTCTGATAAAGTCCATTAATGGTTCTCTTGGGGTTTCCCTTTAAAGGAGAGAATTTGCTGAGTTGCTGGAGAAGTATGGATCTAATAGTAGCACAGGATCAACACGCAACTCTCCCATACAGCAAGGTAGGCAAATCCCAGCTTAGTCCTTTGTATGATACACTACAAATTCAGTGTTTTACCTAAAGCAGTAACTGTGATTTAATGTGGGCATATATTCTCTGCTCACATTAGAATTGGTTCAAATTAGATTTCCTTTTTCATCATTCCTGGTTGATGTCAAAAACATCATTCAAATCTACGTAAAATAAAAATTAACAGGGAACTTTGCCTGAAGGTAGATGGAGTAGGTCTGCCTTTGACATGTGCACATGCCCATTACAAAATGGCAAACATCTGTTTCAGTAGGGAGGAGGCAGCCGTACACATTTTTTAAAACATGTGAGTAGGTTTGTTGGCAGTGTGCAGGGGATCAGCGTACACATCTATTGGATAATATTCTGGTTGGAACAGAATATTATCAAATATACACTGAATTATTCACAAATGTATTTAATCTAACATTTATTGGACAGATTATTTTTCCAATTAATATAACAATAAATTATGGCTTTCAACATAAACGCATTCATCTATGCAATTAATGTGGCCGAGATCAATGCAACCAAATATTTTAACGTACATTTGTTTATTGTCGGCTTTATTGAAATTGACGGAAACGAAACGGCCGCTAACGGCAGTCAGTTACATCAAGATGGAGAAAGCTTTTTGCATTGGAAGTAAAACAAACACAGGCACGACATACAGCAGAGAACTGTGCAGAGGAATTACTCCCCGTGTCAAACAGAAGGGGGGTGACTGACAAACGGACCCCTTAAAGCAATACTATGCTAAGCTAGCTGCTATGCTACTTCTCAACATCTAACGTTACCTTGCGCGGCACACAGTCTGCAGAGGACCACCACTGTGTCCCTAAAAGACTGTGGTTTGAAAAAGTTCTGGCTAAATGTGGGGACATTGTTAGAACTTCAAATACAGGCGTTATATTATGAAGAGTTGAGTGCAAAGTGTAAGAGGACAGCAGGAAGAGTCGCTAAGTCGCCAGGGGAATTCTGCCTCCAAGATGATCAAATGTGTGCAGTTTTGTGTTTAAGATAACATTAACAACTAAACAACAGTGTCTAAAATACACTCGTTTTAAAGAGGTTACTCATTACTGAGATTTAGTCTTTAGAAGAAAAACAAACCTTCATTAACAACAACATTGTAACAACAACAACATTCATTAATCGCAATTAAGAAATTTCAATATGTGCAATTAATTAGTTAAATCTATTGACAGTCCTAATTTTGACACTTGACGATTTCTCCTCCTTGAACAGCACAGTCCAAAGTGTGTCCGTTGTCCGTTTCCGTTCTTTCTTGAGATTCCAAAGGAGGCCGCTACCTGGAGAGTACATCATCTGGTTCCTCATCGCGCTCCCAGAGTCCTTTGTTGTTGAGTCCAGCAGGCTCTCAGAACATGTACAACAACAGTGGGCCAATGCTGCGCTCCCTCAGGTACGATTCCTTTGTACAGAATTTACATCAACTACGACACGGTTCTCCTGTTGTAAAGCCTCCAAGTTCAAAAGATGTGGCTAGCAAATACTAACAATTAAACCCAGATTTCCAACCTATTGTGTAGATGTGTTTTCATGTGTGTTTTTACTAGTGCACGCATGTGGGCAGTCGAAGATCACACAAACACTGTTTTAAGGAGCCTGCATGAGACTGCCATGAAAAAATTAGCTTTTTTTTGTACTGTTCCATATTTTATTCTTTCAATCTGTTAGTAAAAGTACTACACCATATTGGGAAAAACTCCTGGGTTTCAATGGGCTTGACTTTACATTACATTACATTACATGTCATTTAGCGGACGCTTTTATCCAAAGCGACGTACAATAAGTGCATTCAACCATAGGGTACAAACTCAGGAGAACAAGAAACAAGAAAGTGCAATTTCCTCAAATAAGCCAATTTACAATTTGCTATAGATGAGTGACGTTACAAGTACAATTTAAGTGCTACAATTTGTTAGTCTTTAGTCGAGGTAGAGTCTGAAGAGGTGTGTCTTTAGTTTGCGGCGGAAGATGTGAAGGCTCTCTGCGGTCCTGGTGTCTTCAGAGAGTTCGTTCCACCATTTCGGCGCAAGGACAGCAAAGAGTCGAGATCTAGTCGAGTGTTTTGCTCTCAGTGAGGGAGGGACGAGCAGTTTTGCAGATGCAGAGCGGAGAGTGCGGGTTGGGATGTAGGGTTTGACCATGTCCTGGATGTAAGCTGGACCCGATCCATTCACAGCATGGTACGTGAGCACCAATGTTTTGAACTGGATGCGGGCGGCCACCGGTAGCCAGTGAAGAGAGCGGAGGAGTGGAGTAGTGTGGGAGAATTTCATGGCGGTGGCAGGGAGACCAGCCAGGAGGGAGTTGCAGTAGTCCAGGCGAGAGATGAAGAGCCTGAATCAGTACCTGCGCTGCCTTCTGAGTGAGAAGGGGACGTATTCTCCTGATGTTGTAGAGCGTGTATCTACAAGATCGCGTTGTCGCGGTGATGTTGGGAGTCAGGGAGAGTTGGCTGTCGAGTGTGATGCCGAGGTTCTTAGCGGTCAAAGTGGGCGTTAGTACGGAGTTCCCAAAGTTGACTGTCAGGTCCTGGGTAAGCGAATCTTTTCCGGGAAAGAGAAGTAGTTCAGTCTTGTCGGGGTTGATTTTCAGATGGTGGGCGGACATCCACTGGGAGATGTCAGTTAGACAGGCAGAGATCCGAGCCGCCACCTGGGTGTCCAAGTGAGGGAAGGAGAGAATTAGTTGGGTGTCATCGGCATAGCTGTGGTAAGAGAAGCCATGCGAGCGAATGACAGCGCCAAGAGAGTGAGTGTAAAGCGAAAACAGGAGGGGACCCAGCACGGAACCCTGAGGAGCTCCAGTAGTAAGAGGACAAGGTTCCGACACAGATCCTCGCCAGGTTACCCGGTAGGTGCGGCCGTCGAGGTAGGACGAGAGAAGGGAGAGAGCAGAGCCTGTGACACCAAGTTCCTGAAGGGAGGAAATAAGGATCTGGTGGTTGACCGTGTCAAATGCAGCAGAGAGGTCCAGAAGATTGAGGACAGAGGAGAGAGAGGCGGCTCTAGCAGTGTGGAGTTGCTCTGAGACAGCAAGGAGAGCAGTCTCTGTGGAGTGGCCTGCCTTGAAACCTGACTGGTGGGGGTCAAGGGTCACTTGTCAGTAACGTGGTTCCATCCCAAAAATGGTTTTATGGTGGAAAGCCTCATTCTGACAACAGATTTGCTTCATATAAAATGTATACCTTTAGCTCCCAAATAAACCTATAGAGGGTCGGTACTAAATGGAGTATGTTTTCCTGGCATCCAAGGCTCAGTCAGTCAATAATACAATTTACTGTGATAGCTGGCTAACGGCAGCTACAGTTAGCAGCAGTTAGCACTTACTTTAGCCACAAATCGAGCTGTGCTCGCGCAGTAAAACACTAAGGTACTGTGTTCCCTCTTGTCGAATTTGCCTTTTAACATTTATCTTCATGAATAGTTGAAATGGTTCCAATGTAGTTAAGGTCAAGGTGATTATTGATGACACCGTTGAACTCATGTCAGTGTCAAAAACTTGTAACATATGACAGTGTTATGTAAAGTTAACACGCACAACTAGTTTGTGGAACTTTGAGAATTTAATCTGCTACGGAATGTTTATTTTGTTAATGTTAAATCGTCATACAAAAAAAAAAACTATAACAATGACCCTCCCACCCACTTTAACCGTCTCAAAGAACATTTGTGTTTGCTTTATGGATGGCCAAAAGCTGACTTTCCTCATTCTGTCCTCAGTCATCCAGGTGAAGGAGTGATCCAGCTCATTTCAGTTGCGCGATCCGGCAGTTTGGGCATCACCATCGGAGGAGGCTCCAACAGGCCCGACGGGCCGGCTGTCTTCATTCAGGAGGTGCTGTCTGGAGGAGACTGTCACCGGGTAAGAAATGAAGCTGCAACCTAGTAAGAATTAAACCATTAAATTGCAGATGCTGAACGAAAAGTAAAGCTATGTTACCCATATCAGGGAGATTTTTTATGGTGTAAACAAAGAAATTATTTATTCATTTTGAGACCTAGTTCTATTATTTGTGGATTTAAGGTTGTTGTTTAAACATATTACTTTTTAATCTTGCTGCCCGAGAAAGGTGCTCTACAATTTCTTGTCAATTTATCATTTACCATTACTGGCGTCCAGTACATTTTTGACTAGAATTAATTTTGTATAATCTAAAATCACAATTTACTAAAGTTTCTCAGAGGGCTCTTCAATCAGGGCATGTACACATGCGATGTGCTCTGTCACAAAACCAACATCAACACAGGAAGACCCTGATAACCCTGATAATCCATTGATGGACAGAAGTGCAATAGATCTCTTTGTACAGGGAGAACGACATAAACGAACAACACAAATAATGAGAGTACTAGGCAGAATAATAATAATAGCAGAATTTGGCTATAGTAGAGTAATAATAATGATAGAAATAGTAATGGGGTCCAAAATAGAAAAAGATATGTGACAACCACGACTCGTTCTAAAGCCGTGTCAAAGAGGAAAGTTTTAAGCTTTATCTTATGAGCTGAACGTGTCTGCCTCCTGGACTGAAAGTGGAAGCTGCTTCCATAGAAGAGGAGCTTGACAACTGAAGGCTCTGGCTTCCATCCTACGTTTTAAGACTCTAGGAGCAAGTAACAAAGCATTTATGGAGCGCAGCACTCGTAGTAGGGCAATATGGTATTATAAGCTCCTTAAGATAAGATGGTGCCTCACCATCAAGTGCCTTGTAGGTGAGGAAAAGTACCTGAAATTATATTTGTTATTTAACAGGGAGCCAGTGCAGAGACGTTAAGTAATATGATCCCTTTTCTTAGTTCTTGTTAATTCACATGCTGCAGCATTCTGAATGAAATTAAGTAGTTTAAGAGATTTATTAGAGCAGCCTGATAATAAAGAATTACAGGTAATCTAGAGTAGAAGTAACAAATGCATAAACAGATATTTCTTTATCACTTCAAGACAATATATTATGCTGGTGAAAAAAGACCTTGAGATTTGTTTTATCTGAGAGTTAATAGACACACCCTGATCGGAGTTAACTCCAAGATTCATTAGGTTGCTGCTGAATACCAGAGCAATTCCATCTGGAGAAACTAAGTCACTAGAGATTCACCTCGAAGGTGCTCTGGGTTTAACATCAGGAAGTTGCTGGTCATTCAGGTTTTGATGTCCTTAAGATATTCTTAAATTCTCAAGAGCTGGCTGGTCTCGTCTGGTTTAATCAATACATATAATTGAGTTTTGTCTGCATAACAAGTAAAGTTTATGCCGTTTACACAGAATCTTGTGGATCTCCGTGAAATAACGTTGGTGTTGATAGTTTACAAATGCAAACTGGGATCGATCTGATAAATAGGACTTAAACCAGCTTAGCGGTGCCTTCAATAGCTAACAAATGTCCTCTAATAGAACGTAATGATCGATTGAGTCAAATGCAGAGAACAGAGACAATAATTTAGTTTGATGCAATTAGAAGGTTGAGTTTTTCAATATATACTTAATGTACTAAAATTTTGTTGAACAGACATATTGAGACAGACATATTGAGGAGTAAGACCATAAATGGTCTTGCTCCTCAATATGTCTGTTCTTTTATCATGTACCTCTATTTGATCCATTCCATTTTTTTGACAGCAGACTAATTCGGACAGAGCTTTGGGGATTAGACCCCGAGGCTCAGCAACACGCCTGAGGAAATAAGGCAGGCTGACTCAGCTCAAGACGTACTTTTATCACACTGCCTTCTCAGATTTGAACTGATTCTATGTGTTATTGGTTTTGCTGTAATTTAGCAAAGTGTGTAACCAAGTGAACTCAGTGAATCATAACAAAGTAACTGAGGAAAAGAGGCCGTAACAGGGGTATTGTCATTGTGCTGCTTTGAATTTCCCATGATGCAGCGATCATTAGTAAATCACAGGCAAGTGGGAGCTTGTCAGTGCAGGATATTTACTTACACCTTTTATTTTAATTGTCATTAAATGTTCATCATCGTATGTGCCTTTTTTGTTTATCAAAACATACATTGAATGACAAATGTACAAATGAATACACGTTAATGTTTAAAATTGTGAAATCTCCAAAAAAAAAGCAGCAGATCAAAAGTTGAGACAAGCAGATGGGTTAAACCGTGATCTGTTGTGTCACCAAGGCTGCCTGCAGGAAATTAACTCTGATTGAATATTTAGGAATCCATGCTGAGTGTTTCTTGGCGGACATGTTGTTTCGGTGTCATTGCTGCTCTGTCAGGGGAGTCACGGTGTCCCTGAACAGACACACTACACCAAGTGAGAAGTTCAGCCATCAAGCAGGACTCTGCTGAGGGCATCACCTTCTCCCCGATCTCTCTCTCTCTCACACACACACACACACACACACACACACACACACAATTACAATGCAGAGGATTTGGTCTGGCTTTCTGCTAGATCTGGGCATGCTCCAGTAGCAGCAGCAGAACCGGTGGTCCCTATCTTCGTTTGTGGCACTCAATATCACTGAAGACATTCATCTTCAGAAATATACTCACAAATACAGTGTATTGGTTCAATTGGTTCAGAAGTTTTCGAAAACTGGTCATTGTAGTTTTTATCAACCCATACTCAACAACAGTAAATAGAACACCTCGTTTCACCTTTGGATTGATCCACATTTGGTGTTTTAGGTTTGACACTAGCAGGGTATGTTGAGACCATCTGGCTCATTTAGCTGTCCACACACAATACATTTTAGCAGGGTTAAGTTTTCATTGGATGTGTTGACAAAACACATAATCAAGAATAATAAAAACAATAAAAAAAGAATCAAGAATATCAACATTCATAGCTGGATCATTACACATTTAGTTTTATATCCCAAGATAAGCTGTGCTTACTACTAGCCAGGGGGTTAAATGATCTTTCCCAGAAGTGCATTGGTGGAAGCTTGGGAATAAAAAAGGTAAATGTTCCATTTGTCCTGTGGAGAAGATGCTGTTAAACATGATTTATGAGCCCTGCAGTCCGGCCAAAGTCTCCAAGGGAATGTAGGCAACACTCACACAGTCAGTTCACACAGTCATCTGCACTCGACAGCTTATGTTCACTTAGCCATGGCTCTATTATGCATCAAACATCAGATAGGAGCGAGAGCAATCATGGAGCATAGTGCAAATTCTGTCGAAGCAATGAAGTTGGTCTTTCATTATCTGTCCGTCCTCAGCTGTTAAGCAAAATGTATGCTTCACCAGCAATGACTCATTCATATCTAGTGTCCACTAACAACATATGCTGACCCTAAACAGAAATCATTAAAGCCAAGTTGTGGTCATGGAGACATTTTCTGTCCATAGAAATCATTTAACAGGGAAATGTTCTAAAGTAGTATAAATAGTTTTAAATCATACAGCAAATACAAAGAATTGTTGCTGTCCTGTTGCTGTCCTGTAGCATCTCTTTCGATAGAAAGAGACAGGACAGCAACAATTCTTTGTATTTGCACAAAACGGGGCAAAGTAGAAAAGAGCAATTGTCTTTTTTATTTTAGAAGCCAGCGAGGGACAGTGATCACAGAGAGTGGTTCATGAGGTGTTGTCGCTGACAGAGAACACATTCACCCCATGCGGGACGGCCTGGCTGCTGCTAACGTTAGCTCCTTCAAGCCTAACCCTAACTGTATGGCAGTGGTGTCAAACTCAATCACAGTAACACGCATATGAATAACACTTAAATGTAGTATGTTATAAAGGGTATAAACCTTTATGTTTCTGGTCCATGTCCCACAATCTGAGCTACAGGTTGAACTGTCTTTAAGTCTTATTTCCGGACTCTCCCAAGTGTCTAGTTGAAGATAGTTCTTGGTATCAAGACCAGTGTCAAGACCAATTTTTGAAGTCTCGATCTCTACCGCATTCCTTTTAGGTGACCAAATTGAATCTAAATTTGTTTGCGAACAGAACCTGTTGAAAGCAGAACCTGTGTTAATAACTAGCTAGATTAGATACACAGGTATGCAATGCATTGATCATTGGCCCGAACTCTCAAGTCAGAGGCCTTGGGCAGAGGACAAAGGAGATTTAGCAATGTTAACTGAATGAGGCAGCAAAGGAAAGTTGGTTTGCTGTGTGGTGCTTGGCTTAGCATAAGTGAAGGCTCTGTCTCTGTCTTTTCTCTGAGCAGGATGGACGTTTGAGGCCTGGAGATCAGCTCATCGCTGTTAACAAGGAGTCCTTGATAGGTGTGACCCACGAAGAGGCCAAAAGCATGCTGAACAAAGTCAAATTCAGGTGAGTGTTTCATGTGAGACCTCAGTAGGGATTAGTCCGCTCTGCACACTGCCACGGACGTGCCTCTTTCCTCTGTGTTTATGTACGTCACTGTGTATTTGTATTTTTATGGATTGGGTGTCCAGCCAGGACGGTGCTGTGGAAATAGCCTTCATTCCAGGGAAAGGACTTTTTCCAAGCAGCACATCCCTCCACAACGGGGTCCAACGAGCCGCAGGCAGCAGCTACAACTCTGGACGCCTAAAAGCCCACATCCGATCACCTGAGGTCAGCTGCACACAGAAACAAACCCAAACATGTCATGGTTTCTCACATTGTTTCAGGTTGTTTGTGAAAGCAATATTTGGGAAATGATTGAAATCGATTTAATGATTAACTGATTTGTATTTAGTGAACAAAGAGCAGGGGTCATATTTTGCATAACTCCACAGTTCATATGCTAATTAGGGTTAGGGTTACACACAAATGTCTAATTAGATCAAATGATGAAGTAATGGTATTTTGGACGGACATGGATTTGAATTGATAATTGATAATGGATTGAAACTGTCTGGGCAGTTATGTACTAGTAACAGAACAAATTATAAACCACCTCAGCAAAATGTTCACTGTGAACCAAAAATGCCAAACACATCTTGTCTCCCATATCAGCTGATCCACAGTGGAATGACATATTTTCGAGTGACAGCGAGATCCTCTTTGTGGCAGTGGCAAGTGGGTGGCATCAAACTTGAGAGCCCCACCCCCTACACGGAACCCGCCGGTCCAAACCTAAAATTAGCCTCTGTAATAAGAAGACGGGGGCTCACGTGTCTCAAATAAAATTAAATAAAATAAAATATTTACAGCAGCTGATCTGTCGTACAAATAACAGTTGTTTCTGGTAAAAATTGGCTCCTCCCACCCAGCGTGCCGTTGTGACGCCGACTGATTTACTGGCGATTGCCGCTGCCTGCCACAAAGTTGCCACCCACTTGCCACTGCCACAAGGAGGATCTCGGCCCTACTGATATTTTCTGTTGATTATGCTGTTTTGAGAAAGGATGGCTTTAGCCCCTGTTTTTTTGTGGAACTGTGTGCTTTTAAAATAATGAAATATAAATAGTTATGATAATCTTTCAATAGATTGATCTACTTTAAGTAACATAATACAATGACACATGCATTAAAATTTGCATTAAAATGCTTTAACAAACTCAATGTAAAAAATGAATGTTACTTGATACTTGTCACTTTCAAAGCCAATTTTCAAATGGCTCTTAAATGGCTCTTAATCTTAAAATAGTATTTTGAAATGTGCATTCATAATTAACAATTTAAAGGACATACATTATAATATAATTGCACTTTAAGTTTATGACCACAATTTCATTAATCCATACATGAGGTTATTAAAGTTGTTCTGTGGCACACTCCAGCCTCCAAGCTGACCTCCATCCTTGGATGTCCTGTCCTACCAAACCATTTTTAGAGCTTTAGACAATATCAGTTTCCATGAAGTCATCTTTTTGTCAGCACTGTTTCAATGTTTATCTTTGTAGATCTGTACAGAGGAGCCAGTAGTAGTGTCCTCACCTTCTCCTGACATCTCCTCACCAGATATTCATATTTCAGGTAAAACTCACTTTCCTTTGTTTTCTTATGTATAACAAGGATCACTAACAGGCGAGCTGCTTCCGGGCCCAGACACTGTTACCGATGCATGACCTACAACCGATGCATACAAGTAAAGGAGTACCGCATTACCAACAGACAAACTATATTAAAACATCAGTTAACAAATCGCCACACAACTGGTGCAGTATTATACAAGTTTTGACTTGTGTAGTCGTATACTAACTACTTTACAAGCACAAGCCTGGTATATGTCTTAATCATCTGTGCTATTGTGCTCCATTAAAAATCACTCATACCAACACAGACCCTTAATTACATTTTCTACCCAATCCCAAATACAACTGCTGTCACAAATACTCAGCAGTGCACCAAAAGCAGATTAATCCACCACTGGAAATAATCCCCCAAAAAGCACTATTTCCTCTCGATGTCTGATAAAAAACCACAGTGGTCAGCTGTATGTTTTTCCGCGTTTTTAAAGATGCACATTTATTCAGAAGGAACTGTTTGGCTCGGGGCTGAGAGACACAGACAGGAAAAACTGCTGAATGTCCCGCTGTCCTTCTGTCCCCTGGAGCGCCTGTCCTCCCCTCGGCCGTACATAATGGGATCTCTCAGCTGCAATAACATTAAACGCCTTTAATGTTATTTTATTTTTGTTACATGTGAGTCAGGTCAAAAGAAAACACCGCTTGGGATAAAAAGAGGAGAGCAATATTCCCATAAATGACCCGTTGTAAATGATGTGGAACACATTGTGATTGGCCTGTCTGAACGCTGGACGTATAAAGGGGGCGGGCTTATTAGCGGCCGTAAGGCTGTCAGGCCGTGCCCAGATGATCACTGGCCCTGGTTTCAACCGTGACCTTAAGACCCGTCACATTCCCAACACGGTCTCTCACTTCTTTATTTGTATTATAGTGTTTAAAAAAACAGCTGTGCTTTAAAATATCCTTTCAAGGACTATTAAATGTTCTGGAAATCCCTGAAATATGAAACCTATTAGATAGACCAATGTGACCTGAGAATGAGAAACGGGCAACATGTACTCGCTCACAGAGATTGTGGATTACATGGAGGAGAAGAAGAGATTTAATAGAAACTATAGCACAGCAGGGGACCTCCAATCACACAAGGATTTGAGGGATCATGAAAAAGTACCCTCTTGATAATATAGGGTGAAGGTCACTATTGTTCCATCCTTTCTCTTATCCCCAGTGAGTCTGTATGCACCTGCTGTTTGAAACACAAATGAAAATCTCAAGCCCACGCAGCTCACTGATGACCAATGGAGGGAAGGAGGGGTGCGGCACCATCGTTTTCCGACGAGTGGGTGTGCATCGTTCTCACTTTGTCAACGAGCAGCGCGTGTTGCCATGAGCCCCTCTCGCCTCCCTCCCAAAGCTCGTGCAGGTGGCCCACTCCTCGTGCGGCGCCGCAGTCAGATTAGACAAGCCCCTCCGTCCAGACTGGAAATGAATTGTGAAAGCACCGACCCGCAACCCGAGCCCCCAGCCCACTGAAAACGGACCCACCAGTTGAAAACAACTGGTTTATAAGATTGTGAGTCTGTGCTGTTCCAATAGCAGCCTGTAGAATGGTTGTTATGGACATACATCCTTCCTCCTGTAATCACTTAATCTAATAATACCATCATCTAAATTAAGGTTTGTTGAGATAAAATACATTTAATACAAAGTGTAAGAGGGTTTTACTTGTCCAACTGGCACACATGGGACATGTTTTTGCTGAAGAACCAGAAGAAAAGGCCAGTTTCTATTGGAAGAGCGAGTGCTTGATCATAGAATGAAAGATCTGACCAGCAGCTCGAGGGTTCGGGTCCCAGCATAAAGCCACTTGACAGCCTGGCCCAATCCTATTGGCCTGGATTACCCCACTCAAGGTTATTCCTGAGGGACCGTGACCGCTGAGCATGGCTCCTGTTAGTGAAGCTAGTTACTAGCCATGAAAGATGTCAGCAGTCTGTGGTGAGGTGATTGGCTGGTAGGCATCAGTGCTTTAACTTCAGCCTCCTCGCCCCACTGATACCACTGGGTCATACACAGAGTATAAATGTTAATTAATTTGTGGGTTGAGTTTTAAAGCGCTTTGAGTGGTTGGAAGACTACAAATACAAGTACATTTTTAGGCTGTCCACTTGTCCTCAGGGATTAGGACAAAAAAAAACACCACAGTGATGGCTATTTCAGAATATAAAAAACTATAGCCTACCTATTTTGTCTCCCTACTTTAGATCTGGCTAATTCAGTTTTTTTGGTACTAGAATGACATACACATTGTTAATTTATAGAAGAAGGACTGTACTTGTATAGCACTTTTGTAGTCTCGCAACCACTCAAAGCACTTTTACACTTCATGTCATCATTCTCCCATTCATACAGTGATGATAGGAGCTATCATACACAGACACACCTGCCCATCAGTAACTAACATTCACACACTGTAGTCACAGCTACAGGAGCAATGTTGGGGTGAAGTGTCTTGCCCAAGGACACATCGATACGCGGGTTAGCCGGTACTGGGATCGAACCGCCAATCCGCTGATTGGTATACGTACGTATCTAGATATCCAGGGCTTAAAGCATGGTTGCTACAACAGCAAATCTGTCAATCATCACGACCAGTCTGGGGTCAAGGGTGGTGCAAATCCTTTGGGTGGGACAAGGATATTCGGTGAAAAGCATGCACAGCCCTAGCAGCAGGGGATGTGCAGACACGGACATCACACTAGGAGAGGCTCCCGTTGGCGGAGCAAATCTGGGGCAGACAAACTCATCAAATTAATATTAGGAACTGGCTGTCTGCCGTCCCCTCTCCAATATGTATAATCATCCACCTTTCCTCCACTACTCTCTTTTTAATCATCTGCTTCCCCCCCACCCTAACACAATCACACACACATACACACCTCCCATATCAACACAACCACCCACTTCCATCAAATCCACCCAGAATATCTGTCCATCCACTCTGATGTTACAGATTATGCAATGATATTTCTCCTCATGTTGTTTACCAAGTGTTCGGTGGCCTCATACACTTCCTCTCTACACTGATAAAAGCCTGCATGTATTTCTCATGCAGATACTGTATTATGTGCAACTTCTAAATCTTGGTTGATGCTTTCCGCTTTGTTTTGAGAAAATAAATAAATAATAAAAATCTTGTTCCTCTCCATTTTACTCCTCCCTATTCTTCTCCCTTCAGGTTCAACCAACCAGAGGTCGCCAACAGGTGCCAAGCCTAAGATAACGTTGGACCCCTACATACGCCTCAAATCAGACAAGTTGGAGGTGGTGAGTCCTTATTTTTCTGCTGACGTGTGATGAACAGGTTCATTCAGACTGTGAGGAATAGTCTCCTTGTCTGAACTTTCTTTGCCTTCTCTGCTCATCCACCTGTCTCTTTGTCACTGATGCACACCAGGTATTCATGCACAAGTGGGTCACTTTGGTTTGATTCGAGTCCTCCAGTTCTTACAGAGGTAATACAAGGATTAACACTATTTGTACTGATCAGCCTGTCCCAGACATTATTTTATCTGGAGGAAGATCTCCCAGTCACTATAGTATTATACTCATCAATCATATATAAAAATCCTAATGTACTGTAAAAAGAATGGAATATAATACTTACAACTAAGAATAGTACATCTGCTTTCATTGGATAACTAATCCACTTAACAAAATGAGATGCTGAGTATTTGACAATTTTTTCTTTTACCTATTTCTTTCTATCTGGACGTACATATTAGTTTATCTGGAGGCTGATGAAGCTGTGTTGACCTGATAAACCTATATTAAACCGCTATATTGAGGACTATGATGGCTGATTATTGGTAACTTAAATCTAAGACTCCTCATCTCACTTGTCCTTTCCCTCCGCCGGATCTTATATAGACAGGGAGACAAACAATTTGAGCAATTGAATGCAGCTGAGGCCAATTACACCTCCACCTGGCACCGTTCCCTCAACATGGCTCTCATCTGTCAGAAGCGAGGGAACCATCACAACCATCCCATTGGTCAATACCTTACTCAGATGAGTTGCTTTTGAATTAAAATAAATTTGTCGGTTAGTAAGCATGGTTTGCTAATTAGCACTACCAAGTTCTTTCTTTCTTTCTGTTTTCTATTTTTTTTTCAATGGCAGGCGATCTACTGACACTACCTTGATGATTGACCTATTGGGCACCCCTGATCTAGTAGGTCACCACTCTTAGGGGATTGGGTGCTCATCCATTACCAATTAGTTATACGATTACTGCAGGACTGGATTTGGAAGCATCCGTTTATAGGATGACGCATCAAAATCAAGTTTAACTTCGTCTAGGTATAATCCTTAAATTGTGGAAACCAATTTAGCTAAGCTTCTTCAGGGGACTCGCCAACTTTCACCAACTCGTTGGGACCAGCCACCTTTTCCGGTGGTTTGTTGAGCACTCTTTTGCTGCATTCCCCAGGGATAGCTGCCATAGATGAGTTTGAATAGGGAGCAACCAGGCTCTGTGCACTATGTTCGTACTGCACCCCCACCACGCGGAGAGAGAAAGAGACCACGCGGAGAGAGAGAGAGAGAGAGAGAAAAAAAGAGAACTACTGTGTTTGGCCAAGAAGAGAGGCCCCAATTTGTCAAGTTGTGGTGCCCAATACGTCGATCGGAATCGACCGATTGATTGCCAAGGCAGGGCCGGTACATCGCCTGTCATTGGAAAGAAAATTACGTCGAAGCTAACGGAAAACTTGGTAGTGCTAATTAGTGATCCTTACTTTACATTTACAATACATTTACAACATTTTATTTCATCCAAAGCGACCCTGGGTGAGTCCCATCAGTGCTAGTCATCAGAGTAAGGTACTCTGATGACTGTGAATGTGTGGAATGAAACCCAGCACCCTAATCATGTGAACTTCATCAGATAAAAAAAACGTTTTATCCTGTTGTTAAATATGGGGAAATGTTGTTTGCAGAGAAATTAAGTTTTTATTTTAGATTTTAATTTCAGAACTGAGGTACCTCACTGAGTGAGGTAATATTTACTTACTGTACTTACTAGAGAACCTGGAAACTTACTGGTACATCATGATTTCAGCCGTTAAACCTGCTCTGAATACTTCTCATGTCACTGGGCTCTACGTAATGGTACGATTTAAAGGTGTGGCATTGTGACTGATGACCAGGATAAATCAATCCTCTCAAATAGTTCTTGGTAAAGGTATAGGCAGTGAAGTGAGCGGACTCTGGTTCCTCTGCCGTGGGGCACATTAGTGGATTTGCAACCTTACTCTCATACGATTCTTCTGGTCCAGTATAATCTGGTCACAGACTTTTCCATGGGTTTCTCTGTTCTGGAGATGGGCAGCAAGCAGGTGGGGGTGGACAACAATCAGAACAATGGAGACATGCAGATGGACTGTGGCAGTTAACCTATTCCTTTCTCATACTACTCTGTATGTCAAGCCATTTTTTAAAGCAAAAAGGGGGGAAGCTTGGCATTGAAACTTAATTGCTGATCCTAGCTGTGGTTCCTTGAAAATTCGAATAATTCATCATCTGGGGGAGCAGAAACAATTTCAGTAAATTTACTCGCAGCGTTTTCTTAATTGTCATAACACATTAAAAGGTTTGTACTGAAGGTACTACAAAAGCAAAGGCCATGGGGTCACAAAATAAATCATACTCTGGAGACAATAGATGTCCATATCAACATTTCATTATGTTCTGGGCAGTACTTGCTATATGTACTCCAAATGATATTACATTACATTAAATTACTTGTCATTTAGCTGACGTTTTATCCAACGCTACTTACAATAAGTGCATTCACCCATAAGGATACAAACTCAGAAGAGCAAGAAACAAGAAAGTCCAATTTCCTCAAATAAGCCAATTTACAATTTGCTATAGATAAGTGCTGTTGTGATCTAGTCGAGTGTTTTGCTCTCAGTGAGGAGGAACAAGCAGTTTATCAGATGCAGAGCGGAGAGTGCGGGTCGGGATGTCGGGTTTGACCATGTCCTGGATGTAAGCTGGACCCCATCCATTCACAGCATGGTACGTGAGCACCAATGTTTAGAACTGGATGCGGGCAGCCACCGGTAGCCAGTGAAGAGAACGGAGGAGTCGAGTAGTGTGAGAAATTTCGGGTTAGGTTAAAGACCAGTGGAGCTGCTGCATTCTGGATGAGCTACAGAGCATTCAAAATGGGCGTTAACACGGAGTTGCCAAAATGAACCATCAAGTCCTGGGTAGGAGAATCTTTTCCCAGAAAGAGAAGTAGTTCAGTCTTGTTGGGGTTGATTTTCAGATGGTGAGCGGACATCCACTGAAAGATGTCAGTCTGACAGGCAGAGATCTGTCAGTGACCGAATGAGGGAAGAAGAGAATTAGTTGGGTGTCATTGGCATAGCTGTGGTAGGAGAAGCCATGCAAGCGAATGACAGCGCCGAGAGAGTTGGTGTAGAGCGCGAATAGGAGGGGACCAAGGATGGAGCCCTGAGGAACTCCAGTAGTAAGAGGACATGGTTCCGACACAGATCCTCGCCAGGTTACCCGGTAGGTGCGGCTGTCAAGGTAGGACGAGAGAAGGGAGAGAGCAGAGCCTTTGACACCAGGTTCCTGAAGGGAGGAAACAAGGATCTGAACTGCAGGGCGTCCAGGAGTGAGTCGGTGAGGGTTTTCAGGTGGAACAGGACTAACCGTTTAAAAGATTTCATGACTACAGAGGTCAGGGCGACGGGCCTGTAGTCATTAAGTCCTGTGATCCTGGGCCTCCTAGGATAAAGGATGATGGTGGAGGCTTTGAAGCAGGCTTTGAGTACAACTGTGATCTGTAACGGTGGCAGATCACGTACACTTTGTGTGAGAGTGTTTGTTAACCTTGAGGTGCTTCACCTCTGTCTGAAACTGCTCCATCTCCTCACTGCTGTAGCTGCATTCGGATTCATATGTCTGCACACGCTCACACAAATGCACAAACGTGGCATGTCTCCAGGGAGGTGTTGAAGATGTCTGTGAACACCGGAGACAGCTGATCAGCACAATGCTTCAGAGTGTAGGGGGAGACAAAGTCCGGACCGGCTGCTTTGCGAGGGTTTTGTCTTTTAAAGAGCCTGTTAACATCTCTCTCCAGAATAGAGAGGGTCATTGCTGGTGAGGGGAGGATGATGCAGAGGCCTGAGCCCCTGATGGGCTGGGGGAGGGAGAGGTGGGGGTGTGGGGCAGGTTGGTTAAGTTGTTGGGGATGGAGTCAGGACATTGACTATCAAATCTGCAGTAGAACTTGTTCAGCTCGTCTGCTGGGGGGGGCAACAGGGACACATGGTGGTGGTAGCATCATGCTGTGGGGATGCTTCTCTTTAGCAGCTACAGGGTAACTAGTCAGAATGAGGGAAAGATGGATGTAGCCAAATACAGGGCAATCCTTGAAGAAAACATGATGCAGTCGGTAAAAAACGTTAAAACAGTATTTTGTACTATGCATGTTGTGGTGGTCAAATGGGAAAAAGTCTATTTAAGTCCATTTGAATTCCAGTGTGTAACAGTACAAAATGGTGAAAGTCAAAGTGGGCTGAATATTGAAGGCACTGTATATGATGAGAGTGTCTTTGCAGAGTCTTTGCCGCTTTAACTCTACAGGGAGATTTGTATTTGACGGCGTCTGCCCTGATCAGCAGCAAGATAAAATGATTTGTATCTCTGTTCTTCTCTCTGTCTTTGGCACTCAGGCTTTGTCCTTCCTTGGGTTGGATGTCACAGAAGAGAAGATGAAGAAGTTGAGACAGAGTCTGACCACAGACCCACAAGGCACTGTGGCCTATGGAGGTGAAGCACACAAGCACACATACACTTATACTTCCAGTTTACTCAACAGCAAGGTGAAATATCTATGTTGAAATCCTGTCAAATCACAAATCCAACAGTCACTATCTCTTTGGATGACTTTGGTGTGGTGTCACATTCTGGAGCCATGAAGCACCTCAATGTCTGCTGCTGTCTGATGCACATTTCTATAGCAAGGAGATCATGTGATATTTGGCCAAACAAACAAATTACTATTCTAATACTTAACATACATTTGAAGATTTAGTAATTATATTATCAGATATGGGGGTCGTCCTGGCACAGGGCTAGAGAGGTTGCGCCAGGAACTGCAAGGTTGGTGGTTCAAGCCCCGGCTGCCCCATGTCCTATGTCGACGTGTGCCTGAGCAAGACACCAAACCCCTAATTGCTCCCCGGGCAAAAATGTCACATGATTGTAAACACAATATAGGTACAAAAATACATTTCTTTAGGCTTTCAATCCCTCCCCAGCTGTTGTTCCTTCCAGACCTCATGTATGTGTATGTGGGTGTCTTTTCTACTGTGTAAAGCAGGGGTGTCCAAATCACGGCTTAGCAGTTGTGGTCTTATAATGTATTATTTATGGACAGCTAGCATTGTTAAATGATTAAAACAACTTAAATATGCAATTCTTCCTTTAAACAGACAACACATTACTGCTGTTTAAAATCATCAGGTACAGTGCATCGGAAAGTATTCACAGCGTTTCACTTTTTCCCCATTTTGTTATGTTACAGCCTTATTCCAAAATGGATTAAATTAATTATTTTCCTCAACATTCTACACACAACAACCCATAATGACAAAGCGAAAACTGTTTTTTGCAAATTTTTGCAAATCTGTTAAAAATAAAGAACGAAAACATAACATGTACATAAGTATTCACAGCCTTTGCCATGACACTCAAAATTAAGCTCAGGTGCATCTTGTTTTCACTGATCATCCTTGAGATGTTTCTACAACTTGATTGGAGTCCACCTGTGCTAAATTCAGTTGATTGGACATGATTCAGAAAGGCACACACCTGTCTATATAAGGTATCACAGTTGACAGTGCATATCAGAGCATAAACCAAGCCATGAAGTCCAAGGAATTATCTGTAGAAGTTTGGAACCACCAGGACTCTTCCTAGAGTTGGCCGGCCAGCCAGACTGAGCGATCGGGGGAGAAGGGCCTTGGTCAGGGAGGTGACCAGGAACCCGATGGTCACTCTGACAGAACTCCAGCGTTGTTCTATGAAGAGAGCAGAACCTTCCAGAAGGACAATCTCTGCAGCTGAATGCCAAGCGTCATATCTGGAGGAAACCAGGCACTGCTCATCACCTGGCCAATACCATCCCTACAGTGAAGCATGGTGTGGCAGCATCATGCTGTGGGGATGTTTTTCAGCGGGAGGAACTGGGAGACTAGTCAGGATTGAGGGAAAGATGAATGCAGCAATGTACAGAGACATCCTCGATGAAAACGTGCTCCAAAGCGCTCTGGACCTCAGACTGGGGCGACGGTTCATCTTCCAACAGGACAACGACCCGAAGCACACAGCCAAGATAACAAAGGAGTGGCTTCGGCACAACTCTGTGTGTCCTAGAGTGGCCCAGCCAGAACCCTGACTTGAACCCGATTGAACATCTCTGGAGAGATCTGAAAATGGCTGTGCAGCGACGCTCCCCATCCAACCTGATCGAACTTGAGAGGTTCTGCAAAGAAGAATGGGAGAAACTGCCCATAAATAGGTGTGCCACGCTTGTGGAATCATACCCAAGAAGACTTGAGGCTGTAATTGCTGCCATAGGTGCTTCAACAAAGTATTGAGCCAAGGCTGTCAATACTTATGTACATGTTATGTTTTCGTTTTATTTTTAACAGATTTGCAAAAAACAGTTTTTACTTTGTCATTATGGGTTGTTGTGTGTAGAATGTTGAGGAAAATAATGAATTTAATCCATTTCGGAATAAGACTGTAACATAACAAAATGTGGAAAAAGTGAAGCGCTGTGAATACTTTCCAGATGCACTGTAAATTATGAGGTAAAGATATTTATCAACTTCATGGAAGTTTAAGGTATTCCATATAGTTTTTTCAATGTAATCTGACTCTCCAGATATGAATGCAAGTCAGAATTGTGATTTTAATGGCTTACATTTGGAAAATAAAGAAAATTGGCTATTTGCTATATTACATAAATATATGTAATATTTATGGTTAGATGTGAGACGGGACTATTTCCCCCTGGACATCTCCACATGATCAAATCTCATCTCTGAAGAAGGTTTGTACACCCCTGGTGTAAAGAGCATTTGAAGTTTAATCTCAATGCAGCCCACATGGACTATCTATAAAGTATTTCATAGACCGTAGTGCTGCTCATTCACACTGCCTCACTTTGATCCATTATTTTTCCATCTGTCAAAGCCGATATCATTCCTTCTAAATTAATACAGATTAATTTACCGACATGAAAATTGGGAAGGCCACCTGCTTCAATCAAAGTCCCCGCATATTGAGATTCAATTTTTCAAGTCTATATTAATATACTTGTATGTCATTCTAACCACAGAATGACATCTCTCCTTCACTAACCCACACATTCTGTCTGTGCTTTGTTAACTCTTAGACTTTGTGGAGGCTACCCAGAATGTTTTCCAGGAGAACCTGGAGGAGCTGGGTTTAGGGGCGGGTCCCTTTATGTTCTCCTATCACGAAGCAGCTAGTTTGATGGACACGTCGGCCTTCCACTCCCCTGTAAGCAGTCCTCACAACCTCGCACAACCCAGCACAGGAATGTATTAAAGATAACAAACCGCACAACCTGTACAACTGTGTGTGTTTGTGTGTGCGTGTGCAGACATATGAATCCGAAAGCAGCTACAGCAGTGAGGAGATGGAGCAGTTTCAGACGGAGGTGAAGCACCTCAAGGTGAACAAACACTCTCACACAAAGTGTACGTGACCTGCCACCGTTACAGATCACAGTTGTACTCAAAGCGCATCAAAGAGTGCCGAGCGTTGGAGCATCTCTGGAGTTACAGCACTTAGCCAGGTGCATGCAGAGGTCCATTTGTTCTTCATGACCAGGAGAGCTCTGATAATCATCTAATAACAGCAATGCATTCTTTATGATCCACGCTAGATTCAAGCCTGGCCAGAGAATGACTAAAAGTGTGTTTGTCCGTCTCGTCAGATGGGGTGTGACAGTGTCAGTTGTGTGTGAGTCTCACAGTGGATGTGTAACGGTTTGCAGTTATGCTTGAGTTCATGAATATTTTCGTCTACTGGAATCCCAGGTGCGGAAATAGGACTCCTTTACTTACCTTGCAAATTCTGTTTTACAAGAAGAAAATGAATGATTTAAAAAAAAAAAAGGAAGCCACTGAGACAGAGAAAAGCATACGGTGGCACTAAGACAAGAGCTCAGCTGGAAACTTTTCATATTGTAACCAAATAAGATAACGTGCACGAGGGCAGAGGGAATTGTTATCTGTATTATGTTGTCTCTGACGTGATCAGGTGATGCTGAAGGACATGGAGCACAGCAAGAAAAACCTGGAGGAAGAGCTGCAGAAGACCTCCCAGGTGAGAGACTGTACCTCGGGGGCCTGGAGATTTATTCACCAATCCAAAGAGATGTATGTTGCATCCAACATGTAGTCACACGTAGTCACATGAGGAATAGGTTTATTATTATGTTGTTGTTCTTCTTTACAGAAAGCCTGTTTGACTGTGGAGGAAAACTGCCGTCTGAAGACCCGTCTGCATGCAGCAGAGGCTGAGGCAGGCCAGAGGCAGGCCAGCAGCGCGGAGCAGGACTACGAGGAGGTCATCCAGCTGCTGGAGGCGGAGATCAGAGACCTGAAGAACCAACTGGCCACCAAGAGGCAGGCGAGAGGACTGGAGTCCACACAGGTCAGTCCAGAGCATTTTACTCATGCTATTTGCTCTAATTTTCTCACGTTGCCTCGGCAGACTTTTTCTGCCATGATGTTTGACACTTGTTACATCGATCTGAGACTGTGTGGTAAAGAAAGCAGAGGTACTGGCTGCCTCCCTTCCTGCTATTTCACTGTGGCGTTATGTCAAATCAGCGAGACTAATATGTTGTAAACATATATGAAATACGTGACCCAGTCTATGGGATGTGAGGACATGGGATAGAAGTGTACAAACATGACAGCGGGGAATTACAGAGATCACTGCACATGCTCAAATTGAGCAAAAACGTCACTGCTTCACTTCAACCTGCAATATGCAGCATTAAACCGTTGGAAGAGAAACACATGCTGATCAATCAGTCAGCCCCTTAAGCCTCAGACTCTGTCTGAGGCTTGTTTCTGTAGGATAGGGTCACTTTGAGCACCTGTATCACAAGCTACCTCGCTTGCTTCATTTTCACCAGCAGATGTGATGAAAAGAGAGGCGGTATCTTTATTCTCTCAGGATTACTGCCTCCTAGCAGTGCTTTTCCTTTCAGGTAGTAAATCCTGCAGCTGCACACGGGTACACATTCTGACTGCAGCATCCAGTGACAAAGATGAGGAGAGAGTAACAGATATAAGAACTAATATATTCAGGCACAGTGGGAAAATGTTTTTGTTTTTTAAATGTTAATATGTCCTAGTAGAAACCTAAAACACAAACAAGTTAATGAGCTTAATACACTATGCCCCCTTTAAATCACAATTATCTTCTCTTCTTTAAGTGCACAGATCTGAGAACAGGGTAGTGCGTCTGACTTGGTGAATTATTTTAGATCCCTGTTTTTACAGGACAGGTGTGTGGTGAGAGAGCAACGAGCTCACTCCAGATCAAGTGTTGCAGTGTTCAATGATTGTGTTCATCAGGAGGAGGTGCTGGATCTGAATAGGCGGCTGACGACTATCGACTGGCAGTTGAAGAAGTCAGAGCTGAGCAGGAAACACCTGGAGATCTCCAACAAGAAGCTGCTGGGCTTCGCACAGGTACAACTGTAAACTCACGTTGCAAGAGGTTTGTCCCTCCTCGTGTTCGCTGACACCTGCAGCCTCCAGCCGCCTTCTTAAATGTCTAAAAGGCACAGTGTCAATAAACACCCACATCGTCATTCAGAGTGAAGAGGTGACTCCAGTAAAACAATTTTCTCCTGTTTTGTCATCTTGTTTTTTTTTCTCGTTAATTTGGGAAATTGGTCCTCTGTTCTATTTCTTAGAGATCATAAGTGGCTCTTCATTTGCATGAGGTTGAGTGTGTGTGTGTGTGTGTGTGTGTGTGTGTGTGTGTGTGTGTGTGTACACGTATATTCCTAATGTAATCCAAGCACTTGGCAGTACCTGATGTCCTGCTGTTTTGATGATGATGAAAAGAAAAAATGCACAAGACACTTTTTCTGTATAACACAGGACCCTCCATGCGTACTGGACAGGACTCACATCATTACTGTCATTTGCTGACAAAACGTGTCACTGTGATATAGAAAAGCACTGCAACATTCTAACTCTTGGTTACACGCGTCACGCGTCCCACTGGCTTAGTGGAAGCCCTGAGTCAGCTGACGGCGGCTCACCAACTGACTTCAAACAGTTACGCTTTGAAAATATATTCATGGCAGATTGTGACAACTGGTTCGACATATTACATGTAATAATTGGGGGGTAGACTACTCAACAGAGAAACTGTAGAATACATTTAAGCAATTCATGAATGTAATAATTTGCAGGAATGTGTCCTCAGTATTTGCATTTGGGGAAGAGGATCCAATGAATTGACTAGAAGTACAGTTTCAGTCCTTATGTGAGAAAAGTAACAAAGCGACAGTTGGAGGCGAGAGCGGAGCCGCTGAGAGAAGGTTGACATGGTCTCTGTGAACGGCATCCTGCACCATGAGCGGACTCCTTCAATCATCCAGGGACGGGTGTGGAAATGTGAGAATGAACGGCACGAGGAGCTAATGAAGGGAGGGAGCACACAAGTTTTGCTCAGAGGATTCGCTCCTAATGTAATGGCATAACGGTGGGAGAAACACTGTTAAATCCCTCGTATTCACCACTTAAGGACCAAACCGGCTCTGGTCTCCGGATTAGGTTTACAAGGGTCCCACTGGGCCTCATTCAGGACTCTGCTCCCTCTGAAAATACCTCATCACCATCTTTGTGACCTTGGGGCTTGTTTTGTTTTGTCTGTTCCCAGAACGTCCACAAAGTGCTGACGACACCCAGCTTGTTGGGAGGCGAAGGCGGGTAAGACACTCAAGGAGGGAGGAGGTGGAGGAGGCTCAGGGAGGAGCGGGTGGAGTCGTGCTGTAACAGTCCTCCTGTGTGTGCTCTCCATGTTAGCAGCAGCAGGTCGTCTCCAGCCACCGACAGCCCCGACACCCCGTCGCCACTTCCTAACTCCGCCTTCCAGCTGGCTGTGGAGGCCAAAGAACTGGTGGCGGGAGTCTGCTCCCCCACTGCTGACGACAAAGGTACTGAGCTCGGACTGAACTACCACTCAACTTTATCCAATTCCAACAACACGTTAGAGCAACGCGGGATACGTACTGTGTATTTGGTTTGTGTATATTTATTCAAATGAGGTCAAAGAAAAAAAAGAACAGTGATATTTTACATTATCTGGATATTGTTGTTGCCAGTGTCCAATTTTCCAAAAGAGCAAAACATTCATGATCATAGATATGACTTTGCTTGTTGTTTCCTAATGAGTCAGACCTTTTGCAGAGCAGAGGTTTGGTCCTGTGGAAGTCGACACATGATGAGGATGTCACTGTCTGTAACGACAAACGCTTTCTGTCCCTCTGTGATCCGCCTGCAGCGTCAGTGAGTGCGACGGTGTTGGAGGTGGAGCCGCTGGCAGACGACAACCTTCATCCTCTGTGAGCAGCAAAGTGCCAGAGGGTTGTGGATGGGGGCTGACTGAGCTACAGACTACTCCATGGTCTACAGACACCACCCAATAAACTAAAATAAGGACAGTACTCATAAATTCAAATCCTCCGTTCACAGTGAACACAACCCAGCTGGTGTTTGAATACCAAAGCTCGCTCACACACATCGAATTAGTGTCTTCCTTTTCAAACTGAGAGTTCAGCAGTGGGGCAGGACTTAAGAACTCGTCATTCGCTGATAACACGTGTACACAAGTCTCTGTGAGAAGAGCTCTGCCAAATAAAACGTCTGCTGGAATTCTCTTTTGTGTAACTGAAAGCAGCGGGCGATTGAAGGGCCGCATGAGCATGTCCACAACGCACACACGCAACTGTCAACGTGTTATTACTCCTCTCTGACCACATTTCTAACCCACCTTCCAGCCACACACACACGCACTCCATGGGCTGCATGTTAGCTTGGAACGGGCAATCCAAGGCAAATCACCGGTGTCCCTTCATCCATCTCCATGACTTATTCCCCAACAGTAGGCAGAGAATGAAGAGACTCCTGAGGCTTTGTGCTTCCTGTCAATGCGTCCCGTGCGTCCACCACTGGCTGTCACGTTGCTGTAGCTCCTACTGTGTAAACCCGTGTTTTGTAGGCAGACCTCAGCCATAGGCTACATGTGGAACCTTCATTTGATTCATGCGGACAGCTTCGAAGAATACTGATGTGTCCTGTGCTTCAACAAAACTGCATCTGTGGTGTGGCCTCATATCTTTCTGTTACTGTTTTATATTAAAGGACCAACTGCTGACTGGATCTGATGTTGCCTTTATTGAACAATGTTTAGCCCTCATGAAGTCCTCCATGTTCTAAAATGACCCCACCTGGTTTTCCTTTTATTTAAAGCATATAGTATACATTTTCAATTTATCATGTGTAACCCGTTACCACAAATTGTTTCCTTCGTTTTGGAATTTCAGACCAATAGACCTTGTTTACATAAAAGTATACCCTGTTTTTCAATGTAAAATAGAGACTTTATATTATTTTGACTATTTGAATTACCACAGAGGGGTATATGTCATTGTTTAGTGAGGATGCCGTTTTTGGATCATTTCAATTTTTCTAATGGCAGCACATACCAAGTGTGTTGTCCACTCGATTCTTCACCTAATTCTGTGTTAGACATTTAATAACTTTTTATTCCATCTGAAATGTAAGGCCGATAAGATCTCATTTACCTTGTAAAAAATTATTTTGACTATGGTTAACAAAGTTAGGTGTTGAGTCATAGTTAGAAAAATTGGATTGGTTCAAAAACATCCTAATAGCAGCAAATATTCCCACCTGTTCAGGTCCCTCTGGGTCAAAAATGGCCCTGTGTGGTTTGACTATTTATCAAGCATAACCCATATTTGTTTCAACTTTTTATTCAACATCATGTCAACTCATTACTTGACGTCACTATTGATTTAAAAAACATTTAACCTTTCAAAACGAAATATTAGAATAAAAACAGAAAAACAGATCTGGCCTTAGTTGCATGCGAGGCAGGTACTAATGGCGGGATCTTTGCAGATTTATGCATTGCACATTGGAGCTCAATATTTTTAGATAACTCTGGCAAGGGCAGAATTTGCACCTTCTCATTTTGGGTGATACGGCTTTCTGCCAGGAGCACATCAAGTGTAGAAATTTTCACAAGTGGCCCCTGGAGACCTTCGATCATGTTGAGGACAACTCGCACTCCCCGATTCCTGACTGACAAGAGGTCCGGGAAGTACTTTATAACAAACGGTTCGTGAGGCAAAAAAGGTTGGAGACCTCCGGTCTAACATGTTTTGGAGTTGTCATAACCATTGCTTGACCCTACACATAAAAAAACATTTTGATTATCTATTTTGACTGATTGACTAAGAAGAACTATGAGCTGTGAAATGGCCTACAGGCTCCTCACATAACTGATTGGAGAGAGGTCACTGAGGTCAAACTGAAGAGCAGGGCTTTAGTGAGCACATGGTCTTAACATGGACAGAAAACACACCCATACAGAGACGTAAACAATAATAAAGTAAATTAAAAGCCCAAATAACTCAAATCAGTTATTAGAATAGTGGAGCAATACTATTACAAATGTAATAACGTCCTTGTGCATACACCACTACACAACACAGCTCCACTACTGGGGACAGTTACTGCAGACACACAGTGCATTGAGACTCGTTGGTAACCGACAGCTCCTGGGGAAAAACACGGCCCTTTCCTTTCCCTTTCCTTACTTTCCCCACGGACATGATCATCGGTCCCAACTGCTTCAATGCAGCGTGAACGTCTCGCGTGTTTCTGGGGACTGTTGTGCTGTCTGCACCAAGCTTCATATGAAGAGTTTCACCAACAAATAAATACAATTGCCCCAGAACAACATTCTACCGGCGACACAATATGCCGCCGTATCAAGCTTTGTCATTTGAGTTGACTGGACTCAGAAGCAGAAGAGTGTAGAGTTCATTTCAGACCTGATAATACTTTGTGTACTCTACTGTGATCATTCATAACATAAAACAGCTTGACTTGGGAGTTCTCTTGTGTGCTCATGTGCTGTTCAGTCGATGTTGGCATCTTAAATGTAAGATCATGTACATGATCAGGGTCCCCGGGGAGGGGGGTGGGGGGTGAACCCCTTCAGCTGGGGCTGTGGAGGCTCGAGTCGTAGGAGCTGGGTGTCATACCCACAATGCTCTCGGTCTGGGGCGTCTCTCCAAACAGGAAGTCATCATCGTCCCCCCTCGAGCCCTGAGAGACACAAAGAAGCAACAGGACCACGGGTCAGTGACCGGGACCCCGACTGAAACACATATTTACACATCATTTCCTTATACGGTACATCTCAATGTGTATTCTGTCTCATCACAGAATTGTGTGTTCAAAATAACAATATGCTTAAAAAACAGAGTAACGCCTAAAATCCTTATATCTTATTTTCCCATCGATCTAATGCACATAAAATCATGAAAGAAGATGTGTTTTACGGGAATACAAACCCAAACATTTACATTATGTGAATCCCTGAACTAATACCTAGTCATATAACCACCAATTCTGGGAACCTGTGTTGCGTGGAGTCGACCAGCTTCTGACACGTGAACAGGTGTCCCAGCACAGCGCCGCTGGACCAAATTCCAACCCGCCTCGGCATTTGATGCTCTTGTCTCAGAAACACTCGTATGCTATTGGACTGGGCTGAGCAGAACATTCATCTTGTTCATCATCATCATCAACGAGGTGTGTTTGGGCTCCTTGAAACATTTCAATGGCATTTGCTTTTCGGCATAAGGCAACATAACCTCAAGAACTTCAGAAGAGTCCAGGTCAGAGTTGTTGATTCAGCCGTCACTCAAGGGCTCCCAATATCTTCTTTGTGTTTAAAAGTAAAGTGTGCCCCCTACAGGTGGGCCGGTGCCCAGTCAGGAGAAACAGGTTCAGCCTTGGATTGTGACCGTGCCTGATGGTGATCGGCATCATCAGCGCTGCAGTAACACTAAAGGGCGTTTAAACAGTTGCATCTCATTATTTTTATTTATATAACAATAAATACTAAGCAACAAGTAAACAACAAATTTCTTCTGCCTTTCTATTTGGATGCAAGTCAGACAAACTGCACCTGAACACCCTGCGAGGTCAAAACAATAGAATTTTTTTGAAAGCATTGATCAAAATGACCAGAAACAAAGTTCACCACACGTTTAGTGTTGATGGACTGTGAGCTCTTATTTTGGAACTTTATTCCCCCAGCGCCCAAACATTGAGGGCAGCGAAGTCGCCTGAAGAAATTAAGGATATTTTACAGACATGTTTCTGTGTCTGATGGACTATTCGGATCGATGAAAAACTGATAATTTGAAGTTTATTTTTGACTAAAAAAGAAAGTTCTGACGAAGCAGATGAGGCTCCTGCTAAAGACATGGATGAAGCAGCTATGTGGAAATATGTCACATTTAACACGCAGGACAAACATTGGGAACAAACTGATGATTAGTAAAGACTGATTAAGTTAATCAACTTTTAGAGGAGTTTAAAGGTGTGCATACCAGTGAACTGGTGGACGAGGACCCGAGAGGAAGACAGGAGAACATGGTCTTAAGCTAAGTGGCAACAAATCATGGCTTTCCTTGCCACCATAACGAAAATGGATTTCAACCATGTTCCTTTAATTTAGTTGAGCCCCCTAACTAAAGAGCTACTGAAGGAAAACTTTGGACAAATTATTTTGTGCTTACTTGGAAAAGGCGCTATCTTTTAAGTCTGTGGATTCAAGATCCTTACAGGATTATGCCATGTTCCTCAGGCGCTGCTATGGAGGAGATGGACTCCACATCCAACATGAGAAACATCGTACTTATGTTGCCACACACGCTCAGGGAAAGGTGGCACAACAATGCTTATGAGTTGCTAAAGGGGCACAATCACAGAATTATCATGAATGTTTTATTAATAAACAAGCTTGCGGACCCCAAAGGTGAGTTAAAAAGTGGAGCGAAGCCTAGATTCAAGTCACAGGTCTCCAAGTTACGTGGAAATAGTTTCACAACAAGTGTTGCCGGAGACAAATGAGACTGAATCACTTTGTGTAAACACACACAGAACCCAGCTCAGCTTTGAAAAAAATAAGGGCATATGCTTTGGTTGTCTCTACACGGGACACACAGGAGACTGCAAAAGGCGTCTAACCTGTAAAGTCAGCACGCAAGCTCCCCCATGCTTTACTAGTAAGCGGTGTGACAGGTGGTGCATCAGCAGAGGGTTGTGGTCATAGAGAGACTGTGCTGCCCGTCGTCCCGTTCAGGTTAAGGCAGCAAAGAGAAGCCAGGTTCTGCAAGTCTATGCCCTCCTGGATTCGGGACCCACGGCTACCTACTGCTCCCCTCCCATCTCTTTGTGGGAAACTCACAAAAGCTTTAGTACATGGGGCCCATAGTCTTCTGGACAGATGCAGTGATAAGTACATTGGAAATGACAATCAATACTGACCAGTCTCAACAGAGATGTGTAAGCAGCAAAGACAATCAAAAGGATTGAGTGCAGTTACGTTCATGCAGCAATGGTACTATGGAATGCTGAAGAAAGTTGGCCAGTGGAGGCAGCATCAGACCATCTCGTGATCAAAGGCAGTGCTTCAAGATGATCCAGAAGTGCGGAAAACCACTGCTCTATACTCCACAGAAGCAGAGAGAATTGAAACTCCCACAGACCAATTTATTTCATTCTTTTCATATTGGATGAAGCTACTTAAAGCAGAGGTACGGATTCTGAGGCAAAAGGAGCTTTCCTTAAGCCCCATGGCGCCCCTACTTTCTGCTTCTCCAAGAAAGGCAACATGGACAGAAGTGAGAAAGAACTTTAGTGAAGGAGACCGTCTCCTGGTGTTGACCCCATGGCCCCCCTGGGAGCATCAGAGGGCTGCAAACCAAACCTGATGAAAGGGGTCTGGTCTGTTCAGTGGAGCTTCAGACTAGAGACTAACAATAATGGAAAATAGTCGAAGCAGTGGTGGCAGTGGTAGCAATGGTAAACACACTTATTGGACATCGGGCATCTCACCTGTTGTCCTGTTTTGATGGCGAGCTGCTCCGTGTCTGCTTCTTCCTCCCAGACCTGGTACAGCGGCTCAATCAGCTTAAGAGACCTGAAAGAACACGCACATGTTTTTTTAAGGACTTGAATCCTCTCAACAGTTAATGAGGGGACCGTATGGTGGCTCACTTTGTCAGATATTACCGTCTAGGTCACAGATAAGGTTTTTTCTTTAGTCTGGATACATCCGAAAACACTTTGCACAGTTTCAAGTACATTCACGATTGTTTAAAGCGTAAGGGCGGTTGTTCACACCGCTGGGGGCTTCCTGACTGGCACAAAGTGCTGTGTGGAAAGAGAAACTGGGCCCGAGGTCGTTGGGGACGCACCTCTTGAGCAGGTAGGGGTCGAAGGGGAAGAAGCTGTCCAGAGGGTTGGTGTTGGTGGTCACACTGTCTCCTCCTGCAGAGTTGCGTACCACCGGCAGCATGTGGCGGTTGTTCCTCTCTATGATGTTGTAGCAGAACACCACCTGATACACCCTGCAACGACAAACAGAAGCTGCTGCGGCACCGGAGGAGGAAACCTTCGAAGTCAACTCTCCTTCTGAGGGAACTGTTTTTCACACCCAAAAGGTTTCCAGCAGGTCCATCCACGTGGGCTCACATGGAATTCCAACGCTGACCGTTTAAATGCAACCGATGAGGTAACAGCTGCAGATAATGTTAATCGAGGCTAATGCCTGCCAACACTGGATTGTTGTTTCTTCACATACTTTTTGAAGGCTCTGCTCCCTCCCTCAAGGAGCGCAGACCGCATGTTTCGGAGGGCGGGGATCCCAATCTGTTATCAGATAACGTATGTAACGTAAAATGTGATAATCTATGCTACAAAACAGCTATTTTTAACCCTTGAAGGGTTCATCTGGGTTATCTGCCGGTAAAGAGGAGTTTTACTCTCTTATCTTCTTCCAGCAGAGCAGAGCATTCAGTAGAATACAACGGTCCCAGTATAGATGTAAACTACCACTGGGAGGAGACCAGGGCCGGTGGGGCGGCTGGCTACCTGCTGATGGCAGCGAACATGCTGGTGACTGCCGGCAGGCACACTTTGAGAGGGTTCAGCTGACACGTCACCACCCGCTCCAGGTTCAGACTCTGCAGGTACTCCAGACCTGAAGAGAACACCAAAGACCAAGTGACTAAAAAGAAAAGATCTTTTAAGTGAACCATTTAACAAATGTATTATGATTTAATTGGGGATATTTAAAAAGTAAGGAGCAACTGAACCCTGTAGGCAGACAATATTATTTTCTACGCTCTATTTGACAATCAAAATGTAAAACAATTCCTTTGGTTAACCATGAAACACCCAGATACTCTAAAGCTAGTCTTTAAACCAGGTCTGCAGTCAGTGCTCTGGAGCACTTTAAGAAGCAACAGTGAACTCAGGCATTAGGTGTGAACCAGTTTGAGTGCTTGTGCACCTTTCTTCATGTCACCCTCCAGCATGGCTCTGTGTCTAAAGATGAGTGTGTAGAAGACGGCCTGGCAGGCGGTGTAGAAGGGCCCGTGCAGGCTGACGTCACAGCAGGCCGGCCTGTCGCTGCCGTCCTGGGTGTCGATGTAGCGATGGATCCAGGCGATGAGCAGGTTCAGAGAGGACCGCACGGTGCTGCAGGAGGGGGGATGAGGACACTGGATGAGAACAACGCAGGCACAGAGGAGAAGGCTCCTCACTTTGGCTTTAAGCAGCCTCTGTGTTCTCCTCAGTGGCATCAACTCACAGTACAGGGACGAACTTGGCCCGAGCCAGGAAGCTCCCCAGGTATCCGGCAGCCGCCTGGCGGAGGACAGCGGGCTGAGAGGGACTCTGCAGAATCTTCCACAGGTGATCCAAGAAGGCCTCGGCGAACCCCTGGGACACAGAGTACAATAAGTGGACTTAAGAGAGGACTCATCTCACCAGGAGCACCGTCTCAAAGAAGATGAAATACCTCCATTAGACCTTGTTGTTTAAAAATAAACAAGCATTCTGACTGGCATACGCCAAAAACATTTCCACTCATCAAAATAATCACATTTCCATTTTCTCAAATGGAAGCAAAGGAAAATTAAAGTTATTGAGTAGAAGAAAAACCAGATGCATAACTATGTTCACCTGACCGAGTCGATTTGCCATGTGGCTTTTCTCTAGCATCACACAAAGCCTCATGCACAGTGTGGGAAGTACTGACCATTCTGAAGCTGCACAGGTAGAACAGTGTGTACTGGACATGATAGGAAGCGTGAGTTGGCAGGATGAGCTTGTCAAATACACTCAACAGATCTCTGTACAGATCCTTAGTCTTTTCCACCTGAAGGAAGCCTGAGAGGGGAAACAGGAAAGAAGACCCAACCTTTTAAAGCCGACAACATTCACTATTACACTGTGGTGTGAGAGTCGTTGGAAGGGGTACACCAACTGTTATTCACTAACCATCGACATGGCAGACGTCTTTGATGTAGGCCATCAGAACCACCATGAGAGTGTCCAGCCTGTCAGCCACTGGGTGGGCCATCCCAGTCCCCAAGGAGGGCGGAGCTGCTGATATGTCCTCATCCTGACACACACAAACACACACTTTCTAACAGAAGCAACCCTTGGACATTCTCTTTATACTCTTGTTATACTAATGGCACGTTTCCACCGAGCGGTATGGTACGGGTCGGGTCGGTACGGGTCTGTTAACCATGATTTGGCGAGCGTTTCCACAGTACCCTTACTTGATAGTCATGGTGTATTCCAGAAAGTAGTGGTGACGTCACTTGATAGGCGTGGTATATGACGGAAAGTAGATTGACGTAATTTAAATCGCGCGAAAACTGAAAGCTAACCGCAAACAACAATGGAGGACGTACAGCCGATCCTGTTCTTGCTTCTCCATATGTGGCTGTTTGTCACAAGGAGACGACAATCTTTGTTTGAGCAAAGGCTACATGCTGCAAGTGTGTTACGTGTGTTGCCTTTCCCCTTTCGGGAAAGGGCAAATGACGACACTCTTTCAACCAATCAACGTTCGGCAGTGGGTCTAGCTCCGCCCTTTAGTACCAAACAACTGTGCCAGGTACCCCAACGGAAGGGTACCCAAAAAGTGGTACGGTTCGGATTTTTGGTACAGAAGTTTTAACTTGAAATACATAATAATAATAATAATTCTTTATACATTGACTGTTTAACAACAGTTGTGGAGTTGTACAAAGTTGGATGTCCCCTCCACCATCCACACTACTGGATCTTTCCTCAGATTTTTTTGAAATTAGAAGACAGTAAAAGTAGAACTAAAAAGGTAGTAACAGCTACTATTTCTACTTTACTTCTCCAGTCAGAACAGAGGACGAGTGACCCAAACCCATAGGGGTATGAAACCAGTGCTGCTGGTTACCATGTCAAAGAGTCCTTCTTCGGCCCGCTGATTCAGCACTTCCTCTGCTTCCTCGATGTCGGACTTTGGTGCACCGACCTGAAGCACAACACACACACTGTTGGAAAAGCGGGACCCTGTTGTGTGTCACAATGTATTTAGGAGACATTACAGACTTTATTGATGACAACGAGAGGAAATGCCACTCCAACGTGCCTCTGCTACAAATAGACTTTGACCATCGCTGTGTAAAAACCTCACTGTGACCGACATTGACGGTGCATTACTACCGGATGGTGCCACCATGTTTCCAGCATGGAGAAACACCACATTGACCTTTCAGTCAGGGAAATAGAACCTGTGTGTGAAGTCTAGCCACCTACGTCCAGTTTGAGCATCTTTCCAACAATCAGCTCCAGCACGTCTCGCCGAATGGATGGTATGTAGATGGTCACCCTCAGGAGGTTGTGGACGTAACACTCCTGTAGAGGGCAGCAAACTATTAATCAACAAAAAGGAAAACATCTGGAAGGATCATTGGTGCATCGCTCCTCTCCATGCAAAATACATATGACATCCATTTCCTCCGCAAAGTGACTGATTGGGTGCAAGCGAATCTTACCAACAACGTCTGGGAGGCACCTTTTATATTTCATGAAATTTTTATTATCATTATTCTGTATGTTTTTTTGCATGGGAGACCTGTGAGAAGTAAGGGGTCTCTTACAAGCGTTGTGGAGGATTTCTGCAAGAAGGGAAACTTCTCAGTCAGAATGGGCATCAGAAAGCGACTCGTGCTGAAAGAAGAGGACAAACCATCATGCTACTATATTTAGAATTATGCAAATATCCATACAATAACAATACATAGAAAGTGATATATCCACCTTGGTTAATATTGTTGCATTTAATCAAAATTGGATACATGAAAATCAGAACCATTTATTTGCAAAATATGTTCATACATACAAGGAACTTCATGGCAGGTTGTGCATATTAAAATATATATATATATGCATTGGACAAAACGGACAATAATTTACAATTACATTATCAAGATTATAGTAACATAGTAATATAATTGCCTGTTACTATATATGTAATATAGTAACAGGTAAACTTAATTATACTATACACTAGTGTGTGAAGGTGTCAAGTGTATTTAAATAGAGTCAGTCAGTGGGGGAACGGCTCTGTTGATGAGCACGACTGCCGACGGGAAGAAACTTTTGGTGTGGCGGGAGGTCTTAGTCCTGATGGACCTCAGCCTCCTGCCAGATGGAAGGAGCACAAACAGGTTTTGTCCGGGGTGAGAGGGGTCGGCTACCATCTTTCTAGCTCACTTGAGGGTCCTGAAGTCCTAGAGAGACGGCAGACTGCAGCCGATCACCCTCTCTGCAGAGCGGATGGCACGCTGCAGCCTGCCCTTGTCCTTGGCTGTGGCTGCAGCGTACCAGACGGTGACGCCTTTGGCAGGTTCAGTTTCTTCAGCTGCCTCAGGAAGAACAGCCTCTGCGGAGCCTTCTTGGTGATGGAGCTGATGTTTAAGTTTCCCCAGCTTTACGTGCTGCTTCCCGTTAGACAGGAAGTTTGTGATCCACTTGCAGGTGGAGCCAGGCATGTGAAGCAGAGAGGGAATGATGATGTTGAAGTCCACAAAGAGGATCCTGGCGTAGGTTCCTGGGGAGTCCAGATGCTGGATATGTTGTTGTCATGTTGACAGCATCGTCTACAGACCTGCTTGCTCTGTAAGCAAACTGTAGTGGGTCCAGGAGTGCGTCGTTGAGGGTTCTGAGGTAGGACAGGACTTTTTGTACAGGCTGGGACGACAGGCCTGTAGTCATTAAGTCCTGTGATCCTGTGATTTAGGGGGGACGGGGATGATGGTGGAGGCCTTAAGGCTGACGGGAACGTAGAACGTCTCCAGTGAGATGTTGAAGATGTCTGAACACCGGAGACAGCGGGTCAGCAGGATGCTTCAAGTGGAGGAGGAGACAGAGTTCGGGTCAACTGTTCATTCTGTACACATGACATCCATTGTAGTCTGTCCATCCCGGGAGAGGGATCCTCCTCTGATGTTCTCCCTCAGGTTTCTTCCCCCTTTTCCCCATGGAAGGATTTTCGTGCTTTGTGGAGTTTTTCCTGCGCTGATGTGAGAGTTTTGGGACAGAGGATGTCACATGTGTACACGTGCGATTTGGGGCTATACAAAATACAATGAATTGCTTGCGGGTATTCCGTTTTTTAAAAAGCCTGTTGACTGGTGGTCTGGGCCTGGTTGGTGGTGGTGGCTGGTAGCTGTGAGGGATGGAGTCAGGACTGTGCCACGGGACTGTCCCAGTGGAACTCATCCAGCTTGTCTGCCAGGCGGCGGTCATTCATGGAGTGGGGGGTCTCTCACCGCCTTGCTAAACCTGTAATTTGTCTGTGTACAAGTCCTTGTCCCCACTCCAAAATGCCTGATCCTTCTGCAGTAGCTTTCTGTGTTTGGCTGCAAAGACCAGGGTTTGTCGTTGTTGTAACTCACCCTGGTGCATGATGGTACGCAGCTGTCCTCACAGAAGCCAATGTAAGAAGTCACAGCCTCTGTGAACTCATCCAGACTGTTGGTAGCAGTCCTGAAACCATGCAGTCCAAGCACGCCCGTAGATCCTCCAGAGCCTCACTGGTCTTTCTTGTCAAATTTCCTAACCACAGGTTTGGAGAGCCTTTCCACAGGAATCAGATGGACCATGAAGTGGTCAGTGTCCCAGCGCAGCACGAGAGACGGCGTGATAAGCCCTGCTTGTTGTACATTGCACTTGTCTCTCTTGTGATGTGCTTATATACGTATTGATGAATGTACTACCTATGTATCACTACCTGTATATAGACAATTACAGGTAGTAATAATAGTACCAGTGACCCGTATAAGTACTATCTGACATATAGCGATGCCTGTTTTATGTATAAGTATGTGAAAATATACCTTTTCATTTCTACAGCAACGATACGCAACTCTGCTCAATAGTATTTTGTTAAATGTCATAAAGAATATTTAAAGGGAGTAGCTCAGTTAAACACTAAGAAAATACACAGAAGCAATTATGTCCCTACAATAAGTATAAATCAGACCAACAAGTAAAGCAATTGATTTATGATTTAAATCTGTGTACGTGTCTGTGTATCACAGTAAATGTTTGTGTCCCATAGTCCACTCAGTGATGCGTCTCTCTGGTTCAGTTATTATTAGTAGTTGTAAGTTGAGAGCTGGTTGATTTCAGTTTCCGCACGCACCTAAAGCCAACCAACAGCATTCATCTGCAGACAGGAGTTGAAGAAGTGACTTACCTTGGAACATATCTGATGATAAGCTGCAATGCCTCATGACACAGATTGAAGTTTCTTGGGAGGTCTAGACAAATCAAAGGAGCGGTAGAGAGTTTGGATTCAACATCCAATCAAGAGTGTTGAACCAGAGACTTTCAGGATTAGGATGTAATTCTGTCTTAGGGTTGTGATTCTGTCATATTCATACTTCTGTCTTACTGCTGCTTCACACCGTACCTAAAAAAAAAACTATTAAAACTAACAAGTCTGTTTGCTGGTTAGTCTGGTTTGTTTGGAGGGTCAATCCAACCTGGATGCGAACATACCTGAAACTAGACCACTTGAAAAATCTCTGGCACCTTTTTAGTAGACTGGAGCGGTTTATGTGTGAAAGCAAATGGAAAAACGATGGGAGTTGATGGCAGATATGCGATTGTGACAGCTAACCCACTAACAAATCCATCAGCTGATGGTGAATTATTCTCAGGATTTATGCAAATCAGATCAACACTGCAGCCTTATGCACATGGTGTGCTTGCAGCACTTTGGTTTAAGTTTAATAAGAAAACCCTCAGTACTACACTGAATTGTTACAATACACGGAAGTTTAACTCAGCAATAAGATGGAGGAAACCTACTTTCATCTTCATCATCTGAATCCGAGATATCAACCCCTCCCTCGCAGATAATCACTCTCTCTGAAAAAAAACAAAGACACAATATTACTTCGAGTCACTGGTGATGGGATATAGTACATACATTGCTGCTGTTGGCCTTAAGATTTAAACATGAAAGGATGATGGAGCGGCAACAATAGATGGTTGAGAAAAACAAACATTTAAATGAACTCATTAAAAATTACAGTAAGATTTCTGTATTTTGTTGTAGAAACTTTGGATTATTTGACCAGCAGTCAAGAGAACCTACTGGGAGTAAAGTGGGAGACCACCATCTTGATGCAGGCACACAGGTAGACTGTCTGTGCTGAGACCAGGCTACTAATGAAAGCCATGTACTCCTCCACCACAGCCTGGCTCCGGCCCACCCACGGAAGTCTCTAGAATACACAGAAAAGTGTCAGACATTATTTAACTATCGAAATAGTGACTCATTAACTCCCAACAACTATTCCCTTCAGCGGTCAGCGGTACAGGTCGTCATAGTATCTGGACATGAAGCGAGCTCCGTCCTCTTGCCTCTGCACTCACCAAGATGGTGTAGATGAGCTGCTCGTGGTCCTTGGTGAGATGAGTCACACAACCACGGAACTCTTGTAGCCAGGAGATGAGCTGGCCATCCTGTCAGAGGAGAGAGTTCACTGAGCATCAAAAACCAACGGCACACTAATTCCAGGTCAGATGGATGCTTAACGGTTTACTGTACCTTTATCTCTGGATCAGACAGCTGGCGCTTCAGCAGTTCGTAGTCACAGCAGTCTCCCTTCAAACAAGAGAACCAGCTCATCATTAACTAAAAGCTGTCAGTCTACAGCTCATAATGTTGTTATTCATCATTATTAAACGGGGGAAATGAAATCGAGCATTGTGATTGGTTGAGAGTCCCCGGTGAACTGTATTGAGCATAATTAACTGTACAACTCTTAACATTGACCTGAGCGTTCCACATCAGTGCGCGATCATACTAGCTGAACTTTGGGATGGGAATCGCCACAATTTACCGGTTTAGGGCAATGCAATCTTTCGGAACCGATTTAGGGCGCCTTTTAGCTAAGAAGGACAATGCAGGTGGCAGTCATGATGTGTAAACACGCGATGGTGCGAGTTCTAGCAGGGAGACCTGGGATGTTTTCAGACAATAGATTAATGTCTATCTACTAGCTAATCATCAACCAACTTTTGGTACTAGGCTAACAAACGTAGTTTTCCCAATGCGGTTGTCTGTTGTATTTTCTCTAGGCCACTGAAATGCGATACGCAACGTTTGGTGGCAACGACTATGTTGTGTCCCGGGCCCCGCGCGTCGGGCCTGACAACACCCTCGAACTGTAACATCATTGACGATGAAGTAAAGCCTACCGGACCTCATTGCTTAACTTAACGTTAACTAACAGCGTCCCGTGGCTGACATTAACGGAAGCTTTACCATAGTCTCAGCTCGGTTTGATAACTGCTAAGCTAGCGTATAGAAGCGGACTGACACGCGTTAGTTAGCACTCACCCGTTCACGTTTAGCTAACGTTTCCGCAACGGTGCCCCCGAAGCGAACAGTTTTAGCAGGAGGAGAGTCCAAAAAGTCTCGACTGTCTGATGTTACCTCCATTTTTAGATGCGTTTGTTATTGCTACATTAGCGCTAATAAGCGCTATGCAAAACAACCACTAAACTGACGTAACGTGCTAAGACATGTGTTCCCAAGAGGAAGTGACCGCTTGTTTACGAAAGGGAATTGCAGACTCGTTTGTAGCAATCAAAGTCTTCCCCTGTACTCGACTCCGGATAAAAGGTTCCGGTTGGCTGCGGCCCCCGTCCACGCTCAAGGGAATGGGAAGCTATGGACAAGTTTGTTACCTGTTTGTTTTCTTTTTTGTAAGTATATTTTGAAAAACAAAAGAGGACAATTTGCCAGGGGGGGTAAAATAAATAATAATTGAATAAATGGGTAAATACTTATTTAGCATTATAATCTTGTAAAATGAATTAACCCCTTGAGAAGCATTATCGTTCTTGAATGTTTTGGTAATTGCATATCCTTTTAGAGGGGAATGTTGGATGTCTGTAACGGTCCCTGATTCTTCATTTTCTTGTTACTGTGATCTAACATCCGGTGTAGACGACATGCATGCCAACATGTAGCAGAGTGCAATGTTGTTAGTTTTGATTCTACCTCCAAACCAAACATCTTGGGTGTTTGAGAAACAAGTAGAAGTAGCCTTTAAATGATATATCTATATATGAATAATAAGTAAATGCATGAAAGGACATTTTCAGAACATCTTATTGTATGTAGTATAGAAACCAGTGTCTGTGTCAAACGTTGCAAGTAAAAAAAGAACAATCTTTTGTTTATGACATTGAGAGGACAAAATTACATTCCATTTTTACATTTCCATTATTGTCGCATTTAAGAGGAAGTGATATATCTCAATGTAAAGCAGTGTCTGCAGTGATACAGAAAACATCAAAGCTAACAATCTGTTTAAGGTAAAGGAAATTCAGTTGAACCAAATTTCTGGTGACATGTGTAATCATTGACTTTTCTATTGTCACGGGCGCTCATGACTTCAGCATTTATAACCCTACTAGTGATGTTATGATTTATAGCCTTTTTAGATATCCATCCATCCATTGTCAAACCGCTTATCCTGCACACAGGGTCGCGGGGGGGCTGGAGTCCATCCCAGCCAACTTCGGGCGATAGACAGGGTACACCCTGGATTGGTCGCCAGCCAATCGCAGGGCCACACAGAGACATACAACCATTCACACTCACATTCACACATCTACGGGCAATTTAAAGTCCCCAATTAACCTGATCCCCAGAGCATGTCTTTGGACTGTGGGAGGAAGCCGGAGAACCCGGAGAGAACCCACGCAGACACGGGGAGAACATGCAGACTCCACACAGAAAGGCCACTGGGCGGAATCGAACCCAGGACCTTCTTGCTGTGAGGCAACAGTGCTAACCACCACGCCACCGTGCCGCCCCCCTTTTTAGATATATATATATATATATATATATATATATATATATATATATATATATATATATATATATATATATATATATATATATATATATATATATATATATATATATATATATATATATATATATATATATATATATATATATATATATATATATATATATATATATATATATAGAAGGATTCAGCGTTCCTCGTTTCAGCTCAGCGATTGTTGTTCCTTTTTGTGACACTGATGAAGCGTTATGCTTTTTGTTGTGGTTGTTTTACATATAACGCAATGTTATTTTGATGGGTTAACAAAAGTAAGAGGCCACCAATTGGAACCAATGATAGCCAGTAAGTTGTTCCAGTAAATGTGTTTGTCCCCCTTGGTTGCTGTGCAGTTGTAGAATTGTTAGCATTGAAGTAGAGCACCGGTGCAGTAAGAGGAAACAGCAGTATAATAAAACCAGTGTGTTTCAAAGGTCAAACACTGAGGCCTGTTATCAACATGGGTGTGAACGAGGAAGTCTGCGGCCAGCCCATTTTGTTCGTTGATGAATCACAAATTCATATTCCGCTTTCCTTCTGTGACTGCAACAACTGAAAGTGGCCACACGGATCAGAACGTCCCAGCTAACCAGAAAGTATAGAATATAGTATTTGATGATAATATTTTGCTTCTTACTGCACTCAAATACAAAATACACTACGGCATTATATTCTACCCGTTGTGCTGCACATATTGTTCAGAGACGATTGGTAAAGGTCACACTTTAAACTGGAAGTTTCGGACGCGTGAATGCCAAAAAGGGGGCAGGGCACAGGTGTTATAGGTTTAGCAGTGTGATACTTTGTGAAGAACCACTAATTGAAGCACAATAAAAGTTGTTACAGTCAGCAGAAACAAGTTGTGAACACAACAAGAACATAGAATCACATTTTTAGTTGGCGAAGCGTTTATGTTAACACAATAGGTTGATGACAGGAACTACCCTATCGGGCTAATTTAATTGCCCATCAGCACTAAGATTCACACCATTCACAAACTATCACAGCTACAGCAGTTTTTTGGGGTGAGCCACGTCACAGTGATGTGTCGACAGACAGATGTCTGATTTGCTGTTGATGGACATGCATAACTTGATTGCCATTGAATAATTTCAACTTCAGGAATCAAATCCCACTAATGGTATAGAGGGTCATGCCACTCAATTAAAAAATGAATGGTGTTATTTGTTTAGTAATGTCTTTGACAGAGATAACTCATGACGCAGTGATGTAAAGAGACATTAATCAGAACAGTATAAATATGAACTGAAAATATCTGTCATGTCTTTTGATTCACACACAGACTGAATGAATTCTGCTATACTGATTAAAAGATCACGTTTATTTGGAAAATACATTGAAATAAAGATGTTCTCGGCAACACATTTTTAAACATATATTTTTAAGAATTTCTCAGCATGAACCGGAGGAGAAGAGAGTGTAAGGCAGCTCGTCTGGAGTCTGTGGGGCAGAGAACGCATGACACCTCATTAAGGACATGAGTTCTGCTGGTGATCAGAAATCCTGCTATTGCTTAAACGATGTGAGTGAGCAGTGACCTAAGGTTAATCATTCATCCACTGATAAGATTATTAAATGATCCAGAGCAGGCAGTCCTTTCTACATTTAAACCACATGAAATTAAAACAAGCTCTTTTTAGGTCTAGTATTCACAAATCTTTTATAAAAATGAGTGGTACTAAATCAAATAGTACTTTGATAATTCCAAAACAGTTTAGATGTACAATTCAGATGTACAAATACATCTGAATACCACCCTACATTGAAAAACAAAAGTAATATTAATAAAAATAATAATAAAAGCTTTAATTGATCACATTTCCCTTTACTTCTATAATATTATGACCTGACAATGGAACCATATTTTTGGATTTGCATATTTGAACTCAGTACTTTTCAAATCTTGGCTGTTCTTACATATGCAGACCATGGAAGTTAAACGGTCAAATATTTAGATATATGGAGCTAAAAATGGAAATTCTGACCGCTTACAAAAATGATAATTTTAGCGGAGGTTTCTGTTTCTGTATGTATATATATATATATATATATATATATATATATATATATATATATATATATATATATATATATATATATATACATATGCAGTTACAGTTACAGTAATGCAGCCATCAGCTCTGGGATTATAAAGCGTTTAACTCAAATCTACAACATTAAATAGTGCCGTAGAAAAATATAAGAATAGTATACTATATAATAGTTCTGTAACAAGTGGTTTTGTGCGAAGGCCTCACCTGTCGGACACTATGTAGGTGAGCTCTCTGTTGTTGTGTGCGGCATTTCTACGTCACAGCTTGCCACTGCAGGGAAAGTACTTTGCGTTGTGTCCTCCTTTGCGGTCATCGTTGCCATGGAAACAGCCACCTGTGGCCCTCCCGTTGACCTCTGCGCGGAGGGCGCACGTGGGCCGAATGGTGCACCAGTTCTCCGCAGCGAGGACCTGATGCCGCTGGACACGCGGCTGGAGAGGCGCCTCACCGCGCCGCCGAGGCCGGTCAGCCTTCCCTTGTCCTTCTTCGCCAACCCGACATCATCCTCCAGCTCAGCCGGGGGCACCTCGATGTTACCAGAGTACCAGAACACCCACCAGATGAGGCTGAGGAAGATCACGATGGCCCCCGCGTAGATGAGCAGGTCATAAAAGAACACGTTCACGAACACCCCAATGAGAAGTACAAGCAGTCCCACAATGTCAAAGGCTACCGCGAGCCAGAAACAGCAAACACAGCGACCCAGACCCCGGTGGACCGGTTCCATATCAGCAGGCCGAGAGGACCCCTCTGACAGCTTCGTGCCCTGGCATCGAGTTACCGCGCGGTAAGGTGAGTCGGGTGAGGCGCTGCGCTCGCTCATCACACACAAAGAGGGGAGGGGCGTGGTGGCCGAAGGGGGAGGGGCTCTGAGCACTACCTGGCCGGGGCGAGTCACCTGGAACACACGCGTAGACTCAGTGTTGAGCGGTATTTCAGGTGAGTGGATGTCTCTGTCTTCTTCTTCCTTTGACTGATAAAAGCGGCTCAATCCTGTTGGTGTCAGAGACACATTTGGCACTCTGTGCTACATTAATTCACTATAAATAATTGTGTGTTATAGAGCAGAGAGTTATTAGAAGCATTCATGGATGAGGCTATTAGAGGTATTGCGCACCTGCAGTAGTTCACAACACTTGAGCTACTCTTTACTGTTCCATGTAAAACAACATACTACATATTCGTAGACGTCTTTATGTGTCTTCATGTAGCTAACAGATTTGTTTTCATACAGAGAAGTTTATGTTGCATTAGTAGGCTGCGCACAGACAGATGGATATTACAGATACATCACCTCATCCACTGGCCTGGAGCCACAGCCCCGAGCTGCGAGTATAAACGAGAATATATAATGAATAAATAATGGAAAGCAAAAGCCAAGCGGGACACAATGAGACAGATGGGCAGCAAAAAATGAACCCAGGAGATAAGAAATTGGGTTTTTGTGACAAGGGGTCCACTGCTGATTGTTGACCATGTCCAACGACCACCTTCTCACATGACTATAATAAAAAAACATACAAAGGATAAAAGATCAATTGGAAACATGTGTACTATAATGACCAAAATAAATATTTTGCCGACCATCCCTATTATTGTTTTCCATCATGAATCCATATTGAATGTATTCATGGTCCATTCTTTGTCACTGCAAGAGGAGCGTCAGCTAGCTAACAGTGGAGACATGTTTGTCTCTACTAACAAGATGGGTTGGACTTTTGTTGTGTTTAATGTCAAGGGCTTTACTGGTTGGACTTACAAAGGCCTGGATCCAGACCTCTGAACCTTACCTGTTTCAGTTAGTTAGCTCTACGTTGTGCTCATTGACAGCTGTGTTCCTGGTTGGATACACGGGTTTACCAATCAGAGCTTTGTAACCATTACTAAGTTTGAGGATCTTTACCAGTCCCAGCGAGGAATTCCACCAAAGTGGAGTTAGGAGTGATTAATAGAAGCAACACTGGGTCAGTGGAGACCAGGTCCATCCTTCAGAGGTCCAGTGGTTCCATCCCCGACTCCACTACTGTCCACGTGTCGGCAAGACACTTAACCCCACATTCCTGTGTCTGTGACTACTGTGCGTGAACGTTAGTTACTTATGGCAGATGTCACTGTGTATGGTAGCTCCTGGCATCACTGTGTAAATGGTAGATTTTTTAAATATTTATTTAAACTTTATTTGATTTGATAAACAGACATCTGGCATACAAATATAAATAATAACTAAATGCAATGTGTTTAGTATTTGTAGCAAAACGCTGTCCACAGGAGACTTTTTTAAACAAAAAGGTATATAAAAAAAAAAGAAAAACAATAGTGTTAAGTGTGAGGGCAACGTTGCTTCTCTTTTAACCATATTTTGATACCTGTATTAAAAACATTGAAACTGTAATGTAAATGTGAGTTTCACATGAGTATTCATTCATCATGATTAATCATGAATGAATTAATGAGTAATCTTTGCTGTGTTATCAATCATATCAATCATTTGACGGCTGTGTTTAAAAGGTTCAAATATATTACAACTTTCGCGTTGACTGCGTTTGGGCGTTTGACGCGACTTTGCTTGTAATCGCGTCGATTTCACAGCTTAGGCGAGAAACGTGCCATATGTCAGTCACAGCACACGCTTCCCTACCAACCACTTCACGTTTCGAACCACTTATCCCTACTCAGCAACCCCCCCTTTTCGTCTTATCTTAAACTGTTGGCTAAAGATAAACGTATATATATATTAAGATTGTAATTCACGTCACTGGGGTCAACTGAGCAGACACTTACATTTTATGATGATATTTACAGTAAACGCATTTAAACGGCCCAGATTGTAAGCGAGCATGGAAAGATTCTCTGTGTATAAGAGGTGTTACCTGAATTTTGTGAGTTAAAATACATTAAATGTGCCATAAAAAACCCAATTAACTACACCTAGAAAGAAAACAATGAATGTTCAATGAATGTTTACCGTACCAAATGAGAGATTTCCCAATGTCAGTCTTGAAAGGCGCTTATCCTGTATACAGGGTCGAGGGGGAGTCAATGCCAGCCAACATCGGGCAAGAGATGGAGTACACCCTGTACAGCTAATCACAGGTGACTCACACACCTATGTGGGGTAATGTAGAATGACCAATCAACCTAATAATACAGGGACCACATGCAGAAAGGCCACTGGGTGGAATGGAACAGTACCACCACACATCGTTTGTACAGAAAAAATCTTATTTCTTTGTACAAGTGTAGTCAGTGAGTTCCTTAACACATGAATATCAGTGTAAATATTTTGTAAACTGCTTTTATAGGACCTGACATTTTAACATATGAGGAGCCTACAAATGTAGGAATTCTATTTTGTTCACAAATAATGTTGGATTTTCTATCTATATGTTCAACTGTGGGTGAGTGTGGAGCACGGCCGTCCTCCAATCAGAGGGTTGGCGATTTGATTGCAGGCCCGGCTTATGCACGTGTCGATGTGTCCTCGGGCAAGACACTTAATAAAAACCCCATAATTGGTACTACAATTTGGGAATGAATCTGGAATCAGGAAACATTTATTAACAAAATATGTCAGACATACAAGGAATTGGACATGGCGATTGGTGCATAGCAGCAGACAATGGACAACAAGACAGATAAGACGACAGAGGAAAAAAATATATATAATGTTATGGGTTAGTATAGAAGACTATGTGTTAGTTTAAAAATAAATTAATAACAGAAAGTGACAAGCGTATGTGCATGTGGAGTGTGAAAGGAGTGACCGGTGGGATGTCAGAGTCAGCAGTGGGGGGCCGCGATACTCACATGTTGTTGCTTCCTGTTCACCTTTTGTTTTAATCGAGCTGTTCAAACCAGTGTGTCCACATCTAACCCTCGATGTTCTGCTCTCCTCACGTCATTTCCCCCCTTCTCTCTGCACTAAAACCATCGTCCTTTTCTGTCTTCTTCCCAATTATTCTGCCTCACCCTGTGTTTAATGATGCTCTTTTTCTGGATTTACTGAATCTCATTGTAATATTACTGCAGATATTCTTTGTGTCCTCATTTGCATCTTTATCTGCCATTTCATTCCATTTGATCCAAACCCACATGAATACGACTGTCCTACATCATTTGTGTTGTGTTCATCAGGATGTCTCCTTGTTCTTTTGATGTAAAGTCTCCTGTTTGCGGTTGTTGACAGGTGTCAAACATATGGCCAGCGGGCCGGATCGGGCGTCCCGCCTGGGGGTCCAGCTCGCTCCGCTGGATGACTTTGATAGGTGTGAAAATGATAGAAAGACATCAATTGCATTTCTATGCAAGAAGCTGCAGCAGTAAGACTCATGGACTCCAACAAGCAAAGGGGAAGAGTCACAGTTTACACCAGAACAGCAGATGGCACCAACCCGCCTTTTTGATGAGGTGCATATGTTTTCATACAAAAGGAGCTTAGAAGAGCTGAAGATTTGTTGACTGTACATTTACATTTTATGTAGTCTTGATTTAGGTGTTTACAATGGTGATTTTCATTTGAAAGGATCATAAATCTCATTAGTCAAGTAAATTGTAGCAAACAGTAGTCAACTTTAATCAAATCAAACTCAATTTCCCAACAACAACAATTGTGGCTAATGAAATTGCTGAGTGGATAGTATCTTTGGAAACTAGCCACAGTGGCTGGTGAGCAAAAATGTTAATGTCAAGCCCTGGTCATAGTGATTATTAATTTTGTCCACACTATTAACCAGACATGCCCACACACAGATCACAAGTCTTATTTCTCACCGCACAGACATATAAAGTATATCTCTGCGTTCGGCAGAATCTTGGGTCTTTCACAACATCCTCAATATTTTGGTTTTGCGTTTAGGAGCACTTGTCTGAGCGCTGTCCTTGAAAAAAATCCCAGTTTACCCTCCCGCTCTGAGACAACCCTCATGAAGTCGGTTTCTGATAGTCTGGGTTGAGGCATTCACACCAGTGGCCTGCTGGAGGTCATTCTGCAGGACCCGGGCAGCGCTCACCCCGCACAGAGCAGCAGATATCAGCCCTGTGGATGGCTTGAGGACTTCTGGCCCTGTCCAGCTCTCCTAGAGTGACCGCACATCTCCTGGAATCTCCTTCATGTTCTAGAGATTGTGCTGGGAGACAACATCCCATCGCGTAGTTGTGCCATCCTGGAGGAGTAGCACTATCTGTGCAACTTCTGTAAGGTTAAGAAATGGGCCTTTTTGAGCAGTGTATTTCATACTCTGGAGGTAAAACATATAATCCTTAGACTAAATAAAATAAAATGACCGTCTCTATCTGTATTATACGTTTTTCAGGTTTTTACTTTCAAGAGCAGGAGTAGAGGAAAAACTGATGACGCAAGCAGGATGTCCCCCATCTTCCCTCACAGCTAATAACATGAACCATAGACGCTGGTGGATGAGCTCCATGTTCATGGTGAGATTCCACTCAGGAGCAACAGCTCAGCTGTTGATAATGAAAATAATTACTGGCAGCTGGTGGAATTCTTTTGGTTGGGTCAGCCAATCAGCAAATATCCCAGTATGATTCAATGCTGAAAAAGGGCAATAAATATGCATTATTACTTGATACTAACATGACATCTTACTCATACAATGTAGTCATTATATATATATATATATATATATATATATATATTATATATATGATAAATACTGGATATCATAAATATGATAAATGTACAATAGAAATCATGAATATATTATATACTTATATACACTATATATACATTCTATACTATATAAAATCTAATAGAACATGTAACTGTTAACATGTTAACTTACCCTACAACAGTTAGCGTGACAGTTATCCGTGTGTGTTCTATACTTTTCTTCTCTGCATCTCTCAAATGGGTCTTGGAGATTTTACCGAATTCGGGTTGAGTTTTCTTGGAAGGATACTGCTCGTCCCGCCATGTCGTTATAACGGCACCTCGCGAGACTCCCTGAAGTGCGCGCGGCCCAGGGCCAATCCTACAATGGGCCACGGCTCAACCTCTTGTACACTTGCCTCTTTTAGGCTTGGAATCAGCCCAGTTGAGACATGCAGACAGACTGAGAGGACGTGGAGGAAAAGATGATTTGTGCAGATATCTTTTTACAAATATTACAGGGTATATTCCATATTTCAAAAACTTCTGTGATGCAAGGTGGGGCCAGGGCCCGTGGCCGCCCTCTATTATGGCTGCATTCAATTTGGATGGCGCAGTTTCAGGGTTCACGTTGTCAGGACTTGCTGATAAACGAATAGAGCAGAGCAGTTTGAGTCTGCAGTACATTCTGCTGACTCCAACTGATGAAGACGCATGAAGCTCCACGTCTCACACTATGTGTTCGTAACACACATTCCCTGTTGACTTGGTTTCCTTTTAATGGGATTTCCAGTCAACAATACAGATATAGAATGAAAGCAACTATTTTTTAGCTAAAAGCACTGACAAAGTTTTCTATTTTAGTTTTTATAACATTACTGTTCCAAAACATAGAAAATCAGCAGTTTAAAGAGAAAGCCTGAAATTTCATCCCTTGTGGATGAGTCCTAGCAGCACTTTCTGCATTGACTTTGACCGATGAAAAGATGGAGCTCCACGTCTCATCCTAGGTGTTCGTAACACACGGTCACTGTTGACTTTGGTCTTTTATGGGGATTTCTAGTTTCCATTCTAGGCTCAGAGGAGTCCACGTCAGGATTCATGTGTCACTGGCATTCAACACAACATGAAATAAGGATACATTTCTAAAATGATTAAATGAAAATTAATTGTCTCCATCTGACACATAGCCTTTCTGTGTATCTCCCTGCCGGACCCTACAGCCAGACTCCCTTCATCTCAAATCAAAACGCGGGGGGTTACCTTGCTTATTGCGAAGTTAACTTCTATCCGAGTGTGACTCCGCTTAATGCTACGCTAACTTCTGGAAACTTAAAGGTGGGGTACAGCGTGTTGGCGCGGTCCATGTCATGGTGGGATGGATCCCGAGGATCTCTCAAAGCCCAGTCAGGATCACAAGTTGTAGAACCAAAACCTCAAAAGAAATTGATTCGAAAAGCAGCCACTGGATCGTGCTCTGAAAATGAACACACCGTTTTCCCAATTTATCATTTTATTGTCATAGTTGTTTGCTTCTATAACATTTGAAAACGCTCAAGCACACTGCCAGAACGTCACGAGAAACCAAAATCTGGATAAAAGCAAAAGGGAGACATGTACACCCAAGATAAACATTTTGGTTTCAACTGGTTAGGTTCTTTCAAACCATTCCTTTTGCAATTTACATCTGAAATCACTTAATATTCCAAGAAGAATCCTGGTCTGATCTGTTTACAGATATAACTTCCGCCATTTGCATTGTCATTTATGAGAGCAAGAAAAACCAGTGGAAGAAAAAAGCCTCATCTATTGCTGAGTTGACCAAAGTGTGGCGTGGTGAGGAGGTGGGGTTAACCCCGGAATGGCATAGCTGAGCTCTCAATATGAGAAAGCCGACTGGCGTGGAATTCATCTTGGTCTATCACTTGCTTAAAAACGGGTTCTTTTTCACAGGAGTTTTTTTCTGAAGCGGTTCTTCAGCACGCAGAAGGAGAGGCGTGACAGGGAGGCGCGTTACCGCTGCCGACTGTGCAAGCGGGTTACGTCCGAGCCACGGCCAGTCCTTCTCACTGGGACTCTCACACAGCGTGGTCCTCTTCAGTCCCGCTCAGCGACTAGCTTCAGCACCTTACCGATGGCGATGGTCTTACCTGACACACAAATAAAAAACAGCTGTCACTCAATGTTGTTTATCAAAGCTAAATATTTTAGAATCTCATCAGGTTCCTTTCAAAGTAACTTAACACTCAGTCATCCACATCATGTTGTAGGAAATCTATTTTTGAGGAGAAAGTCACTTGTAGAATCGCTTATTGATACGGAGACTCATCTAACCCGGTAGGTTCACTTACTTTAAATCTCATTGAGACTGTCAACTAATGTTGACAGCAAAAGATCCAACTTAGACAAGTCTTGTATTAGCAGAAATGATGATTGATAATGACGTTATCACGGCATCAATGGTTCTGTGGTTTATCACTGGAGTATCTAAATATCTTTGGTGTGAAGGACTAATGGTCCAACAACAGCATATGTTGAGAAATCACACTGGGCTTTGGGGAATTGGGAAATGTATTTGCTCCCTATTTGTAGGAAAACACCATTCATCCATTGTGAATTGATAATCAAATGTACCTTCGTCCCGCAATGTGAACCGTCCCATCTGAGGAAAGTCTTTAAAGGTCTCGAGGCAAATGGTTCCTGCCGTGCGCAGGCGGGCGATGCAGACCTGGTCCTGTTTGACAAATCGTGGCCGTGTCTTACTCTTGTCTCCGGTCTTCTTGTCTACCAGACAAATTAAGGCCTGGAGACACAAGAAAACAGAAAATGAGCAGGAACATTCATCTGCATGATCCCAATCATTGAGGGAGACAGTCTTTCTGTAGCAGCCATTTGGTAAAACTTAAGTTAGCATTAGATCTTACTGTAATTTGCACTTCTTCAATGCAGGTGTGAATGTGAAGAACCGCGTTGTAACCTGGGCAGATGATGGATTTGTGTTCAATGATGACAATCTGTGAAGGGGAGTCACAGTGGTTATGATCAGGTACACACAAACGCAGATATTCTGGTGCCACTCGTGTAGTTTTCTCAAGGCATCCAAACTGTGGTAACAGGGGAGGGTGGGACCACTACAACAGCTGCTCCCACTAGTGCTGCAAACCCCGCCCATTAACACTGTCTCATGTTACGGTTGGAATACTTGGCTGGGAAGTAAAGCCACATTTGACATTTCTGAGCGACACGGACCTGGGCATCAAACGTGCGCCCTGAGTGGCAGAGGTTCTCTGCATTACACAGGATGAAGCCCGGCAAGATCTCCTCCTCCTCGATGCCCTTCAGCCTTAGCTTGAGGTTCTCCCCTGGGTCGGCATCGTCCGTCTCCACGTCATCTGTCAGGAGACTCAACACCTCCACCACATGCTGCAAGAAGACAGGTAGACACCCATTAATTGACATCAATTACGTGTAATATTTAAAAACTAGGACAAATTTGATAAGTTTGATTAAATTGCAGGGACTTTGTTGACGATACGGCCGGTAATCTACACAAAGATTGGATCCATTTTGCACATTATATCCCTTTAACCCTTAGCCATGAGGAACATAACCACAGTGAATTACATTTAGTAATGTTCTGGATGGAGGGAGGACAGTTCAGTGTTGAATATTACATTTGATGTATTGTATTGTAAGCATGGTTAAAACTCTGCTAATGTCAATTGTGCTCCTGGCACATCCAGGGCCAGGTGACCATGGGCCATGTCTGATGGCTTAATTTCCCAGCCACAGAAAAGGACGACTTTGTGGTTATGAGACTGGAACGCTTCACTGGGAAGAGAAAGTGAGCAGAACACAGCGGAGACTGCTTTTGAATATCCACTCAGCGTAAAACTCATCCATCGACCTATTGCAGTGATTTAGTAAAACAGCCACTTGGATGTTCTGACTGAAACATTGTCAAAAACAAACAAGTTTTACTACAGTATGTTTGCTTTGATGTCCCTCATGTTCTTGGTTGAAAGGGCAGGAAGGGCTTGTGGGACATCTTACCCGGTTTGGCATCATGACCAGCTGCTGTGCTTTACTGATGGAGCCTGACTCCAGTTTGCCTAGAATCACAGTGCCCATGTCCTGAGGAGACATGTGGATGGAGAGGGTTACAGAGCCGTAGGGAGAAGAACCACGTGCCACGGCATTCCATTAGAGACATGGAATATGTTCGGTCGTTCTACAGAGTCACACATAATACACAACAACACCATGTGAGCAAACATATTAAACAAACACAAAGCTGAGCGTTCTAAATGCTTTCTGTTTGCCACGTCTAAACGTTTGGGAGGCAGATTTACAACGGAAAGGTGAAATGTGGGGATTAAGCAGCGGGTTAAAAATCCTATTCTCACCTTGTATTTGTCTACGATGGGCAATCTTACGGGGCCGTCAGTTGATCTGTTGAAAAGTGGCAAACTGTCCAAGTGTGGAATGAACGGTAACCCTCTGAAATAACACAATAGACCGTTAGTAGACATAAATGAACAGTAACACAGTAACCATGGCGAGTGGTTGAGTAGTAAAAGGACGTACATGTACCAGGAGCACATATCCGCAGGCTCCTTCAGGTTGGCTCCTGTCAGTCCGGAGCACGGCATGAAGTAAATGTCTTTTTTGGGGTTGAAGCCCACCTTCTTCAAAAAGGGCACTAGCTTCTCCTTACACTCGTCATACCTGAGGGTTCAACATCGGACACTCATGAGGTCGGCGAGAACATGTCAATATAATTACATACAGGCGACAAAATATTAAGAGCAGCTCTGAATGTGATGCACTTCATCAAACAGCGCCACCCGATGGGCGTGACGCTATATAGTAACAATTTAGTGAAGAGTTCCTATCTAGCAGCCACAACATGCAGTTTGAGCAGAGCGACATTATGGATATTCTACAAATGGGACTCGGAGTCTACCCACCTCTCCAAGCTCCAGTTGACTGTTGGGTCGTCCATTTTATTCACCAGAACGATCAGATGCTTCACGCCAGCTGTTTTGGCCAACATGGCGTGCTCTCGTGTCTGTCCGCCCTTTTCAAACCCAGTTTCAAACTCTCCTTTCCTGGCAGAGATCACCTGAGAGTCACACATTTACTCAGTTAGTGGGTTTATTGCCAAGTGGGACAGAAACACAAGAGTTCTTACTGGAGCAAACGTACGTCACAAGATTTAAATTGACCTTGCAATAAAACGGAAAAAAATGTTTAATTGTTGAAAGTAAAAATTTCCCCTGTAGTGGTTTAATTTGTCTTTTCAAAGGGCATCATTTTTTGCAGTTACAGATAGAAATCAGAGCAATGTTCAAAAGTATTAATAACACCTGCATGTACTTATTTAATTCCCTAAAACCCCTTTTATCAAAATATTCTGCTTCAAACTACATTTATTCCGTTCAGCTTTTAAAATAAATGGTTTACTCTGCATCTTGTTGACACAAAGGGAGTTGATTTGATAAGTGAAGTTGTCATGGTCCTACTTTTTCGAACTTACCAGAACAGCCAAGTCTGCCTGCGATGCTCCTCCGATCATGTTGGGAACAAAGCTTTTGTGGCCTGGAGCGTCTAAGATGGTAAAGTGCTTTTTGTCGGTCTCAAAGTATGCTCGGCCCACCTCGACTGTCTTGCCTTTGTCCCTCTCCTCTTGGTTGGTGTCTAAAGCCCAAGACAGATACCTGGAAGACAGAGGATACTGGGTTCAGGGTCTCAGATGGCTTCCAAGGCCTTTACACCAATACAGTGGATACAGATCTACACCGAGTCAAATGTAATTTTGATCCTCCTCATTAAACATGTTCCTGACCAAACAAAATAAAAAAATAATCAGAGTCACATTTCATAATTACATCCAGATCGCCATGATTTGGATTCATTCGGTGTGTTTCAAGATTCAATAAAGAGTGTTTCCACTCACCAGGTTTCCCGGTTCTTTTCCTTGGCTTCTCTCTCGTACTTCTCTAAGGTTCTTTTGTCTACCATCCCGGTTAGATACCTATAAGGAGGACGGGGACAACAGAGATGTGATGAATGCCACTTCCATCAATACATGGAAAGACTGAACCATTGATGGCTGAATGCTACTCACATAATTTGGCCGCCAATAGTGGACTTGCCGGCATCTAAAGGAGACGGAGTAGAGCGGGTTTAGATTAGACAAAACACTAATATTACACATGGATACTGAGGTGCTTTAAATAAAGAAACGCTGTGGGTCATTTAATTTAATAACTGCATAGTATGATCATATTATGTTTGACCAGAAAATCAAGCTAAAATTGAGTTACAGAAATTGCCAACATACACATTTGGCACATCATTGACACCGATGACTCACCCACACAACAATAAGCAGCAATGCAATGACTTGAGCAGTTCATACAAAGTGTTTCTGATGGAACCCAGCTGGTCTTCATCTGACGGGCAAGTGAGCTTAAGATTCACTTAGCTTTATCTGATCGCATTTACACAGGCTTCATAGTCATGTCAACATACATACAGCGGCCCAAAAGCGTACATGCAAAGATTATGAAAGTATTTCATTCCTAATACAACAAGGCATTTTCTAATCCTCTGAATTGAGGGAGTTTAAAAATATACATTTTTTTTAAAACAAATGAGATGAAATTTGTCTGGAGCCTTGCGGTAAATTCTTGTTCTTACAAGAAAATATGAAATGGTAAAAATCAGATCTTCCAATGCGGCTAATAAATGAGGTGTTTGCACTGACCTACGTGTCCGATGAACACAACATTGATGTGTTCCTTCTTGGGAGCGTCTGGCTGCGTAAGTGGAATCTTGGGGGCTGGGGTTTCCTCTTCTTCCTCTATCATCACCTCTGGAGGGGTCTCCTCAATGATTGCGGTCACCGTCAGACCGTGGTCTCCACAGGACCCGCCTCCCGGCTCCTCATTTGGCTCAGCCCCCTTCTGGTCCCACGGCTCCTCTGTGGTCATGTCTGAGTCGCCGTTTTCCATTGGAGCTGGACAGCCACAAACAGTCCACATCATTCAGGGGGTCTTCCTTTGACCACTCAAAAGGGTGAAACATGCTACATATTTCAGCTGGAAATCACTAGAAACCTCGTTTACTGTAAACTGGTATACGCCGTGTCATAACAAAAGACTATATAATGAACAGGTCTTTTTCTGTGTCATTTGGACAATTTGGTACTGGGTCGCACTGAAAGAAAAATGTTTTATTTTTCTCCTAATTACATGCGCTTGTCCCGCGACACATTTCCCAAGCATTTCTTTTCACGTTTACAATTGTCCACTCCTGCCTGTGACCGGTAGTTCCGTCCCGATGGACACACACAGGTGAGCTCGCTCCCAACTACACCCGTCGGCTCGTCCATCCGCAACGACTACTACTGAATGTGCTGCAGTGACACCATGCAGATTGAATACTGGTAACTTTTCTGTTGAGAATAGATGTAACCAAGAATCTGCACTTATATGTTGAATAATGGTGCTACTGGCATATATTAAAAAAGGAACAACGGGACTTGTTAACTCCCAGGGGAGTGGATAAAAAGACATCAAAAATGTTAAAGTTCGTTGTTAAGAGGCACAAAACGCGTTGTGGGGGCATTAAGACAGCCGATGCTTGAACTTCAAGACATTTGAAAAGAGGCAGAGGGAGGAACTGATGCTACAGCCAAGAAAAGCACAATCCCAATGTGAAAACAACCCAAACCGACAAAGTGAATATTGAATGTTTGGTCTTAGTGTCGTACCCATTTTCTTCTTGGACCTTTAAACATCTATGTGTGTTTTCGGTCGAGACCCTCAAGAGTTATATGTAAAGATGTGGTCTCTGAAGAATGTCAGTTTATGTACTACATATTTCCAGGCATTTTGTAACCCGACTTTGTGGTTGGGACCATTTAGATTGAACCACGATTTTATTCAGAGCCATGCGCGACTGGTTGTATAGGTCTTTGGTTTGAAACCATTACTCATTTAAATGACGTAATCATATTTTCAAAAATTTTATAACGCCACACTTATTTCATCCAAACTTTTCTCCATGACTAACAGGCCTCAAGAATCTTTAGTAAATCCACCCTACAAGGTCACACAAACTATCCACAAAACTGTCACTAGTCTTTTGAATAAATTCACACATGATAGCAGACTACATTTTTGGGGGATTGAACCCATTTTATAAAAGAGAATTTTTTTTTCAGAGGAGGCGGCTGTGACATTTAACAACGTGCTGTATGGAATTTTAAAATAAATCCTTTGATTAGATACGGAGTATAGATGTCAATATGTTAGGGAAAGATTTAGTTGCATGACCTTATATGCCTAAAATCACACTATAATGTCCATTACAGAAACCTGCCAATTGTGTCCACAGTCAACACCTCGCATGACAAGACAACGTAGCATAACCTCAACTGTTGAGATTGTCATGCAAACACATTTTATTCTCGATATATAGATTGATCGCGTCGGTCTTAAGTGATAAGTATACACCGTGAACGTGAAAGACCCAGACCGTTTGAGACAAAACAGACAACAAAAGTGGTCCCTATCAACTAAAATTGCTTTTCAGTGCAAAAAGGAACCCTGGGACAAATGTAAATGCTTAAAGTCCCTGCTGCTAAAAGACTATAGAAAGTAGGTATTGTGCGCTCAGGCAAACAGGACTTGAGAAACCGGGTCTCCAAAACTCATGATGTGAAAGCCACTATAGGCGTTGTTACCAATTGGTTCAGAGTGGTCCTCTACAAGTGAGGAGAGTAGTAACAACATGGACGGGTCAAAGTGCAGAGAGAATTAGAAAACAAACACTGACTGCAGACATACCGACACTTTCTGACACCTCCATCGTAGACATCTTTTCCACAGCCACTAAAAAGACCAAACAAACAATGGTTAGCTTCATGTCTAGGGTTCATCTGAAAAGGAGCCTTTGATGAATGAACTGTGATTTTGCTACAGACTAAATTCACAAAAAGGAAAGTGTGATTGAACAGAGATTATATTACTTGAAATATGTATTTCAATTACTTTTGAGTTTTTTTATCTATTAGACAGGGCTGATAAAAAGCTAACGTAATTTGTAACAAAATACTTAAGTGTAGTTTTGTATTAAATACATTAAAATACTCTCCCCAAATCAAAAAACAGTTCACGAGTTGAATCTAAGTTCAAATATTTTATTTGCTTGATGTGCAATGTATTCCTGTGTCTGGCTTCACGGCCTATTCTGTATACATGGTGATGGCTATAATATCCAGCTAGAGATCGATGCTAACATGCTAATGACGCTAGCATGCAGTCTAGGATAGTTTATATAGTGTTTAGTTAACTTACCAGTCGAGTAGCTAGCTATAGGAAGCGGGAGATTGGGAGCTTGTATTTTCATGATAACAATTACAGGCACATAACATAGTTCAAAAAGCCAGGCTAGAACAATACATGTCAATTTGTTATAACAATAATGAAAAAACGTTAAAGTTCACACTAAGTTGTCACACTAAGATGATGTTCAAGAAAGAAATGTTTTGCTGGCTCTGTCGCACTCAGAACAGAAGCCCGTTGATGAAGAGTAAGTTATATACATTTTATTATCAAGGACCAACAAGCACAGATGGAACCTGTGTCTGTCATCTTGGATGGGATTTAGGCGCTTTACTTGTGTTCAACTGGTTTTAATTCTATATTTTGCTTTTATAGTATCCAGAGGCTAATGTGTGATGCTATTCATATGTAAAGAATATTTGTGTTGGATACAAAGCCAACATTTAAGGGTTGTTAAGTCCCATTGATAAAAAATAAATACATAAATCAAGTTGTTGCCTTTCAACAGCAGTGTTTATTTATTTATTGTTCTTCCTTTTTGAGGGGTTCTCTTTAAGCACAATGTATGCCCAAACCTGGTACCAAATTATGATAAAAACGGAAAGTCATGAGCATTTTATATTTTAAATAAAATACATGAGTTTCGTTACATTTTCTGGTACCGGTATTTTTTTCGAATACAAAAATGTCCCTCAAATAAATGTATGTTTCATTCACCCAGACGGTCGTTGTGTTCCAATGACACGTTTAGTTCCATTGCAGTCGTATGGTGTCAGCGCATCCACGTGACACCATACGCTTACATTTCCACAAGATGACTTTCAATCAGGAGCTTCGCTTGAAGCACCGGCTGTTAATAAGTTAGGCTGCTTCACACTGACAACGGGGGTGTTTGCCAGACGGACCTTGCATTTAGAATAAACGCTTTGGTTGCTTAGCTCAAAAGTTATGTACTTAAATTTGAGCGACAAAGGCGCTAAATTGTGTAACCACACTAGCTACCTCCAATGCTAGCTAGCTAACGTTAGGTAGCTACTGCCGGTATGTGTAAAAAGCTAACGCCGGCTGGTTTGATTTGAGACATTTATCAACATCATATGATGCAAATCTACAAACAAACGCCTGATTAGTATGAACGTGATACACGGGTTGTGGTAACGACACCAGACAGACCACCTGAATAACTAGTTCACAGCAAACACGCCGGCAGCTAACGTTAGCGGGTTGGTCGCGTGTCGGCACGGTGGCTAGTGGGATAGCAACTCTCCAGCCCAGGCGCCTGTTAGCAAGTAGCTAAAGTAGCTCCACAACGTGACCGGGGACTTACCCGCTGAATCGAGATCTTGTGCTTTCACGACAAACGTTGGAACAAATTCGGCGGCGTTCACGTTGGGCACAAATGGTTTAGCATTTACATTTAGGGCCATGAGTGCTGGATCTAGTTGTCCGTCGATTGTGGCCTCCACATCGTCCTCTTGTTCCCATGAATCGGGGGCAGTGTCTCTCGGGTCCATCGTTGGTCTTGGATTTTCCACAAGGTTTTCACCTACTTTAGTTCTTGATCTCTGTGAGAGTCCGCCGACAACTCGATGTTAACGTCCCCCCTTGACGTGAGCGAGAGCGTCACAACTCTAAGTGGAATGTTTAGTCTCCGACACACGTGAACTACAGCAGCCGGTTTCTAACAGTGACACGCCAGAGAGGATGTTCGACTCAGCGCTCCCGAAGACAGTCCGCGTGCGCCAAAGCGTCCGTCACGCGACGTGCTGCGTGCGGGGACCTCTGGGATATGAAGTCCTATTCAAACACGGAACCCGTTGAATCGGATTACTGATGAGGGCAAGACGACGGCTCCTTCTCGATACCTAAGACCCCCGTCTTAGAGCGGACTTACGTTCTTAGGAGGATGGACTCGAGAGTCGTTTTCATTTAAAATTAAAATGGACATATAATGGACCACCAGAGTTAACACGCACACACACGAATCAGAGTTTGACACCCCTGCTTTAAAGCATCCCAATAAGAAAAAAGAAGAGAGGAATAAAGATTTAAAGAACAATAGCATGCAGCGAGCATTCCAACTAATAATAAACTGGAACACGTGTTCTTGAACATACAGAACATTTTGTGGATATGCCCTCACGTATGAACGTAGTTAAACCATTAGATTACCTGTTTAATCACAGAAAGTGGCTTGTTCATAAAAAGATGCATCTGAAGGCATAAAGGTGAAATTCACATAAGTCAACTTGGATTTTCGATTAGGGTACATGAAGATCGAGGTTATTATAGTGGTTATTTAGTTGCCTGTGCTGTATTTGAAAATGCAATCCAAAGTCCAAGTCCAAAGTAAGTAAAGCAAGTCTTTAGTCCAAGAAGCCAGAAGTCTAAAGCAACAAGTTCCAATTCAAGTCAAGGCTAGGGTTACAACCATTTCGATTTTGTCATGTGACTCAACTCAACAGCTCCTGTTAGTCAGTTGACATTTGTATTGGTTTATTGATGTTTCACTTGCTTTTGATGGGGTCTTAAAGACCTGAGATTGCACAGACATACATGGATCTACTTTTAGTCTAGCATGCTTCAGGGTCTTAAAGGCCATTTATATACTCAGACCTTTCCATTTTGTGATTTTCAGCGTCTCTAAATGGGCTTTTTGTTATTAATGCCTAACTCATGTACAATCCTGAATACGCGCATGCCAGTTGCATTGGATGAACGGCTTCAAACGACACAGAGGAAGGCAAATAAAATCTGATGGGAGGTACATGTAGAGTTGGAACTGATCCACACAAAGCCATGGCCTGACATAAACACTACAAAACTTGAATTTATTCTGTCCGGAGACCAAATTTACAGAAAATATCAGTGTTTATTTTCTGTAAACTAATTGTAAAAAACAATCAAGAGAAACGATTCTGCTTATCCAATACAATCAATCATTCAGACGGCGACAGGCTCCTTATATCCGATCAAAGTTCTTCATCAAACCTGTTTTTGTAAGATTATGAAGTTATTGATTTAGCTTTGGAATAGGATCAAATGACAGAAATAATCAAGATTTTGCTTCATGTACACCATATCAAAAATTAAATAAAGAAAGAGAAAATAAATTATCTACAGAATTAGTGCAATAATGCTGAAATCTATTTTGTAATCTTCATTCTCACCGTGTCAATGTCAAACCAACATATTACAACTTTTTAGAGTAAATGGTCCACCAGGATTACAGGTCGCTTTAGGAACCTCCATGAGGAATAAACCATCCTGCCAGACTAATTGAGCCGTATTATCTTCAATTAAATTCCAAAAGCCATGAAATTAATATTTCCCCGCGATAGGTCATCGATAATGTAGTATAAAGTTGCATCAAAATGCTTAATATTAGGAAACCGAGGTTTCTTTGAACAGAGAAGTTCCCATGACAGCTTTATACGAAGTGTGAAATTGTAAATTGCACTCTTAAAAAGTGAGGAGACCGCTTTGTTACATACTCTCACTAATGTATCTGTGGGGTCAGGTTTGAAGGCACGTCTACAAGCAGTATTGATGTTACTTTCTTGTTCTATTGTGATTGGTGTGTGGAATGAAAGGGTGGTGGAGTGTCGGCACTCCCATTATAAGAATTTTGGAGCAAAGGGTCCTTGCCCCTCAGAAAATATATCTGAGGGACAAGGACAAAAGACGGGGCATTAGTGCTGGTCTGGCAGGATGCTTCCTACAGCATTTTTTAAAGAATTTTTTAAATTTATTTTTAAAGAAAGGTCAAACATCATCTCAATAAAGTTGTAATTTTACTAGAATAGAGTCATGATACTGTGGGAATAAAAATAGCTGAAAAATGTGTAATGTTCAGTTTGAAGCGTGGTAAATTGAATTCTGTGATTCTACAGAGAAAAATCAGGAATATGGAGGATCGGTATTTTACATATTTGAGAACAATGGAATATAACCATGGACATCAAATAATCATGATTTGGTTGTTCTAAAACGTCAGTATAGTTCTCAAAAATACAAGTTAATTCATTATACCTTCTAAAACTATACTATAAAATATGTTATCTCAGAACACGACCTTTTGGGTTTGTAAATTCCTAACATTTTCTTCTTAAAATGACAGCGTCATCTCAAATTATTGCGCAATTACCTTTGTAATTTTGTAAAATATTTGTAGAATAGGATTATTTAAATAATCTAATCACTCATATTTGTAATATTGGGACTTTTTCTCATGAAATTACAACGTTCTATTCGTAATGGGACCCCCATTCTCTAAATCAAGTTCATTTCAGCGCATTAAGGGAGTTCTTGAAGCAGGTTATTATCAGTAGTTATCTTTTAATTAAATAGATTATAATACTCTACTCAACCTAGACAGACCTCTTTCATTTTAAATAATTAGTAATTTAATGTTTTAGATATAACATTTGTGCAGACTATTTGCTGTGAAAAATGTCAACATTTTAGTTTGAGTGCCACTCATTGCCTTAACATGAAGCTGCTATATTCCCAGTTTATTGACTGTGTATTGACCAATCCTATTCCACCTAAAAGCTAAAGATCTATTGTGTGTAATATGGCTACTCCTTTGCTCTAGTCCAACAAGACGCAAACGAAAAGAGATCAGTGTAAAAACAAAATGCTGGATGGAAGAAAAACACCACGTAACACTTCATTCACTAGTTCACTGTATCCTTAGAGAAGAAATTATCCATCAATTTTAAGTACAGCGGAACATTTTTCATAATTTTCTTAGAATCCCTGTGTGCATTGCAGTATGGAAGTATCAGGGGAAGATTTTCATTTGACATAGGACAGAGACAAGCAACCTAATCTTTCCCTTTAAAACCAGAAGAGCCAACACCTTTCTTTTTCTCCTGCAGACAGAGTGCATCCTATTCCCCACTTTGCTCCACCTCTTGGCCATCAGGCACCCTCTCTTCTGAAGCCCCGCCATCCTCCAGCTGCACCTGCCCAGTCTCCTGGATATACCCTGGTACGACAACACTTGCAGTGTGTGGGTCCTCCTCTACCACCGGATGAGAGGCTGGGGGGTTGATGCTTTCGCTGGGAATGGCACTCGTGTCCCTGGTTGTCTCCTCAGCTGGGCCGATGGAGGAAGTTTCACTGAAGGAGTCAGAGCCCGCCCCCGAGCGCCGGAATAACCTCTGACCTACAACGTCAAGAGAGGAAGTACACAAGCAGAGTTTAATGTCATTTTACGCAGGTATCAGAATTCTGCGAGCAGGACTGGTACCCAAGACGAAAATCCCTAGGAACCATTTTCATCACCTTGCAAGCTAGCCAAAATTAACTAGTCGGAGGGGAAAACTTTCTGGAAGATGGAAATGGATTAGAAAAGAGATTAGGTCAATAGATTTAATTTAACTTAATTAACTTTATATTCTGAAAGTCATTAATCTCGATTAAAAGTTGAAGATGAAGCTCTCTTTATCTTCAACTACCGTCTCGGTCTCTCTCCAATCTAACTGAGTGTAGCACACAACGGTTTCAGGGGTTGACGCATAGCATAAGTAAACAAAGCTGCGCTGACTGCATTCAAATATTTTATTCCATTAATCTCGGCCACATTAATTGCATAAGTTAACGCGTTAAATTTAACAGCCCTAAAAAAGATGCAACTAAAAAGAGTAGGTTCTTTCCTTCTGGGAACCGGAACGTTAAGTATTTCTACACTTCAGAGGATATACGGGTGCTTATTAAAACATCCCTTTCCAAAACCCCAATCTCTAGAGCTGTGCTCTGTCTCTGTCGCTTTGTCTTTTCAATGGGACTTGTCATCCAATAATTCCACTAAAAGCGGATTATTCAAATTCGCTGGCGGTTTCGTGGCACCTCTTCTCTGCCACTCCAGGTTTGGGGATTTGAACCTGCACCCTTTTGTTCCGCTGGGGACGACGTAGGCCATCGCACCGCTCTTATGAACGATGTTGGCCCATCTCTGCTGTTCCCCTGACGAAGACTTCAGCCTTCAGTTCTTGTTTGACACGTGGAGTAATTCCTCTCCAGACTTCTCTGCTGTATGTCGTGCCTGTGTTTGTTTTACTTCCAATGCAAAACGCTCTCTCCATCCTGATGTCCAAAACCCTTGAACGTGCTATCTTTAATCAACTCTCCTCTTATCTCCACTGTAACAACCTCCTTGACCCCCACCAGTCAGGTTTCAAGGCAGGCCACTCCACAGAGACTGCTCTCCTTGCTGTCTCTGAGCAACTCCACACTGCTAGAGCCGCCTCTCTCTCCTCTGTCCTCATCCTTCTGGACCTCTCTGCTGCATTTGACACGGTCAACCACCAGATCCTTATTTCCTCCCTTCAGGAACTTGGTGTCACAGGCTCTGCTCTCTCCCTTCTCTCGTCCTACCTCGATGGCCGCACCTACCGGGTAACCGAGGATCTGTGTCGGAACCGTGTCCTCTCACTACTGGAGTTCCTCAGGGTTCCGTGCTGGGTCCCCTCCTGTTTTCGCTTTACACCAACTCTCTTGGCGCTGTCATTCGCTCGCATGGCTTCTCTTACCACAGCTATGACGATGACACCCAACTAATTCTCCCCTTCCCTCACTCGGACACCCAGGTGGCGGCTCGGATCTCTGCCTGTCTAACTGACATCTCTCAGTGGATGTCCGCCCACCATCTGAAACTCAACCCCGACAAGACTGAACTACTTCTCTTTCCCGGAAAAGATTCGCTTACCCAGGACCTGACAGTCAACTTTGGGAACTCCGTACTAACGCCCACTTCGACTGCCAAGAACCTCGGCGTCACACTCGACAGCCAACTCTCCCTGACTCCCAACATCACCGCGACAACGCGATCCTGTAGATACACGCTCTACAACATCAGGAGAATACGTCCCCTTCTCACTCAGAAGGCAGCGCAGGTACTGATTCAGGCTCTTGTCATCTCCCGCCTGGACTACTGCAACTCCCTCCTGGCAGGTCTCCCTGCCACCGCCATTCGACCTCTGCAGCTCATTCAGAATGCAGCAGCTCGACTGGTCTTCAACCTTCCGAAATTCTCCCACACTACTCCACTCCTCCGCTCTCTTCACTGGCTACCGGTGGCTGCCCGCATCCAGTTCAAAACACTGGTGCTCACGTACCATGCTGTGAATGGATCGGGTCCAGCTTACATCCAGGACATGGTCAAACCCTACATCCCAACCCGCACTCTCCGCTCTGCATCTGCAAAACTACTCGTCCCTCCCTCACTGAGAGCAAAACATTCGACTAGGTCTCGACTCTTCGCTGTCCTTGCGCCGAAATGGTGGAACGAGCTCTCTGAAGACATCAGGACCGCAGAGAGCGTTCACATCTTCCGCCGCAAACTAAAGACACACCTCTTCAGACTCTACCTCGACTAAAGACTAACAAATTGTAGCACTTAAATTGTACTTGTAACGTCACTCATCTATAGCAAATTGTAAATTGGCTTATTTGAGGAAATTGCACTTTCTTGTTTCTTGTTCTCCTGAGTTTGTACCCTATGGTTGAATGCACTTATTGTACGTCGCTTTGGATAAAAGCGTCAGCTAAATGACATGTAATGTAATGTAATGATGTAACTGACTGCAGCTAGCGGTCGTTTCGTTTCCATGGTCAACTTCCGGTACCGGAAGTAAACGAACGAACGTTAACTATGTTAAAATATTTTGTTGCATTAAATCGAGGCCACATTAAATCACATATATTAATGCAGTAATGTTGACAGCCCTAATAAACACTGCATTTGGGGCTGTACAAGCACCCGTATCGTAATTTCATGTTGAAATGTAGTCCACATGACCGCAGTGGGGTACCGCTGTCTGCAGGATGTCAGTCACGACGGGGAGCATCTCAACGCTAAAGGCGTTGGGCTATCGTAGCGTCAGGCCATCTCGTCGGCGAAGTCAACATTTTTCAACTTTCCTTTGATTGCGTCAAGTTTGCAATAACGTCACCGCGAGGAACGCGTCGCCCAATCGCAGTTTCGTGTTGCTCCACTCTCACTGCGTCTGTGCATAGACTTTGCATATAATCCTGTGGCGCGAAACACTGGCGTTGCGTTTGGTGTGAACGCAGCGCCATTAGCAGGCCATCAAACTGCACTTTAGCAAATAACCGTGTGGGTAGTCAGAACGCCACCAAGCTTAAGTAAGCACACATTGTGGATTTATTTCTCTGTGCCACTGTTAGTGGGGCTATCTCGTTTTTTGAATCCTCATTAAGTTGTTCATAAAACATTTATTGCACATGAAAAGCCATCAAGTGGCTCACAGATCATACGGAAATTGCTTTTCATGTGAATGATGAGGAGGAGCTCAGCTTTCCACCAGTGGCCAAAGACAATCCTACCTGGTTGTTTCCTTAATGAGGTGGAACTGTCTTGCAGGGACGGCCTCCCTGGTTGGGCCTTGGTAGAGTAAGTTGTCTCTGTGGAGTCCAGGGAACCTATAGACACACAGTTAAACAGTAATACTGACAAATGTTCACATACTTTGGTTTACTACACACAGTACTATTGTTGTAAAAAAAAAAAAAGACAAAGAATGTTCCCGTATATTGAGTAGCTTCTAAAACATATACTTATTTTTGACTTGAGTTTGAAATGTGACATGTACTGACATGGAGGTTCAAATATAACTGTTGCCATACAAGGACACTTTGTACCTGCAGCCAAGTTGAAGGTCCGGCCCTTGATGGAGCTTTGAGATGGAGAGAACCAGTTCAACACCGAGCCAACCAGAGGAAGCTGTCTCAGCGCTCCCTACACACAGAGACAGAGAAAGTCCATCATTTCAATGGACTTGTTTAGCTACATTTTGACCTTCGCACACCCAACGCAATTACAATTCACAATTAGTGAAACATACCCCAATGTACTAACTTCTCTCTCACGCACACACACAGACACACACCTCTTCCATGAGTTTCTCCTCATTGGCTTTTTGCAGCTGCAGCTCTGCCTCCAGGATACCTTTCCTCACCACCTCCGTCATGTTGTCCAGCAGCTACACAGGAAAAACTCATTATTATTTAGAAATGACAGAATCAAGTAATGTTGTACTTTTTGATCCAACAGGAAGTTAGCATTGCACTGGTTCGCTTGATAAACAATAAAAGGGATTTGGAAAGAAAATAAGCGGTCATCGTGTAACCTCCGTGTTCAGGTAATTGTTGGATAGATCAGGATTTGGTGGGTCAGCTGACATGAAGAGGTCATTGGTCTGACTCACTAACTAACTTACATGCATTCTCAAAACAATACACATTTGCTCCTACCTTTAGGCCAAGGAGCATTTCATCAATGTTCTTTACTTAATAAATTACTCCCATATGTATGTGTGACACAGGTGTGTCCAAACCTTTGACTGGTACGTGTTACTGGCCACTGGTAAGTGTTACGCATAGTCAGTGCTTGAAGTGGGCCAGTACTCACCGGTAAGCAGTACCGTTACTTCTACATTTGACTCTTAAGCGTAACGCCACCGTTTCTTGTGTACCGCCAGTGCTCTTAAGCGGATTTAGGCTGGACCGTCCCGATTCGTCCCGTTTCAATGCCCTGTCTGGTGTCCTGCTCAGCATCAAGCGGGGCGTGAATTCATGCCCCCCCCCCCCAGTCGGCTGACTTAGTATAGTTGTTTAGAAGCTAGTAAATATGCTCTTCAAATAAGTTAGATGATATTTCATCATAACTGAATGCAAATCATAACTGGGAGAGAGAGGGTGGGAGGTAATAGTTTGTCTACTGGTGCTCTCTGTTCGCTGGTGCGAGCGCCACATGCATGCAGACACAGACATCGACGTACAATGTAAACTATTAATTGAAAATCAGACCTTCAAGTATCCTCAAAAATGTATATAGCAGTTACCCTTCCACTCTCCTCTATATCTCTCCCGAGGGAAGCCAAGGTATCCACCAACTCTGAAACATCAACGTCCTCAGTGACCATACCAACAAAGATACAGTCCTCCTCTGTCCCAAACTCAGGGCCTGGGGAGAGAGAAAGAGAAGAAAGACATGGAAATGAGAAATACTGACATCTTTCACATGCCTCTCAGATGAAGAAGAGGTTCTACTAACCCGCGGAAAATATGATGTCAGTCTCAAGGTCTTGTAGTTTCTTCAGCAGCTCACTGTTGATTTTCTGCATCTCCTGCTTCCTCCTGCTCTCATCCATTCCTTCAGCCCGAGGCTCATACCTGAACATTAACATGTAATGGAATTGATGACGCGGTTAGTTAAAGCCACGTCTTTCTCTTGTCATTCACAATAGGGCTGGGTGACAAATACAGAATGATCATTACGTAAATAGTTACAATAGTAATTTTGGGTCTGTTCAGAACCCCAAACTCCGGCCCACGGTACAATTATTTCCTATATCTATTTTAAATCGGCCCACCGATAAAAAACAGGACTAACGTGGAAGTGAGCTGACATTGTATCACTGCATCATACACCAAAAAAGCTGCTGGTAAAGTAACATGTAATAACCACCTTAACAAAAACAGTTTACTTTATCAGAGATAAACGATTAAATCCACACCAATATCGGTCTTTTCTTGAGGAGGTATGTTCAGAACGCAGCCGTATGCAAGATCACACACAAGAGTGATGGCTAAGCTGACTTTTCTACATTTTGTCATGGTATAACCACAGATTCCAATTTATTTCATTGTGATTTTATGTAATGGACCAACACAAAATAGTAAATCATCTGGAAGTTGTGGGAAAGTTTACATGGATTTCAAAACGATTTACAAATAAAAATTTGAGAGTGCATTGGTATTCACCCCCTTTACTGTAAAACCCCTGACAAAAGATCTGGTGCCCTCATAAGTCACATAATTAGTAAACAGGGTTCATGTATCTGCAATTGAATCGCAGTATAAATCAAGGTGTTGTGAAGGCTTCAGAGATCGTTAGAGAGCATTACCAAACAAAGAGCATCATGAAGACCAAGGAGCTCACCAAACAGCTCAGGGATAAAGTTGTATCAATGAAGCCGGGTTAGGTTATAAAAAATAAAAAAACACCCTGCAGCCCACTTGTTTTTCCACATATCTGATCTGAAAATGTATCACTTCTCACAAAGTGGCCAATAATAGAAAATGATGCAGTGGCTTTTATACTGCTGAATAAGCCACTAAATGGGCTAATCCCAGAAATATTGTTCAATACACTGCAACTCTCGTAGGAAGTTTAAACAGAAATCCCACTCTTAAATTAGTTTACCATCCACTGGTCCAGTAGGTGGTAAAGTTCCTATTGATTTTGAATTGGAAAAGGAGTCCTGCAGGAAAAGTATGCGTTCTACATGATTTTTCTTTTATTCCATGTCTTTATAACGCAGCATGTTGTCGCAGCTGCATTGAAAATATCAAAGAACATGCAATCAAATGTTTGGTGACAATGAAGTCAAAGCCCCATTTTAGATGAAACAGACATTTAAAGTAGATAAGCTTATTTGGTTGATGTGCTGACATGCGTCTACTAACACAGTTGAATACACTAACTGGAGGTTCCTTTGAATCAATATAGGTAATGTCTTTCCACTCTTACCGGACAGCACCAAGGCCAGGCCAGCTAAGCTGCTGTACGTAGGAGAGCGAGGGAGAGTGTCGGTGGGATTCCTCTCTGAAGTCCTGTCTCAGGCACATTGTGGAGTACATCACAGACACCAGCTCGGACAGCTTCTCCATTATGTCCACGATGTTCTCCTCTTGGGTCCCCAGAACTGGGGAGAAGGGAGGAAGTCATGGTCATGTCGATGTTTTCAGTAAATATTACTGACAATATCTACATCTATTGAAACACATGTTGATCAGAATAACTTCCTTGTGTGTGTTCATGTTACCTTCAGCAGTCAGGAGGGGACTGAAGCGAACACATGTACCCTCGTCCTCAAGCTCCACCACATCCACCCCACTGGTGGGAACTAACTGAAGCAGTTGTTCACCCAGCTACACCCAGGACAACATAAAAAGAAAAACATCAAATTGGGTCAGTTCTTTTATCCAACAATAAATCAATCATCAGACATAACCACATTCAAAGCTCTTTTTCACTACATTTATCCATTCATACACTGATGACAGGAGCTACCGTACAGGTGCCATCAGTGACATTCACACTATGTAGTCGACTTGAGTGTCTTGCCCAAGGACACATAGACATTGATGCTAGCTGAGCCGGGGATTCCCTGTGCTCTGCACGAACCTCACCAAAAACATTACATATCCAGAGAGATGGAAATAACAATAACATATAGCATGATATTTATACATCACATTATAATCTGGGAGGGACTAGAATTCATCCAGATTTTCAATTTAAAAAACGTTATTAATAGGGTCGTATAAAGAGCTCTGAATGAGTCACTTAGTCTATAACTGTTTTAAACCAATATGGGCTATGTTACGTCCCCTGACGTGACTCCGCCCCCTGCTGAGAAGAGGGCGGGGGAATTCTCTCAGGTGATTTACCTGGAGCGGCGCCACCTGAGAGACATCAGACAATTAGTGGGCTACATAAAGGCTCCCTGACCCAGTGCAAGCAGACCGTCTGTGTATAGTGTCTGCGGTCAGACTGCTAAGCGTGTAAAGGTTCTTTGCCATTTCTCTTGCTATTTTTCCTCCCGTTTTGTGGATAGAGAGGAAGGTCAGTATTGTTTTTCCTTTTCCCACGGTAGGCCCGAACGACTTTGTTTTCTAGCTAGGGGGTGGTTTTCTTTATGGTTTTGGTTGTTTGAGACCCTGATGCCTTTTGCTTCCGTTCAGTTGTCTTTTGTGTTAAATAAGTTGTCGACAAATTGTATTTACTATTGTTCAAACCGCACACCTTATTTATCTCCGCCGTTCCACCTTTGCCAAGGAGACCTTTTTTTCTACATTTGTGTGTTACGCCTGTGCACCCCTCGGCGCGATAGGCAGGCCGTAACGGGCTACAAGACACTGAAAAGCTAAGTAGAGTCTGGGAGTTCTAACTAAAATTCACATTAAATATGCTATGTGTAATGCAAATAGAGAGCTGCAGGGATGGTGTATTTTTATTAAGCATGAATACAGTTAGCAGAGGTAAAGAGCTAACGTTATGAAGGAACTCCACATTTCAGTGCCGCGGCTTTAGCCCGCTTGCTAAACTGAGCTGAGCTAAACTAAGGAAGTGCACACTAAACCTCGCCGGAGCGTAAAATAGTCGTTGCGGTCTGTATCTGTGCACAAGAACCACCGCTGCCACCAATGTAACCGAGAGTCTTGGGTTTGTGGATGATGATCTCATGACACATTAATAACCGCCGTTACACTACAATAAAAATAGAGCTATATAGAATTGCTAGTGCAGGGGTATTCAACTAAAATGTGAAGAGGTCCGGAAGATCATAATGTAACTAGTTGGTGTGATTTGGTCTTTAGATGTGAGCATAAGCGCTGATTGGCTGGTGCCTGTGCGGTCGTAGTTGCATGAAAGGTGCTGAGAGTGAACCGGTGCCCAGCTTGAGAGCTCCTGTGGGAACCTGAATGTGGTCATTGTGGACTGAAAGATAACTTCTTCTCCATCAATTTATCCGTTCGCTACAATATATTGGATTTAATGTGTATTTAAAGACAATACAATTCTGATGACATTTAAATTTGTGGGAAAAAAAATGTCACGACCCCTGGTTCAGACCTCTGAAATAGAGGAATAGAGTATCAACATTTGCATGTAATCAATACACTACTAACAAATCAAACTAATTCAACTTTGAAAATATTTATTGTTCCATAACAAAGGACTGAACATTTATGTGTGACTGAAAATATAAAATAAAAGTAGGTCTGCGTTTTTTAGGGCTGCATTAAAAAAAAAATTAATTCAATTCAGAAAAATTAAAATAAACTGATGGAAAAGCTTGAATTTCCCCTTTTCTGCTTCACATTTGGACTCTACAAATTATAAATAAAATGTGTTAACTTTTTTTTTTAAAACTACTTTTGCTGTGCACTTGTCTTTTTGGAGAGCGCCATTAGTTCCTCGTTGTTCGTCCCTTTGTCTCGCTTTCTCAGTCTCGTCTTTTTCTCAAATCTCGCTATCTTTCTTTTCTTCCTACAGTCTTTTTATTTGTAATTTGCCGCTACCTCTCTCGTCTGTCCACAGCATTGAGATGATCTCATCCTGCCTTGAATGCCAGACTGGATTGGTCGAGTGATATGACATGAGATGGTTTAACTCTAATGCCATTGGTCTGCGCTTTAAGCCACCACCGTAAAGACAAAGCTGCGCCGGTCAAAGTGCGCTGTCACGTTTAAATCACAAGTCTTTTTTTTAGCTTTTGGTCTGGATGGGACGGCTTCTGGGTCCGGATCCAGACCGTGGTCCGTCAGTTAGTGACCTCTGGTCTAGTGAGAGAGACTGCTTTACCCGCCACAGCTAAATTCTACACGCATTTGGCCGGTGCAAATGTCAAGACCTGGGCACAAAGTACATGTCGAAGGAGCAGATGACACTCACCCATCTGTTGAAGGCATCAAGCACCTCTTTTTCCCCAGCACAGTGACCTTCCACTGAGCCCCCGCTGGATGCTATGAACGCAAGAAGGGAAACGTTGACTAGAGGAAGAATTCCACAATGTACCATGATTATTTGTTTATAGTGATATAATTATCCCAATAATAACATGTTGTCAGTGATGGCTGGAGATCAGGAGGGAGAGACTTTTAAGCTAATATCTTATTACACAAACTACTCGAGGTTTCAGCAGCTAAGATGACAATACAAAGAGATCCCCATTAACATCCTAGTCTATGGGACATCCCTGTTAGTGATTGACTTCATGAGGGTTGGCCCAGTCATTATATTTTGGGTCAAGGGGGTGTGAACCTTACCAGAACTAATTTCCTGGGAAAACCTGAAAAGCACCACAGGAGAGCTGAGTTCGTCCTCCACCTGTTGGACACACGAACACAAGGTGATCCTAAGAGTAGAGGATCAATGTCACCATACCTAACCAGTGATCTGCTTTATGACATGCTAAACAATTATTATCAGTGAAAAGACATGCTTTAAACTACTACATTGTCCGTAGTGATTATTACTATGAAAACACACATTTCTTGTTTGATATGTCAAACTGATCCTGATGGAAGTGATCAAGTTATTGCCTCTCAGTGGTATGGAGTAGCCAAAGCCAAAGGTACAAGTCCAGTTCAGAACATTTGTTTTAGTACAAACTAATCAATATGTGACATGGAATTTTAGGTACTCCATCAGCACCGTAAAACGTTTCAAAAGCATGTAGCTTGGGACCCCTGCTAAGCATTTCATTGCGTTTGGGTCAAATTGTGCTATCCAAATCAATTTAACCCAAATACAATTCAGCAAACATATCAGAAGTTGCGTAACGTGAATTTCTGAACCAATTTCTTTTGGGTGTCGAGTCAGTCAATGAATTGTTGTCTTATCGGTCTCGTTGTCCATTGTCTTGTCTGATGTTATGCACCAACCGCCAAGTCAAATTCCTTCTATGTCTAACATATTTTGGTAATAAATGTTCCTGATGAATAATCCACAGGCATATGTGGTGTTGTCAAGTTAGAAAACTAGAGAATAACACTTGTATGTCTGAAACATGAATAGACAAATGGCTCTGCACCCTGGACAGGATTCAAGGCTTTAACGTGCTTGTTGCTGACTGAATCCCACACAGGCATCAGTTGGCCAGATGGGTGGGGTTGTTTAAGTACAGTAGGTACATTTTGAACTGCTTTTGCCGCTCTAGCTTTTGGATTTGGACAAGACCAAACAAAAGATCACCCAATGGGATTCTTACTTGTGCTATGACTTGTGCAAACAATAAGACTATGTTCAAACAGACAACAATCAGAGCTGATGCTTAACACAAATGCGATGGCACCACAACTTTGTATTTTTGACCGCACCAGAATCAACACGGTCCCAAAACAATTGAGATTAGTCTTAGACAGGACACTGGTGACCATTAAATAGTTGTTCCTTCAAAGTAGTGTGTGTGTATATAATATATATATATATATATGAGGATGACATGGATACCACGGACCTGGTGCCAACATTCACTGCTAAGGATTAGCTGTACGAAAAAACCCACAACCAACAGTACTAGACATGTGGAGAGTCCGCATTAATCAGCAGCATTCTTCCTTCGTGGGGAAAAGAGCCAGCCATCCCCACATTTTTCGGATCTGTATGAATACACCTGTATGTGCTGTTCGAGATTGGTCGGTGGAAGTGAGAAACAGTCAAGTACGTTGTAGTCCGCAAACTAACTGTCTGGTTGGTAAATTGCAGAAGTCGGCTAATCTCTCAGCTGCGATGTTTTCTCCGTATCACAGTCCTGTTTGTCTTTATTAGAATCTTTTTATTATAAATCTTTGATCCAACATGATCTTTCGGAGTTTCTTCATTTTTGAACACAACAGCAGCCAAAGAAAGAAAAGGTATGTGACTCTCTATCCCAGCTCTACAACATCGGCGACGATGAACATACTGGACGTTTCCAAATGAGGAACATGACGACGCACGCAGTTTCACTCAAACTCCGTATTTTTGGCAGACGGTTGCGTCGGAACGGTTTGTTCTTATTGAAGCACTGTTTGCCCGCAGAGACAACACCTTGAAAATCCGCCAGAATGCCTAAAGGATGACCTGTTAAAGTCTTTCGGACTGTCTGACTCTGCGCTGGTTGGCCGGCTTCTTTTATTGAATGGTCTCCGTCACCTCAAGCCGTCTGAGCTACTCCTTCCCACTCCCTGTGCCTAACTAGAAGCCGCAACCGGCTTCCCCATCCGCACGTTTGGGACACGGTACATGACGCTGTGTTTTAATGGTGCAGCTTTTCAGCTGTGACTCCCCTAATTGGGGCAGACTTTTTCTGCGCCTTAAGCCTAGTTTATGCTTCTGCATTTTCAGAGAGACGCAGGAGCCCCTAGCACGCCCCTTGCGTGCCTTTTCACACCGCCTTGCGTGCGTCAATCCATTTTTCTAGACTTGCGTCAAACGCTTTGCAAGCCTCTCGCAGCCCGAAAGGCTGCGATTGGTCAGATAACTACATCCTTTACGGAGTCATAGCACAATAGGTAGTCTTCGACAAAAAACGTTACTGCGGTGAATTGCTCTGCAACACACGCAAGCCTTTCTGAAACGTGAATTGACGCGAGTGCGTCGACACAGCTGCGCGTAAAGACGCAGAAGCATGCGCCAGCCTTAAGGCCTGTTGGTAGATGCTGTGACTCTTTGTATCCATGTAAACTCAGTGGAGCTGGCCAGTACTCGGCGCTAGACCTGTCAAAGCTCACTATTGCCAAGGCAAAATATGGAGCGCTTGGGCATCATTCGCTGCAGTACCAAGACTTCACCCCTGCACATTACACCAAAGTCTGGTGGCGGATGGCGCCCATGTGGAGATTGAGCGTCTTTGTGTACCAAGAAAAGCTCACTAAACATGGTAACGGGACATGGTGGGGTTGAAGGTGAGGTGATGGCAGTTTACCAGGGGAGGTTTTGGATGTGACTAAATGGCCACAAGGTGTGCAGCCAAAAAAGAAAGGTTTGCCGTCTCAGTTTATCCTAGCGCTTCTGCATTGACCGTGATGTTTAAAAGTAAGAAAAGCGTGAAACATTGAAGGGGGGGTTTATGCTTTTGAACAGGCATTGTAGCAGTAATGTAGAGCGCCGTGCTGTAAAGGGTCACTACAGAACTATCACATACACATAAGATTTATTTTTACTGAGGCATAACACACAGTTTAAGGCGTAAACAGAAATATCCTCTTTTGGATATTTATGGTGAGTTACAAGCAGTAACTTCATGCACAGTGGGTTATTTGCTGACTTGGTATGGTCGCACTCACAAAAACCCCTTTCCACCTTTTACTGTGGTAAACATTCTGGTACTGGCCGAACATAGAGAGCACCTACCAAGGTTTTGATGGAGGCAAGAGTTTTTAGCTTTGGCAGAAGTTGCTGGGTCTGGGGGGGAAAGAGAAGAGGTGAAACGACTAACTTTTCACATCAACCAAAGAAAACAATATGTTAAAGAAGTATTTCTCAACTCCTCAATGACGATTTTATTCATACCAACATTCAAAAGGTTTTGTTTTAAATAGTTCCCGCTTTTGAGACACACACTTCTATATTGAAAAGTAAAAAGGCAGTGGATAGGTGGGAGCTAAGAGATGCTCACCAGAGCGGTGGAATGTCTGATCTTCTGGACAATTCCACTGTGACCGAGGTACTGCAGGGAGAGCCAGAGAGGCAGTGCTCGCAGCTTCGCCACCGGCTGGCTGGAGGTCAAACCTGCAGCCAGAGACTGAGACACAAAACATACAGATACAGAGCAGTGAGTCATCCAACTATGAGGCTAGATAGGTAGGTGTGTGTGTGTGCTCTCAGGAACTGTTAATTCAATCTACTGCACACGGGGCAGGTCTATTGCTAGGAAACCAAGGACGTGCCGTGTCTTGGTTGGTGCAATTTGGACAGGTGACGTGTTGAATATCAATAACTGTAACAACAGATGGCATAGTGTGGGGCGGGGCTTCAGAGCGCTGCTGACTAAAGGTGGAGACGGTCAATACATCTGTTGACATAAGTTGACGGATCCTTTATGTGGCGAAAAGTTTCATGATTGCTACGGCTTAGCAAGATGACTGACAATTAGCCAGTGACACAAGCTCAAATTGTGGCAGCGGCAGCCGCTGAGGTTCTTCCTGGTTCAAGCTCAGGAGCCGCGGCAAGTAGGGTAGCTGGCACGACTTTGCGGAAGCTGACTTTGTGTGGGAAAGGTGCCACAGCTGTTTAGTAGAGGTGCTCCCACTGTTTGAGAGGTGCTGGGGCTGTGGCCGTCTATTTTCATAATGGTTGGCAGTATTGTAGGTATTGTTCTTCGAATCTTTGTGTTGACATCTTCTTCCATGGCACCTTTCAAACTCCCTGAGCCAGGAGTCAGGTCCTGGCTGAGGGAACTATTGATGCTGGACCCCCTGTCACAACCCGTGGGGGTAATACTTGAGCCTACCTTCTTGAAAGAGAGGCTTCGGACTAAAATCTAAGTCCTGCAGTGTTGCCACTGCACATGTAGAGCACAGCAGACGCCTGGCCTTCTGTCTCCAAGGGAGAGTGGTTCACGTCGGTCAACGTATTCTCATGTTCCAGGGTTAGATTCAATTCATTTTATTTTGTATAGCACAAAATTACAAATTTGCCTCAGAGGGCTTTACAGTCTGTACACATTCGACATCGTCTGTCCCAAAACCCACACATCGGCACAGGAAAAACTCCCCAAAAAAGTAGTTTCTGTATTTACTGCCCGGAGGGCTTCCATTCGGACCCTCTCCACGGATGCTTACAGGGTGTGTTACTCCTCCCGTAACTGCAGGGTGGAAGATACTGCTGGACTTAGCCCATTGTTTAAGTGCAGCCAGACTGGCAACACGGTGTTTTTAATTAATTTGTATTGAATGAGATGAGCCTACCAGTGCTGGGTTTTCATGTCTGTAGAGGGTGACCGCAGTAACAGCAGGGAGTCCCAACCACTGACCTGGTGTCAGTGTCATACTGTCACTCCTGCTGGCTGCCTAGAGAGAAAAAAAACAATGTTAGCTGATAAACACACGTCCCAAGAGAAGGGTGGCTTTTCCTATAATCAAAGAGATGCGAGACAGTAGCTCAGAGATGACACAAAAACGGTTCTCCTTTTTCACACTGGGCATATGTGATTGAACCTCCTTTTTAGATGTGGTATTTGTGACAAAGATCGGTAATGGGTTTTGTGATAAGCAGCCACAGCACTGGGTTTTTAAATCACAACACATTACACATTACAGGTCATTTAGCTGACACTTTTATCGAATGGCATTTTACATTTTTGCCCAGGGGGCAATTAGGGGTTAGGTGTCTTGCTCAGGGACACTTCGACTTGGGACATAGGGCAGCCGGGACTCGAACCACCAACCTTGTGGTTTCCAGCGCACCCTGTGCCACGACGACCCACATAGTGATAAATATTTTATTTTATCAGCTTTCTATTCACATTTGTATGTGAAAATACCTTTTGGTCCCGATTCAACCATTCAATACGTTTTCTAATGCTATTCCAACGTGAGTAAAGGACAACAAAGTCTATTGATTTGGATGAATCATTAGGACCTCTAATCCTTTCAATGAGCATATAGTATGTAATTATTAATGACACGTGTTCATTGAACATGTCTATCTATTGGTACTACAGCAGCGTTTAGGCTGTGGCTGTAATTGTGTCATCAGCTTACCATGATAGCAGAGGTGACCTGACCCAGTGCCAGGGTTGCCAGGTTGACTCTGACGAAGAAAACACAAACACCATGCCCTCAATGGTGAGTATACAATGAGCACACGTCTACTGCATAAACAGTATTTCAGTGAGTTCATGTTAAAAATAGGGTGCAGAAATTAAACACTTATTGCGGCGAGTATAATAATTGACCCACCCCTCCACATGGAGCCACATGCTGTACTGATCACACAGGTCCTTTAGACGAGCCAACTTGTCTGTATGTCCTGCCCCTGGTGTACCTAGGAAAAAATCAGCGGTAGAACTTTCTCATAAACAAGGCATTTGCGTTTTAATGACTATATTGAGCAGTGTAGAAAGTGAAACATAGAAGGGATTTAACTGGGATTATCCTTCACCTGCATTGGCAACTAAAAGCAACGGAAGCTTTCTGGCTTCGATGTCCTCTTTGATTAATTTGTCCAACAGGGCAATATCCTGACAAACAGAATGAGAGTCAAAGCTCACTATTTTCAACCATCTGACAATTGTTTTCAAAAGGATTTTCATTTTAAGTCTTACCATTTGGTGTTGTGATCCAAAGATGGTGTTGCATGGGACTGTGCAAAGACTCGAGAGAGGCAGGCCAAGCTGATGACAGAGACTGTATTAAAATAATACCAATTTTCATTTATGTATGCAGCTGGATATAATACAGTTGTCATTGCCATGTCTAAAATGATTCTAAATACATATATTTATAATAATACATCAGACACTCTGAAACTGTCATACATTTGGTATGCTAATGTCTCACAAATACTAGTCGTGGTGCTAAAAAGGATATCTGGTCAATACCATAAATATGGAGCCCATCCAGAATCTTTTTTTTTTTTTTTAAGAGTCCATTTGTCTACAATAGCAATATTTCTAAATCCTAGTGGAAGCATAGGATTGCAACACACATGGGCTTTAATCTTCATCATGTGACAGTGTATGTTCCGTTCCTCTTACCTGGCTGCACAGATGCTGCCCCAGACCAGGTCTGCCGGAGGCACTCTGGTAGATGACTGGCTGTCTGGAGCCGAGGACTGAATAGCCCTCAGAGGCATATTCTTCATAACGGGCATTAATGACCAGCCGACACACTTTAACCAGGCCATCCCGGTCATCCTCATGAAAGTAGGCTGACCCGTTCTCATACCTGAGAGAAAGTTAGAGAGCAGAAAGCTCTACCAATATGTTCTCACGTCAATTCTATAATACTGTGCACTGATTAAACTAATGAATCTGAAATTTAGCATTGCGTGGTAGCAATTGCTTTCATACCATCTAATAAAAATAATAATAATTCACCTTGTGCTGGTTTTGACTCTGTGATGATAAACACCAGCAAAGCTGTAGGGATTAGTTTAGATCCTAAACTGTACTGCACCTGTAGCCAGACGTCTACCTGAACAGTCTGCACAGCCACAATGTGGTGTCAGACAGGATCCGGGTCGTCAGCTTCCTCAGCCTCTCTCTGTCCAACACCGAGATGTAAGCGGCTAGGCTGTGACCCAGCAAGGCCATGTGACCCTGTTCACCCACATGCTGCATCCTACTGGAGACAAAGAGCAGCTTCATCATACACCATATTGCTCAAGTCCTTTATTTTCATTAGGAGTAACTGCTCTCTACTTCAAAAGAAGAAACTGTATTAGTTTTTGTGTAACGTTTCTCTTTTGTTCTACACTGCCAACACGTCTAAAGACATTGCAGAAACTACTAAAATTGGGTTAAGAACTGTCCAACACATTATTAAAAACTGAAGACGGTCATGTGGTCTGATGAGTCCACATTTACCCTGTTCCAGAGTGATGGGGGCATCAGGGTAAGAAGAGAGGCAGATGAAGTGATGCACCCATCATGCCTACTGCACAGGCCTGTGGGGGCAGTGCTATGATCTGGGGTTGCTGCAGTTGGTCAGGTCTAGGTTCAGCAACTGTATGTGCTGAATGAGGTCAGCTGACTACCTGAATATACTCAATGACCAGGTTATTCCATCAATGGATTTGTTCTTACCTGATGGCACGGGCATATTCCAAGATGACAATGCCAGGATTAATCGGGCTCAAATTGTGAAAGAGTGGTTCAGGGAGCATGAAACATCATGGATTGGCCACCACAGAGTCCAGACCTTAACCCCATTGGGAATCTTTGGGATGTGATGCAGAAGGCTTTGCACAGTGGTCAGACTCTACCATCATCATTACAAGATCTTGGTGAGACATTAATGCAACACTGGATGGAAATAAATCTTGTGACGATGCAGAAGCTTATTGAAACAATGCCACAGCGAGTGCGTGCCGTAATCAAAGCTAAAGGCGGTCCAACGAAATATTAGAGGGAGTGACTTTTTTTTGGGCCAGGTGGTGTACCAACCAGGCCATGTTTTATGTGAGCCCTTATGATGAGGAACTATAAAACTAACATTTAAAACATCTTAAAAAAGGACTAAGATTGCCACGGTTATTACAGATGGCATCATCTCAATCCTAGCTACAAAAAAGCGAATACAAATGGATCATTTGTCAAATGTGAGCATGTGACACAATGCTAACAGTAATATCCTCATGGCTTGATGAGAACTGATTAGTTGTTCAAATGCTTTTTAAGGATTTTGAACTGGACTCAGCTCCTTCGGGAGAGGGTGTGCTATGACTTCAGCTTTCTACCGCTTATGTTTGATTTAATATGAATAAATATTTATACTATTCTTGTTCTCCAATGGAGTTTCTCTTTGAAATCCTTTTCAAGTTTAAAATCCTTATTCTTCCCCAATCAGCTACAACCATGTAAACCTTTAAATGGGTTAAGAGGCCTAAACTATTCTTTTCCATTCAGATTTTTGATATCTATTCAACTTGTTTCAATATCACTGATTGTGTTTCATGAGTTTTTCCGACCGGGTGTGTTTGGCAGACTGAAAACCTACGGTGGAGAGCAGCTTCCGAAAATATTTATATTTACCCAGTATTGCCACAATTTTCACTCTTCATTTTTGGATCGATAGAATGAGTCCACTGGGGGAGGGGGAGTATTTTACGGGCTGGGGCGCCCCCCTTTTATGATGGTTGGGGAAATACTGCACTTACTAGCTAGTAAAGTGGCAGCTAAGATAGCGCTAGCTAGCGTTGCACTAGTTTTGTTTAAACAGATATTCCATATCTTGGAATTTAAGGGGGCCCCAGAGATTGAACGGTCAGATGTTCTATGCTTTTTTCTTTTTTCCCCCAGGCCGTTTCTTTATCATTTACATTTGAGATTAATTTCAGTTTGCTGGTATTTTCTCATTTCAGTATTTTCAGCAGTTGAGAAAAAAAAAATCATTCACCTACTCTTATTTCTGTATATTGAGCAATTTTTTTAAATTAAATTAATTTAAGCTTTTAGCGTTCAGCATTTTCAGCAGGAAATGCATTTTGGAGTTGTACTCACTGTTGACTTGGCTTGTCCTCCTCCTCTTCCTCATCATGAATGAGATTGTGAACCAGGTGCAGTATAGTGGCAACATCCTGACCGCTGCACAGGAGACGCAAAGGAAAAAAGTGATGAGCTTCACAAAATAACCTTCTTCATCACAACATACAGCTATCCTATGAACAGACTTATTCAAGCTCAGTGCGTTTTTAACTGCCGGAGAGCAGTTATTACTTGAAGTTAATAGTTTATCAATTCATTGGGCCTCATGCAGGAGGCAATTTACAAACAACTGTCCTCTTATTTGGGTACGTATCCAGGATTTTTTTTGTTAGTACCCGTGGATTTCAGGGATTCACCAATGTTTTCGTATTTATTTTCTTCTGTGAGCTAGGAGAACAAGGGGTCCAGAGCCCTTTTGCCAAGATAAGAAAAATAAAACATTTTTTTACAACATCAACTGTCCATGGCCCTTTGATATTGCAAAAGCAAATGCTTACCTACAAAACATCAACAAGCAAAAAAGGAAAGAAGCTGGAAGTATTTACTTGCTGTGGTTCACAGTGCTTTCTTCAGAAATACCGCTGAGCTCACACGTTAACAGAATCAGAAAAGGAAGGAAAGTCCCGTCTGAGACTTAAAGCATGCTCAACCAGAAAGGGATCATGTGTGTGTTTCTTACTCTCCCTGCAGGGGTCCTGGGATGGTGGTTCTGTTGAAGCGCCACTTCACTGGTCCTGCCTCTGGCTCTCTAAACAGATGCAATAGACAATGTTGCTTTCTGTGCTCATTGGTCAGAAGTTCAACATAAGACCGACATACAGATGTGTTCCCGTGTTTTGCTTGATGTTAGCTCACTGTGAAAAAATTCCATTGCCATAATCCTAAAGTTTCAGCAACATCAGAAAGTTAGTTGTGGAAGCATAAGGTAGAAAGTAAAATAGTTCCTTATCTCACATCTGTCCGTCTCCAAGGATTCTCATGGCTTCACTCAGATTCTTTCCCACCTGAGTAAATGTTGAGTTCACCATCATCTAAAATGTGTGTATGTGTGTGGAAGTTGAAAAGAGTATTAGAACAAACATTTTTAAACCAGTCATTAGAAAATGTGAGATCACTGTGTGCATGCATAAATGGAGACATCCTGCTACTCGTGCTACGGAGCTTTCATCACTTGCTTGGACATATTATTTTATCCTGTCCATCATATCATTTTGCTATTGTTTTCAAAGCTCAAAGCTTCCATCGTAATGTTCATTGAAGCACAGCGTAAACCTCTCGAAATAAAAATGCTGTTGTAGCTGTGACTACAGGTATTGCAGAACAGTGTCCTTTTGGACCAAGAAGAAGCACAACGTTACAAAATAATTATAAAGTCCCCTTCGTTCATTTCTTGCATTATTAAGTTAATATGATCCCTATTTATACGTGGCATCCATCGGTCAACAATGGGATCCTGTGTGAATGAGCAGCAGTCCACTGCACTTCCGCAATGTCCACAGCCATCTCTGAGCGGAGACATTACGGCAGCGGGGGCAACGTTACACTTAGTACACCCGTTACACGCTGCTTCCTCTCGGCCAGCAGGTTCAACCCGCCCCGCAGCCCCGCAGCCCCTCGGCCCCTTAAAACCTTGCTAGCAACGCTCACGGCCGACCGACCTCTTACCTTCACGCAGCGGCTTGTCCGCGTCTGTCACGGTCCACGGCAAGGACACGTAATGTTCGTCCCTTCAGAAGTCTTTGCTGAAGCTCACAGTCGGGCGCGTATCTGGTGCTATAGTTTCTTTCTCTACTCCACAGAACCGGTCAGTTTACTTCCTGGATGGGCGCGCGGCGCGCGTTCCACGCTGGCAGCGTCGACGTCACGCGCTCCCACAGCACCAGTCAGGGTGAGTCTGATGACGACCCCGTATTCTATTTAACTCCCAAGCTGCAGGTGTGCCGTTGTAATGTTTCTATGAATATTTCCAGAGTGGTGTGTATAGTGGCCAGTCAATAACTGGCAGCAGGGACGCCATGGATTTACTGTTTTATTTATTACGATAAGGCGTTTCACGGTAATTATACGGTATGTGCCAGGATGGTACCGTTTTTTAAAACCCGAAGCTTGCTTGTTCCTTACAATTACAAATACGACAAATACACAACACTAAAATTAAACATAATTGGTGCAGTTTATTTACTGTCCTTAAGACAAATAATAAAGGTACGTGTTTATTACTTAACAACGCTCAAAATGAATGTTTGGACAAAATAAAATTGTAAAATCATTAAAGACAAAACTCATCTCAATAGCCTAACGTAAGACACTGAATGAAATACAAAAATGAACATTGTAATACTGAATGGAAAATGTGTGTATGTTTTGTGCATAGGCTGATTAACATGTATGTTCCTAAACAGAAATTCAATCAATTGAAGCAGTGAAACATGAAACATCCCCAAGTTTCTTCAGCGTGGTCTTCCTGTTGTGAGCAGTCATGAGAGCTCATCTCAGAGTTTGATGTTTTTTGCAACTCCACCCGTGGTTCTTGAAATTTTCTGGATTGACTGACCTTCCTGTCCTAAAGTATACTGCCGATTCTCTTACTTAGTTGCCGTAATATGGATTAGAACTGTAATCAAATAGGCCTATTCAATTTATAGAACTGTGTACCAATCCTGCACAACACAACTCAAACACATTAAGAAGGCAAGAAATTCCACAAATCAACTTCTGACAGCAACATCTGTTAACTGAAAACATTCAAGGTGAATGCCCGGTGAAGCTGATTGAAAGAATACCAAGTGTGTGCAAAGCTGCCATCAAAGCAAACATTGACTAGTTTGAATAATCTAAAATACTGTATACAACTTATTTGGGGTTTGAGCAGTTTTTTGTTGACCACATAATTCCACGTGTTCCTCATAGTTTTCAATATCAGTTTTCAATATTTATCTACAATGTAGAAAAAAGAAAACCTCAAGCATATCTTAAGGACCTGCAACTTCCTGATGTTAATCTCAAATAAAACGCAGGTTAATTTACTAGGCCAGCGATTCCCAAAGTGTGGGCCGCGGCCCCCTGGTGGGCCGGGAAGGTACTGCAGGTGGGCCGCGAGAGGTCCTTTACAATAAATAAAGTTTTTTAATTTTCAATTTTTAAAAGTTTGAAATTAATATAAAAATATTTATGATGCGGCACATTAGTTATGTGGAAGATTAGTTGATGAAGCACAAACAATTTAAACGGACAGATTAATAAAACAATAAGGCTCTTGCTCGAAACGGCTGCTCTTGTCCGCCTGTCGTTGTTCAACAAACGGGGCGCCCTCTTGTAGTATTAAAGTGAATATACCGCATTTTCCGCACTCCAAGGCGCACTTAAAAGGCTTTAATTTCCTCACAAAACGTCAGTGTCTTATAATCCGGAGCGCCTTATATATGGATCAATTGGTTAATCGGTTGATCCATACTGGTTGTACAAGGCGCTCTGCCAAACATGCCAAAGCTCGTCTACGACGGCGAGATGCTAAACGGCGCTCAAGCGCGTGAGATATGGAGCTTGTTTCAGGGCGCGTCGGAGAAACAAAGCTGTCGTTCTTGCCGAGCACTTCATGAGATTAAAGAGCGAGAGACGGTGCCGTTTTCTCTACAGTAGCTGAACCATCTTAACGGGGGAAATAAGTTATTCTAAAAGCAGCCAAAGATTTAAGGCGTGGAAGGCGAGGGGGGCGGCGGGAGCGGACGCACCTCGCAGCATCGATCGGACCCTGAAAGCACCGTCTCCACCTTACTGTCAGAAAGAACAACAGCGAGCGCGTAGAAAACTCCTTCGAGCGTGAGCAGAGATTCTCCTCGCAAGCAACGAAGTTCACGTTTCGCAAGCGAGCAAATACCTCGCGGAGACTAACTTTTACTCACGGATGTTTGATTTTGGTTAAATTCGTAAGGCTATTTAATGATTATGTTTTGATCACAGTTGTGATTAAAGGTTTGGGTGGGCCGCGAAAGATTTTCAGATTTCAAATAGGGCCGCGGCATTCTTGAGTTTGGGAACTGCTGTACTAGGCCAAGAGCACCTTCGCGGTCCATTGATATAGTCTCTAGATGGCATTGCTCTGGTATCCAGCAGCACTGTAAAGAATCTTGGTTGTCTTCAGTCAGGATGCCTCCTTTAACTCGAAGATAACATTTAATCTGGCAACACTCAATAGCGACTGAAGAGCTGCACTAAACAGGAAGTAAGAAGTACATTTTTGCATTTTCAACACAGACAGGATACACACCACACACACATACACACACCTATACTGTCGTTGATGTGTTGAACTTCTTCCATTTCTCCCATTTGTCACAACATTGTTACTCTTTGGTTCTGATTTTGTGGGTTAACGGTTCCAAATCCATTCCATTGTTATGCAGACGATACTCAACTGAACCAGAAGAGACCGACCAGCTTGTTAGACTCCAAGAATGTCTTGGAGACATCAAAACTTGGATGACCGGCAACTTCCTGATGCTCCTGCTCCTGATCTTGATAGGCCCAGAGCGCCTTCGAAGCCAGCTGTCACGTGATACAGTTTTCATGGATGGAATTGCTCTGGTACCCAGCAGCACCGTCAGGAATCTGGGAGTTCTCTTCGACCAGGAGATGACCTTCAACTCTCATATGAAGAAGACTTCAAGGACTGCCTTTTTTCATCTACGTAACATATCAAAAATCAGGAACAAGACATGATTTCATGCGTTTGTTACTTCTAGACTGGATTACTGTAATTCTTTGTGATCAGGCTGCCCTTGTAAATCTCTTAAGCCTCTCCAGTTGATTCAGAATGCTGCAGCACGTGTATTAACAAGAACTAAGAAAGGGGATCATATTACTCCTGTATTAACTTCTCTGCACTGGCTCCCTGTTAAATCAAGAATAGAATTCAAGGTACTTCTCCTCACCTACAAGGCACTTGCTGGTGAGGCACCGTCTTGTCTAAAGAGCTTGTAACACTGTATTGCCCTACAAGGCAGCTGCGCTCCATAGATACCAGTTACTTGTTATAGGGTTTTTACCCCATCATTAGATTTTTATGGTCCAGCCCGCGTTCGATCGAAGTGGGCTGTATCTGGCTTGAACCTGAAATGAGTTTGATACCCCTGCTCTACAACATCAGGAAAATACATCCCCTTCTCACTCGGAAGGCGGTGCAGGTACTGGTTCAGCTTCTTGTCATCTCCCGCCTGGACTACTGTAACTCTCTCCTAGTAGGTCTCCCTGCTACCGCCATTCCACCTCTGCAGCTCATCCAGAATGCAGAAGCTCGACTGGTTTAACCTTCATAAATTCTCCCACACTATTCCACTCCTCCGCTCTCTTCACTGGCTACCAGCGGCTGCCCGCATCCAGTTCAAAACATTGGTACTCACATACCATGCTGTGAATGGATCAGGTGCAGTCTACATGTCTATAGGACATGGTCAAACACGACATCCCAACCCGCACTCTCCGCTCTGTATCTGCCAAACTGCCTGTCCCTCTCTCACTGAGAGCAAAACACTCGACCAGATCACGACTCTGTCCTGGCTCCGAAATGCTCTCTGATGACATCAGGACCGCAAAGAGTCTTTAAATCTTCCGCTGCAAACTAAAGACACATCTCTTCAGACTATACCTTGACTAAAAAAACACGAAACAACTTGTAGCACTCTAATTGTACTTAATACTCTAATTGATCATCCGCCTCCGTCCTGAAAAGATTAAATCCTTGTCGGCCGCACTGCATGCGGGCTTATAGAAAGAATACAGTAGATCAGATGTGTCCTCCAAATCGGCTCCAGGAGGGCTGCGTCCCTTGACCGCGTTCGGAGGAGCCGACGGATTGGGACAGGCGACTTGCAGCGGAAGTGACGTATGCGGTCGACGAATGCGTCCTTAAGAATACAGCCTAGCGACTTTGAGACACAGCCACTATAGCTGTGGCTTTACCACGCTAGCCTCCAGGTGACGTCAGTTATCCCAGACGGTCCAGGCTTGTCAGGCAGTTGTCAAACTGGGCCTTCCCGCGAGCCGTAGCGCGAACATTAGACCCAGCCCACCAGAGACTCGGATGCTAGAGTGCACGCCGCACAACAATATCTTTATGATATATCCCCCCTCTAACAATAACCAGCTCGGATAAGATGCCTTTGCCTCTGCAAGTGTTTAACTTCCAGGTAAGTCTTGACTATTGCTGGTTTTGTCATTTCTTAAAAGCCAATATTTGTAGAAACTGAACTTGATGTAACGTTATCTTCATCACACTGGCCTAACCTTAGCTAATGTTAGCAGTTAGCTTGCTAGTTTAAGCTAACGTACATACATTTATCTTCGGATCGGTTAATACTTAAAGATTACAAATTAAGAAAACCCAAGAGCCAGACCACCATGTGTTTGGTATGTTCCAGATTGCGTATGAATTATCTAAGAATTAACATTTAAAGATTTGGCATTTGGCATTTGTTGTCAAAGGTAACGTAAAGTTACTGCCATTTCCTAACGTACCGTGCAAAGTGAAGACAATCCCAAGCAAAAGAAACAATCACCGTTAATGCTAAATGCCGATGGAGGGATTCCACTTTAAATGCTCGCACGTTTGTACGTGGAACAGTTTAAATCGGAGTTTGTTTAATTCGTGCAGGCTAACAACTAACTTAGCCGAGGGCCTCCATTTATCGAACGTTAACGTTACCAACGATACAAGCAGTTGTAACGATAACAGTTCACTGGCAACATAACACAAGGCCGAGGAGTCCTCCGTGTAGCAGTTTGTGCTATTACGACACCTTCAGTCCAATTCTCCACCGAAACCAAACGGATCATAGTCAAGGGAACAGCTTGTTTGTCACTGTATCATAAACTGGCCCTGCAAGGCAACTTCTTGTTATTAGCATGTTGTCCCATTATCGTTGACGTTAGCTCTAAACTGTAGCTAGCATGAGGCTCAAGAAGATCTTAACGTTAGCTCAGCCCGCCAACCACGGCCAAATAAACGGTTCTACTCTTATATTCGCAATAAAAGTCCAAGTAGCCGGTGCTATCATGATATTGGTGACAAAAGTCACCATCAAATGTAGACCGTGCTTTGTAATAGTTACTGTAAAATATGATATTAAGTTGTACTGAATAACAAAATATGTTTGGCCTACATGAAATGTTTTGGTGTTTTTTAAATCTGGGCGACTTATTATTTCATGAGTCGCAATGTAACGTTAAGTTGATATTCGTTAAATGGGCCTATTACTTTTATTGCCATTCTTTCTTACTTGTGATTTTTTGTTGTTGTTGTTGTGTACTTTGCCATCTATGTCATTCTAATCTCTGCTAAAATGTAAAAACTGTAGAACTGACTGAAGCGCTTTCTGAAGTACCAGTGATGTCTGAAGCTTCGGACGCCATCAGTCTCGTGGTATTCTTCCTTTAACACAAGCTTCGACACTATGTATTGAAACAGTGCACTTCACCTGAGTGAAAGAAGCTTCGGTATCATGCCCATGCCTAATAAACCTTATACATGTAGCATAGAGTACTAACTATACAACTTTTGCAACATCTTAAGTCTAGCGTTTGTTCCACATCAGCCTGGTAGCATGTTAAAAAGCTAACAAAGCGAATGATAACACAACGATTGTTGCATCTGTGGCGATGCCAAACTACCACTGCTGACTCCTGTGTGCTCATTTTGCCTTGCTTGTTGTCACCATGTATTCCCTTTAGAACCAGGCTTAAAATCTACAATCAACCAATTTAGCTTGTTTAAATCATGAAGAAGGAGGCCTTGCAGGTTATGATATCCATTGGGACTTGGTAGTCAGTTGCACAGTACCGACAGGCATAAAGGCAGTAGGGCCGGGTGGGAAAAGTGGTCGGTGGCAGCTTCCTTTGTCCGGATGGCAGGTTCCGGTGGTCGGTGGCAGGTTCCCTTTTCGGAGCGGCAGGTTGCATTGGTCCGTGGTTGGTTCTTCCAGTGGTCGGTGGAAGGATCCTTTTTCAGTAGAGACATGGACACGCGTCCGCCGCCTCATGCAAATGACATGTTAACGAGTATCTTCACGACCACGCGTTCGCCGTAAATCATTGTTTCTAACTTTATTGAGAATCAGGCACAACACAGCGACCTGCAAGTAGCGCAGCGTCTTAAATAATAAAGTGATGTGTGTCTTAATGCGATGCTTTAGAAATGAACACAGAGTGATTCTGTATTTGTTCATGAAGTCTGAAAAGGGTCATTTGGGCAACGTTTTGATAACCGACCGCAGCGAGCGGAGAGAGAGCACCAGCGGACTGACAGCAGCCTCTCTGCACCCCGGCCAAACCGTTCGCCCGACCACTAGAAATGGGTTGTTTAGCATGCGCGGTCGATACATATGTCCCTTTATTGTTTTAGCGTTGCCATGCCTCTTTGATTATTGCCATGTTTCCATCATCCGATTGCCAGTTCGCCAGATCCGTCGCCACCGTCCTATGAAGCGATCGGCAGGTCGCATGAACCGTCGCCACCTTCCTATATAATATAATATAATATAATATTATAGGAAGGTGGCGACAGTTATATACACACACACACACATTTTTTTTTAATTAGGGATGTCACGATACCAAAACTATGACTTCGGTACAATATCTGCCATAAATATTATGATACCCAATACTTACAATGAGATACCAAAAATACGATATGATTCTACAAATACGATATTGGTATATTTATCCATAATAATAAATAAAACATCTGACGTTCCCTTTTTTACCAGCTTGTTTTTGCCTAGCTATTTCAACACTTAACTAAAGGCATTAATATTAGTGTTAGCAAGATACTATTGAGAAATGTATATTTTTATCTACCATGCAACATTAGTAAGGATACCCCCAGGGCGCCTTCCTAGGGAGGTTTTCCAGGCACGGCCACCTGGAAAGTAGGGCTGTCAAAATTGCTCAAAATTTCGCTTTAAACCCCCCCCCCCCCACATATTTCAATATATTCGAATATCTGGTTGCGTATTAGGCACGTAAAGAACCAGACAAATTATTACGAGACATAACTACTTGGATAGGTAATTTATTTAAACATATTTAACAACATAAAAATAAGTAAATGGACTAGACCACAGATCGATCGCTCTCTGCGCATGGCGGTTTAAATGAACGACAACAATAAACAAATGCTGAGTGCTAATCTAGAGTTTTGTGCAAGCAATTGAAGTTTGCGATTCTTGTCTCAAATATGGCAGTCTTCAGTCAGTGATTGAAACAAATATTAGCATTAATTTACAGTACAGACATTGAACGCTCCGAGCGAGCTGTGCTGTGGTGAACATGGAACGTTTCCTTATTTTATTCATGCCATGTACCGTCAGGCGCCCTCCTGCAAAGCAGACAGTCACGCTGCTGCTGCCGCTGTTGATTTTAATTATTTATTTTACGTTTGAATAGTTGTTTTTAACAACTATTTGAATATATATATTCCAATTTAGAATATTCGTTGACAGCCCTACTGGAAAGGGGCTCCGGGATGAACCAGAAGTAGGTGGAGATATCACATCCCCATACTGGCCTGGGAAAGCCTTGGGATCCACCGGTCAGAGCTGGTAGTTTACTGCTGGAACAGTAACAGAACGGCACAACCCGACTCCACCTAAGCTGTTGACAATGAGATAAGCGATGAATTCATCATATCGCGCTATATCTGATTGTGTAGATAATTCTAAGTACAATCAATTGTGACGTCTCCATTCGCAGATCTCCCGTCGCAGCGTAAACCAGCTCTTGAAGCGGTTTGTTATTGCCACTTGTTTGTTACAGAAAAACACATCTCATTGCTTCACCTTGTGAACATTGATTTAACATCGACTGATCATAATCTCGGTGTAGACCGTTCACTGTGCTTGTGTTTTTATGCTTTTTCAAGATGTCTGACTTTTTCTTTTCACCCAAGATCAAAAGCGGTGCTTTCGTGTGGTTCTTTGTGGAGAACTCAGTTTTACAGATCTGCCAATTAATTCAAGTCAACAAAATGGGGTGATGGTTTACTAAGAATTCCTTTTGGTTGAAAACTGCCCCAATCTGGAAAACTGAAACTAGCCTTCATGAAACATCGATTTTAGACTTCTAGTATTTTTTTTTTAAATTAATTTCGACTAGTATGTGGATCATGGCTTACCCTGTGATTTCTGCTAACCTCTGTGTCTGCTGCCTTTCTTTCAGGGGTCTGTAGAGCCCATGCAAATCGACGCGGACCCCCAGGAAGACCAACAGAACGCTCCGGATACCAATTACATAGTGGAGAACCCAACGCTGGTATTGATCTGACAGATATGTGTGTGTGGGTGTGTGTGTGTACACGTGCGTGCATACATAGATTTATACATGGTCCATATATCTATATATGCTCCGTTGTTCCTCGGCAGTGGTTCTGTATTGGAGATACAAAGTTAATGTTCCTCATTGAGACTGCAATGACCACTGGTGAAATGTTTGATTGAATGAAATCAATCAGAGCAGCTGAGCTTCGTCAAACACGTTCCATTCAAAATGGGGAAGAAGCGATGTTGTAACGTTATAAAAACTACAGGCTCATCTTCGTCATCTACGAAACTACATGTAATCCGTCCAAAGACAAAGGCTGTCAGCAGCAGCAGGAGAAGCTAGTGGTGGCCATGTGCAGCATTGGTGTACAAGTACGTTAACATACCTCTCCCCTGCTCTTCTCTCTGTGCAGGACCTGGAGCAGTATGCCACCAGCTACAGTGGATTAATGCGCATTGAGAGGCTTCAGTTCATCGCTGAGCATTGCCCTCAGCTCCGAGTGGAAGCCCTGAAGATGGCCCTCACCTTTGTCCAGAGGACCTTCAACGTTGACACTTACGAAGAGATCCACCGCAAACTCACAGAGGCCTCACGGTATTCTTATAAATTAATCCTGTGGCATAAGACCACTGCTTTTGAGATTCTAAAAGTAAAAAACGAGGGGGGTAGTAGTCTGTTCGCTGGTTCTCTTTCCCCTGGTGCGAGTGCATATGCAGGGGCGCCCCCCTGATTTAATGCGAGGGGACACACTGTCAGCCATGCAAAAGCTAATTAGCAATACGGCAAACATGGCAGGTAAAGCAGGACTTGTTTGCCTAGCAGCTGATGGTGCCTGTATTGATCCTCGTACTGATTTACCTAAATGATACCCAGCCTTAGTCTCCCCTCTTAGGCCATTTCTTAACCTTACAGAAGTTGCACAGATAGTGCTACTCCTCCAGGATGGCACAACTACGCGATGGGATGTTGTCTCCCAGCACAATCTCTAGAACATGGAGGAGATTCCAGGAGATGTGCGGTCACTCTAGGAGAGCTGGACAGGGCCAGAAGTCCTCAAGCCATCCACAGGACTGATATCTGCTGCTTTGTGCGGGGTGAGCGCTGCCCGGGTCCTGCAGAATGACCTCCAGCAGGCCACTGGTGTGAATGCCTCTACCCAAACAATCAGCAGTGGACTTCATGCGGGTTAGGCTTCATGGCGCAACGTCCTGTAGTGTGCCCTGGGCTCACTGCCCGGCACCGCGGAACTCCATTTGCTATAGAACACCAGAATTGGCACCCACTGGCACTCTGTGCCCTTCACAGAGGCACCTGGAGGATGAAGGAATGAATACAATTGATTGGACCTCACAATCACCTGACCTAAACCCAATAGAACACCTCTGGGAGCCACAGCGCCAGGTTGTTCCTCAGACTTTACAGGAGCTCAGTGATGCCCGTAGACAGATCTGAGAGGACATCCCACAAAACACCATCCGTCTTGTAATTAGCTGCATGCCGCTATTTTGTCAAGCAGTCATACAAGCACATGGGGGGCCACGCAAGATATTGGGAAGCATTTTGAGTTGCTGAAATTGAATTTAGGTAGAATGGACCAGCCTGTCACAACGTTTTTTAACTTTTAGATTTTTCGGTGTTAAAAGATGTGGCAGCCTTTCGTTCCTAAGACATTACACTGTCCATACCAGTATAGATATCCCACATAAACTTTCACATTGATATCTGATCGGAGCGATGTTTGTTTATATTTTCACATATAAGCGTAGACTGCCTTGAACACGTGCCATCGCTCAGCTCTCTGAAATCTGATAGGAAAAAGTTCCCTGTATCTTTTGTAATAATATATCTATTGTTGTTATTTTGGTAAGGGAAGTGCAGGGTGTGCCAGACACGGTACCTGAGGGCGGTGTCGTTCCTCCGCCCCTGGATTCGGCCTGGGCCGAGTCCACCAGGAAAAAGGCTCTGCTCAAACTGGAGAAACTGGACACTGATCTCAAGAATTACAAGGGAAACTCCATTAAAGAGAGCATCAGGTGAGGACGGCACACACCATTATTGGAATCAATGTTGCAATCTTACTGATCACAACCCTGAAATCTCTTATTTTTGACCTGTGACTCCACTGCATAAGTGAAGAATACTTAAATGACTTTTGTTGTATGAATTGAACGTGTTGTTTTTTACGTTGTTCAATCGGTACATATGACATTAATTAATGAATTGTCCTCCTCTATAGAGGGATTCTTCATCTGCCGTTTTCCCTCAAGTTTTTTCCTTTTTTTCTCCCAGTTGAAGGGATTTTTCCTGTGCCGATGGGACTTTTGGTACGGGGGATTTCACATGTGTACTGACTGTAAAGCCCTCTGATACAAATTTCAGATTTTGGGCTATACAAAGTCAAATCAATTCAATTGAAATTAAGTGAAATTTTGAAATAAGCCATGGAGGAACAACCGTAGAACATTGGTAGCATCTAACCAAATTTAACCTTTGGAAAATGTTGTTTTAACATTAATACAAAGTAGATATTAAAGGAATAATTATGACCTATTTAAAGCCCTAAGCAGCTTATAATATCAGGAACATTTATTACCAAAATATGTAAGACAAACAAAATTTGACTTGGCGGTTGGTGCATAACATCAGACAGTAAGACAATGGACAGACTGATAAGACAACATAGTGCAAGAGGAATTTAAATAAAAAGTTTAAAAAACAAAGTGCACCAGTGAACAGAAAGTGACAAGTGTATTTGGCATGTCCTCAGGGAGGTGTTGAAGATGTCTGTGAACACTGGAGACAGCTGATCAGCACAATGCTTCAGGGTGTGGGGGGAGACAGAGTTCGGACCGGCTGCTTTACAAGAGTTTTGTCTCTGGGCTGTCCTTGCCTTTCTTTTCACAGGATTCTCGAATCTCTGAATCTCTGCTTTTTATTACATTACAGGTCATTTAGCTCAGTGGTCCCCAACCACCGGGCCGTTTGGTACCGGGCCGCAACACAGCTTATATATATATTTTTTTCTTTCTGAAAAATGTTTTATTTTGAAAATTGACCGGATTTTCTCCTAATTATGTGCGCTCGTCCCTCTGACAGATTCCCCACGTGTCACCAGCCGTTTTTCTTCACGTTTACAATTGTCCTCTTACCGTGCACGGCAGTTTCTCCCACCAGCGAACACAGAGCGCGACTACTACAACACCCCCCCCCCCCCCCCCCCCCCGTCGGACCTTCTCGACTGGTCAGCGAAATATTGTCTGACATGAAAACGGTCCGTGAGGTAAAAAAGGTTGGGGACCACTGATTTGGCTGACGCTTCTATCCAAAGCGACACATTACATTTTTAACCCATGACATTTTTTACATTTTTGCCTGGAGAGCAATTAGGGGTTCCCAGCGCACCCTCTCTACCCCTGCGCCACATCGCCCCTGTGTGCTTTCAGCTCCCATACCATTTTTAGCATTTTGCCAAAGCTCAGCCATCTGACAGCTGTGGTATTCTTTGTCGCCATGTTCAGTCTCCTGCTCCTCCAAAAGTGAAGTCCCTGTCAATGACCGCAGTGCTGCCAGCTCCCTTCGTAATGTTGACGTCCTTTACCACGTTACTCGGCCACGTCACAGACATCGCAGCTCTCTTCCAAAGCCTCGATCCTTCTCGTCACGGTTCGCCTGGATAGCGGGACTTGTTCAAATGCTACTTTGTTTTTTCAGGGCATATTAGTGCTGCAGAGCCCACCAGGCACTCTTTGACAAACTCCCCCTCCGAGAATGGCTTACTGTTTTAGCGATTATTTTTGTGATTCGGCCGGATGTGGCCTGCGGTCCGTACAATTCCCACCCTCCTCCAGCGCCTAACTGGTCCACTTCTTGGATTCCCTCACCACATGTTTACAGAGCTGTAGTTTCTGCCGGTATGCAGTAATCAGATGGACCATGACGTGGTCAGAGTGTCCCAGCGCAGCACGAGGGACTGCGTGATAAGCCCTGCTTGCTGTGGTGTAACAGTGATCCAGCGTGTTCTCCTCTCTGCTGGGGCATTTAATAATCAGTTTGTATCTACGAAGTTGGCTGAGATTTAATTTGTTAAATTCCCCGTGGACAATAACCAAGGAGTCTGGGTTGGGCCGCTTCACTCCACACGGTGTATCCGCTATCCATCCTGCGCGTTGCCCGGCGGCGCCATGTAAACACCGACCAGGATGAATGAAGCAAACTCACAGGGGGAGTAAAAGGGTTCACAGTTAATGATCAAAGATTCCAGATCAGGAGAACAGTGTTGTAGGATCACTGTTACGTCTTTGCACCAGCTGATGTTGTAGAAGAAGCGGATTCCTCCACCCCCGATCACTTCAATCAGTAAAGCTGTATTTATGTATATACATCTATTTCTAGTTGTTAATGCTCCTCACTGGTGTTGCTGGGTAGGATTCCGATGAGACCAGATGAATCATCATGCAGGTACACCAGAAACTCCTGCAGCTCGGACTCCACATGTGTGGATCCGGGTCTGTCCACCGGGGACATCCACCAACTCTCTTTTTCCATCTTCCCAGGAGAGGTCACGATGACTTGGGGGATCACTACCTGGACTGTGGAGACCTCAGTAATGCCCTCAAGTGCTACTCGCGAGCCAGAGACTACTGCACCAGTGCTAAGCATGTCATTAACATGTGTCTGAATGTCATCAAGGTACAGTACCATGTCGCAACCATTTTAACAGCTAGTGTGGGGACTTACTGATGCTTTGTTTTGCTATCGTATGCTTATGTACAATGCATCTGGAAATTATTCACAGCGCTTCACTTTTTCCACATCTTGTTTTGTTTCAGCCTTATTCCAAAATGGATGAGATTCTACTACTGAGTACTTTCTGGATGCCCTGTATTTACACTTTGTCTCATAGCAGGAAAGAAGCGTTTCCAACTGTTTGACTGGGCACACAATGTATCTGAAGGAGTAAACTCTTGTGTTCCCACAGGTTAGTGTTTACCTCCAGAACTGGTCCCATGTACTGAGCTACGTCAACAAAGCCGAATCGACGCCAGAGATAGCAGAGGTGAGCAGGGGTCACAGTGTCTCCCCTGAAGGAGAAATACATTGCTTACTAAGATGACAATGCCTTTCAGATGACCATGATTATGACGTTGGTGTTTGTTTCTGCTTGTTTAGCAAAGAGGAGAGCGAGATAGCCAAAACCAAGCTGTCCTTACCAAGTTAAAGTGTGCTGCAGGTAAGAATGCTGTGTTATGGTTATGAATTTGGAAGAGCAGCTGAGAAGAAGCGCCAAGTATGTGTTTACAGATGTTCTGAGAGCAGCCGTGATTTTCTTTGTTGGTGTTTCAGGTCTGGCAGAGTTGGCCTCTCGAAAATATAAACCAGCCGCCAAGTGCTTCCTGCAGGCTTCTTTTGACCACTGTGACTGCCCAGAGGTGAGCAAAGTTACTACAAATTGACCGCACGTTCCAAAGTTCAACTGAAGCTAATATGACACTTGGGAAATGGGCATTCTTTGGCTCCATGACTTCTATCTAGCCGATGAGACATTATGGCTTTTAGATGGGACGCTTTCATTTTTAGAATTATTCAGAACCAAAGACAAATCATAAAAATAAAAGATCAAATGTACACACACCAGCTGATGGCAACTTATTCATCCAACCTATTTATCAAAAATAAATACAATAATATAAGTGTGTGTTTTCCCTTTTAGCTCCTGTCGCCCAGTAATGTAGCCGTCTATGGAGGCTTATGTGCATTGGCCACATTTGATAGACAGGAGCTCCAGCGTAACGTCATCTCCAGCAGGTAGGAGCAGTTTAGTAAACGAGGACTGAAACATATCTTCAGGAATAGTAAGCAATGCTATTACACTTTTTTTTCCTGTCCTCAGCTCCTTTAAGTTATTTCTAGAGTTGGAACCTCAAATCCGTGACATTATCTTCAAGTTCTACGAGTCCAAGTATGCATCTTGTCTGAAGCTGCTTGATGAAATGAAGGTTGGTAGTTATTGTAGACTAACTGATTAGGATGGTGCTCAGGTTCTGGGAGTACGTGGCACACAAACACATTAGATGATTTGGAGTTTGTCTGTCCGGTGTGTCCTCTAGGACAACCTCCTGTTGGACATGTACCTGGCCCCACACGTCAAGACACTGTACAGCCAGATCAGGAACAGAGCCCTCATTCAGGTCAGACATGCACTTTGTGCGTTTATACTCTTTAAGCATTAAAGGCATGATGTTTGTCTTCTGGAATACCTAGTTTCTTGTTGTTCTTTGCACAAACCTCTCTGCTCAGGTTCATGCGGTCCGTGCCATGCCGGTACCACATTTTTTTTTGGAAAAATATTTTGTTTTGAAACATTCTCTCCCAATTATGGCACGTTTCCACCGAGCGGTACAGGTCGGGTCGGTACTGGTCGGGTCTGTTAACCATGATTTGGCGAGCATTTCCACAGTACCCTTACTTGGTAGGCGTGGTACATGACGGAAAGTAGATTGACGTCATTCGATCGTGCGAAAACTGAAAGCTAACCGCAAACAACAATGGAGGACGTACAGCCGATCCTGTTCCTGCTTTTCCATATGTGGCTGTTTGTCACAAGGAGACGACAATCTTTGTTTGAGCAAAGGCTACATGCTGCAAGTGTGTTACGTGTGTTGTCTTTCCCCTTGCGGCACGCACAAATGACGACACTCTTTCAACCAATCAACGCTCTGCAGTGAGTCTAGCTCTGCCCTTTAGTACCAGACAACTGTGCCAGGTACCCCAACGGAAGGGTACCCAAAAAGTGGTACGGTTCGGATTTTTGGTACCATTCTCAACTTTTGGCAGTGGAGACACAAATAAAAGGGACCCGACCCGCACCGCTCGGTGGAAACGCGCCATTACATGCTCTTGTCCTCCTTGACACATTTTAAGATGCTTGTCTCAGTCACGTGATAATTACCGCAAAACTTAAACCCACAAGCTGTTAAAAATTTGCAATAATCAAACATCTTTGGAAAGTGAAAAAGGCCCCTTGAGGAGACCGAAGAAGAGCTTCAAATACCGGTCCGAAATATTGTCTTAACATGAAACCGATAAAAAAAAAAAGTTGGGACCACTGCTCGAGTAGTTTGCGCACTATGGACCAGCCGCCACTGATGTCTACGTGTATTTGTTCAGTATTTCAGCCCCTACGTGTCAGCAGACATGATGAAGATGGCCCAGGCCTTTAACACCACAGTAGCGGCTCTGGAAGACGAGCTCACTCAGCTCATACTGGAGGGTCTTATCAACGCTCGCATAGACTCCCACAGCAAGGTGAAGCACACACACACAAGAAAATTAAGTCCAAGTGTGTAATGTGTGATTTGGAGCTAACGACGGACATGTTGACAGATTCTGTACGCGAGGGATGTGGACCAGAGGAGCACCACGTTTGAGAAGTCGCTCCACATGGGCAAAGAGTTCCAGAGACGAGCCAAAGCCATGATCCTTCGAGCTGCTGTGCTGCGCAATCAGATCCACGTCAAGGTAGGAAAGAGGAGTTGTACGGTTGTCAAGCTAAACAGAAGCTAAATTAGTCCAAGCGTAACTCCAGTTAAAGCAGTACGCTGGTGTGCCTGCCTTTATTTGGACATGAGGACATGGACTTTAGACATTGCTTTTCTTGTTGCAAGGATTAATTAACATTAACGCTAACCTCATCACATGAACTTTACAGAAGTGCTATTTTCAAGGCTGTGGGTCTTTCCCACAGGTTCTGATTTGTGAGAAGCGCTTATACCAGAATACACAGAATCCGAGAATTGACGGTTATTTTGAATGGAAACAATAACTCCCTCCTGTCATGTCTTCTCAGTCTCCACCCAGGGAAGGCAGCCAGGGGGAGCTGACACCAGCCAACAGCCAGACCAGGATGAGCACCAACATGTGAAGATCGGCATGCTTGCTCTGCTAACAGCAGCGCCAGACTGGAGGAGAATGGTCTCCATGTCCTTCATCCAAACCAACCGCCGAGCACCCCCTCACTTCCTGTTTATTTGCTGAAAAAATAAACCAATATAAAGACCATTAGTTGAAATGGAGGACATTCTGTTAGTCTGATGTTTGTTTGGATGAAAGCTCAGTACTTCAGCTGCATGTTACTGGTAGGAGATGCACTTCGCTCTACTTACACAAGATGGAGGCCTTGTTAACACAAATCCCATTTTAAAATAAAAATACCTACCCGACATACTGGTTGTTTTTACGCACTGGCTCTGTTTTACGGTAACAAACTGAGTCAGGAGGAATTAGGGAGGGTGGGGTAGTCCACTGTGTGCTGCAACTAAAAGGCCCCGTTTCGTGGTCCGCCTCTTATCCACTGGAGGGTTGAAAGGACGTTGTGTAGGATCTAGTGTCAGGCTGCTGATTGCTGTCAACAGAATCCCCCCGCTCCCTTTCCAAGGAACAACGGTGACTTTCAGGTAATGCAACACCATGAATGTCAGTGTCTGGAGACTTGTTTGGTTTGTCCTTTCTGGCTACTGTAGAAATATGGATGACTCTTATGATTAGGGCCACTTTCCTATGTAGATTTAAAGTGCTAAGCTAATAAAATCCTCAGTTTCAGGTACACAACATTTTTTTAAATTTCTGGTAATGGAGCCAAAGAAACAAACTGGCCCTCTTACGGTCTTCAAACCGGTGTTGTAGAATAGAACCCTGATGCTGGATCTGTGGTCGAAATCACCTATGCGTGAGTCACCAGAAGTCCTTGCAACGGAGGTGTAACAGTAGCCTACTGCAGACCTTGTTAGAGAGCACACATGAAAAACTCATACGTGTGTGTATACCAACTCACAAGCTGGGAAATATGACGATCCAGGTTATCCTTTGGTTATTGACTTAGTTCAGTTTGCTGTCCTGCTCTGAAAAGGTGAAACGAGCTCTCTGAAGACATCAGGACCTTCACATCTCCCGCCGCAAACTAAAGACACGCCTCTTCACTAACAAATTATAGCACTTAAATTGTACTTATAATGGCTCTTAGCTATAGCAAGTTGTAGATCGGCTTATTTGATGAAATTGCACTTTGTTGTTCTTTTGTGTCTGTATTCTCATGGTTGAAATGCACTTATTGTAAGTCGCTTTAGATAAAAGTAATGCCATGACAAGGAGGTTGAGTACTTGCAAAGCACTGTAGGCTAGACCTGATCTGTTAGCAACACGGCACTTGGGTAATTGTGTGGGGTTTGATGCCGGCAGCCACTGACCACTAGCGAACAGCAGTGAATTTTGGTTAAAGACCAGTCGAGCAATGATGCCAGACCAATACAAAGAAGTCCCAAATAGTTTAGGCTGAGACTAAAAGTTTAAACTCACAAATGCAGAAAAGTTGAAAGAAATCCCTGACGTATACAATTTGTCAGTTTAAACCTTCGGATTATCACTTTGAACGTGCAGTAGGTGAGGTTCAGTTCATAAAGTAACCAGGCCGACCTACCTCTGTTAGAGGTGAACCTTTGTTGCACAAAAAAAAAAAAGAACCTGATCCGCCTCAGCCAATAAAACATGAATCAACACGTCAAGACATTCACACACTGCCTCCCTTTCTCTGTCACATGCACATTCCAGAATACGTCTCCTCCATCTTGTACCTCTGCACATTTTGAGCAGGCTGGGCTCTACTTCTCAGAGCGGTAAAAAAAGAGCTCTGCAGACAGTACAAGGAAAAAAGGTGGGATTTTGAAAAATAAGCATGAAACACATTCAAACCCAAAATGCAAGTATGAAACTGAAGGTAAGTTTGATAGACCGCATGGAGCTCAAATTCACATAGTGTAAAAGGATACATATTTGCTATGGAAAGAAGCTTAAGGTCATTATACTGAATGTGCATCACTTCTGTGCCAGACTGTCTGCCACTCTCCCCAAATACATGTACACAAACTCATAGATGCAACACAGGACGCCGGTAGTTATGGAATATTTTAATTTCAACAGGAAAAAATATTCTGTCTCTGTGGGGTTGAAATGCATAAACAGAAAATACAGTGACACCTCACACTAAATCAAGCATTACAGAAGGGCCTAGTCCTGGTCTCTAGCCTCCGGCCCAAATCCTGACTCAACTGATGAGATGCTAAGGGGCTGAACGGCAGACAAGTGCCATACAATTGTTGGTGTGATACTTTCTAGATGTATTCTATGTAGTTGCCTCTCCCCTGGCAAGCAGGGAAGCAGGAAGAGGCCACTTAACAAGGTCACACCTCAAGGTTTGGTTTGTGAGGGTGGTGATTAGGATGTAGGCCCAACACCGACGTTACAAGTGCAAGGTAAAACTTAAGGGATGATATTTACTGGGCATATGGGCAGTGTAGTCTAATGGTTTTCTATCCTAGAACTCATTGGGCTCGCATCCCTAATGGCGTGATACTGAAGGCTAATTGGTTCTGTGTGACTGAGAATGTGGGAGAAACCAGTGGAGTGACTGGGTAGAATGGCAATGTGCCTGGCTCACTTCAGTAGGCGTGGTCGGCCACAAACAGAGACTCCTGAGCTGCTCCCTTCTCTCCAGAAGATTCAAACTTCCCGAGAGAGGCCTTGCTATTATTCTGTGGAGAAACACCAGGCAAAGAAGGATACCTTAAGACATGTGTTTGTAGCGGTCATCCCCTAAACTACAACTGTGTCTCTCTACGGTCTCCTTACCAGGGCTCTCTTGATGTACTCCTCCTGGCAGGCCTTGCCGTTCTCTTTCTTGCCTCCCCAGGCCTTCAGTGCAGAGGCCTGCAGGGCCCGGCCAAAAGAAAAGGTGAGGGCCCAAGGTCTGTGCAGGGCGCACTGGTTGATGGCATTCAGGTTGATGGTGGCCTCAGCCTCGCTCTGACCACCTGACAGGAAGGTCACACCTTGTGGGAGCAGAATGCACAGGCAAAAGGTCAGGTAGCAATCAGGTATACATGTAATAAGCATGTGTGCAGATAGCTACGATTTTACTGACCTGGCACTGCGGGGGGCACAGTGCGTCGCAGTGCAGTCACAGTTGCCATGGCGATCTCGTGAGGATTGTACTTTTTAGGGCAGGAGTGGCCGGCGGTCACCATGTTAGGTTTGAGCAGCGTTCCCTCCAGATAGACGTGGTGGTCAGACAGTGCTTTGTAGACAGCTGCCAACACCTGGCAGATTTCATAAATACAGGCAGGGACGTGTCAGGCAGGGAATGTGTCTTCAGAGACAAGCGCATGTAATTCAGATGGTCATTTTTCGGAGAAAAAAAAAGTTAAATGAGAAAAGCACACTGCCCCCACCGTGCTTTTCTCATTTCAGTGCCCTATTCTCATTAAACTTTTTTGCCATGGAGGCATCTGTGGGAGCAAATAGGGGTTTGGAGTCTTGCTCAGGGGCAATTCAACAAGAAACATGTAGCAGCCAGGCTTCAAACCGCCAACCCTGCGGTTACCAGTGCACCCGCTCTACTCCATGAGTCACGGTTGCCCATATATCAACAGTGTTAATTAATAAACTGTGCCTGACTATGATATAAATACAATAGTATTTCCCATCTAATACCATAATACGCTGACTTGACTCATCATTCTGGACTTATCTTGCTGCTGATCAGGGCGGACACCACTCGACTACTAATCTCCCGGTTACTGATAAACGATTGTCTTTTCCTTAACTGACTTGTCTCTGACTGAATTGTCTTTTTTATGCCATAGTTAATGCGGCTCTCCTTTTTTGAGAACACCCCAAATTCACGGTGATGGATTCTTATGAGAGGTAAGCCTACATGACTCTTATCTGTTACCCATCTGACCACCATCACTCACCTTCTCTGTCACATACTGGCAGCGCTGCAGGTCGTGGTCACCGTCCGGAAGAATCTCTGGCTCCACGATGGGCACGATCCCATGCTGGAGGAGGGCAGGGGGGTGGAGAGAACATTGCAACCACCGTCATGACAACAGAGACAATTGCACTTCCGCTCCTAGGTAGGACTTCTGTAACGGCTGCTTGTGATGCTTCGCCGTACTGCGTCTAACCGGCGTGTGTCCCGTTTGACTCGCTCACCATCTGGCAGATGCTGGCATAGCGGGCCAGCACGTTTGCGTTCTCCATGATGGCTAGCTGGGACGGGGTCGTGGGGGTGATCTTTAACACACATCGCCACTTGGCAAAGTCAGCGCCGTCCTTCTTGTACTCAGCACAGCGCTCGTACAGCCCATCCAGACCTGTCAGATACGTGGGAGCAGCAGAGATGCACTCTACAGTTTAGTTTTATCACTGAACAGCAGAAGGTCCTTTGTGTGGATTATATCACAAGTTAAACATCTTCCATAATCGTACTGTTCATTAGTATTGTCTGCTAACGTGGCAAATGGGATGTTGCCTGTAATATATAATATAGCATATAGAACAGGCCTCCATGACTTGGTCTCACTATGGCGGGTACAAGAATTACATTACAGGTCATTTACCTGACGCTTTTATCCAAAGCGACTTACAATAAGTGCATTCAACCATAGGGATACAAACTCACAAGAAACAAGAAAGTGCAATTTCATCAAGCATCAATCAAAGGTCAAATCTCTGCATCGATCTTTTCTTCAGGAATAATTTAAAAATATATACAATTCTATAATAAACTATTATGATCTACACACCTAAACAACTTTGACATTTGTGTAATGTTTGGAGAAAGAGAATCAGGGTCTGTTTAACTCTGTGTATAATATATATATATATATATATATATATATATATATATAACTATTATCATAATTATTCATATATTTTTAAACTCTGACATGAGGTTGATACAAATCTTGTAGCTTCACCTCACTTGCTCTGATGTTTTTCTTGCAGAATCTCAATATTAGGTATAAAGCTTCTGCGGGTTTCATCGTTCAAAAAGGCTTGCGTGTTTTGCAAAGCAATTCACCACCGGAACAACAGCTGGAGTAACGTTTTTTGTCGTAGATGACCTAGAGAGTGACGTCTTTCTGTGTGCAAGTCGTTGGTTTGTTTATTTATTTAGCAGAGACTTTATTGCCCCGTGCATCCACACTGTTGCTTTTCATTGCGGACACATTTGTCCCGTATTTTCCTCCACAACTTTGTGGACCCCGCGACCGGAAAACCGACATTTGCGGAGATCTCCCTCCATGAATCAGAGGCCATCCGTCTTATACAGGTTCATGCTCAGGTTTATATAAATTGCGAGTTCATTTTTAAAGTGGTTGTTTCTTGGTGATAGAAACCTGTGAGGCATCTCACATGCTGAAGCCCGTCAGTAAGTAACCTTTGTTCTTGTGACGCTCGTTTCGTTCCCTCTACCTTGAGTGGTGGTCTCTCCGTTGGTGCCAGCGAGGGGAACCACACCCTTGTCCACCTTGATGCCCACCACCATGCCCTTCTCTTTCACCAGCTGGGGGAAGAGCTTGCCATCGTCCGTCTTTTGATAGAGGGTCTCGTGGAAGAAGATAACACCGCCGATGCAGGGGCCGACGCGGTCGTCGGCAGTGAAGAGAAGCTGACGGTAAAGCCTCCTGTTCTCCTCTGTGTTCTCAGCGTTGATGCTCTGAAAGCGCTTGGCCACGCTGCCTGGAGGTGCATGGAGACAGAGCGGTGGATGGGTTTAAAAAACAGAATTTACCAGTCAGGGAGGCAATTGGTAAATGTTCAGTCGCCACGTCTGACGTGTAAACTGAACATTTAACTTATATATATATATATATATATACACACACATATATATATACACACATATACATACATACACACATATATATATATATACATATATACATACATATATACACACATACATACACATACACGGGATTTTCATAATACGTCCCCTTTAAGGAATGAAGCCAGCAGAGAAAGAACAGACACTAATGACACTGGAATCCGAGGGTCGAGCATATGTGTGTGTGTGTGTGTGTGTGTGTGTGTAGGGGTGTTGTTGATGGTGCCTAACAAAACAATACATCTCTTCTCTTTCTCCCTGAGATTTTCAGTTCCCTCTTAATATATATATAAAAAGGACATTGTGTAGGATTATATATAATACTGTATATATAATAATTTGTCTTGGTGCCAGTGTTGTGCTGCCGGTTTGCGCTTTGCGGGGTGATGGAGGTGGTCCGGTTTTGGACCAGCCCGGCACCCTGTCGGCACACCAACTTCGCACAATAATATCAGCTCTGCAGATGTAGCAGCCATATGAGGTGAGAGTTTCTTTGCAGAAAATATATTGTATGTACTTTCGTATTATTGGCAGTTAGGTATTTTAAAACGTTCATACAGTCTTCGTTTTGGAGTATTAAACCAGCAGGGGGTTCTATGTGATTACTGAGGCTTGGTGGGATGACATGTCGTACCTGTGGATTCATCAGCTGCCAGGATGCCTTTACCAGCAGCTACGATCCTCTGAGCGATGTCACTCAGCTCCTTCTTCTGCTCGGTGCTCAGGAAAGGATATGCATGCGTCATGGTGACTGGGATGGAGACCAGGAGAAAAGAGAGATTCAGAATGACTTACTTATTAAGACAAAATACGCCACTTGAATTCTATTGAAAAAAAGTTATTTATTCATTTACACAGAATATTTCTTTATTTTTGTCATCCTTAAAATATATTTGTTCTTTTGATGTACACTGGTTTATCCATGAATATACACTTTGTATAATGTACCCGCTTTATGTTTATTGATGTTGAAATAAAAGCAGAGCCTGAAATCATTGACATTCGGATAATCCTTCCGGTACAATAGAAATACAAAAAAGAACATGTCCTCCGTGAAAGGAAACTAACGTTGGCTCACAGTTAACTGAACACAGGGGACTGTTGATGGCTTTTAAACTTTGTTATCAATATCCTGCTGGTGTTAAATAACTTTTGTAAAGTATAGTGAAGTATTTATCCGGCAGTAAGCTTAAACGTAGCTTCTTGTGTCGCCACTTCCGCGTCCTTGCCGAGCCAGCTGAAGGAGTTTACTGGGAGTTCCCTCAAACAAATGGCTACCGGAAAACTCAAGGAAAAAACTGCATTG